>NC_051101.1:12686665-13412915 GCF_901709675.1 Syngnathus acus | reverse complement strand
ATTTCCAGAATTCCAGCGTGTGTAAACGTGGTCAAAAGAAAAAGCTACTGAAAGGTTTTGATGTTTGTTGACTAATCCAGTAAGTGTTTCTAAATATTGCAAACAAATCAGATCGATGGATCGACTTCAAACACGACGTGTCTTGTTTTCTTTGGTGTAATTTCTAATCCTTTGATGTACTTTTACTGTTTTAATTTTCTACTCTTTCAACCAACGAGAACAACAAACGCAATTCCGACACTTGTTGAAATAAAACCTTTTTAACATGACCTCTGTCTGGCCGCCGTCGACTCTCTTTTTACACGCACGCACGCACACACACACACACACACACACACACAATGTGTTGTTTCATGAGGTTCTGAGCTTCTTTCCCAACAAATTTGCATTATGAACACACACACACACACACACAGCACATAGAGCAGCATTCAGGTGGTATAGTGGCGCTCACAGCACATAGAGCAGTGTGTAGTGTATAGTGGCGCTCACATGCCCACTTACATTCACATGTGCACAAAGCATCTGGCAACGTCACACACTCCTTTCAAAACATTCAATGACACACACACAAGCACACAGACACACATTAGTAGTCAGTCTACATCACACCACGCTTAATACATTGGCGTGTACACATGTGCACACATTCAAGGCCGACATTCTTTGTGCATGGTCTCTTGTGCACGCCTGGGAAATGAAAGCGTTAAAACACGCTATTGTCACCACTGCTTCCCAGGGTGCTGCTAGTGGGGGTTGAAGGGAGCTAGCTGGCGGCCAGCTTTGGGGGGGCTGGTGACTGGCGGGCGAGGTGCCCTTGTGTCCCCTCAAATAAATAAAGAAGGCGATGGGGGGGGGGGGGGGGGGGGGGGTGCGTAAGGAACACTTTAGTCTGAAGACCAAGAAAAGACTTTTGTAACGTGTAGAAAACAAACACCACCATTATTCACACACACACACAGTAGAGGATGTGAGTTGAAAGAAGTGAAGCAAAGTAGTCGTGCTGCCATGGCAACAATTGGGCATCACATGACCAACAGAGCACAAACAGCCAGGGTGGGGGGCAGTCTGCACGCACGCACACACTACAATGTACTAATTATTATTTTGGATCCGTATGATGGATGGATGTTTGAGAACCCAACAGCGCTTCCTGCTGACTCTACATCACATTACACAAGGATGACATTTTGCTCTCCTTTATCATGTCTGTCATCTGAAATCTTACATAATTACGAAGAAAAAAAAGGCTAAATAATAAATAATGTCGGTTTCCAAACACTTCAAAGATCCTCTCTGAATACAGACGCGACGCAAAAGCTTGTATGTTTAATTGTGTGATTTTATGTAAGTAGCAAGAGTGAGCCATCCTCCTTTTGGGAATCTATCTTTGGTCACACCCTGCTACCCGGGTTAGCGCTAACGTTAGCATCGTGACGCTTCTGCTAATGAAATCCATGATAATGTCGACTCTTTCTATTAATGAATGAATCCAAATGAAGCCTGACGCTTAATAGTATTGAGCATTGTGCCAGCGTGAGGTTTAAGCAAGCATTTGGCTAGTTTTTGTGTTTATGACACGTAGCTAGTGATGACTAGTTAGTTGCTAGTTTGGCTAACGATGTTTGCAGAGCTCAACAGCATCTTGAACGTCAGCCCGGAGCACTTCAGCAGAGTAAGAGGCTAAAGTGGAAGTAAGTCACATATATTTCTGAGAGATATTTAAAACTTTTTTTTTTTTTTTTGTCAGGGAGAGTTTGTGCTGCTGTCTGACAGGCAGAGTGATGCCTCTTTCCTTATTCATCACTTCCTTGGATTCTACCTCAGAGGTCAACAGAAACACGTGATGATGCAACATGACAGCACCGAGTACAAACACGAATAAGAAGCCTTGCAACATTGCTAAGTTACTTAAGTGTCATGTTTTATTTCAGCGGGCTGTCAAGTGTGCTTCGTGGCCCTGGCGCAGTCGTTGAGTCACTACAGTGCGGTTAGCCAAAGACTGGTAATTCACACACCACTTGTTTTGTGTTAAATAACATTTACTGAAAACATGATCTATACATCACTCCAAGGAGTATTGACTTACTAATTATATTCATCAATATGTTAATTACTGTGCTACATTTCGTAAACTGGCCAAAATATAAAGAGCGTGTGATGCAGAAGGGATGCTAATATTTTGTATTTTGTCTGTTGAGGGTGTGAGTCTGTCTCAGGCAAAGGAGAAAGGTCAGCTGGTGTTCCTTGAAGGCCTCAATGAATCCTTGTCCATCCTCAATCCGCATGATGCTAGAAAAGGAAGTGAGGCCATGGATTTCTTAAGGTGAAACCTCCTTCTCTGTCTTTAAAAATCAGGTTTGAATCACAGTCACGATGTAGGTGTAGATGCAAGAGGGGTCTGGAAAGTTGTCAACACTATTATTTTTAATTCAATTTTCTCTGCTCAAAAATGTCCTGAGCAATAAACTGCCTTCTATTCTGTCTCACCTCTTCTTCAGGAATCCCAGTGCAGGCTTGCAAAGTCTCGTCCAGTTTGTTTCCTCCAGTTTCAGTCATGCCAGGAGCGCAGTGGAGGGAGCGAACGATGGGCACGGCCCCCCCGTGCTGCTAGTGGACGACGTGAGCTTGCTGCTAAGTCTCGGTGCCACCGTGGACGCCGTGCTGGACTTCAGCCATTACTGCCGCGCCGCCGTCTGCTCACGACTGAAGGTGGGTCCGTTTCCGAGATGAAGCTTCCAAATGGGACCGTGACTCGTCTTTGGCGGCAGGGCAACGTGGTGATGCTGCTGCGCTGCGACGGAGAAGACGACGTAGAAAGTGATGACGGCTCGGAGAGGCTGCTGAGGGGTTTGACTCACCAGTGTAGCCTCGCGCTTCATGTACGAAGTCTTCCGACGGGATATTGCAGGGACATTCACGGTCAGGTGAGTTATCAAAGCAACACATGGCTTCATATGCAAAAGAGCTACTCCACTATCTCGTCAATGAAAGTGCTTTATTGGACAATGTGTTAAGGTGGAGGTGTTCGACAGGAGGAGACAAGCTGGCAGTCAACAGAAGAAAAAGACTTTTCAGTATAAAGTCCACGACAGAGGAGCCTCATTCTTCGCTCCGGGGACATCCAGCGCTGTTCTCTAGCCACCTCTGCTAATTTATACATTCAAAATCATACTTCTTATTTTCTTAGATGATGATAAATTTGAGCTTTTTGTTTACTGTAAGGTACAATTATGTGTGTACTGAAAAATTGTATTAAAATTTAAATACAACTGAACTCTTTTCAGGCAGTAACAACTCACTAGTTGTTTTAGTACCACACATATCAAAAACACTGTTTTAAAAATGTCTTTTACAATTGTAGTGACACCGGTTCGCCACAGCACGGCGCTGTGGGCGTCAACGGTCTGAGGTTGATTCAGGGAAGAAATGTGCAGAGCTTTAACAAGCTTGCATCAAGCTTTTGTGGACTGGACTCTCAGGTTGTGCAGGTCAGCCTTGTGGACCACGCCAACAAAAAAAAAAAAAGGAAAAAAAACATGCCAGGCAACACTTAGCTGCTTTTATCGACCACCCGACACTATTCCAGGCATTGGCTGTGGTGAAACCGTGACATTTGTCCAGGCAAGTGTTGACGCTTCAAGCCGTTCGCTGCTTGGTGACGAGTGTGTTGTTCTTAAGAGGAAGCAAAAATAATTCATTTAAATTGACGCTTTAGTCGCGCATGTCCACAAAGTATCGCTCCAATGTTTTCATTTAAGATTTTTGCAGCTAGTGGTGCCAATACCGACATGTATTTAACGAGAAATATTTTCCACGTACTTGTCTATTTAGTTGTTTTTTTAAATAAATGTGCAAACATATAGAGCAAATTTACGGGCGCCTCAAAATTATAGTAAGATGTAATGTGAATCAGTCAAATATGAGCTTTTTATTGACTATTTTATTTCATCATAATTATTGACTTTTTCTGTGAAAGGTGGTAGTAAATATACTCAACGTATTCTATGTGATGAGTTGATGCTAAGGATGCTAACAGCTTACTAGCCTAAACATGCTAACAAAGCTGGCAGGTAGACAGACAGACAACCCTGCAATCATTGTGGATTGAATTGACCTGTCAGGTAACGCTACTTAATGTCACTTCGAAGGATATTATAGTGTAACCTGAGAGGAGCTAACAGACTAATGCTAACCCACTTGACAAACTTTCCCACCTGAGACGCAGTCTTTCCTACATGTTTACTTTCCTTCTGATATTTATTTTTATCGTTTTAGCACGAAAAGTGACATCGTATCATGACCGCATTTCACGAGTTACGACTTGGGATAGGTTGTAAAGTAAACATTATTCGGTCGTAACGTTAGCATTAGCGTAAATTGCACGCTGGCAGCCTCCTGCGTTTGGTGTGCGTATTCTTCATCCATCGGTTCCTTTCGAGCTTCTTGTAACTCAAGAATTCAGCTACTTTCTGCTTAAGATACGGCCAGATCATTTGAATACATGATGTCACAGTAATAACCTGGTTGACATTCATTGTGCACGGTTTAAAATGGGGTTAGCTTTACGGTGCCCATTTAAAACGCTCATTAAAAAAGTATTCATGCATATATTTAGAAATACAAATTGTGTGTGTGTGTGTGTGTGTGTGTGTGTGTGTGTGTGTGTGTGTGTGTGTGTGTGTGTGTGTGTGTGTGTGTGTGTGTGTGTGTGTGCACGTGCACGCGCGTGCATTTGTTAGTATATAGATGAATACATAATGTTACACGTGAAGTTGGAGTGCTTAATGATTGATAGATGGATGGAAGGAAGGAAGCATGTCACTATGACAGTCGCACTCGCATGCACAACGCCCTTGAATGACTTGAATGACTCAATGAATTGTCATGCTGCTGAGACCTGGCAATTCCTCCAGGGCTGCGGTTTTAGGCAACGTTTTTGAAAAGAGGTGAGAGGGTTTTTCCGTGCACATCTTTATTGTTCATATGTTGTCAGTCATGCTTGCTGATTGATTGATTTGGATAGGTTATTAAGGTAGAAGGATTGTGTAAAAATAATATTAGTATTTGTTTTTATCAATATTTCGATTGGGATTAAATGTGAGATTTTTTTTAAGGTCCTCTTCCCAAGCATTTGAAAAGAGAAACAAATGGAGAAATTCAAATCGTTTTTGTTGATAGAACTTTACCCATGAGTATTGTTATGGTGTTTGTGCGACATTGTTGGTTGTGTTTATTATTCTTGCTGTCTTGTGCTAAAAAGATTTCAACACAATGGCTGCTCACTCACTTAGAAGGGGGTCACGGGATGCAAACTGGACTCCGTTGGAGGGGCTCTACAAACGTTTGTTCTGCCAGCATTAATTGGCAACAACATCTCCAAAAATAATAATTAAAAAATATCCAAATGTAAGCAAAATATGGAAGCGGGGATGCAATTTGAACTATGATAAAGTCCAGCAGGCTAGTAAAAACAATGGCTAAAGTGCGTTCTCATGGTCTTTTGTTTAATCAGGAATGCGGACACGAGCACGCCGGCTTGCACGTGCGCGCCAAGCAAACACACCTTTAAAGTAGCAACACAGTGTGTTCAAGCCAGCCAGGCAAGTTTATAACACCAGTTTTAATTTTCACGTCTCACTCTACGGTCGTTTGACGTGCCACTGGCACAACATAAATAGCAAGTGACAATTAAGCAAATGTTGCCGGCTCACATTTTTGCTTCATAAATCACAACAACACAACACGCACGGCTCGAGCTAGCTGAGTACTCGACCTTGGCGATAAATCGATTTGTGGAATAGTTGAACGGACCCATGTAAGTGTGTGTGTGAGAGAGACGAATATTATTTGTGGTTTTATATGTATATTCACACAAATGTTATTATTCTGCTCAGCAGGAACCTGAATGTCTCGCGGCGTCTGCTGTTTGGGCGCCCCGCTCTCCTCCATGGCTGGGAGTTGACGCCGACCGTCGCGATGATGCTGCGCGAGCAGCTGAGGGAGAAGATCGCGGCGGCCTTCTACCGCCACGGGCTGTTGTGCGCCACCTACCCGGTGCTCATCATCCTCTTCACCTCAGTCAGCATCCTCGCCTGCTGGTGTGTACACCGCCATCTTGGAGATTTTGCAATGTGCGACACTACTTTGTCTCTTTCTGGCCAGCTATCCATTACTGAGGCTCCCCATCCCCGGCACGGGCCCTGTGGAGTTCAGCACGAGCGTGCGGGACTACAGCGTTCCTTCCCACGAGCCTCAAGGAGACCTCGGTGAACAACCTGACTGGGTATCCACGCTTTTTACATCTAAGTCGATATTTGACGTCAATGGGAGCGAACGGCACAGCTGATGGCTTTTGACATTTTTTTGGACAAAGAAGACGCGTTTGGCTTCTCACGGCGGCTATGTTGATGTTGACACAGTACCAGGGACCTCCGGTGGCCTACATCCAGCAAGTGTTGCTGAAGGCGGCGGTGTCGCCATGGGACAACAGCCTGGTGCCGGTGGACGTCTTTCGCTCGCCGCTGGGGCGAGTCTTCGGCCTGTTGGACGAGATCCGCAACCACGTGCACGTCGACAGGTTGGCGATCCTTTTGGAACACTTGAACTTCCTGTCTTAACAAAACGTGTGTTGTTTTGCTTCCGGTCATCAGCTCGGGCGTTCGCAGCCTGGAGTCGCTTTGCCTACAGGTGAGCGACCTGCTGCCGGGTTTGCGGCGGATGCGCCCGGTGCTGCCGGAGCACGGCTGCCTGCTGGTCTCGCCCGCCAATTACTGGCAGAACCAACGCGAACTCTTCGACGCCGACCCCGACCCCTTGAAGACCATCCAGAAGCACGAGCCCAAAGGCCTGCACACCTCGGCCACGCTCAGAGGTGGCCGTCGCAAAACCGGAGGCTCGCGGCGCGTGTTTGGGTGCGCTTGATTTTCACGTACGAACGTGCGTTCCAGACCTTCTGTTCGGCGTTCCCGGGAAGCTCACAGGTGTCGGTCAATACAACAAGAAGCGAGTGGTGACGTACACCATCAGCATGGTGCTGGCCACCTATGACGCAAGGTGATGTTTGTCACACTACATCCACCAAAATGCTCCTTAGGTGGCTTCTGCGTTAGCGACAAATTTCCCGTAGGTTGCCTCTGTAAACTCAAGACTCCTATTTTGCGTGTTTAGGTTCCTGAGCAGCCTTCGCGCTCATTTGAAGCAGCTGCACCCGTCCACCAACTGCAGCCTGAAGAACGAGCGCATGGTCCACGTGCATTTCAAGGAGGAGATCGGCGTGGCCGAGCTCATCCCGCTGGTCACCACCTACATCATCCTCTTCGCCTACATCTACTTCTCCACCCGTCAGTTTTCTCTCTTCTTTGTCGCTTTTGGTGCACTGTTGTTGTTTGGAGAGCAACGTGAGGAACACAAAGGAGACTTATTATTATGTCGATTAAAGTCTTGGACCCGCTGGTCCTCTTCCTCCTTGCAGGTAAGATCGACATGGTCAAGTCCAAGTGGGGTCTGGCTCTGGCAGCTGTGGTTACCGTGCTGAGCTCGCTGCTCATGTCGGTTGGCCTGTGTACGCTCTTTGGCCTCACGCCCACTCTCAACGGAGGGTACGACGCACGCACGCACGCACACACACGCTCAAAGGCTTATCAGTGGCCTACTTCCAGTGATTTGTGTCAATGTTTACAATCTATCCTGACATGGACGGTGCGCAATCCGTCCAATGGTGAGAATGCCTGAAAAGCAGATGACGTGGCGTGACGAGCGTCGTCCACCAATCCAAGCAAACGGCCTCACTTGGCGCAAATGCACGCACGCGCCACTGCGGACTGTTGTTTTTCCCGCTAAATCGTAGGCATCATGACAGAACAGATCATGTGATCTGAGCCTTGTTGCTTTATATTTATGGCCCAAACCAGGAACTGAATTGTAATCAATTTGTTTTTTGAATTTTCTGCTCTGACAATTTGGCATGGTGTCATGTTTTTGAATCAAGGGATGGAAAATATTATGGATAAATTTAAATAAAATTTTTATTTTATATTATAAAAATATAATCATTTAATAATATAATAAATAACATAATATAAGAATATAATATAAAAATAAAATAAAAAATAATTGATGGATTATTAAAAAGATGTCTAGTTGCAGCCCTTGTCTAAATGTGCCTAGCTTTTAAACGGATGTGCCCTTTTAGAGAGATCTTTCCATACCTGGTGGTGGTGATTGGTGTGGAGAACGTCTTGGTCCTCACCCAATCTGTGGTGTCCACACCGGTTGATCTGGAGGTCAAGCTGCGCATCGCTCAGGGTACGTAGGGCCCGGCAATGTTGCCGCCGTAGCTACGCTTGGACTTTTGAAACTTGTCTCTTTAGGCCTGAGTAACGAGAGCTGGTCCATCATGAAGAACATGGCTACCGAGCTGTGCATCATCCTTATTGGATACTTCACGCTGGTGCCAGCCATCCAGGTTTGCAAGCCGTTACGGAATTGAACACCTCAAATATGGCGGAAGCGTGTTGAGTGACCTCACACGGATGCTCGTAGGAGTTCTGCCTGTTTGCCGTGGTGGGTCTTGTGTCCGACTTCTTCCTGCAGATGTTCTTCTTCACCACCGTGTTGTCCATAGACATCCGCCGCATGGAGGTACGCACACCGCCGACGTAAGAAGCTTGCGGGAATCGATAATCCATAAAAGTATCTTTGCAGCTGGCGGACCTGCATGGGCACATGCGGACCATGGAGAGCCTGCCGGCGCCCAAGCCCTCCCCTCTGCGATCACGGTCGGCGCCGTCTCCGCCGAGGCCGCCTCCTCACACCGTCACCCTGCAGACCTCCGCCAAGAACCTGCGTGCTCCCAAGAGGCTGCGACTGGTCTACTTCCTGGCACGTACGCACCTGGCTCATCGCATCATTATGGTAAGTTGGTCACATCCAACTGGTCCTGGGACAAACTCTCAACTCCAGCGTCCCTTCTGCAGGTCAGCACGGTGATCTGGATCGGCATCCTGGTCTATACCGACCCGGCCGGAGTGCGCACCTACCTGGCCGCGCAAGTGTCGGAGCAAAGTCCCCTGGGAGACGACGACGGCGGCGGCGGTCTGAACCCCTACCTGGAGGTGGCGCCCATTTTCCGCGGAGGAATCCCGACCGGCACCCTCACTGACCGCCTGACGCCGGACCCGACGCCCTTGCCTGACAGTCAAGTGCAGGACCTGGCGGGCTCCAAGGCGGAACCCGTCCCACAGTCTGCTGCGGCCGCACCCCAGATCACCTGGGGGACTGAAGACGAGGAAGGATGGAGGAGACTCTCCTTCAGGCACTGGCCTTCACTCTTCAGCTACTACAACATCACTTTAGCCAAGAGGTGAGTTCACCACCAGCGCTGATTGCAAAGCCTGAGGGGAGTCTTAACTTGTGGCCACCTTTCAGGTATATCAGCATCTTGCCTGTCATCCCCGTTGCCATTCACCTGAGCCCTCAGGAAGCCATCGAGGGGCGCCACCCTCAGGACACGCAACACCCTATGCCGCCCATTCCCAAGGTGGCGGCCGACCTCCAGACGGACCTGACGCTCTACAAGTCAGTCCGAAGACTCCCGCATGCACACACTGAACAGTTTTTTTTTGTTGAAGTTTTTGAATCCCTAAGCCTGTTTTTAAACCCTAGTTTGAAATTTTTTTTTTTTTCTTTCGTCACATAGCACTTTGTTGGCTTGTTGGAGCGCCTGTAAAATTCTGTTCTTCCATGCAGGGTGGCGGCGCTGGGCCTGGCGGCCGGCGTCCTACTGGTTCTTCTCCTTCTCTGTCTCTACCGGCTTCTCTGCCCGCGAAACTACGGCCAGAACGGCGGGCGCCGGCGCCGAGGGGACCGGCCTTGCGACGGCTATGGATACTGGCCGCCCGTCAGCGAGATCTCGCCGCTCCTGTTGCGGGGTCACAGCATGGTGCGAAACAAGAGAATTTCTATGCTGGCGAATTTGGATCATTCAGCTTTGACATCTTGCAGGACATTGAGTGTCTGGCCAGTGACGGGATGCTGCTGGCCAGCTGCTGCTTGGCTGGACAGATTCGTGTTTGGGATGCTCAGACAGGAGACTGCCTGACCGTCATCCCCAAGCACGGGTAAGTCTTTTGTTTGTTAGACGGAAACTTGCAGATGCCACTGCCATGTTAGCTGGCTGCCTTTTTTTTGCCACCGTCGATGCCACTTGAGTGACCATACACGATGCCATCTTAGCTTTAACGATATTTGATGCCAACTTTGACTTTGCCAGCTAAACACGCGGTTTGCGTACCATCCAGGTTGAGGCGGAACAGCAGTCGGGAGTGCATCCTAAACTTTAGCTCCGAAGAACCCGACCCCTCCCTGAGCGGCGACAGCATGTCTGAGGACGAGGGCTACCAAGTGAGGCACCGCATCACGCCAAGCCGGCCGCCACTCTTCAAAGACCAGCCGGACCTGACACCGCTCATCGAAACCAACTTCACCTCCACGCCGGCTTGCCCCCCCACGTCGTGGCCCCTCAGGGACGGTTTTGACTACGGTGACCTTGTGGCGGACGCCTACACGGCGCACAAGCCGCCCTCGCCGTCTAGCTTCTTCTGCCCCTCCTCATCCTCGCCGTCCTCCTCCAGCGCGCCTCCTCGCAGCCGCACAAAGCCGAGCTTCGGGGACGCCTACGACATGACGGCCCCGGACTTGGGCGGTGGCGGCGGCGGCTCCGTGTGGGCGCTGGAGCTTAGGGGGAATCTCATCGCCGCTGGGCGGAGCAATGGAAAACTGGAGGTGTGTACAAGATGGTGCGCATGTGTGAGACCTGAGAGTTGTGTAACGCTGTCACGTTTGTAGCTGTGGGACACTGCTGATGGCCGCCTGCGGTGCACCAGTGAGGGCACCTCCGGCATTACGGCGCTGGCCTTCCTCAACAACAGGTACGCTGCACTGCACCACCATTTTTCACTTGAAAACACCAAGTGACGCACGCGTTTGTCGCTCTGATCAGAATTGTGGCGGCGCGTCTGAACGGCTCTCTGGACTTCTTCAGCCTGGACGTCAACAAACCTCTCGCTCTGCTTCAGTATCGAGGTGAGACCACTTTGAAGAATGCGTGCGTGTCACACTCGAAATGCTGACCTTTTTGTTTTAGGCCCTCCCTGCCTGGCCGGCGTCCCCACGTCGCCCTGCTACAGCAGCGAGGACGCCATAAGCTGTCAGCTGACGCGCTCGGTGCAGTGCGCCCACCAGAAGCCCATCACGGTGCTGAGGGCCGCCGCCGGCAGGGTGGTCACCGGCAGCCACGACCATACTGTGCGAGTAAGGATTTGTTTTTTTGTGGAGGGGGTTGGGTTATATGCGAATGTGCTGAATGTTTGTATGTGCTCAGGTTTATCGTCTGGACGACTCATGCTGCCTCTTCACACTGCAGGGCCACTCGGCAGGCATCACCTCTGTCTACATCGATGAGGTCACTTCCCGCTTGCGTGATTTCATAGCCGTGTGTGCCCGCACACGCACGTCTGACCAGTGCAAATCCTTAGCGGTTGTCGTCCATGTTTGTTGTTCTGGTATTTCCTCAGACAATGGTCTTGGCGAGCGGAGGCCAGGACGGCGCCATCTGCCTGTGGGACGTCCTGACGGGAAACCGCGTCAGCCATGTTTACGGTCATCGTGGCGACGTCACCTCCCTGGTGTGCGCGCCGTTTTGCATTATCAGCTCGGGTTTGGATGACCTGATCTGTGTATGGGATCGGAGTACTGGCAGCAAACTGTACTGTATACAGCAGGTGTGTGTTTGTGTGCGCACGCACGCACGCACGCACGCACGCTGTCCTTTGTTTAGTTCCTTTGACCAGTGCACGTGTTGTCCTTCGCAGGAGGCCGGCTGCGGTTCCAGCCTGGGTCTGATCTCGGACTCTCTCCTGGTGACTGGCGGTCTGGGCTGTGTCTCCTTCTGGGACTTGAACTACGGAGACTTGATCCAGACAGTCTACTTAGGTCCCAGTAGTGACGGTCAGGGCGTGAGGCAGCTACTTGTCCTCAACAACGCTGCCATCGTTTGCGACTTTGGCAGCGAGCTCAGTCTGGTCTTCGTACCGTCGGTTTTGGAGAAACTGGACTGAGATCTGATCTTTGACGCCCTGTATGCTGCTTGACCTGGGAAAAATCAGCCCATCCTCACAGAAAGACAGAACTGTTTTTTGAGAAACCTCGCTGCCTCGTTCACGTCATGTGCAAACATGTGACCTGCTGCCAACTATGTTCACCTCCAAGGGGTGCTGTTTGTTATGTATAACAACTATTTATTAGCGGTACTTGAGCTCTTATGGAACTTGGGAGACAACCTGACTCATCATTTTTCATTTAGCGTTGTGTTTACAAGCTATAACAGACTTGTTTGTGCGATGCATACGTTACACGCACAACTTGGTAAGCTGCATGAGATGCGCAAAAGGACCTTTCACACTGGATTTGGCAATGCACTGTCAGCAGCGGGAAAAACTTCCAGAGTTGAACGCGGCGCAGGTTTGGTTTACATTTCTAACATCTAACTTACTAAGTTGCGCATGTGAGATAAGAAAGTAACGTACTGAGTTGTGTGTGAGAGATACAAATACTGCTTCTTCGTCCTTTTAGCGCAGGAGTGGGCAAAGTATGGCTCGCTCGCTTTTATTGGGTCCACCCAGCACTCAAGTATGCATTTGATGCATGTACTGTTCGTTCTAAAAAAATATATATTCATGTGCGAGCCATCCTCTGTGCTTTTTAAAAATGAAATGCCTACCCCTGCGTTAAAGTTTTGCTACTGAACTCTCTGGACCAAAGCAAATGTAGAATAAGAATGTATTTTCACACACTAATCTATGGCTCTTTAGGCACTTTTATGTTAGTGTTTTGATTTCCTCCATGTGACGTCAGACAACTTCCGGGTGTTCACCCCAAGAGGAAACTATTCCGTCGAGGCAGAAAACCTTGTACCCGTGTCCCTCATTGGGTGGCTGTGTGTGCTAAAGTAGTGGCATAACTTATTGATATGTTTTGTAACACAGGACTTTGTACTAATTTTCCAAAATAAAGACACTGATTAGTGTTGGCTAGTGAGTGAACGATTAGTTCAAAGGAACGAATCTTATCAGTGAACGGGAATGAACGAATCACTTGCTAAAGGGATTCGTGTTTTTGGTGCCACCTCGCCGAAAAACAAAACTAAGAAGAAAAGGACGTCACTTCCCGTTCACCAACTAAACGGCTCTGTGAGTGAACGAGTGAGTGATTTGCATTTCCAGTTCATCGCGAGAACGGATGAGTGAGTGATTTGCATTTCCAGTTCATCGCGAGAACGGATCAGTGAGGGAACGAATCCTGACTTCCCCGTTCGCGAACGAGTCAATGGGTCAACTGCCTTCCTTCCTTCCTTCCTTCCCGTGCGTGCATCAACGGATCAGTCAGTGAACGTGTTGCGTCTCCCTCCTGGCGTGGACTCTGTAAGCCAGAATGTCGATTTACGATGGAAAGAAAGAACCACTCACTGAAACACCACTTCTTTTATGCTCGTTTTCTCTAAGATAACGGCTAACTTTATTGCATGAAGAGATGCGCCTTTATGCAACAATGGGGAGATTATGCTTCTCTTTGGCTAATCTTTATTTTAACACTTATAGTAGTTTTTAAACAACGTGTATGCATATATACGCCTAAATATTCTTATCCAATATATCTACTGCAATTTCACATTAGATTGCTGTTTGGAAATGTACTTTTACTATTATTTTATTATTATTTTAATAAACATTTATGTTAAAACTTGTCTGGTGTTTTATTCCTTGTTTTTATATTCGCCAATTAAAACATAAAAATCGGACATTTGGTTGTTATATGAGTGGGTGTCCCCCAAAATAACAAATGTCGGCATAAAGGATTTTTTTTCCAACCTTTTATTCAAACACAAACACTTTCGGTATAATAACACCATCAACTACAATCCAACAAATACAAAATTAAAACATCAATGTCGGCATAACGTGTGTATGCTGGCATAGCAGCAACGCTGTCTGTCACTCACTCGTGAATCTTCGCGAGCGAACCTGATGTGCCTAATGGAGTGTCCGAATGACGTCACAGATCAAACAGCCAATCAGAAAGTGGGGGTGAGGGCGGGTGTGGCACTTTTCACTTTCATTTAAGCTTTGACCATGATTTTTCCCTAATGAAGTGGCCTGTTATTAGGTACACTTGAAAATGGCGGTGTACCTAATGGAGTGTCTGAGTGACATCACAGATTAAACAGCCAATCAGAAAGTGGGGGTGAGGGCGGGTGTGGCACTTTTCACTTTAAGTTAAGCTTTGGCCATGAATTTTCCCTAATGAACTGGCCTGTTATTAGGTACACTTGAAAGTGGCGGTGTGCCTAATGGAGTGTCCGAGTGATGTCACAGATCAACCAGCCAATCAGAAAGTTACCCTCGTTAAGCGCACCTGCGGGAAAAGTTTTAGCCACTTTCACGTTCTGCAGGAGCTAAAACTTTTCACGCAGGTGCACTTAACGAGGGAATCACACGGACACTCCATTAGGTACACCGCCATTTTCAAGTGTACCTAATAACAGGCCACTTTATTAGGGAAATATCATGGTCAAAGGTCACAGGTGTCAAGCTCTAGTCCTCAGGGCCGCGTTCCAATATGTTTTCCAAGTTACCCTCGTTAAGCGCACCTGCGTGAAAAGTTTTAGCCACTTTCACGTTCTGCAGGAGCTAAAACTTTTCACGCAGGTGCACTTAACGAGGGAATCACACGGACACTCCATTAGGTACACTGACATTTTAGACTAGAGCTTGACACCTGTGACCTTTGACCATGATATTTCCCTAATAAAGTAGCCTGTTATTAGGTACACTTGAAAATGGCGGTGTACCTAATGGAGTGTCCGTGTGATTCCCTCGTTAAGTGCACCTGCGTGAAAAGTTTTAGCTCCTACAGAACGTGAAAGTGGCTAAAACTTTTCCCGCAGGTGCGCTTAACGAGAGTAACTTGGAAAACATATTGGAACGCGGCCCTGAGGACTAGCGCTTGACACCTGTGACCTTTGACCATGATATTTCCCTAATAAAGTGGCCTGTTATTAGGTACACTTGAAAATGGCGGTGTACCTAATGGAGTGTCCGTGTGATTCCCTCGTTAAGTGCACCTGCGTGAAAAGTTTTAGCTCCTACAGAACGTGAAAGTGGCTAAAACTTTTCCCGCAGGTGCGCTTAACGAGAGTAACTTGGAAAACATATTGGAACGCGGCCCTGAGGACTAGCGCTTGACACCTGTGACCTTTGACCATGATATTTCCCTAATAAAGTGGCCTGTTATTAGGTACACTTGAAAATGGCGGTGTACCTAATGGAGTGTCCGTGTGATTCCCTCGTTAAGTGCACCTGCGTGAAAAGTTTTAGCTCCTACAGAACGTGAAAGTGGCTAAAACTTTTCCCGCAGGTGCGCTTAACGAGAGTAACTTGGAAAACATATTGGAACGCGGCCCTGAGGACTAGCGCTTGACACCTGTGACCTTTGACCATGATATTTCCCTAATAAAGTGGCCTGTTATTAGGTACACTTGAAAATGGCGGTGTACCTAATGGAGTGTCCGTGTGATTCCCTCGTTAAGTGCACCTGCGTGAAAAGTTTTAGCTCCTGCAGAACGTGAAAGTGGCTAAAACTTTTCCCGCAGGTGCGCTTAACGAGGGTAACTTGGAAAACATATTGGAACGCGGCCCTGAGGACTAGAGCTTGACACCTGTGACCTTTGACCATGATATTTCCCTAATAAAGTGGCCTGTTATTAGGTACACTTGAAAATGGCGGTGTACCTAATGGAGTGTCCGTGTGATTCCCTCGTTAAGTGCACCTGCGTGAAAAGTTTTAGCTCCTGCAGAACGTGAAAGTGGCTAAAACTTTTCACGCAGGTGCGCTTAACGAGGGTAACTTTCTGATTGGCTGGTTGGTCTGTGACATCACTCGGACACTCCATTAGGCACACCGCCACTTTCAAGTGTACCTAATAACAGGCCAGTTCATTAGGGAAAATTCATGGCCAAAGCTTAACTGAAAGTGAAACGTGCCACACCCGCCCTCACCCCCACTTTCTGATTGGCTGTTTGATCTGTGACGTCAGTCAGACACTCCATTAGGTACACCGCCATTTTCAAGTGTACCTAATAACAGGCCACTTCATTAGGGAAAAATCATAGTCAAAGCTTAAATGAAAGTGAAAAGTGCCACACCCGCCCTCACCCCCACTTTCTGATTGGCTGTTTGATCTGTGACGTCATTCGGACACTCCATTAGGCACATCAGGTTCGCTCGCGAAGATTCACGAGTGAGTGACAGACAGCGTTGCTGCTATGCCAGCATACACACGTTATGCCGACATTGATGTTTTAATTTTGTATTTGTTGGATTGTAGTTGATGGTGTTATTATACCGAATGTGTTTGTGTTTGAATAAAAGGTTGGAAAAAAAATCCTTTATGCCGACATTTGTTATTTTGGGGGACACCCACTCATATAACAACCAAATGTCAGATTTTTATGTTTTAATTGGCGAATATAAAAACAAGGAATAAAACACCAGACAAGTTTTAACATAAATGTTTATTAAAATAATAATAAAATAATAATAAAAGTACATTTCCAAACAGCAATCTAATGTGAAATTGCAGTAGATATATTGGATAAGAATATTTAGGCGTATATATGCATACACGTTATTTAAAAACTACTATTTAAAATAAAGATTAGCCAAAGAGAAGCATAGTCTCCCCGTTGTTGCATAACGGCGCATCTCTTCATGCAATAAAGTTAGCCGTTATCTTAGAGAAAACGAGCATAAAAGAAGTAGTGTTTCAGTGAGTGGTTCTTTCTTTCCATCGTAAATCGACATTCTGGCTTACAGAGTCCACGCCAGGAGGGAGACGCAACACGTTCACTGACTGATTCGTTGATGCACGGGAAGGAAGGAAGGCAGTTGACCCATTGACTCGTTCGCGAACGGGAAAGTCAGGATTCGTTTCCTCACTGATCCGTTCTCGCGATGAACTGGAAATGCAAATCACTCACTCATCCGTTCTCGCGATGAACTGGAAATGCAAATCACTCACTCGTTCACTCACAGAGCCGTTGAGTTGGTGAACGGGAAGTGACGTCAATTTCTTCTTCGTTTTGTTTTTCGGCGAGGTGGCACCAGCTTCAATGCGCATTACCGACACCTACTGGTTGAAGTCATATGAACTGGAAAAAAACCCGAATCCCTTTAGCAAGAGATTCGTTCACTCTCGTTCACTGAAAAGATCCGTTCCTTTGAACGAATCGTTCACTCACGAGCTAACACTAGGGAGACTGTTGCCAACGAATCAGTGTGTACTTTGTAACCCTAACCTTGATTTAAAAACCTAGTCGGAAACCCTAACCCTAGCTTGAAACCCTAATTAGCAATGGCAAAACTCCTTGGAAACCCTGGTCGGAAACCCTAACCCTAGTTTTGAAAGCCTAGTTAGAAACCCTAATCTTAGAAACCCTAAAAGTAGTTTGAAACCCTCGTTGGAAACCCTAACAGCTTTAAAACCTAGTTTGTAACCCTAAACTTGGTTTAAAACCCTAGTCGGAAACCCTACCCCTTGTTTGAAACTTTAATTAGCGATGGCAAAACTCCTTGGAAACCCTGGTCGGAAACCCTAACCCTAGTTTTGAAAGCCTAGTTAGAAACCCTGATCTTAGAAACCATAAAAGTAGTTTGAAACCCTCGTTGGAAACCCTAACCCTAGCTTTAAAACCTAGTTTGAAACCCTAACCTTGGTTTAAAACCCTAGTCGGAAACCCTGAGCCTAGTTTGAAACCCTAATTAGTGATGGCAAAACTCCTTGGAAAAACCTAGTCGGAAACCCTAACCCTAGTTTTGAAAGCCTAGTTAGAAACCCTAACCCTAACCCTAACTCTAGTTTTGAAAGCCTAGTTAGTAACCCTAACCCTAACCCTAGTTTTGAAAGCCTAGTTAGAAACCCTAACCCCAACCCTAATCCTAACCCTAACTTTGGAAACCCTAGTCGAAAACCCTGACCCTAGTTTTGAAAGCCTAGTTAGAAGCCCCAATCTTAGAAACCCTAAAAGTAGTTTGAAACCCTCGTTGGAAACCCTAACCCTAGCTTTAAAACCTAGTTTGAAACCCTAACTTTGGTTTAAAACCCTAGTCGGAAACCCTGAGCCTAGTTTGAAACCCTAATGAGCGATGGCAAAACTCCTTGGAAACCCTAGTCTGAAACCCTAACCCTAGTTTTGAAAGCCTAGTTAGAAACCCTAACCCTAACTCTAGTTTTGAAAGCCTAGTTAGTAACCCTAACCCTAACCCTAACCCTAACCCTAACCCTAACCTTAACTCTAACTCTAACCCTAACTCTAAGTCTAACCCTAACCCTAGTTTTGAAAGCCTAGTTAGAAACCCTAACCCCAACCCTAATCCTAACCCTAACCCTAATTTTGGAAACCCTAGTCGAAAACCCTAACCCTAGTTTTGAAAGCCTAGTTAGAAACCCTAATCTTAGAAACCCTAAAAGTAGTTTGAAAGCCTCGTTGGAAACCTTAAGCCTAGCTTTAAAACCTAGTTTGTAACCCTAACCTTGGTTTAAAACCCTAGTCGGAAACCCTAACCCTAGTTTGAAACCCTAATTAGCAATGGCAAAACTCCTTGGAAACCCTGGTCGGAAACCCTAACCCTAGTTTTGAAAGCCTAGTTAGAAACCCTAATCTTAGAAACCCTAAAAGTAGTTTGAAACCCTCGTTGGAAACCCTAACCCTAGCTTTAAAACCTAGTTTGAAACCCTAACCTTGGTTTAAAACCCTAGTCGGAAACCCTGAGCCTAGTTTGAAACCCTAATTAGCGATGGCAAAACTCCTTGGAAACCCTAGTCGGAAACCCTAACCCTAGTTTTGAAAGCCTAGTTAGAAACCCTAACCCTAACCCTAACTCTAGTTTTGAAAGCCTAGTTAGTAACCCTAACCCTAACTCTAACCCTAACCCTAGTTTTGAAAGCCTAGTTAGAAACCCTAACCCCAACCCTAATCCTAACCCTAATTTTGGAAACCCTAGTCGAAAACCCTAACCCTCGTTTTGAAAGCCTAGTTAGAAACCCTAATCTTAGAAACCCTAAAAGTAGTTTGAAACCCTCGTTGGAAACCCTAACCCTAGCTTTAAAACCTAGTTTGAAACCCTAACCTTGGTTTAAAACCCTAGTCGGAAACCCTGAGCCTAGTTTGAAACCCTAATTAGCGATGGCAAAACTCCTTGGAAACCCTAGTCGGAAACCCTAACCCTAGTTTTGAAAGCCTAGTTAGAAACCCTAACCCTAACTCTAGTTTTGAAAGCCTAGTTAGTAACCCTAACCCTAACCCTAACCCTAGTTTTGAAAGCCTAGTTAGAAACCCTAACCCCAACCCTAATCCTAACCCTAATTTTGGAAACCCTAGTCGAAAACCCTAACCCTAGTTTTGAAAGCCTAGTTAGAAACCCCAATCTTAGAAACCCTAAAAGTAGTTTGAAACCCTCGTTGGAAACCCTAACCCTAGCTTTAAAACCTAGTTTGAAACCCTAACTTTGGTTTAAAACCCTAGTCGGAAACCCTAACCCTAGTTTGAAACCCTAATTAGCAATGGCAAAACTCCTTGGAAACCCTGGTCGGAAACCCTAACCCTAGTTTTGAAAGCCTAGTTAGAAACCCTAATCTTAGATACCCTAAAAGTAGTTTGAAACCCTCGTTGGAAACCCTAACCCTAGCATTAAAACCTAGTTTGTAACCCTAACCTTTGTTTAAAACCCTAGTCGGAAACCCTAACCCTAGTTTGAAACCCTAAATAGCAATGGCAAAACTCCTTGGAAACCCTGGTCGGAAACCCTAACCCTCGTTTTGAAAGCCTAGTTAGAAATCCTAATCTTAGAAACCCTAAAAGTAGTTTGAAACCCTCGTTGGAAACCCTAACCCTAGCTTTAAAACCTAGTTTGAAACCCTAACCTTGGTTTAAAACCCTAGTCGGAAACCCTGAGCCTAGTTTGAAACCCTAATTAGCGATGGCAAAACTCCTTGGAAACCCTAGTCGGAAACCCTAACCCTAGTTTTGAAAGCCTAGTTAGAAACCCTAACCCTAACTCTAGTTTTGAAAGCCTAGTTAGTAACCCTAACCCTAACCCTAACTCGAACTCTAACCCTAACCCTAGTTTTGAAAGCCTAGTTAGAAACCCTAACCCCAACCCTAATCCTAACCCTAACTTTGGAAACCCTAGTCGAAAACCCTAACCCTCGTTTTGAAAGCCTAGTTAGAAACCCTAATCTTAGAAACCCTAAAAGTAGTTTGAAACCCTCGTTGGAAACCCTAACCCTAGCTTTAAAACCTAGTTTGAAACCCTAACCTTGGTTTAAAACCCTAGTCGGAAACCCTGAGCCTAGTTTGAAACCCTAATTAGCGATGGCAAAACTCCTTGGAAACCCTAGTCGGAAACCCTAACCCTAGTTTTGAAAGCCTAGTTAGAAACCCTAACCCTAACCCTAGTTTTGAAAGCCTAGTTAGTAACCCTAACCCTAACCCTAACCCTAGTTTTGAAAGCCTAGTTAGAAACCCTAACCCCAACCCTAATCCTAACCCTAATTTTGGAAACCCTAGTCGAAAACCCTAACCCTAGTTTTGAAAGCCTAGTTAGAAACCCCAATCTTAGAAACCCTAAAAGTAGTTTGAAACCCTCGTTGGAAACCCTAACCCTAGCTTTAAAACCTAGTTTGAAACCCTAACTTTGGTTTAAAACCCTAGTCGGAAACCCTGAGCCTAGTTTGAAACCCTAATTAGCGATGGCAAAACTCCTTGGAAACCCTAGTCGGAAACCCTAACCCTAGTTTTGAAAGCCTAGTTAGAAACCCTAACCCTAACTCTAGTTTTGAAAGCCTAGTTAGTAACCCTAACCCTAACTCTAACCTTAACTCTAACTCTACCCCTAACTCTAAGTCTAACCCTAACCCTAGTTTTGAAAGCCTAGTTAGAAACCCTAACCCCAACCCTAATCCTAACCCTAACCCTAATTTTGGAAACCCTAGTCGAAAACCCTAACCCTAGTTTTGAAAGCCTAGTTAGAAACCCTAATCTTAGAAACCCTAAAAGTAGTTTGAAAGCCTCGTTGGAAACCTTAAGCCTAGCTTTAAAACCTAGTTTGTAACCCTAACCTTGGTTTAAAACCCTAGTCGGAAACCCTAACCCTAGTTTGAAACCCTAATTAGCAATGGCAAAACTCCTTGGAAACCATGGTCGGAAACCCTAACCCTAGTTTTGAAAGCCTAGTTAGATACCCTATTCTTAGAAACCCTAAAAGTAGTTTGAAACTAGGGGTGTAACGATTCATCGATACACATCGATT
This sequence comes from Syngnathus acus, assembly GCF_901709675.1. Classification (NCBI taxonomy): domain Eukaryota; kingdom Metazoa; phylum Chordata; class Actinopteri; order Syngnathiformes; family Syngnathidae; genus Syngnathus; species Syngnathus acus. Next base: position 13,391,489 of record NC_051101.1, on the reverse strand, counting down.
AATCGATATAATGCTCTACGATTTGTTGGCATCGATGCTAAACGTAAACATCGATCTATATCGCCCGTTTTTGACCTCGGACATTAGCCGCGACTTTATTTTGAAATCCAGTTCATTGTTGCTTGCTTCCTCTTTCCGGGAGCAGTGCGCGGCGTGTTGTGTTGTGAGCAGAGCAGGCACGTGAAAGGGGAGCCGACAACTACGCGGCTCCTGGGCTGGTGCTATGGCTAGTGTCTGTCCAAGAAGACGAGGAAATTCGCTCCCCTTTGGGCTTCAAGTCATTCGTTTGGAAGCACTTTGTAATTTCCTAAATAAAGAGTTTGCAGTACCTTGTTGATTTTGCATATGAATTGTTATAAATCAGGATATTGTTCTATATCGATCGTAGAGCTCTATATCGTGATGTATCGTGAATGAATCACAGCAGGCTTTATGATATCGGCAAATATCGTATCGTGGCTCTTTGTATCGATATATCGTATCGTTACAAAACCCGCGATTTACACCCCTAGTGTGTAGTTGTATTGTCTCATGTATATGGGTTATTTCCACGGGATGTTGTAATATAGAGAAAAATGCGTGCGTTGCCATTGTCGACATTACCGTGTGTTTACTTGATTATTTTTTGGTCTGGTGTATTGTGAGGTGTATTGCTTAGTTGTGTGTGTTATTAGAAAAAACCCAAAAAAAAAACGGATCAGTGTGTATGTGGGGGGGGACGATTCGTTGATCGATTCGTTTGAACGAATCTTTTGAGTGAACTGATTCTAAAGATTCAGTAAACTTAAAAGAACAGGAATGCACATCACTAACACTGATAATACAATGCGATTTCTTTATTTACTTGCTCAAGTGCAACTTAAATAGCGCTAGCGAGATCCAAGAGTGCAACAAAGTCGTACTCAGATCAAAAGCACAGGTGTGTTTACTGTGTTATACTTGCAAAATACAAAAGCTATACGTGCGCCCTGCTTAGTTGTGCTCAAAAATTGCTTCAAAAAACAAGCGGCCGAAACTCCGCCCACCTCATCCCTCTGGTCTGACATAAATTATTATCTCATAAGACTTGGTACGCAATTTTTAAGTAGGTTTGATGCGGCATGATGTCTAACTCAGTTTGTTTAATTGTTGACAATTAGTGAAACATTAAAATATTTACAAACATAAATTGGATGATTGGTCACCTTAACAAAGTGCCACCAAGTGGATAGTGATGCATGCTGAGATGTTTTTAGTTATTTGCTTTCGGTTTTGTTGAGGCTCCAGAGGGGGTCTAAACCGCTGAGGGGGTCGGTGCTTTCGACGCTCCTGGTACCATGGAGCCCCTGGCCTTCCACTGGCTGCAGGAAGCTCTGCTTGGTCACACGTTTGGTCCCCCCACCGCCGCCACCCTCCATGGAGAAGGCCTCAGGGGCCAGTGAGGCCAGCAGCTCCAAAGAAGAGGTTGGCGGCGGGGTGGCCGGCGTCTCGGGTGGCGGTGATGCCGCAACCAGGCCGTTCGGCGCCGTAGGGGAGAGAGCGGCAGGGGGCGACTCTGAGCAGGCAGAGGGTGACCCCGGGAAAGTAAGTTCCAGAGAGGGGCTGGGGTCATTTGGTAAGTGGATGGGTGGCGAAAGAGAGAGGGGTGGATCATCATCATCATCATCTAGGATCAGGTCCCCTGAGACCAGGTCACCCGGGGGTGGTACACTGAGCTTGGCGATGGTGGCCTGGATGGAGCTGATAGACATGTCAGCACCCAGAACCAAGTCCTGCTGGGACTCCTGGCGGGAATACGACTGCAAACAAGACCAGGAAGTGACGGTAGCAACTATTGCAGTTGGACCAGAGCGTACCCTGACGACTAGAGTCTTCTCGCTTGACTATAACCTTCTTTTGAAAAAGAACTTCTTCATGGCAATAGTGCTTTCCCTTGAGACTGTTACAGTTCTCTTGGGACTATAGCCTTATCTAAGGACTCGTATTTTCTCCCTGGACTGAAACATTTTTTACAATAGAACGCTCCCTTGGGACTAGATCATTGTATTGGCACTTAACTCTCTCTCTCTCTCTCTCTCTCTCTTGACTGAGACCCTTCCCCAGGATTACAACTTTCCACACAGGAGTAAACCAATCTTTGGTATTTACAACCTTCCCTCTGGATTACAGCCTTCTCTTAGGATGAAAATATTCTCTCTAAATTAGCACCTAGAATAGTAGCTTCTTTCAGAACTAGGACCTTCCCTTGGGACTTGAGTACTTTCTCTCGGGTGTAGAATCTTCTCTCTGTGGTCAAGAACTACCTCAGCGCTCGAACCTTCATTTGGGACAAGATTATTCTCTTACGACTAGAACCTTCACTCGGGACAAGTACCTTCTCTTCGGACTAGAAACTTCTCTGTGGAATAGACCCAAACAAACATCTCTGTGTAAACTGCATGCGTTGGCTTGTTTGAATGTGTAAGTGCGATTACCTTGGAATTGGTCGCGGCGGCGTTCTTGCTGAAGTTGACCACGGAGACACCGTGCTGTAGCAAGATCTGCTCCGCGTGCCACGATACAGCCTCGTAGCAGAACTTGAGGTGCAGCTGCGCGGGACGACACGAATGAGTCGTGTGAAGTACACCGGCGGCGGCGGCAACCTTTTTGGGATGACGTCAAACCTTCTCCTGCAGCATGTTCTTTCTCTGCTGCCGCATCTTCATGACGAGGGTCCGCAGGTCGGCAATGCCGTTCCCCGCCTCCAGTTCCTTCAGCGCCGCATACAGCAGACAGAAGGCCCCAGTGCGACCCACGCCAGAGCTATGGCACAGAGCAAGTTCTATTTAAGATCTCCACCAAGGAGTGTTGCAATACCAGCACTACCCTACTCATCATGCATTATTACATTGTATTTTAGTAATAGTGGTTTTGTTATCTATGACAACCTTACTCACGACTCATCTGTAATGGATTTGTAGTCTTACCTACAGTGGACCACCACGGGCATGTGCATGGGTCTCTGGTGCAGGTAGTGTCCATGGACCTCCCGAACAAAGTGCAGCAGATTGCTCATGCTTTCAGGAAGCCCCCTGGTGGACACAAAAGGAACACGTCATAGGAATATAAAGATCAAACAAGGCAGGAATGGAAGCGAGCGCTCGTACAGCTCTGGCCATGAAGTAAACTGCAGGTGGACCACGGTGCGCTTCAGGCTCTGCTCATTGTACTGCAGGCTGATCATGCGCTCCACATGAGTGGCCGTGGTCTTGTGTGTGGTCAGGCTGAGCTTGATGGGACCATGAGACATCTGCTGGCCGCGCTCCGTCGGAAAGTAGCGCACCACTTTTCCCTAGCGGGGCAGAAATAACTCCATCACAAACCAAGCTGACAGTTTTTCTTGTAGTTTACAAAAGACTCTCAACTTTTCACTCAACCTTCACATCAACATAGTTTCTTGGAATCCACAAGATGGTCAATGCAATCGCCGTACCTTGTCCACTTCCTGCTCCGACACCAGCATGACCACCAAGGAGACCTTCTGCTCGTAGACCATTAACCAGAAGTCGGCGGCGGTGCCGGTGAGTGGCGCCTGTGTGGCAATGATTTGGGGGCAAAATGGCGACAAGTCTTTGATGTAGCTGGCGTTGATGTAATCGTCTTTGCCCGACTTGAGCAGCACACGGTTGAGATCGTAGGGCATGACATCCTGGTGCCGGTTCTTCATGGTGTAGCAGCGGGCGATGGCGATGGACAGCTGCCGGGCGTCCCTCTCCTGCTGCTCCTGGAGATCTTTCCAGTACACGTCCAGCACTGACATCCCCTTCTCACCGCTCGAAGGCTCCTCCAGTGACTCGGCCTGTGCTCGGAAATCGTCCAATTCAGTGTTGAGGCGGGCGACGAGCTCTGGAGATTCGTACGGATCGCCTTGGATCAGAAGAACTCCCTGGAAGTCTTTCTTGCGACGCTCCCCTTCTTGTGGGTCTGCTTTAGTGGGCTGGAGGACATTGGTGGGGGATTTTGTGCCTCCCAGTTGGCTCTCAGGACTGGAGGAAAGGAGGTCGTGGCTGCTGGAGTTCTGAAGCTGGAACAGAGCAGCAGATGGAGGAGAGAGAGCCGAGGGAGCCGGAAGAGTTGGCGGAAGTGTGCTCCCCATATTGGGGGAAACACTGGGTCTCTGCTGGGGTGTCAGAACCACAGGAGGTGTGGGGGATGTAGCTTGTGCAGGCGATTGGGAGGGAGTATGAGCTGGTTGTCCAATGGGAGGACCTCCAGGAGAGGGGTGGAGTATGTGCTGGGGGGCCATGTGAGGATGGAGACCATGTGGGCCAAGAGCAGGTGATGTCAGTGGGGCACTTGTGGGCACGTTAGCTCCTGGACCTGATGGGTACATAGAAGGCTGTGAGTGGGCCACGCCAAGAGAGGGCTGAGGCTGTTGGGGGCCGACGGACTGCATTGCCAGAGGCTGTTGAGGGATCATGGGGGCCCCTCCGGGAAAGCAAACACTCCCAGTTTGGTGGCCTTGGACATGGGTGTGATTGGGCATGGTCATGGGCGGCTGAGGCATGTTTGGAATGGGAGGATGTCCGGGGTGGGGGTGCTGCTGCTGCTGCTGCGGGGCAATAGAGACGGGGGACATGTGGCCTATGGGAGCCCTAGGATGGTGGACCTGAGCACCAGGAAGCAGATGAGGTTGTGAAGCAGAAGGCATCTGTGGGTGATGTTGGGGATGGACTGTCTGGCTGCTAGGAGGCATCGGCCCCGCGGGGCCACTTGTCATTTGTGGATGGGGTCCAAGTTGCTGGGCGCCGCCGGGATGCATTGGGAGGTGTTGGTGCGGAAGGTAAGCTTGAGAAACAGGCGGTACAGTCTGAGATGTTGGGGGGAGTTGGAGAGGAGCATTTTGCGCAGGCATGGGGCCCCGAGTTGGCATGGGGCCTGGTATCAGCTGAGGGTGCTGCTGGGGGGCGTAGTTCTGAGGGGCTTGGTAGCCTTGGGGCATCTGTGGGGGAGCCGAGTAGCCGTTTTGCTGCCTCGGACCTGGGAACACTTGTGGGTACTGTGGTGAGGCGGCAGGATGCAGAGGAGTGGCAGGCCTCAGAGGGGCGCCAAGCTGTGGAGGGGGGCCAGGCTGCGGAGGGCCGCCAAACTGTGGTGGGCGGACAAGCTGCGGACGGTGGCCAAGCTGCGAAAGAGCCACCGACTGTGGTGGGGCCCCAAACTGTGCTCCCGGCTGGGAAGGGGGGCCAAGGTGAGGAGGGGCTCCCGCCTGCATGTATCCATGGGGGTAGGCCTGCAGTTGAGGGTGAGGGGTAGGGAGTGATCTCGGTCCAGTTTGGTAGCCTGAGGGCAAGGGTTGGCCCATGGGGAGTGGGTACTGATTCGGAAACTGCTTCTGTTGTGTCATTTGAGGCCCACATTGGGGGTAGGCAGTTGCACCCATCTGTGGGGCAACTGAGGGTGGGATGGGGGAGGCCGTGTAGCCAGTAGAAACTGAAGGTGGGATAGGGGACCCCGTGTAAGCAGGAGAAACTGAGGGTGGGACAGGGTAGTGAGGCGTCGGAGCGTAGCTGGGTATGGGTGTCTGAATGGTGTCCACAGTTGTGGTTGAAGGGCGGACTGGGGCATGACCAACTTGAGGCCTGTAAGCCGCCTGTTGTGGGGGCATCTGGGGGGCCATGTGAGGAATAGGTCTGCATGCCAAAGGTCCTGGTACTGGCAAGGTGCCAGATGTTGGAAAATGCGCGATCCGAGCCAGAAGTTCCGGTGACGGGAGATGGGCCGGGAATCGAGGATGCCCGGCAGCTGAGGGACCGGGCCAAGGCAATGAGCCGCTGCTGGCACCCGGAGGGAGGAACGCTTCTGGACGCGGCTGATGAAGCGCAGAGGTGGGAAGAGAAGGAATGTCTGGTGGGAGGCTGCGAAGCTCCCCTGGCTTGTCTTCTGATAAGGCCAAGATAGCGGCGTTAATTTGGGCTAACTCTGGATCCTCCAGACTGGAGGAGTCTTCGTCTTGAGATTTTGGCTTCAAGGAAGGCTTTGCTGCTGTAGGTCTCGCTGGAGGCTTCTTGTGGCTTGTGGTGACAAGGAGAGCAGAGGTAAGGCTATGCTGACGGACGGAAGTTGAAAACTTCAAGAAAACCTACCGGTCAAGGAAGTGCTGCCTTTCCTCCATCCTGCTCTGACACAAAGTCTTTACTCTCTCCAACAGACGTGACGCTTTGGCTTCCAAGTCGTCGTAGAACTCCTTTCCCTCCTGCGACTTCTTCATCAGGTCCTCGTAGGCCTCGTAGGAGCCCACCAGGCCCTGGACCGTGCCGGTCAACTGCTGCTCCGTCTCGCTCAGGCTCTTGCGGACCGATGCGTACTGAACGTAGGTCTCGGTCAGAGCCTTCAGGATGTTCTCTTGGGCTGCCAGATTCTGCTCAATGTAGACCTTCACCGGCTCGTACTTCTTCAGCTGCTCCTCAAACACGTCCTGAAAGTACAAAGTGTGGACAGCGTTTCTGAGGTCTGGAGCTCTGGTTCGAGTTCAGACATTCCCCCTAAAACGACATACCCTAGTGTCGGCTTTCTCAGTGGTGACCAGGGTGGAAGTGATGTCATCCTGTTCAATGAGCTCCCGTAGTTGTTTCTCCAAATTGACTCTCTGGTCCTTCATTTCCTGAACCTTCCCCAAGATGCGCTTCATGCACTGCAGCCCGGCCATGTCCTCTGCTCAACACAGCACCATGTCTGTCAGACAGAATTTCAAACAGTCCCTCATGCCGATTTTTACCTTCGCTAAGTTGTGGGCGGGGCAGGGTGTCTCTCAGGGTCTCCAGTGGTCCGCCCAGCAGACGTAGGTTGCTGATGTGCAGATTCATGGCCCGGTGGAGCTCAGTGTTGGTGAAGCTGGCCTTCTCGTGGGCCTCCATGTATTTCTCCAGGTCCCTTTGGAACTCTGCCAGAACCTGAGCGTGGTCCGTCGGGTGGACCTCGCCAGGGGCAACGGATTCGGGCAGAGTCCGTTCGCCGGCCTCATCGGATTCCAGAACGTCTCGGATCTCTCGCAGGGACGATTCGACTTCGGTGAAGATGCCCGAGAGGACTGAAGCGTAGAACAGAGGTTCGGCTTTTACGGCAAAGGTTTGCAAACACTCGGGTTCCCCTGGAGCCCAGATTGAGAGCCGCGCCACGGACCTTGCATGGACTGGACAAGACTCTTGACGGTGTCAGGTCGCACACTAAGAGCTGCGCACTTCTCCATCAGGACGGGCGGAATGTGGCTGTACATGTCCAGGTTGTCTACAGACTCAGCCTCCACCCCCAAGGAGTCCATGAACTGCCTGTAGGGACGGGAGAAGAGCTGTTAACTTAGCAATTAGCGTTCTCCCCCTTTTTTACATGTGCACTCGGCTCACTCCAGTGTGTCACTCTTGCTTTCGATCTTGGCCATGATGTCTCTCAGCATTTTGGCTTTCTCCTCGCTGTAAACACAAACATTGAGTGGCAGCTAATGTGCTAACAGGCTAAGAGCACAGGTGCACACCTGTAGAGGGAGGCGGCTTCATGGGCTGCCATCGGCACCAGCTTGGCGAAGAGGTCCGGTCCGGTGACACTCGGGTCCGTGGGGTTGACAGGTAGAGCTTTGACCAGAGGGGCGCCTGCACACATCAGGGCACAATATCTTCTTAAACGACCCAGAAAAATCATTCTGATTTTAAGAAGCTTCCTTGATACCTTTGACGATTGTCAACGATTCATGAGAAGGAACGATCTCGTGATAGATGAAGTCATTGTCCTTTTTGGCAGAGTTGTATCTACAAATAGGCCATTCAATTCAAGTCAACTGTGGTGGGGGACTCGAGAAGTTTGGGGGGGGGAAAAAAAGTCTTCCTTACTTGCCACCAATGACATCCATGGTGAAATGCAAGGCCTCCTGCACACTGTCAGGCTGACCCTGGATACAAAAACATGCTTTGTAAGGTAAGACCACCACCATCACCAGTGTGATGCTGCGCGGAGAAATTCTGTACCTTGGCCAACTTGATTGCCTCAGACAGTTTGTCCAAAGCGCATTGAAGGTAGGCCAGCTGCACACAAACACAAAGGCGCACGCACTCAAACACCACGCAGTCATGGCTAGCAACCTCTTGTACGTGCATACCTGCTCGCCAAACTTTTGCTGCTCCTCCGATTGTTTGCCCATGTGGAACTGTTGAGGAGAAAGTGTGGTGCGGGTGAAGATCGGGGTGTCGCACGCACACACAGAAGTGAACGTTTCACACTCACGTGAGCGATTGAGGCAAAGTAGTAGATCTTCATCTGGACCAACTTCTTCCAGTCCTTCTGAATCTTTCCCAGCATGGAGGCCGTCTCAGAGTTCTCCAGAGCTCTGCAGGCCTCTTTATAGTAATCCACCACCTGGGTAGGCGTCGCAGCGTACGCGCTTAGTAGCGCCGTGATGTCATAACTGGAATGATTGATGGGAGAGAGAAACGCCCACCTGAGCACTGATGCGAGCCACCAGAAAGCTCTTCCTGTTGTCCAGCATGGACTTCTCCAGAAGACACTCCTGAGCCTGACCCTGAAACACACGCATACAGGTCAGTCTCTGTGACCTGCGTGCGTGTGCATGCTTGTGTCCTACCAGCATGAGATTGATGTTGAGGTTAAGGATCTGGTGGCTCATGTCTACGCTGAAGTTGTGACTGAAATGGTCACTCAGGTAGGAGAAAGCTCCTGCTGCACACTGGAAGTGTGTGCATGACACCTTCATCCCCTGGAAGCACAAAGTGTGAGAAGTTGTGTGTGTGTTGTTTGAGGTGTGTTTATTTGCATCATACCTCCTCAGACACGCGGTTGTCCATGGCCCCCAACATGGAATGCAGAGCGCCTACAAGTCAACACAGGTGAGATTTGTTTTTCTAATATTTCAATTGACTTGGCTTAATGGCTCTTGGGATTTTTGTGATGTCCTGAATGTAGTTAAAAAAAAAAAGTGACATTTTTCATCTCACCAAGATTGTAGAGAATACACGCTTGCTCATAGCTGATATCGTCATGGGTCACTGTTTTACCAGAGAAGATCTCAGTCCTGCACACACACAAATTCTTTATCAGTGACTCAACTATTGTTGTATTGACTTTGCAGACTCAGTTGTCTCAAGGGGGAAAAAAAAAAAAGACATCATGTGACACACATACCATGAAACGGCCACAGCTGCCTCCTGTCCTGTTGCCATGGGAACGCGACTCTGGAGGTAATGAAGCTGACCAAAGTACTTCCTCAACGTGCTGCATCCCTCAAAGTCTCTGGTCACGTTCACGGCGCTCTGACGAACCAACGCATGAACGCATTTCAGGTGGTCCATCCAGTTATGGTCACATCATGTGACTTGCACCCCACCTGCCGCAGCGACTCCAGTTTCTTCAGCTGCTCGTTGTAGTTGTCGGGATTCTCGTTGTAGTTCTTCAAGATGTACTGGAAGATGGCAGACAAATGCCAGCTCTTCAATACGCGATTAGCACTTTTTGAAATCTTCGCACTTTATTTTCTTATGATCCATCCCAATCTTTGCTGCAAAGCTTTGAGACAAACCTCAAACACATCACAAATCATTCTGGCACACACCATACAAGGCTGGAACATTTCAACATGTTAAAAGCAATTGAGAACAGCACGCATCATGTATGTCAGACATTTGACAACACATTATAGAACGTTTCACAAAGGGCTAAGGCATACAGTGTTTCCTAACCTTTATAGCACAAAGTCACATATTAGGTTATATTTCATATTGTGGAAGTTTTTTTATTCTTATTAAAATGCCTTTCAACAAATAGCATTGGCAATGATTGAAGAAAAAAGATGAATCATTTTCAAATGACATTCGGGAAGTTTCTTGTGCTCAGCGAATGAGCTCTGACGTCACACGAGTAGGACTCATTAGATTTATGGTTTTGTGATGATAACGTCTTTGACCTGTTTATGAAAAACGAGGAAGCAATCAAAGTTAAAGACCTATCGAGGGAGACAAAAGACATAAAAGTTTTCCTACGCTGGAGCCCATGGCGGCCCACTCGTTGTTTACGAGAGGGACTTTTTGAGCAGGTCCAATAACCGATAGACTTCATATCACAGTGACCCAAGTCGGCCAGCTCGAGACGGTCCAGCTGGGCCCGGTTCTGGTCCACTTGTGTCTTATCAGCCATCTTAGCTTTTTCGTTAGCTGCCAGCTATTTACACCAACGGCTTAGTTAGCGAGCGCTTAGCTAACACGGAGCTAACGATTGCAAACAAAAAAGGCAGGCTGAACAGTTGGGCCTTCTGGTAACTTCTCCTGGATGTTTAGCAGGACAAACTCCGCCTCGGATCCGGTCAAAGCTGTTTTGTTTACGGCCACTTTGAGGGCACTTGCTCCCCCACCCCACCCCAATCGTCGCTCCACGTCCCCGCCCAGCTCACCTGCCTGACGGCCGAGTTGAACTGGAAGTCTCCCGCTTCCTTCAGATCGAGCCATATCATTGGCATGCGGGGAACCGCCTCCATGGCGGCGGTTAGCGATGCCCTCTAGCCCGCGAGGATGTCACTCGATGTCGGCTTGTAGTGGCGGAGGCAGGAGGCTCACGAAGACGCACTCGGTTGGTTCCTTTCCCCAAACAACTGTGTCATGGAGCTGTCCACGCTTGAACGGGAAGTGCGACGACGTCACGGAGACAGCCGAAGAGCTTGGAATTGTGGGAAATGTAGTCGATATCGCCACTGGCGTTTTCTCACGTTTTGGACCTTGACCTTAGCAATGTTGACGTTTCAACAATCTTGCTTCCTGGTTCTATGAGGGAAATAAACGTTCACATTTGTGGGAGTAAAACGTTTGTAACCATTTTACAAGGAAAAAATTGATGTCACCATAAAATGTAGCCTCCCAAGAATGAAGTAGGTTTATTTTGTTGCGATATCATGGTTTAATATACCAGAATAAACTTTTATTTTTCCAAGTTGAAACATTATGATTTTTAATCTGTGACCAAAGTCATATTCTAGCAAATTTCCCCAAATACTACTTATTTTCGTAATATTGCACCTTTTGCACATTGTCTTCTTTTTCTCCCCAGCAGAGGGCGCTGTGTGCTCGTGCAAACACGAGGCCAACTCAGTGGCGAACGTCTCCAGACACGTCACCATGGCGACCACGGCTCAGGATGCTGATGCAGCCACAGGTAGGCGCGCGTAACACACACACACACACACACACACACACACACACACACACACACACACACACACACACACACACACACACACACACACACACACGAACACGAACTGAGGAGGAGGAAGAAGGCAGGATGACAGCGAACAAGATGGAGGGAGAAAGAAAAACATGACAGAGGAAAGTTAGACTCACCAAATGACTTTTCATAATGAGCCAACTTATCAGACTGAAGATGAGGAGGAGAGGAAGACAGTAGAGTCACTGCAGTGATGTTTCTGAGGGCTGTTGCCATGGTTACTTCATCTTCTTGCTGTCACGCTGACGTTTATGTATTCACCTCACAGTAACATCGCAAACAAACAGCACGTTTGTCACATCCCTCTCATACTGCAATATTTAATTTATAGTTCATTTATAATGTATTCATGTTTCATTTATATTAGTAAGGCATTTTTTCAACACACATTTTTTAAACAAAAAAAATGACCTATATATAAGGCTTATAATCTATATATATATTTTTTTAAATCACCATGTATAGTAAGGCATTTTTTATAATGATAATGTATAGTAAGGCTTTTTTAATCCAACTAGCGTTGGTGAAAAACTCATGCGGATGTTCATGTGTGGGTTTTATGAGAACAAACGATATTAGTGCAACGTGAGTGTTGCAAGGCAGCACAAGTGTGGTTGGTTGCCATGGATACACAACCATCAGAGGAACATGTTGCTCTTCTGTGGGAGGTTGAGCTTACATCATTTTTCATCTCATGATGTAAACTACCTTCTTATTTATCTTATTATATAAGCACATTTGCGTGTATGTGTGTGTTGTCAGCTGTTTGCGAAACATCTCACCATCAGCTTGGCTCCGGTCCAAGGTGACCTGCTCGTGCAGATGTGACGTCCTGATCATCGCCGTCCTTTCTCGCTTTGCCTTCCTGGTAATCAATGGCACATGTCGATTGTAACAGGAAATAGAAGACGATGTGGTCATGTGCTTCTTCCTGCCTGCGTGTGGAATCGTCTCACGGCTTGTGATGATATCGCTGACTCCTTATTCCCTAATCACTGTGCATTTTTGTTTTTCTGATATGTGGCAACAACAGTATTGGGAGTTTTTAGCGTCAAATAAGATTGTCATTAGCATATCAAAGCGCACCGAGCGTCGGCACGAGGATGGAGGCCATGACAGGTCCGTCGTCAAGCGGCTTATTTTCCCTTCTTCAAAGTTTATGTTACGTAAGAAGATGAACGCTTGTGTCAAATTCTGTGATCCGCTTCCCTGCGGTGGCACGTCGGCATGCGCACGCACGCTCACATCATGCCCGAGCGAATGTTCTTGTGATTCTGTGTGATGCTCTGCTGGACCGCAAAAAAACAGCCTATGGCCACTTTGTGTATGTGTGTGCTTATATTTGAGTATGTTTGTTTGCGTATGTGTCCATGGCTGTGTGTGCGCATGAGAATGTGTGTGTGTGTGTACGAAAATGTGTCTGGCTTCACAAAAGAAGCAATCGAGCCCTCAGCGGGTGCGCGCTGGCGGCAGCTGATAAGGTGAAATTGAAATGTTTTCAGGTCTCCCAGAAGGCCGCCGCTGCCGCCGCCGCCTCCTCCTCGGAGCCTGCCGGATGGCTCCAAGGAATCCATTTTTCATTTGGCTCTAACGAAGTACATGACGCCTCAGCTGTCTTGGTAGCCAAACAGCATCAAAGAAATGAGAGAAAAAAGGACGCAGAGTAATCTGACCTTTTAATCCCCTCCCCAAAAAAAGGCTCCTTCAGGAGCACGAAGGCTTTTTAAGGAGCGCAAAGGCTCCGATATTGACAGAAAACATGCACGGAGAGGCCAGAGACATGCACACCACCAAGCCAAAGAGAGAAGCTTGTGTGACTTCTGGTTTCAAGCAACAGCATCACGAGAACGGCACCAGAAAGGCTCAAGCGGTCCACTTCCTGTGGCAGCAGGAAGTGAGAAGAGGGAGGAGGGGGTGGGTGCAAGGGCAGTGTCTCTCTTTTAATGACATCAGCGGGAAGGAAAGTCTGTAAACAAACTACACTAGAAGGCAGAGGTGGGAGGAAGTCACATCTGTGCGGGTCTAAAGTCTTGAACGTTCAAGTTTCAAGCGAGTCTCAAGTCCAGATGAGTCATGTCAAGTCATGAATCTTGTTTAGTCACAAGGTACAGACACAGGCGGAGCTAAAGGGGGCGCCGTAGGGGCACAGATTATCCCCAATCACACTGAAGAACAATTTAGAGTCTTGAATAAAGCTGAAAACGCCACACAGCAAGGCCTGAGGCGAGATTCAAACCAGGAACCTCAGAACCAGGAGACAGACTTGCGAACCAATTTAAGAAAATTGAGATTTTCAAATGTAAACAGGCAATCATCCATTTTAGCCAAACAAGCACCAAGTCCCAAAAATGGGCGATTTTTAGTCTGACTCGAGTCAAGTCGATCAGTCAGCTAAACTGTCAGAGAACCTAGCTTACTTTTACAGCGGTCGATGAAGTAAGATGTCTTTTTGTTTTTGTCTCGTACCTTTTGCTTTTTCACAATCGCCAAATGTAAAAAATTCCAATAATAATCCAAATAATCCAAAATCCCTCAACTGAACTCAACAGTTCCAATCCAACCCAAGTCAAGTCTCATGAATGGCAAGTTTTAGCCGAGTCGTAAAACTCGACTGGAGTCAAGTCATGTGACTGGAGTCCCCCACCTCTGCTGTAAGGCGCACAGATGACGGAGAGGCCATGGCGTCATTTGGCGAAGGCTTTGGCGGGAGGACGGAGACAACCGACATTGCCGCCGTCCACCTACCAAGTGCCGGCAGTGACCCTGCTTGAGGAACACGCACGTCACGTGACGAAAACCACACGGGACAACATGTGGAGGCACACGGTACAGCACTCACTCTCAACTTTGGGTCCAACATGGCCACCGCCAATGTTCAAAGGGTTTACGTTAAAGGGAGCGCTCCAAGAAGAAGAAGAAGGCGTGAAGAAGCCTTGGAGGAGGTCGACTACTCGGGTGGGCGGAACAACACTGATTGTCTAAATCTAGCAAAGACGCTGGCATGTAAACTCTGTTTGACCCTGTTAAGACGTCCACACACAAGAAGGCGGAACGAGGTAGTCCACAAATGGAGGACGAGGGAGGAGGAAAGGGGGGGTGTCCACTCAGGGAAGCCATTTTCAAGGCGATACCAGTGGTTCTCAAACTGGGGGGGTCCAGAAGCAATAGATTTTTTGAATATGTTATTTTCAGAAGGTGAATTTGAGCCTCGCTGTGAATAGTGACGAGTAATTGACGGTCTCTCAGAGAGCTTTGTAATGACGGGAATAAAGTTTTTCTGGAATTTAGAGTATAGTCTTGTTAAAGGTGAGTTTCACAGCATAAAATACATATAGAAAAATCAATAAAATGTGTATCTTTGAAATTCACTGGCTGAAAATCATTAAACTTGGACTAATCTAATATTATAATGTTACATTGGAAAAAAATAGTTTCATTTTTGAAAGATTATTTTTTTATGCCCATAAAGTCAGACTCATTTAAAATTTTAAACTTTGAATCCTGAAGAAATAATTAGATTTAAGGATTTTTTTTTTCCTGGGCTTCAATGTAATTCGCACGTCATTTCGTAGGGCGCTAAGATTTGGAGTCAAATCTCTCTCTCGGCTGGACCCCGAAAGTTTGAGAACCCCCGGCTTAGACAATGCGATAGTCGAAGGTGTCCTTCTCAGTGTGGTCGGTCCAGTTGGACGAGGGCATGCTGCGGTAGGGGTCCAGCAGGATGCGGAAGCAGCGCACGATGAGGAGCGCCAGGAAGATGAAGAGTAGCAACACGAAGATGAAGGCCACCTTCTGCTCCAGTGACAGGTAGGACGCCGCCTGGTGGCCGCCGCCGGACGACGACAGCGTGCTACTGAATAGGCCCTCGGCCATCCTGGGCACGTCCATGCTGGAGCGTCGCGGCTCCAGCGCTGTGGCCGGCGCTCGGTAACCACGCACGGAACACGGAGAGGAGGGGAGGGGAGGGGGGGTGGGCACACACAGGGGTGGCGGCCAGACGCCTGCAAAACACACATCTTTTCGGTCAATCAATTAAAGGTCACTAACGACTGACGAGACTTTTTGACTGTCATGTAGTGTTAGCGTGAAGTGAATTCTTTGAGATGGAATCATTCTGGCAATTCCGGATGGCAGCAGCATCCTAAACGTACATGTGAACAAAACACAATAATGGAATAAACATATTAGATCATAGGAAAAAAAAGAGTTAATATCCATATATATACGGAATTTAAAAATTAATCAAAATATGATTCATACAATAATGCAATTATTAGGGTTTAAAACAATGGAACTAGAATAAACGCATGCAATTATTAGGATCAAAAATAATGGGACGAGAACAAACATTTCAGATAAAATGGAAAATATGATGAAAATAGAGCAAATATAAACATACAGAAATATAAGAAAAATCGAATACATCTTAAAATACAATTCAAGTTGAATCCAAATAATATAAATAAATAAAAAATACAGATAATGGAAATCTAATTGAATTAACACAAAAAGCATAACATGTATCTCATCAAACGGTCATAAAGCTGCTGGAGAAAATGTGCTAAAGTGGAGAAATTTTGCTCATGATCAATTAAAACAATCATAAAAAACATATATAAAGCTAAGGAAAAACAAATACCCTTCCTTGTCCTCATGTCACTCCCACATCAAGAGTCAAGTGTGCGTGTCACTGACCTTGTTTTCTTGTTTGTTGTCGTCACGTCAGCCCGCCATCATGCCGGCGCCACCACGGCTGCTGCCGGTTCGATCCCCGAGTCCGCGCGAGCTGCGCTCCGCTGTCTCCACCGTGTCTGAGTGTCTTCGCACGCGGACCTCACCCTGGCGCGCGCGTATCACTTTGCGCGCGCCCGACGCGAGTGCCGGTTGTCTGGCGGCAATGGAGCGGTACCCCGTCGCTATGGGCAACCTGTTGCCATGGCGATCCTCCAGCAAGGTGATGTGGCGCAAGTCAATGAGGGAGGGGTGCGGCCCTTGCGCAACGCACGCAAAATTATTTGTGCGTTTTTCCTTTGAATAATTTGTCTTGCATTGGCAGGATCAGTTAAATAAATGAGGTCAAAGACACGTTGTCTTCGAAATGTCACAATGTATTTGGATGTATTTGACATTTTGGGATATTGGGAGAATCAGCTCCATAACTAATGACACCCTGGCGAGACAGGACGCAATCCAGGACATGGTAGATTGTTTTTTTTTAATAATTTGTCATTGATGTGTTTGAGATGTCCTTGACATCTAAGACACCTCAAACAGTCTGCCTTTTGTTCGTCTTCAATGTGTCGTTGAAGTTTGGAATGTATAATGGACACAATACGTGTTGCGTATGTGTGTGGGGTTCCCCTGAAGTGAGTACGCCCGTGGAAGTTTGGTACTGTGTCTCCCTCTGGTGGCCTCAGGGAGGACTGCAGGGTCTTTTTCAGCCCTTCAAAATGGGACACATTTCTCACTTTTGGGGGTCATACAAAAATAAAGGCTCTTAAGACAATGGAAGTTTTCGCCAATTTAAATGCATTTATGTCAACTTTTATATTGTACCATAAATTGATATTTTTTCATTTTTTTCTCCGTTCTTTTTCCTTTTCAGTATTTGTTGGTTGTCAAATTGATTAATTATTTTTGTATTATATTTGTATTTAATAGAGGTGATCGTTATAGTTGCAAAATTTGTAAAAACAGTTTCTTTCCAAGTTGTTGACGACCCTGAAGTGGATATGGGGCGTTGAAAATGGATGGATGGGCGTGTTTGTCCAAGTAAAAAAATAAAAAGGGACCTCTTGCACTACAACCATACAACCATAAGGTGTCAGTATACACCCAACAATCAATTTGTATGGGAAAAAAAAATCATTGAAGAAAAGAATATGAATCCATTATCCTCTAATGATCCGTGCTGCCATGAGTATATAATAAGGCAGGCACGTTTGTGTCGTCAGTATGATTTTATTTACAAGCATTAGCCACAAAGTGTGTCAATAAGAAGTTCAGCTCTCCCCATTGTTGTTGTTGCAGTTTGTACGGGAATGTCGGCCTCAGGCGGTCCAAAATGTTCCCACTGGAGAAATGTCCACATGAACAACAATCAAACGTTAAAGAAGAAGAAAAAAAGGCGCCAGTGAGTCATCCGCTTCAGCAGACTGGTCTTGCTGTGGCCCTAAAAAGGTGGGCTTCCAAAAAATTGAATCTTGATGCAAAAACAGAAAAACAAAAAACTGTGGCCAAACGACAATCAAGTCAAGATTCTGTGATGCAGTGAAGTCATTTCAGGAAACATTGAGTAAAATCCCCAAATGTATTTGTTGACAGTTTTTGGCTGTGGTTTAGTTTCTTGGAGTGGGGACGGGGACGGGGGGGCTTTAGGGGTAGTTCGAGTATAATAAGGCAAAAGACAAAAGTTACTTTCTTGCTAATTTGTCATCACAACTTGACACACATTTATATATATATATATTATTTATATATACTGCAGATAGTATATACTGTATGTGGCTCTACACACACATACAGTATACACATGCTCGCTCGCACGCACGCACACGCACACGCACACACACACATGCATAATATAAACACATTCTGGTTATCAAACACAATGACATCGCAAAGAAAACGAGAACCAAGCATCGCAGCGCTTCAAGTCTTTACCGCGACTTTGTGCAACCTTTGCGTCACTGTCAATGTTGTGTTGCCGTGTATTTGCTCATGTCGACGCGGACAGTCGAGCTGTTGATATAGTTAGTAAATTGAGTCAATGTCGTCGTTGTCATTCATTTCGAGGTGGATGTCATTGTCGATGATGTAGTTGCGGCGTCACTGTCGCACACAGAGGAGGCCTTCAGCTGCTCCGCTCTGCGCTGCGTAGCGATGAAAGGTCGGTCAATGTAGCATCGAAGAGAACAATACCAATATGGTACAAAGATAATTTCCCACGTCAACTTGAGGCATCGGTCCGTGTCCCAAACAGTGTCAGTAGTTGAAGTTGGCGTGCGGGCTGACGGGCGAGGAGGCGGGAATAAAGAGCGGCTTGGGCGGGGCGTCGGGTTTTAGGGGGGCCCCCCTTCGAATGTCGCCGTTGCCGCCCCTGAGAGGGCCGTCCTGCTGGGCGGCGTTGTAGCGCGCCAAGTACCCGGGAGGCAGGAGGGGGAAGTGACCCTCGCAGCTTCCTGTGGAGTTCATGCGCGCCAGGAGGGGGTGGCGGCTGGTGGCCGGCGGCGGCGCTCATGCGCTGGCTG
This sequence comes from Syngnathus acus, assembly GCF_901709675.1. Taxonomy (NCBI): domain Eukaryota; kingdom Metazoa; phylum Chordata; class Actinopteri; order Syngnathiformes; family Syngnathidae; genus Syngnathus; species Syngnathus acus. The sequence goes on along the minus strand of NC_051101.1, from coordinate 13,373,004 downwards.
AAGCTGTGATGGCGCGGGAGAGCTGCCCCGCCAGCGCTCATGAAGGAATGCCTTTGGGACGAGGACTGGCGACGCTCCAGCGTAGACGTGTGCGGTGGAGGCGGCGGGTCCGGAGGGACGTCCATGCGGCGGGTCAGGCTGTCGCGGGGCAGCGTGGACGAGCTATAGTATGGCGCCGACTCCGTTTCTGGGATATGGGGCTGGACGCGGCCAGCGTAGGCCAGGTGCCCCGCCGCCGGCCCACCGATATGATGTCCCGCCGCCGGGCTGACGAGCTGCGGCGTCTTGGCGCCACCCCCATCGTGGATGTGTTTGAGCAGCTCGTCCAATGAGGTGACTTTCCATCACCTTGTGGGACGTAGCCAGGGTGTTGCGGCAGGAGTCCGCTCGGCGTTGTAGACTTTCCGCTCGTCGGGGAGACGCGACGCCGCGTAAGGGAACACGTGGGCCGAAGGCGAGCGCGAAGCGTTGTTGCAGTTGTGGTTCTTCTCCCACTGGTTCCGGAAGGCCTTCATGCTCTTGATGGGCAGCTCGGGCGTGGAGTCCGGCGTGGGCAAACCGGAGAGCTCCGAGGACGAGCGCAGGTGGTGGTGATGGTGGTGGTGGGGCGGCACCAGGTCCCCCACGGACATGCCGTGGTGGGCGCTCCTCCTGGGCGCCTCCTTGGAGAACAAAGAACTGTAGATCTTCGGGGAGGACGTGTCCAGCTTGTCCTCCTTGCCGGCGCCGCCCTCCAGGAGGCCGTTGAGCTTGGCCAGGCTGCGGAGGGACAGCGCGTGCGGGATCTGAACCTCGGGGTCCTTGGGGAGCTTCCGGGTCTTGTGCCCGGCCCGGTTGCAATAGCAGGACACCAAAAAGCCTGACAGGAAGGCGCCCAGCACGAAGGCCACCAGGACGCAGGCGTATCAGCAGCGTGTATGTGGACGCTTGTGGTTGCTCTTGTCCACTTCGGAAGGTCGGCGAACGCTCTGAAAAACAACAATTGTTGACATCAAATGATATTTTTGGGCTTCACATTGGTAACATTCGTTCAATTTCTTATGACTGGATGGCTTGATTGACACACTTGTCCCTAAATGGGTTTCAGCCTAAACTCAACACTTGAACATTCTATTCTGGTTTAGACCGCATGACATCATTAATCAATTATTGCACAAGGAAGCAATTTCATGCAATTCTCTTTTTTTTTTTACTTTAATGGTTTGCTGCGCTGCCATGGAGCAAATGGATGACTCCATTTCAATATGCTGGCTGTAAAATGCATTGTGGAAATCTCCAAACAATTCCTCTTTTCGATGACTTTGCAACCTGTACATTTGCGGCTGAATCTGGAATAAAACCAAACATGGCCCGAGAGAGAAAACCTAAGAAGGCATCCATGGACACCCAAAACATCAAGAAATATTGAAGGAGTTCAGCACAGAGAGATACAGAGTGTACATGAGCCTTAATGGTGGGGGGGTGTGAAAAAAGAGAGTGAGGGAAGAAGTACAATTGAGTCGTCAGGAGCTGTCAATCATTTTTGTTTGCCACCCGGCGCTCCAGCAGCGTACAAAATGGCCGCCACTCAAAAGGCTCAAAATGGACTTAATTGACACAGTGTGTGTATAAACGACCTTGGTCCACACTGCCGACCATCTGGGGTGTCACGCCTCCTCTACGCTGGCGCCCGCAAGACACATTGGTGTGCGTGTGCTTCCCTCATTAGCATATGCATGTGCGTATGTGCGAACATGCAGGTCGGCAACAGAATTGCGGCAGAAAATCTTTGCTGAAAAAGACCAAACGATGTTAACGAGACGATGATCGTTAAGATGATGACTCATCACGCTGACTGATCAATAATTAACTAACAATATGCAGTCGAGTAGCACTTTCATCTTTTTCAGGCTGGAATTAACCTTGACGCTCACGTGTTCCTTGTCTTTCTTATTTAGTGTCAGTTGAAGGGCAAATTCAAATCAACGAGTGACAAAATGTGAACACGCACGCTCAGCTCTGCTGATCGATACTGATCGCAGCCTTGGTGATCTATGGCTCGCTCCTAAGAGGAGACGTTGAGATGCAGATGAGTTGAGCTGTGTCCCAATATTTTTGCTCAAATAGTGAGCCGGACAAAGAAAGTAGTCGCGGAATCAAGATGATTTTCCATAAGTGCGCAGACAAAAAGTGTGAAAGTCGTGCAACGTGTGAGGAGAAAGGGGGGGTCGTCATGGCAACCGTGGCAGACAACAACGTCGACTCCCAAGAGGCTTTGCGGGCCTGAAAGTGTCAGACGTCTGCTGACAGATAAAGACGACGCAAGGAAGAGCAACATCCAAGCAAAGTCTTTTTTTTTGCTTTCTTCATCCGACTATTGTTTGAACGCACGACAACTTGGGCGAATTAATTGGTCACATGACGGCACGTTTACATTTCATCTTCCCTTCCTTAGACGGGTGTGATGCATTTATGTCCCAGTATGGATGAGCAAACTATGTCTTTATGTTGGAAGAGGAGGGGGGGGGGGGGGGGGGGGGAATAAAAAGAGCAAGATGTGATTGACAGGATGCCACTTGGGAAAACGTTTTGAAAGGCAAACATCAGCACACGTCGTCGCCGTGTCATGGGAGGACAAACACCAAGCGCTGGAATGAAAACAGACAGAGCGCCGTCTTTCTGCTTTCCCATCAACAAAGTGTCTCAGCGAGGCTTTCCTTACGCTTCAGTGACGGAAAGTCCTTGAGACGACACAACCGGTTGGCCACAAAACGGCGGGGACGACAATCGTGTTTCTGGATGCTTACGTAGGCAGTGATCCATATTCAAATGGAATTTGGAAGCATGCAAGCTTACTAAATTAAAAAAATAAAAATCAAGAAACTTAACTATTTGCTGTTTTTGTACTCTGACCAAAGCGGTGCAAGTGGGCAAGATTTTCAAACAGAAGTCCAAAAACAAATACCCAAAGTCACCGGAAATGAGCTTATGAACACGTCCAAAAAGAAAAAAAAAATCTCACGTTGAGAGGCGGGTGATGTCATGTGAAGTCCATTGGAGGAAAAAAAAAATAGAGCTGAAGTTCTAGTCAAGACTTGCTCTTTTAATAAAGTCAAAAGAGTTCAGTAATTAGTGGGAGTGAGTGTGAGCTCAAGAGGGCGTGTAATTGTTCCTTAATGACTTCTTCATCCTGACAGCGCCGCCGCCTCAGGCTTTGTTTACGAGCTCATGCAATCGCGGCGCAACACCGCCAAGCTAACAGCAAATCCAAACCTTTTCATTCCCCAACACGCACGCACGCACAATTAGCAACTGAATTCAGGTGGGAGATAATCGATGAGCTCCTTCAATATTTTTTTTACAAAAGCATTTGTTCATGTTTGATGCAAAAAAAAAAAAGAACAACAATGACGGATCGAATGTGAGCGCTGGACTCTGATTGGCCGCTGCTCGTCGTGTTAGCAGTCAGTTCCATTCGTCGGTGCTGTTAGCATGGTTGTGTTAGCCACCTGCGTACTGCGAATCAGTTTTGTTAGCGTTGATTTGTGTTTGCGGTCAGTCACGTCGGTCCTAGTCACAAATCTGAGAGATTGCGCTGCCTTCACTGCCGAGTCAGCGTCCTCCAACTGAATGCGCCGTATGTGTGTTTGACGCCTTTAGATGGAGAGCACTGACAACTCATGCACGAACTGCATGCAGAGAACTTTTTGAGCAAACTTCCCAGTGACTCGAGCGGGAATACGACGCCACGCGGGAAGTTTTCTTTGCTCCAGCATCCAAACGTAAAGACAGAGGAAGTCACTTTGGATGTTGACTGCAGCTTTGAGGTGGGGAGCTCATGGTGGGGTACATTTTGGTGGGTTAGATGCTGGGTGGGGAAGCAGGCAGGTCACGGCAGGAAAGACTACAGAGGGTGGGATGAGGGGTAGCAGGGGACGGACAGCACTGTGGGCCCAGTCGGTATCGTCAAAAAAACAAAACTCTAAGTGCACTTACTGCATGTATTTATGTAACAGGTTTGCGTATTAGCAGCTCCTTCTACTGAATCTTGGTCACATGACCCACAGGCAACCCAATCAGCCGCAGTGTTTCTTAAAGTCAAAGCTTGTGAAAAAAAATTCGTATCAGTCACCTTTTATACATTTTCCAATATTCCGTGTGGTTTTGGCAACATGACCGGTTCCGTCACTGCTGATTGGTCAGGTTTTTCATATTTTAATGAACGTCTGGTCCATACGGAGTTTGCATATTAAAGACTGGAGTCAGCGCTTTCTGTGCAGACCACGTTTGTGACCCGCGAAACTTATTAATATTTATATGAAAAAAAGATGAAATATTCTTAGGAATTCGTTTTGAGGCATCTGCTGGGCACAACCTCCTATCCTTTGGGTTGTTGTGCTGTTGTAATGGTTAGCAAGCTAACATTAGCCCGACTTTTCACTGCAGTGTTCAAGTCAGCAATCTGCACCCGGTCGGCTCCCGCTTGTCAAATGGTCAAGACGACTGCGGGTCATGGTTATGTTAAGTTATCGTCAATTGTGTTAGCAGTGATGGCAGTCGTGTTAAGTAGTCAGTCGCATTAGTTAGTAATGCGGGTCACTGGTTGTTAGTCAGCCGTAGGGGGGCCCAGCAGCGCAAACCCCTCGTGGATATAAGCCCCTCCCCTTTACCCTCCATCTCCACAATGATTGGCTCCGAGTCAGGTGACCTTGCCCCCCCTCGTAGGGAGGGCCTGTCCGGACCTGGACCTCTTCAGGGTCACCTGCCTCCCTTATGATTGGACGGGCCGGTGCTTGTGGGTGGTGCCTTCCCTGTGGGTCGCAGCGAAGGGATAGGAACAGGAGGGGGAGGGGCAACACAGTGATTGATTAGTTGACTCGTCAATCAACTTCCTGATTCGGGAGAAAAATTCGTTCAGATACACGCTCCGGTGAGTACACTAATCTGTCAATCAATCTATAACAGATTGACAGGATGTTTAGAAGTTAGCATGGCGACCACAGTTGGTGGCCAGCTCACATGTTGTGCGATGCCGCTAGCTGTTAGCTAAAGCCGTTTTAGCGCTCCTAGTTGTGTCAGACATGTGAGCTACCACTTAAATTAGCAGTCAGCCACGTTAGCCATCAGTTGCGTTCGTCCCGGGAGCAGCCAGTCACATGGGATTTCCATTTTCTGTTTGAAAGAAAGTTTCAACTATAACGGGGTGGAATCTTTGTCAAATGTCAGACATATTGTCTGCTGACACGCTGCATGCTTGATAGCTCATTAGCGCCCTCCTGTTAGCAGCGTGCTAAATGGCTCTTAAGGGGAGAAAAAAGGCCTCGGTTTGTCATCTTGCTGGTGGCGTGCCAGACGACGGCATCCCCGCCACGTCACCATCTGCGCTTCCCTTTGATTATTGTGAAGGTTTTTGTTTCTATGGCCACGACGCACACAATGGAGGATTATCTGATTGGATATGCTGGTGGGTGTTTATCTTCCGCCTTTCTCTCTGCGGGCGGCCATTGTTGAGATGACGGGAAGTGGAAGAAAGATGGCGTCAGGCGCTTCGCCGAGTGGAGGCCTCACGCCATCCATCGGCTTTGTTAGCGCGATAAATCTTTCAGGAGACAAAAGAGCGGCGAGCATCAGGGTGCATACGGCGGGTATCAAACACTGCGCCGCAGCATCAAAGCTACAGCGTAGCGCAAACTCCGCCTCCAGGAAGTGAAAGTATGGAAGTCCGCAGGCAAAGATTTCATTACAATACACGATGAAAACAGCACTACAACTTCGTAAACTCACGACAGAGGGCCCAGGTAGCGGATTATGGAAGGATTCCAAACACAGCCTTGGTTGGATTAGCGGGTAGTTGGTTAGCATGTTAATAATCCGTCTGTCGTGTTAGCCGTCCATCAGTCGTGTAGCGGTCAGTCCCATCTTGTTAGTCGTTAGCCACGCTGTGTGGCCAGTCAGTCAGCTGTGTTCTAGAGGTCAGTGGTGTTGGCGGCCATTCAGTGCTGTTGGCGGTCAGTCAAGAGAAACAAAATGGCCCTTGACCCACAATGTGGCTTTGCGTCTGCCAAGACAGGGGCTCGTGACAAACGTTAACAATTTTTTCCTTCGGGGCCTCTCGGGTCGTATCGGTGCGCCGGCCGGCCAGCTCGGCCGCGTCCCGATACTCCATTCTGAGTACGCCGCGGGCGCCGGTGAGCCAAATGAGACATGACGGGGATGGCGTTCCCCGGGGATAAAGGCCATTAAGGACAATGGCCGCCATGTTTAAGCTGTCACCGAGCAGTCCGAATGAAAGATTCCGGAAGCTTCCGGGCGGCGTTCGGAAAATGGAGGAACAAATGGCCATTTGCGGAGAGGAAGTAAGGGAACGTGTGAACTAACCGTAAGCCGAGTCCAGAGGCGTGTTATGCTTACGAGTGGTCGCCAGGACATCTGAAGATGGGGAAACAAAAAAAAACACTTACAATTAGTTTTCCCCGTCAAGAATTCCCGCTCTTCGCCGTGACTCATCTCTTTGTCGTCGCCTTTGTCGTTTTGTGTTATTGTTGTCGGCTTGACGCATAGAAGCGCTCGAAACGACACTTGAGACAAACGCGTCACCCAAGCGGGAAGATTAAAGCACTTTTGGAGATGGGATCACAGGAGGAGCTGGAAAAAGAAATGTTAAGCACGCCCACGGCACGACTGGGACATGCTAATGCTTCATGCAAATGGTTGTGGAGGGGGTAACGGCTGGGGGTCTAAACCTGACATGATTGACATTTGTTTTTCCTTTCAGCTGCCAAAAGACGCCGACGTTGTTGAACGTGTGTAATGCGTCTCTGCGCCGGACGGAAAAAACAAGCCTCTCGCCCGGAACGTTCTTCACGGCCGACTGACGACAAACTGACTCTGTCAGCTTCACGCAATTAAAAAGACAAACTCCGGGATTGGATGAGGAGGCGAGCGAGTACATGCTAACTAGCGAGCCGCGAGATGACACCTGTGACGGTGCGTTCAATAGGCCTTATGTTGATGTCTTGAGGAAACAATATGGCCGACTCACCGTGACAGGTGTTAGGATGGAGAAGAGCGGCGTTCTCTACGTCCTGTTCAAAGGCGCCTCTGAGTGGACACACAAAACACAAACGTCAGCTACCGAAAAAAAGAAAAAAAAAACCCCACCTTCTTGACATAATTAAATTGGTCATTATTCGCACAATTAAATGTATTGAATTATATATTCTAATTATAAATATTATGTATACATTTATATTTATTTATTATTCACATAATGACAAATTTAATTTTGGAATATGACCATGGGTGACGCTCCTATAATCCATGTTTAAGTGCAATATGATGACATCACATCCTGTAACATGGTCAGTCTTTTGTCTTTAACCTGACTGGTGATTTTTTTTTTTTTTTTTTTTTTTGCAGTTCGCTTCTGTACAAAAACAAAATCACCGGTGATGATGTTTTGCCGGCTGAGACAGCCAGGTGGGCAATCAAGACAAAAAGTTCCGACACCAGAACCAGCTGTCATTTTCTGTTCAGACTTCCTGCTGTGACTTGTAAAAGTTTCTGGACAAAACTTTTTTTGTTTGTTTATACACTGTGAAGGAGAGCAGCGTTTGCAGAGCACCACAAAGAGGGAGGGAAAAAAAAAAAAAAAGAAGAGTTGTCGTCACACTCAACTTGAAAAATAAAGGTTGAGCTTCCAGCATCCGTGTGACAGCTTTGTCACAGAAATAAAAGCAGAGGTGAAATAATAGTTGAAGATGTCATCAAGCTTGCGCGGCAACCACGAGCGCAACCTTTCAGGAGACTGACTCCAACTTATGTCACCTGTGTCACATGTGTTTCCATTGTCAGCGCTTGGCTTGCTCGCTCTTTTGGATCCTCACAAGTCCCAAAAAAGACGACAAGAAGATCCAAAGCAGATGTTGGGATCAAATCCACGTCTTCTTCTTTGCTGACATTCCAAAAATGTCACCTCCTTTGTTATGACTCCGTCTGGATAGTTGAACGTGCAGCGGATGTTCTGGCCCGCTTCTACCGCTCTCCAAAGTGCTCGTAAATCAAAAACCTCAGCGAGTCGCTGGTGGGACCGTCGTTTCTTTCCATCACTAAAGTGGCCTTCCGGGAAACGGCGCTCACAACGTGGAGTGGAAAAATCAGCCGGTTGCCACGCACATCCGAGCCTTGACCGTCAATCGACAGCCTGACCTTTATCCAGCTGTCTGTCGGCTATTTCTGTCTATTTGATGATGTCACTGTGATGTCATAATGCTGCCAACAGATTGGAGAGACTTACTTGGATCCGGGTGTGGCGGCGACACACTTTCCAGCCTTCAGCCACACGCAGTATGGGTCCCGAGAGGACAGGCAGCGTCTGCGGGGCACCCAAGACAGAGCAGCGGAAAAATACCTTTTAATTACAAATGTGTGTACAGTGTTGCTCCGCTATGTCCCCCCCAACACTGGCGCCTAGTCAATCAGCTGGATCCAATCTGGCAGTGAAAGTGCGCGTGCTGCTGAGACGTTAGCGTGCGATGGGACTTCAATTCCGGAAGGAGGCGAAATCAAAACGAGGGGGGGGGGCTTCGAGGGGTTGACTGAGTTAAGCATTCCTCGCCCAAAAATAGAAAGTGATGCATACAAAAACAAGCATACGTGTCATTCAAACTTTTTTCTTTCCACTTGTCTTCCATTCAATGTTGTTGTCCGCCATTTTGTTTTCACTCTATTCCGGCTTCTGATTGGCTACAGGCGGCCGGCCACTCACGTCTTGCAGTCGTAGTCGTCGCAGCGGCTGAGCGGCACGCGGATGACGCAGCCTGAGAAGGCCACGAAGAGGGCGCGGTGGTCTCGGTCAAGCTCCATCCCCAACACCTGACGCTCCTCCCCCCTCACGTTGCATCTGGGAGAGAACAAGTGGAACAAGCTTTGATGCACTGTCGTCAGAAAACAAAACGGCCGCCGGCTAAAGTAAACAAAAAATAAGTGAAGCGAATTTAGGAGACAGGCGGAATATTCCGTTCTTACTTGTTGGGGTTGTAGACCGTGATGTCCTCCAGGATTGTGGTGCTGAGCGTCTGGTTGTTTCCATCCGTGCTGGTGAGAACTTTGAGGACTCGGCCGTCCTCGGAACCCAAGAAAATCACTGTGAAGTTCCTGTTGGGGCCCGCCGATGTGTCCACTGCGATCTGAGTCAACTTGAACCTGTGACGACGCAAACATCACAATCGGGTTGCTGTCTAGATTTCATCTTGAAATGAGTTTATTCCACTTTGGAAGGTTCTTGGGAAACGCTCTTCTTGTACTTTTCTCGATATGGGTCTTTATTCCCACGCCAAGAAATCAATCATCAGATCTTCAAGCCTCACCATCTCGCTCTCATTCCCCTTCACCTGTTAATCCTCCCTTCCGAGACCCCACATCGATCCTGCTTGCTGGTCTTTTCAATAAAAGCTTCTGCACATTGGCAAGTTCTCATGGAGCGGCTAAAGTGAAAGACTGAAGGGCACCTTGAGCCTTTTCATGCGCTGCTGTTTTTCGAGAAGCTTCCACAACTCTAAACCCATCATCACATGGCAGAGACATTTAAGAACTTGTGCTCCTGGCCGTACCTGCTGGTGGTCCTGGTGAAGAGTGGCCTGTTATTGGCGGCCGGCACCGCTTCATCCATAAGCGGGTAGGACTTGATGAAGGTCAACGTGTCGTCGGGGAAGGCGGTGGACGACTTGAGGTCAGCAGCTGAGCCTTCGCCGGCACAGCAGCCGGGCCTGGGGAACAAACACCATAGCGCGGTCATGGGAAGCTAAGCTAACAGGATACTTTGCCAAAAAAGAGGCTACGGAGAATTTAAGGAGGAAATGCTAAGCTAATAAGGAGCTCAACTAAGGAGAGGCTAAGCTAAGGAAGCATCATCACCTTGGTATGGGAACCTGCTCGTCAGGGACGGGCGTCCAGGCCGCCTCGCTGTTCTTCTGCTCCTTGAACTTCCCGCTGAAGGCCTTCTCGATGTCGTCCATATAAAAGGCGCACACGGCCGAGCCGGTGATGCTGCGGGAAGATCGGTGAGAGACCAAACAAACTTGTACATTCCAGGTCACAGGTGAGCTGGAGTCAACCCAAAACCACTTTTGGCTAAAGAACCGGCGGGCACGCCTGGACCGGCTCGCCGTGATACCGACCTGTTGGCCTGCGTGGTGAAGACGCCGAGTACGGCGGGCCGGCGGTTGATCTGAAGCACGTTAGTGAGGGACTGCAGCACGTCGAAGTAGAAGAAGGAGTCGCCCGGCACGGAGCAGTTGAGGCGGGCCTTTAGAAAGGACGTCCAGTAGCGCTCCAGAACTCGAGGAGAACCGCCATTGTCGTTCTTACACACGCGCGCCACTCTGGAGAAAACCACCTAGAGGGCGCCAGAGAGCCAGGATCCAATACGGAAAGGAAAAAAATAAGAGGCCAGTGCCGAGCGACCATGTGTACGAGGGTCTCACCTTGCCCAGCGACGTGTACTCCACCGCGATCTCGCTGAAGAAGAAGTACACAAAGTTTCCGTACTCGATGGCGTGCAGGAAGTGAGGCTCTGGTGTCGAGGGGAGGACGGACATGTGTGACTTTGTATATCGGGGCGGCAACAACAGGGACAACGGCGACACCACGCGCTCACCTCGCAGCCATTTTGAATCGTACTTGACAGTCCGTAACACGGGGCGACTCTCGCCCAGGCTGCGGTAGATGACGGCATCGCTCGCCAAGAAGTCGGTCATAGTTGCCGAGTAGAAGTCGCCTCCTGTGGTGCAAAGCCAGACATTTGCACAAATACAGTGCGGCGCCGCCGCCGCCATTTTGTGATGTCCACTTACCTGCAAAAAGCCCAACGTTGGACTGATGCGACTCGAAGGGACAACGAGCCTGACCGACCATCTCCTCACCGTCCTGCTCCAAAGTCGACATCTGATGACACAACGTGACAAAAACATGACCGCCGACACTCGACAATTTGACGTCAAATGACGTGTTGGTACCTTGTAGTTACGGCATGTTGGGTTGAAGGCGTTGGTACCGCACGCAAACAACGTCTCATCGTTGCGGGGCACCAAAACTTTGATGTAATTGTAACATTCGTCCTGGCACGCAGAGGGGGAGAAAACAATCAAATCTGCCGTTAATGCATGTAAGCCAGGGTGCCAGACTGTGCATGAGATCCTTACGCTGTTTTTCCCTCGCACGGTGCACTTATCCACGTCCTTGGTCTTCCACGTCAGCTTCTGGGAAAACAGACAAAACCTGTTAGGAAATGCCAAGATGCTAAACTGAGAAGACGTCAAGCTAAGGTGAGGCTAAGCTAAAAAACAAACAAATCAGGAGATGGATTAGCTCTGCCTATTGTTAGGCATGCGCGCACATGCGACCAGGCGAACTAATCGGCGGCGGCGGCATCCATCTTGGCCGCTCATCTCAATACAAAAGAGGCGGCGGCAGCGGTGGGCCGCTCGCCGCGTTTTATTTAAGTCCAATCGTGTTTGACAAATGAGGGAGGTTTCCCGGGCGACGCATGGGGCTCTGAGCCGGCGGATTCCATGATTGGAAAACACTTGAACGCTCCCGTGGCGGAATAACGAGACGCCGACGTTTGCGCCTGATTGAGAAAACAAGCGCGGCGAGATCCGGTGACGACGCGGCGGCCAACGCTCCCACCTGCTGCGGGAGGATTTGCTCCGTGGAGGCCGCCAAATTGATGGCAAAAACGTGATCCCTGAAACAGAAGCACGTGTTAGCCTAGCATGTCGCTACGTTTTCATAAACATGAGAAAATTCACTGTTGCTGCAGTAAACACAATGAAAAAAAAAAATCACAAATTAGCAAATGGAAATAGGTTCACTGCACCAAAAGAAAACTGAAAACACATGTTCAGCTCTCGTAACCATCTATCAGGAGAAAAGTGGAATTATTAGCCAACACCCGGGAACAATTAGCTTAGCGCTGGGAATCCTAGCAGATAAAGAGACTTTGCCCATGACGAGAGTTAACCTCGCGGCCTGGACTGACCGTGCGGCGATGTAGAGCATGTGGTTGATCCTCAGCATTCTCTGGAAGTCCAGACCCAGACGCTCCGTGTCATTGTCCTCTGTCAAGCCTTGGAAACTGGGGAACAAGTAGGAAGCTGGAGGGAGAGAGAAAAAAAAAACCACTCTAAATTAATAATCTGATTTATTGTCAAATCAACATCATCATCAAATGCAGGAAATAATAATCAAGTGGAATTGAGGAACGGGAGGACAGAATCTGCACTCCTTTGTGTAAGGTGAAGGTAGATGAAGAGAAAGAAGAGGAGAACATTTGGATATTCCAAGGGCATTTATTATTATTATTATTATTTATTACAATTAAGATGAGGATAAAAGGAGAAAGACTAAAAAGCTGATGAAGACAAGTTTGCTAAGACGGCAATGAAGAAAATGATTTTTGTTTTTTATTTAAAAAAAAAAGGTCCATTCTGCAGACAAAAAAGATGAGGAAAAACAAAGAACAGGATGAAGATGAAGACTGAATTTGCAGAAGACAAAGACGATGACAAAAAAGTTAAATCTTTAAGGAAATATACATAAGAGGAAGCCAAACGAAAAAAAAAGCTTGCACGGGAAACAAAAAAATGGAGCAAGACAAAGAAGACTAAGGCAAAAGAGGACAAAAAAAAAAGGACTAACAAAGACAAGGAAGAGAAAAAAAAAAAAAGATGAAGGCGTTGAACAGGACACAAGTGACACAGGCTGTTTTGCATCCTGGAAGTTGTGCACACATTGTTCAAAGCAGGGAAGAGGAAGAGCCCAAAGTTCCGGAAGCTCCCATCGGAGCCATAAAAGGCAGCACCATTGAATGAACACAAATGATTCTCCCAGCGGGGGTTCCCTTCCCAAACTCGTCTGGAATCGACCGCCTATAAAGATTGAAGTGGTTCCAAGGCCCGGACCTTCACCTGAACCGGCCGGCGCTTTTGGATTTTAATCCATCTCGGGTTCTGAACCGGCATTGCTGCTCCGACTGATCAAAGAACAACAAGATGAGAAGCGTAACTTTACTTCTTCACTTTCATGGCAGCTTGGACCTGAATTAAAATTGGACAAACAAAAACAAAACTAACTCAAATTGCTCAATAGAATCAATTCATCAGCCATATTTGTAGTTTTTTTCTCATTCGATTCTGTAGTTCGGCTTCAATTCTTTCCCTCCCAAGTCGACAAATCTACCGAGCGGTCCAAACGTGGACTCTGCGACTCCCAAGTGACTCCGTGATTATTTTTATGGACTCCATATCGGAGGGGACCGATGTGGAGGCGTCACCTGCGGACCCTCAGCTGACAAATGGCTCTCATTACGCGGCTGCCCCTATTAGCCCGACAGCGCTACTTCCGCTAATGGTTCAGCCCGCGCCTCCACCGAGATCCATTAGAGCGCTCGCACACGACATCGCTCGCCCATCCATTAGGCCCCGTCCGTCACTTCCGAGCGCCGTGAGTCGGGTCCGAAGACCAAGGTCTTGAGGGACTGTCACACACGTTCTTCCTCCTTTTGGTTTAACCAGGACTGCACAAGCGGTCCAAATTAATCATTATTTAAATATATATAAAAAAATGTTTTAAAGTATATTTAATATATATATGTATTAAATATTATATATATTATTAAATATTTCATGGTTAAAAAAAAAAAAAACAAAGTGAGGTTCACTCAAATGGCTAGCTCAGAGCTCAGCAGGTCACGGAGGTCAGCGGCGGTTTTTGTGTACGCTTGACTGTGATGCTCTGTGGTTTTTGTGCTGTCAGTTGCCAAACGCAATACTTGCGAATTTAAAGTCTTCAGTGCAATGTGAGCTTAAATCTTACTCATTAGTCACACCGTGACGTGCGCCGCACACACACAAACAATCTGATTTTCAGTTGTTTTTTTTAAAATTATTAGTCAATGTTTATTATGACTTGAGGTTATAAAAGGTCACTCGTGTGCGTTTTTTTTCTTAGATGCAACTGACAGGATAACAAGCTATTACATATAGCTTGTTATCCTGTCCTGTCCTGCTTGTTGTGTTTGTTGCTGCAGGCTCGCTGCTGCTGTTGTGCACATCAGACAAAATCTTTAACTTTGTGTTCATGTCATGCACGTGCCTCTCAGTACACACGTGTTGTGCGCACACGTGTGCCCTTGTACATGTGTGAGGTCTTGTGAGTGTGTGTCGCATCTTGTGTGTTTCTCTACAAAGATGACGCCCCGTGGTGTACGACTCGGGCTGTCTAAGATAAAAGCAGTGATTAGGCGCCATCCTATGGTATCTCGGTGTTAAGGAAATACGGTACGTTGAAGGGGGGGAAAAGGTTCAATTGAGACGGACCAAGAGGCGTTTCCCTGGCAACTAGCGAGCGGTACTCACCGTCTCGTCCGACCACGCTGATGGGCTCCAGGTCCTGCGGGAAAGGGGCGGCGGCACCGGTGGGAGGCGGCAAGGAGGCGGCGGTCTCCAGCAGCAACAGCAGGAGCAGGAAGGGGAGGGGCGAGGGTAGCAAACTGGGTGAGTGGGGTGAGGCGGCGTCCGCCTCATGGTGACCCCAAAGTGACGACTCAGCAGGAACACATGACGCCAACCTGACAAGAGAAAAAAAACTATTTATTAGCTGCGACCAGTTGTGGGTGGCCCCGCCTCTCGCCCCAAAGGGATGAAGAATAGCTTTGCGGGTGCCATGAATGACATCAAACGCGTTGCATAATTACAATGCAGCACAGCAATGTCAGCTGGTCCACCTGCTCTCATCAATATTGAACAATTAGCATTCCACAGCGGTGCTTACAAAAAAAGAATAATAAGAAATAATCGCTATTGTCACAAATGTTCATCTCGTGTCGAGCTCGGCTCTGTAACAACTCCGTTCGCTGCCCGCGAGACACAAAACATTGCATCAGCTTCAGAGCACAAAAAGAGATTCTTCACTTGGATTTATCTTGCTTTGTCGACTTCAGGCCAAAAAACAGACATCGTAGCTCAGCCCAGGAAAAAAAAAAAAGAGTCGATGAGTAACGTCAAGACAGCACAGGCGTTGTTGTTTTGTTTTTTTGCATCGTCAAGACATAATCACTCCCACTAAACCTTCAAATTTTCCATCCCAGATTGTGAGGCAGACATGTTGACCACTACCCCACCGCGCCAAAATCCTTCATTGAATTAGTAGGCACAAATTTAATGTCTGCTTAACGAGCTCACAAACCTAATTAACGTTACGGCTACATTAGGTAGATGTTTTATTGATCTGTCTGCGAGGATATTTGGCTTTTCCAGTCAGCTCGTGTCGTCAAGTCCGGGAAGATCTCGCACGGGAGCCCAAGTCTAAGATGGAGGCTTCGGGGACCTCGGCGTAAGATCGATGACGCCGGCCGACTCGGAGACGGGACCGACTGTCAACGCGGCGGCTGGAGGTTAAGCGAGGTTCCCGCGAGAGCCGGCAGAGTGGCACTGATGATGTGCAGGGTCCCGACCCCTCCCTTGTCATCTGGCCACAGCTCCTCACTCTTTCATTAAAGCAGGATGATTTTTTTTTGTGTGCAATCCCTGAACCTAATGAATACAAGTGGCAGAAAAAAACGAATGGATGACTGGGCGTCAGTTGTCTTTGGGAACGTTAATGTAGCTTTGAGAACGGAAAGCCACTGCTGTGCTTTTTGTTTTCTTCTTTCTTCTTTTTCTTCAGGCAGGTGAGCGACTCCCTGGCGGGGCTCGGGTGCTTGAAAGGCCTGGACGCTCTCAACGTTTTCCCAGTCTGCAGGTGTGGATATGCGGCAGGCGCCTTCAAAGTCGGGTAATTGGAGCTTGACTAGAAGCGTGACACTCCGTCTGACACCCTTCGCTCCGCCGTCGTGGCCCGCGAGGGATTTGTGCTCCCAATTATTGGCCGGCGCTCCCTGATCCCCACTTCCAATTTGCTGCGAGGACCTCAGCGTGGTCAACCTCTGGAAATCTAATTAGCAAACTTTCTCCTGTCGCAGGTGCAACGGCCAAGCTAACAGATGCTAGCGGCCGGCGAGCGGCTGAGACAAATGAGCGGAGGCGCCGCGGCCGGTGCCGAACTCACAATGGAGAGTCTCTCCTGCCGCCGTCCACGTTCCTGTCACGGGTTGTTTTCCTGCTCTGGCGTTGAGCTTGCACCCCCTCAGGCAACTTTTTACTTTCTGCTCTCCAGGTCACCAGTTAGCATTTAACTTTTTGACAACTTTGTGACAGCCTCTACATGCCAAACTTAATATGTGGAGATTTGTTGTATTTCTTTACAATCTTTATTACCGTGTTTTTCCATGCATAATGCGCAAAATTTAACTAATTTATTGTCCTAAAATCTGGGGTGCGCATTATGCATGAGTACAACAATTTTTGAAGAAAATCTCCCTCGAAATAAAACTTGAAATCACACATTTCTTCTTGTTTGTTGTCAATCGCGCATCGCATTCAGCCATCCTGCCCAACACACTTAGTCAGTAAAATTCATAATTGACGACACATCGTTTGATGCGATGGTGCAATCCTTGATGGTGTGTTATTGTCAAATATTGTTTGTTTTTTAATCTCCATCGCAGACCGGATATCATACGGAGGCCGCCATGACAGTATGCGCAGAACGGATGCGCAAGACACGTCAGCTATATAAAGAGCGAGAGTTCAGTTCTCTACCTATTAGTTCCAATTCACAGTTTAATTAGCAGTTTCAATCAGCAAATAACAAAATGCGTATTACAGGTAATATTTTATTTCACAACACTTTGCCTTGTTCCTTTCTTCTCTGCTGTTCACTTCAAACACGCTCCATACGAACACAATGCTCTCGTATCAGACGCTTGCTCGATCACCTGCTCGGTTGCTGTCACAATGTACCCTACACAAATCCGAAAAAAAATTTCGCTATCGAGTTTGCTAGCGCATGCGCAGTGATACTGACCGGCAGAATAACATCCGGTTGTTCCCAAAGATGATCTTTTTTCTGAAATAATTTTACGTTTACGGACTTAAGTAAGAGTCAAAATTTGGGTGCGTATTATACATGGGTACATGCTTTTTTCCAGCATCGACATGCCATTTTTAGGGTGCGTATTATGCACGGGGGCGCATTTTGCATGGAAAAACACGGTATTATGATATTATATTATGATGAAACAGACTTGCAAACTGGTGAGTCAAGGCACCGCTGCACTTCATTTAGACAACAAGCAGTTCATAAACGCAAGGGTCTAAAATGCTCAGGGTCCAACATAATGTGCTGATGTAATGCAGCAGGAAGTAGCCACGTCCCGGGTGCACCGGTTCATTGCTGGCCGCAGCTGATCGAAGATAAAAGAGATGAAATGTGCTTCTGATCGCACTCTTAATGGCCGCGTCGTCCCGGCCAAGAGTGGAAGATAAAATTGACTGCAGACTTATTATTTTTATTGCCAAGCACACATTCATACGGCAGACCTTCAGGTCGTTATCACGCCGAGATGCTTTGTCGTGCCATCGCCTCGTTAGCACGTCTGCCTCTGTCCAAAGGTTACGCGTTTGAGTCTCGCTTCACGCCTTTCCGATGGAGTCTGGAGACTAAAACTCAAAATGACATCCTTATGCGATCGTCTCCCCTGATTGGTCGCATAATCCCGAGCATCAATAAGCAGGCGCCGCGGCTAGCATAGCGTAGCACGCGGCTCTCGGAACATGACAGATTTGCTATGGAGCGGAGGACGTCGTCCATCATTTTGGTGTACGTGTCAGGAGGGTGGGGAAAAGAAGTTCAGCGACTTGCGACGGGGGATGGATGAAGACTTTCAATCTTATTCATCCCGCCATCGCACGTTAATTATTTAGTTTCCCAAAGGGACGAGCCGTCACCGCGCTTGCCGTCACTCCTAATCCACACTGGCCCGTCGGTAACGCTCAGACTTTAAAATATTCAGGGCGCCGTCCGGTGACCATCCAGCCCCCTTTTATTAATAATTCAGATTGCGAGTGAAAAGCACCACCTGATACTTCTTGTATCTTCATCCACCACCAGAGTCTCAACAGCGTCGTTCCCGATCGATATTTTCTCATATCGGCCGAGTTTCTATTTGTGTCCGGGCCGACGGTCGAACGGAGTTCAGGGCGGCCCCGGGTGGGATCCTGTGTCGTCGTCATGAGCTAAAGCGTCTCTGTGATGTTTTGGAAAGTTGACAAAACATGTGCGTCACCAAATGGTGGCTGCATATTTTGGATCTGTGGTTTTTAAAGGGGAAAAAGGACGTCAGCCAGATCATTGGTAGGAGGGAAAATGTTGAAATTGTCGGATTGTTTTGACCACAATTTGTGTTTTTCGAGCATATCATTTTTCGACACGTGCCAAATATTGCTGCCAGATTATCGTGATGCTTTTAAGTAAGCGGTAGCAATTTGCTAAAAGTCGTTTGAATCCTAAGCCGTCTTAAAGCCATGACGTCCTTTTCACTGTTGCCACCTAGGCGCAGCTTTGTTGTCACGACAACGCCACCGATGCTTTTGGACTAAATTGCTCTTACATACAAACAATTTGAAGACGAGTACACGCTAAGAGCACTATTTGGCAGGAAAGAGGCCTCGTTAAGATAACGGCGGCGGCGTGACGAGCGCCCGCTCCCCTGCTCAGATGAAACACTTCATCATTGTCTGAGGGCCACGCCGCGACTGCCGACCCCGCCCGCCACCGCCGCCGCGACACACCGCAAAAGCTTCCAATTATGCTAGCGCATCACGCGGTGTTCCGGGAGGAAGGAGAAAGGCGTCTAACGGGGACAGATCTTCCTCGCGGGACACTCGGCAGCGGACGATGACCTTCTCGCGGCTGATGACATCATCGGGCAGCAGAGCGGATAAATGAGGACGGGAAAGAGACGCAGAGGAGGGACCGGACCGCCAATCATCAAAGGATGCAGTGAGCGAGGAGTCGGCCATTTTAATTAAGTCCGAAAATAAGATGAGACTTGATGAAGCTTTTCTACACACCCACTTTGAAGACCCGCTGCTTCCTGACGCACTAATCAAGTCACTCGTTAACACCGGCAGTTAACGAGCGTCTGTCACATGCTAACGAGATTGCGACTGCGGGAGACGGTCATTTTTGTTCGACTTTTCTTTTAAAAATGTTCTGATCGGCACTCTACATGGAAAAAGCGAGTTAATACCGATGAAAACAAACGTTAGCATGTAGCATTTGAAGCTAACTTCTTAGCCAACTACATTTTACAAACAAATGACAAACATTTAGTCATCACACACACTTATGAGGTCAAGCTAACCCTGGAAGACAGACAAAGAGCAGACTAAACAGAATCAAAGCATATTGGACTAGGCCAGGACAAAAGTAGGACGAGATTGCCGGGCCACCCCGGTTCTAGTCGCCCGAACCCTGGAGCAGATCAATTGTGATCAATACGGTGACACGAGCCACTGTTGTCTCCCGTTACCCTCAAGCCTGGCGCACAACAGTCCCGTCTCCTCACAGAACTATTTTGGACTCTTTTGTGTCCTTCGGAAGGACCTTGGAGAATCTCATTAAGAAGATGCCTCTGGTGGGAGGAGCTTGAGTGACAGCAGAGAAAACGATGGTTTCTTGCAATTCGCCGAAGAAGGTGACAAGTGATTTTGAGGAAAAGAAAGATTATTTTTCCAAAAAGCCAGTCCGAAAGCCGACTGCCTAAAGTCCGGATGTGTGTTTACTTCTGTGTCAAGTAACCCACGTAACGAGAGTGTAAAGAGCGTTTTAACCACAAGAATTGTTCATCGCGAAGAAGCCGAACGGACATCTCCAAACCTTTGGCCATGCGATGCGAGGCCGGCCGGCCGCAGATGTCTCGGCCCTCCAGCTGAGACGCGGGACGTTTAATTGGACCTCTCAATGACGAGCCGCGCTCGCTAATTAAAACGCCAGACGAGGCTGGCGGTCTTGCCAAAGTCAACACAGTCTGAAAAATATTTGGATGTGAAGACGGCGACCTGGAAGCCTTCTCAAAGGCTTGAGGTTCTGCTCACAATGTCCTCCAAAAAAACCAAACATGTCTGTCCACAACTTAATTTGAAGAAGTAAAAAGATTTGTCACCCTAAACAGGGTTGCAGCAGACTGAAATCTCTTTACACATTGACGGCATCCAAGGATGTTTTCTTGTCTTATTTACGTGATGTTTGGCAAGAAGAAGTCCCAGCTGCTGCTGCACAAAATGTCAAAGCACCCTGGGAACGTAACCCCCACACACATTCCATAGTCCAGATTCGCAGCGACTCGCGCAACTTACAATATCATGGGAAAAGAAAGAAAAAAAAAAGACAACAACTCAAACATCTGTTCATTATCCAAGTGAATATGAACATAAACAAAACAAAGTGTGCAAGGTTACTGTTCAATAAGGGCCCGTGTTTACAAGATGCAATTAAGCGGGGTGCACGCTTATTGATTTGCACCATCATGATTTTTATTTTTTTTATGCGAGTGAGTCAGGGAAATAAAATTGCGTTATTGCTCTTCTAGTGCGTTTGCTGACTTAAAAAAAAAAATCTGTCTCAAACTTTCCGTGCATTAACGCGCCTTTCCTCAGGAGGCAACAGTGCAGAGTGTCATTTTCAAAAACGTAAACAAGATTTCGGAAGGAGCTTGTTTACATTCTGAGGACGCGTCCTAACGAGCTGAGCTGTCAAAGGTTCGAGCTAGCGTAGCGTCGTGTTTGACGTGCGGACACGCTGGGTGATGTCGGCGTGAGGTTCATGCCGATGCGGGGCGGCGTGTGCGTGTCTCTGGTGTGTCGGCACGTGCCAGGAGGGGGAGGAAGAAGAATTTATGACACGTGTTGCCACCGCCGCGCAAAAACACTTTGACAAGCCGTCTCCTCGCCGTCGCCATCTGCCTCTTCGCCACCGCCAATTTGTTCGAGCAGACGCCGGCACAAGCGGCCGAGGGTGGGGATGGCGGGGTCAAAGGGGGGCAAGCGCCAAGGCGGTCAGGCAGGTTAACAAAAGTTCATCAGATGTAAAGGCATGGAAACACTAGCTCGGATGCTAAAAACAAAAACACAGCGGTGGGGAAAGTATGGCCGCCATATGTAGCCGTTAAATAACGTCATTGAATGCTGACAAACATTAGCAATGGTGAGGAAGCGACATGTCAAGTGTACATTCTTAATGAGAGCAAACAATGTCCCTGCAGGAAAAAGGCGACCTAGCGAGCCTCCTCGAGGGTTTACACTCAGGCTTGAACAAACAATAGGCGTCTTTTGGCCCACTCGTGTTCACGCTCAGCACCCGGTTTGACCCGTTTTCATTGTGCGCCCTGAACTCTGCCACGCACATGCCAAGCCTACGCTGCGCATTCCAGCCATGGCTTACACGCTTTCATTCACTTTGAGTGACACGGGGGGAGGAGGAGGAGGAGGGGGGGGCGCCACTACGGAGAAAGAGGGGAACTGTACCACAGCGTGGAGCGGGCTGGCGCCGCTGGTTTCGGTGAATAGTCCGGCGTGACAGCTAAAAAGGCGCTTTCATCCTACTTTTGCTGAAATCGACTTTTCAGCCTTCATTCCATCACACATGGGTTGTACTCGTGGCTCCTTACAACATTGCGCCTGTTGCTTAAACGGGCTTTTCTCCCTTGCTTTCATTCCATTCTTCCTTCCATTCTTCCTCACCACAATGTTGTTTTCCTCCAAGTTTTACGCTCGGAAAAACTCCGCAAACTAATCGTATTTCCTGGCATGTAAAATGCAAACGAAATCAATCACCGATTGCCATCTGTTGAGGATAATGGACATTTCTTGTGTTCTCAATCAAAAGGTGAAAAAGTGAGAATTTGTTTTCCCGGCTGCTGTGCTGCCAGGTGGAAAATTGATTATTGATTAGCGTTTGGAACGCGGCCAGGAAGGCTCAGCTCGCGTTGTTGACATTCCGCCGTCTGTCGGGCAACACTGCTGGCAGAGCTCCGCCGTCCATTGATCTATGCATCAATCAATCGACTGATGCTCAATACGGCAGTGATGGCGTTATCTTACACGCTAATCAAAGAGGTTTGACGGCAACTTATTGGCGGGATCAATGGAGTTGAACATCTGACTTTTAACGTGGTCTTGCAATCAGGTGACCATTTTTTTCTTATTGAGGACTCCATTGAACAGGTAAATGTTTCCGAGCAAAAAGTCGGGCTCAAAGAAGCTAAGCATCAAAGAGGTGCAAAAAGTGACTTACTGTCAGGTTCTGCTGGACTCAATGACGCCGACGCCGTCAATACCCCGCTTTCCCGCTGTCTTGAAAGTGCCTGAGAAGGAAGAACAACAAAGTGTGAGGATCTGAACATGACCCATTTGCAGCAATGACCCCGCCCCCAAAGACCCCCCCCCCACGGGACCTCAGCTGTCACAACATGCCCCAAAAATACAAACAAACAAAATTGTGTAAAACAAAAGCAGTGATCAAAGTACTGCACTTAAAAGGAAACATTATGCTTAGTCGGGTCTGAACTTGCGCCCACACACAATTTGGGCTCGCACAGCGCACACACCAGATGTCCGCCATCTTTTTAGCGAGCATACGCATACGCCGCCACGCTGCGCCCACGCTCGCAACAACCAACCAACTAACCCAACTTTTAGTTTTAGAGTAGAAATTTTACAGCACGCATTTTGTCTGATATCTTATGTTTGTCCCGAGATGGACATTTTATTAAACCGCAGGAAATGACACCGTTATGTTCATCGATTGACAACTGATTGATTAAGATCCGGCTGCGGGTTGATTTAACGAGGTGATGAAATGCTGCGTTAGCTGACAAGCAGATCGGCTAACGTGGCGATAAAAAATGAATCTAGTAAAACCGCAACGAGGGCACCCCCCCCCCCTTCCCGCCGCAAACACGTTTTACAGAACTTCTCGATTCGTGACCTCCGAGCCATCTACAAGATCCACACCACTTTCCCATCTGCACTCCCACCGCTGGAGATTTCCCATGAGGCCTTGCAGCGCTAGCTGATCGATGGACCCTGGCCGCCGGCATTCTGGGGGGTGGGGTGGTGGGGGGCACCGTCTCCAGGAATTGAGGTATTAATAATGCAGGGTCTGCGCCTGTCATAGCCTCCATTAGCACGGATACGGCGGGAGGTCCACGGCTGATGATTAACTGATTAGATTAATTAGAGTCTTTTAGTTGGGGGAGGTTAGCCGGTCTGAAAGAGGGGAGAAGGGTGACGGCTAGCGAGATTAACGCAACTTGTTTAAAGGCACACTTTTTTACGACGGCTGGGCTATTCATTTGACTTTATCGATCAGAGCGTTCCCCCCCGCCCTTTCCACAGCTATAAGCTGCTGACACTAACAACACCGCAAACAGATCATTTAGTTCTCAGCAAGGTTTCCGACCGATTGTTGAGGTTTTTTATGTTTTGGTTTAAATCAAGGAGTTGGAAATGGTCAATTCAGCCAAATGTTGAATAGAGTGCCATCTTGAGGAGTCAAAAAGTACAACTGTTTCATGAAGCAAATTCGAAGCTTCATTTTCTCATCACTCTGAACCCCAACCTATGCTTGAAACCCCTCATTTCAAAAATAATGCTTGAAACCTTTACCTAACTCTAATCCTGGTTTGTAATTTGACTTAGAAATTGCAAACTTTGTATTTTATACATAGTCAACACAGGACATTAAAAAAAAAAGCAAGAAATAAACATCACATTTGGGAGATTATTCACCAAATTGATTCGTATCATTTGGTGTAATCACGATAAGTGATTTTTTATTTTTTTTTGGATGGCTCCACTTAGACGAGAAATGTTTGGTGAGCTCATTTCTATTGAAATCAAAGATAAATAACTTTTATGCTCCAGACGTGACTCAGAGTGGCCCGGTGCCCCATTTGAGGATGATGATTAGCTTCTTTGGGTTTGAGAATCAATTAGCAAGCATTAGAGTCATGCTTTGTGATGAATGTCAAGCAAGAACATGAAAAGGGGTGCAAAGAAAATATTGATTGCGACCGTGGTCTCATTTGGCCCGTAACAAATCATGCAACGGCAACAAGAACTACAGAACGTTCCCGCTGTGTCCTTGATTAGGTCCAAATTGAAGATAAGTGGCGAGGCGAGCGGGCGGCCGGGCGGTCCGGGAGGTAGGTGGGCGAGGCGAGGCGTGGAAGGCGAGGCGGCGCACGCGTAAGCGCTCGCAAACGCCCACATGGGCACACAAATAGACTGGCGCTCGGAACAGGAAGCCGCTGCACTTTCGTTGTTTGCCGTCATGAAAGCGCTCTGGAACGCTCCCAAAGTGGGTCAGAACGCACAAACACACACACACAGGGACACACTCAATCTCCCACATCCGCCGCAAACACAAACAAAAAAGGAACTTGCGGATGCGTTGAAACACACTCCCAAATTTTCTTTGTGATAATATGCTCTGTGAAGCCCAAGTCGTTGAATACATTGTTATGATTACGGTTTGTTTGTGGAATATGAATTAAAGACGCCACGCACACCTGTTTTCTCGGGGGGCAGCCATTTTGCCACTTACTGTCGACGAGAAAATGTTGTCTCAAGTCACAACTAATCACAGCTCACCGGTTTTGTGAAGCTGGGCCGTGATTGGTTGTGGCCTGAGACTGGCAACTGTCATGTTATTTTTTTGTTTGAAAGCTGCTTAACTCATATTCTACAAAAAGCGATATTAATCAAATTAGTGTAAAGAAAATGTTGGGGTTAACTTCCTCTTTAAACATATTGTGGCCACTTTTGGCCAATTAAAATCCTCCATGAATTGTTTTTTTTTCTCCTCCAAATTCTGTTACGGCTTTCATTCTAGAGTATTTTTTTTTAATTGAATTTTTTAATTAATTAGCCGTTTCATATCATATTTTTGGACAAGGGAGCCGTTTCATATCATATTTGTTTCAAAGGAGGCATTCAATGACTCACTGCACTCCAATGTTGCAAATCACACCATTTGATTTCAATGGATGCTAAAACGGTAGCAAAATACACAACTTTATTATTAGTATATTATGCATACTGTGTACCAATGCAATGTTCCTCTTATACAATTCTGAGCAACACATTCTTTAGATTGTTGTTGGAATGTGAGGAAGAGGAGTCTGGACAAAGACATGGGCCGGAGCTTGGCCTTCATCTCTGTGACTCCTCCGTGCACCGGGGAGGATGAACGTTCACAAACAAATCCGGCTTTTGTTGGAGAGGCATTCCCGGGAACGCGTTGGCAAAAACAATGCGAGGTTCGGAGTTGGAGTGAAAGGCCCTGACGGGAAGGAAGCTCGGCAAATTCTTTCGAGGACGATCCAACGCAGCAAGGACAATCACAGGTCATCTTTAAAACATGGCCAATCTGCTCAGAAAATGTCAACATTGGACCTGTTTAACGCTTATAATGACAAATCCGCTTCCGCCATTACAACTGCACGCGTTCCACTCGGGCGGCTTCCAACACAAACAATTCATTTGGCCTTTTGGTGACACGTGAGGTCCAATCAAGGCTGGTGGCAAAACACGCGCACATGCACACACGCCATGTCTGTTCCCCTAATAGCGAAAGTGCAGCACTTTGGCCCACAATGTTCAGACCTGAACAAAGCTCATAAATCATTGAAAACACACACAACCTGAAACCATTATCATACTCACAGTGTGTGTGTGTCTCAAATATTGAGCTCTGTATTCTCGCTGGTCGCTTCATTAGGAACACTTGAAAAAGGCTGCAATAGTATTCATTTAGGCTACAACGACAAGCCCAGCGTTCACGGGTGGAAAATTTCTCACAGACGCATGGAAAAGGAAAAAAAAACAAAAAAAACATTGACATTGAGAAAGAACAATGGCTGCCGCAATGATACGAGACAAGAAAGTCACATGATGTCTCGGCAGGGCAGGCAGGGTGACGGGGGGGGGGGTCTCTAGAGGCACCTGCGTGACATTTGTATCCTGACAAATCAAAGTCTGCAGGCGAGACCTCGTCGTGGCACGCTTTGCCGTGCGCCGCCATCCGTGCGACAGACGCAGGAGAGCGAGGACACGCGGGTAATCCAAGATTACCGCGCCGACGTGTCATTTCCCGTTCAACCTGCCTCTGCCGGCGGCGGCATAATTGGAATCCGTTGCCGTGTCAACGCCCGACACTGTGATTGGTGCTGTGGACGTCATGACTATGTAGAAATGACTAGGTAACGCATTTATTCTGTCGTAACTCACAAATTTATTAATGGCAATTTTTTTTATTCACTCGTACTATTATTTCTTTTACTGTGAAAGTCTTTTGCTTCCGACTGCGGCGCTCACTGGAAACGGAAAAGTGTAGTGGCATTTATGTACATTAAAAGAAGTATGCTATACACTACTTTTGAATTTTTGCCGATTGTGCGTACAACGCGATTAATCGTGATTAGCCACAAAGGCCTCAAGCGATTCGTCAAAAATGTTAATCATTGCCAAGCCCTAATTTGAACAGAGCGGACAAGGAATGATTGTAAACACGATGTACTTGCGGCATTGGCGACAAGCAAGCCGGCTGAAATTTTTCATCTTTTACCCAGAGATGACAAATGTGTTTTTCTGCGTAGAGGTTATTTTTTTGACACCTATCGTGAGCAGCCGTAGAACTTTTTGACCCTGGAGCAAGGAAGATATACTTTTCAAAAATATATACGTATCCATGTACATGTGGACATGGCCCAAGGCTGCGTACACAGCGGTAGTTTGCTTTTTGATTTGCTATTCTGGGCCAGCCCCAAATCTTATTTCAAAAGAGGAGTTATGTAGGAGTGAACTTCAGGCTCTTCACAGTTGCACTGAAGTGAACAAAAACAACATCTAACTAGTCTTTGGCACAATTATTGCTTGGGATAACTTTTACATTATTATTAAACATTATTTGTATTATTTATTTGTATGATTTATTATATTATTATTTATTTATCATTGTTATTATTATCTCAAGATATCGTATATTTCCTCATTGGCCCATCTGTTTCTTAAAAAATTAAAAATAAATAAATTGGTCGATTGATTTCTTTAAAAAATATTTAATCCAGCCACTGGTCGATTGTAAACTAAATTAGCAAACAACTTGTACATTGATTAGAAATAAATTGTAAATAAAATAAAAGAGCATGTATGAGTCAGATGGCATTGAACGTCAGCCATGCGCACTCGCACGCAACGCACTTTGTTTACAATGGCGCCATCTTAAGTGAGGTGATTTGTCTCGTCGCTTTCAGACAGCCATCAGTTTTCCGAAAAGAAGGTCGACCTGCGTCACCGATACTCTCAGTACGCACACAAACTGGCCTTGTAAACAGACACGCATTCAAGGCCAGTGAGCAAACGACCAATAAATCAGTAGGACATCTTAAATGACAGCGACGCAAGCGTGCGAGGTTAACAGCCTATTAGCCGACTAATATGTGTGATCATATGTGTGCAGGTCACATTTGGCACACACCCACACACACACACACACACACAAAATGTTGACTTGGTAAGGAGGGCAACTGTGCACAAACTAATTTATTATCCTCTTTGTTCCACATAACAGCGAAAAAGCATTATGTGGGCGACTGCTGTGAGATATTTTGACTGGGATCATGATTTAAACACACATTATTGCGCCTTTTAAAATATAATTTCCGACACGATATGACAGGTAGGTGTTTGATGAGCTCATTTTTGTTTTCTACGTCTGGCTGCTCTATTTAGAAGCACAGCAGAATTGGTTTTTGTTGTTGTTTTTTTTCATAATGGAACTACAAATCTTGCATGGAGGTTCAGGCACAGAATATAGCTTTGTTTTCCCGTCCGTCTGAGTGATTCCTTACAAGAATTAGAAATACACATTCTATTGTTTATTTTTGGGTCATCGAAGAAATTGAATTTCCAGGCCAATGGGGGTTGCAGAAGAGGACACTAAAGCAGATGTTGAAGAGCAGGAAATAAAATATGGTTAGTTGTTATTGCCGATTGTTTGTTTTTAACCAGACCATGCTAACTGCTATACTTTGATTCGCTTGCCTGTTCCTATTTCCTCTTAGGATTGAATATTTTTTCTGCCATTTTCCTGCTATGTGTGGATGTGCATTTCGTCTTTGGATCAGAATTATTTATATTTTCTCTTTTTTTTTTTTCCGCAACGTGAGCATCATTCTAATGCTAATGCTAAAAGAACCCGAAAGAGCCCGATGCCAAGGGAGGGTAAGTAGGCCTGCCCAACCTGGCGTGAGTTAGCCACCTGGCAGCAAGCTTTCTTTTTGGGAAAGAAGCGGCCACTGCTAATGGTTGTGCGCGTCGTTTGTCTGCCTGATTGATGCCAGTGCCATTAGCCTCAAACTCTCTTTGTCATCCATCTTTTCAGGCAGGGTGAACTCAAATAAGACAAATGGGGGAGAAAAAAAAAAAAAAAAAAGCCACGGCACAGGACTCGCTTGCGGTCGCCGCCGCTTCGTGACGCCACATCACAATGACAGTAAACATTGCTAATCCACACGCTCCTCAACATTCAAGACTGCATCTGTTCTTGTTTCGTTTTACGGATGAAAATAAAAAGCTGAAGAGTCTGCGGTGTTGATTGCTCTACTGTTTTCTGCCGTTTGGAAAAAAAAACTTGCCTTCTTGCTAATTAGCCCCCAGACCACATACTAGACAATTAACATGATGACACTCAACTTAGCTTGAGGCTAAAACTTTTTTTTCCCAACTGAAAGAAATATAAGACCCATCGGCTGGTTGCTGCGGTCTGCTCTTTGTAATTGACATCAAAAGTTACGTATGATGATATAAATAAGGATATAAATGCGTTTTGGGATCATAGTTTGTGGTATATTTACAGTATCAGTAATTGTGTTTTCACACAACCAGTCAAACCTGAGGAAATTGGGAGAAAAAAAAAAAAAAGTCATGATGCTCGGGGGCAAAAAAAGATGTTACTCTAGTTGGTGAAGCTGTTGCAGTGTTGATGGGTTAAGTCCCGGAGGGCAAGGCCAGATGGAGAAAAGGTGAGCGCGAGGTGAGGCAGGCGGTGGGCTTGTCCAAAAGGCCTGGAGGCGAAGAAGCAGTGGATGGGTCGGCAGCTAGGAGGACCCCCACTAGCACCACCCACCAACTGCATAACTCATACAAACAACACGCGCGGTTCTTTGTTCACTTTCAACACTGACACATTGTGCGTACTATGACGTCAATGTTTTTCGAGGTGCTCCGTGGCTAATTAGAAAAGTCAAGTATGCATAAGGAAGGAAGGGAGCAGCGAAATGATGGACGCGACAGGACGGGAATAGAAATACATACATACGCTTCTAATATATGACTTTGATGATCATAATCTTTTTCAAAACTCCACCCTGGCAGTATTTCTGATTTGAGTCACACACACACTTTAAAAAGAGAGCTTAAAGTGTGTCGCAACAGAAGCGTGCGTGCGTGCGCTTGATCAGCAGAATAACAAGCACCGCCAGCAAACACGTCTTTATTTACCTCGCCTGCCCGCCCTTGGCACCGTGATGCCCCCTGGCATCATTGACATGCAAACACCGGCGGCCAAGCTCGCACCTGCACAACGGCGCCGCTGTGCCCAGCGACTTTCGGGCAAGCCAGGGCAACGCCGTCGGTCCGGCCGTGTAAATGCCAGGCGGCTGACGTGTACGGATGATTTTTTCCCCTCATATGAACCAAGACTGCGGGGATATAAAAATGTCCCGGCCCTCGATTAAAATTCCAATGTTGCTAACAGCTAAATGAAACTATTAAAAAAACTGAGCACATTTTCTGCTTCCTGTGCTGGTTTAGTCATAAGCAGCATATGCAAGCGTACCTGCAGGCTGAACAAAGACGTTTAAGGACACTCTTATCATGCTCAGTAAAGGTTGCGAAACAGAAAGTTTGCCAATTCGTTATATAATTGATAAAGATTCTTAATTAACTCGCCAGCCTGGTTCAAATGCGTCAGTCGTCTATAGCCGTCGACAGCGGCGAACGGGTTTACAGAAAACGTAGCAATGCTGTTCATTTTTGTCTGCCTGCAGGATTAAGAGCCATTTAAAGGATGAGTCATGCCTTCAAGACCTTGCCAAGACCTCTTGTGTGATGGCGAAAACATGACTCAGAAGCAGAGGCGGAGCTTGTTGAGTCCATGTCGACGGACTGTATATAGATTTCTTTCCCTCTCTCTCTTCAAAGACATTTCTTCAATCTGCTAGCTGAGATGAACAGCTCTTGAAGATGCTACACAATTTCAATGCCGCAATCATTATTTGGTCTTTTTTGCCATGATATTGTAGAGATGTCTTCCAAACGTCATGTTGCAAAATGAAACTAAATGACAGACTTGCTGTGCCTTGTCGGACATGAGTTCTGAGACGTTTTATATTTGTCTAATCATGGTACACATGCCAACAAAATTTCATGTTGCTAAAGGAAACTGGCCTTAGGGGGTATATATATATAATAAAAAAAAAAATCATATTGAAGGTCTTAGAGAGCCAAATGTCTCTTCAGAAACAAAACGGACGACTGTCCTTTCAGGCACAGCTTATCGGAAATTTTTGTGCGAGTCTAATTACGATTCACAAGCCTGCCAAATTTCATGTTGCTGAGCGAAACAGTCTTTGGGGGTGAAGGTTTCTCCGGTGCGCATCAGGAACGAGCGGGCGGCAAACCGCTGATGAAGGTGATCGCTCGGTGGCGTGGGCGTGCGGGTCAAGACGGGCGTGACATCATCATCCGCCTCAACGTCCACATGGGAGGATGAGGAAGGTTGGCGTAAGCTGAGCTGATCTCAGCTCCTCGTTAAGGAGGAAGAGGAGGAGGACGAGGAGTGATGATGAACCCTCCCTCCCGGCAGCGCAGATCAGAAAGCTCGGCAGAGAGTAAGGATTTTTTTTGGGGCTGAGGCGGGAACATCATCAGGAGCATCAAAGAGGAGCAAATGTCATCGGAATTTACCGCCGGCGGGAGGAAGGATCACCGACACTGCCATGATTCGACTTTAGATCAGAAGAATCCCCCCCAGCCCTAAACTCCCTCCGCCTTGCTGCCGCTTCATCTACTAACTCCTGGCAAAGTGCTGAGTCAGCTTTTGACAAAAAAAAACGTGAGGAGCACAGAAATCACCACGGCAGGAACAACCATCAAACCCTTAAATACGCTTCTTGCTTGGATCTGTGTCGATGTTGCTCAGACGATTTTTTGTTTTGCTTTGAATGAGCAATTCTTTTTTTAAATTGTGTCAGCAAAGTCACAACAGGCCACAAATTGTGAACAATTCTTCTTCTTCAAAAACAAAACAACAATTACTGTACTGTCACTTAGATGTGAAACTTTTCTATGTGCTATGTCTGCTATATCGTCCCCTGGTGGACAAGGCACACACACACACCACATAAAAGGGCATTGAGTAAAAATCAATGCCATCTTGACGGTTGTCATTCAACACCGATAACGTTCTTACTTGAGCGCGAGAATGAAAACCATGAGTGGGAGTAAGGGCGACGGGGGGAAATTAACTTCTTGGACCTTTCAGCACAATTACCTTGAAGTCAGATAGCAATAATAGTGCAAGAATCAATGAGAAAATATGAAAGGGCAGCCCGGGAGATGCATTGCCGTTGCCGTGTAAGTCATTTGTTTTTGGCTAGTGTTTTCTCATCTCTCCCGTGAGTTTGGCCTGTGATGAATGACTCCACTTTGTCTTTTTTATGCGTTTCAGCTGGAACACATCAAAACAAACTGCAATATGTTGGAGGGTGGTGGGGGCTGATGTAGGAAGGAGGAGAAAAGAGAGGAAAAAAGGATAGACGGCTGCTTTCTCTTTTGGGCTGTTTTGTGATGACAGAGTGGAAGTGGTGTCATTTTTAAAATGGCTGCCTGACTTACAATTTAGAATATTTCCCTTTTGTCTGTCTATACCACTGGTACTTCTGTTTACGTTTTTATTTTCTTTTGTTTTGAGCAACACGAGCCACAAATATCGAAAAATCTAATATTACTGCATCATATTTAGTCGTTTTGTGTAAATCTTTGGACATGTGTCTGTTGTACTGCCCCCTGGAGGCCAATGTGTGCATTCAAGAAGGAACCCGTGTCAATGCGGCTGCATTTCC
The DNA here is from genome assembly GCF_901709675.1 of Syngnathus acus. Classification (NCBI taxonomy): domain Eukaryota; kingdom Metazoa; phylum Chordata; class Actinopteri; order Syngnathiformes; family Syngnathidae; genus Syngnathus; species Syngnathus acus. The sequence continues at coordinate 13,340,894 of NC_051101.1, read as the reverse complement.
CAAATGCATGAATTATTTTCACCATTTTTATTTCGCCATTCATTTGACGTTATTACTTTTCACACAAATTTCAGGCTTTACTTATTCAATTTATTTTGCGCAAATCTTCTGACTTTTTCGACAAAGCTGACATTTTGTGGACTTTTTAAATGTTTGCAAATTTGAAGATTTCCCAAGTGCATTTTCTCAAATTGCTACTTTTAGCAAAAATTGGACTCTTTCTAGCTTTTTACTTTTTTTATTTTCACTCTTTTTATGTGAATCGTGTAAAGGGTAAACTTTTAAAACTTTTTGCCTCAACTTTTTTGATTCATTAAATTTTCTTACTTGATATGAAGTAATGAAAATTTAATGTGCATTTTCAAAAAGATTTCCCCACAATTTCTAGGCTTTTATTCAATTTTCCCATTACCCCGAAGAGAATTGTATCTATTTTCAGGCTTTTTTTCCCTTTGAAAATGACAATAAAGAGAGATGGCGTGCAAGATTCAAGGGAAGGCAGTCAAGTGGCTTTCACGCCGCTGTAACGTTGTCGTGTTCTCCCCCGTGAAAGAGGATCCCCCCTCGCCGGTCGCTCGGCATTATTCAACGCAGCGGGGAGGCCGGCGAGACGCCTTCCAAAAGACAGAAAAAGAAGTGTCGAGAGCCGTGAAAGAAAGCAGATAAGCGACAGGAAGCGCATGCTAATCCCGCTCCGAGCGGGAGGGAAGTGTCGAGAGATTGGACACGTCAGGTTCAGGACGTAAAGCGAGAAAGAAATGGCCAGGGAGAAGCCATCTTACTGACCAGAGCGTGGGAACCGGTCGGAGAGCTAAGTCGACTTCCAGGAGAAGTAAGGTCGCCATGTTCTTAAAGACTGTTCGCTTGTGGTTGGAATATTTTTTCCGTTATTGTTCAACATTTTTTTAATATTCATTTCATTAACGACAATTCTTCTATTTACTGTAAATGGGTGTGTTTATGTTTTGTATAATGATTTAAAGCACTTTGTGAGCCTTCTCTGGGCAAATTGCTGTCTTAATAAAAAAAAAAGATGAACAGAAATATTATGGGGATCATAGTACTATTTTACTTTTTTATTTTATGTATTTATTTTACTGGGTACTTAGGGGGGTGTACCTAATTAAATGGGCTTTGCGTGTGACCCCAGTGGAGCGTCACTCAGGTTGATTGACAAGTTGAGTACGAGACGGCGTAAACGGCGATTAGAAGCCAATTAGAGTGAGCCAGGATGACGAGTCAATTAGACCTGGTGAAGGTGGTGAGGGAAGGAAAAGATGAAAAGACGGACGGACGGGGCTTGGAGATTTCCGTCGGAATTATTCACCAGCTCCGAGGCAACGTTCACGCCAGGGTCACATTGGGGGTGCACCTAAAAGCTGACAAAGCTGGAATGAGGAAATCTTGCTCGGAGCTTGAAGATGTTTGGACTGTACAAGTTCTGTCAGTTTGGGTTTGCGCATAAAACAAGTGGGAGGGGTAAATCTGTATCATAATAAAAAAAACAGGTTTTATAACGCCGATTTTCACCAATGGGTGTTGACTGTATAAGCAGATTGTGTGTGTGTGTGTGTGTGTGTGTGTCTACAAATCAACATGCACGCTGAAGTGTGCAGCTGCGCTAATCAACCCGTTGTGTCGCGTACCCTTGTCGGATGATTACTTTGCGCACTCGTCACACGCACGTGCACATTTACTAACATACACACACAGGTGCATCGTATTACATCGGAGTATCGTACAAAACGTCGAATCCGATAGTTCGATTTGAAAAGTGAACGTATAGCATACCGATTGATTCGAAACACCAACGCTAATTCCGACAGAGTGGATTATTACTGATGTCTGTGTTAAAGTGTAGCACTGGTAAATACTTAATACTCAAGATACACTCAAGTCGTAAGAAAGGTGAAATGAAAGAGCATTGCAACACATCTTTGATATCTTCATCAAGTGGTGAAACGCATCCAAAGCTATTTCCACACACACGCACACACAAATCTTGTTCGAACAGGCCTTAGCTGTTTTTTTTTCATTGGAATGTTAAAGCAAAAAATAAAAAGTAGTTCAGGTCGCCAAGACGCATCGCCGCTGCTGCCAAAAAGAAACTTTTTGTTTTCGCTAAGCGGCCGGGAGACAAAAATGGATTAGGCGGTGCGGTGCGAACGTGTGTCACACCACTTTGATGAATGTTCAAGACGGCGTGATCCAACTTGAACGCCAAATGGACCGACCGCACACGCGCGCAAATGAGCACGCTCACATTGGAAGGGAATATTTGTGGTTCTCAGACAAGAACGTACGTGTCGCCAGTTGCTGTATTTTCATCGTTATTATGATTAAGAAGACGTTTTGGACGTTGTGCACATATTGGATATTGTTCCAGCATGTGTTCCAGAAGCGAACCGCAAGGACGCGAGCGCGTCCCCGCTGTGCCAAAGCCTCCGACGCCACGTGAGCTTCCATAAATTGTCCTTGCAGAGACGAGAGTTCACCTACGGATCACAAGCTCCGACAGCAGCAGCTACCTTCTGCTGCATTAGCATTTGGAAAAGGGGAGGGAGGGAGAGAGAGAGGGGCAACTGATTTGTTCAAGTGCATTTGGCGTCAAAGCACGGAAGTTACTTTACGTTTTTCACCTTGGAGATAACACTGGGCTGCTACACACACACACAAACACAGCAGTCAATAATAAACACCTGCTGTGGCGCAAGTTTTTTTTTTTTTTTAATGGGTTCGACAGCTATTTCATTCCCAGGCTGATGTCGATTTTGATATTTAGCTGAATATATATTTCTGATAACCGATTAATTGTCAGATTATTAAAAAAAAACATTGAATAAATAAAACTTCTTACAACTAAAGATATGCAGGCCGAACATTGGACTGTTCTTGTCCTTAAGAATTTAACTTAATTTAAATTTTAATTTAAGTAATTGAAAAAAATATTTATTTCTGAATTATTTTCTTTCATTATTATGAGTGATCTATTTTCTGAATTCTCATCTTATTTCTGAACGTCGTGTTTGGACTCATGAAACTCCGCAAAGAAAATGTTTTACTGAGCAAAATCAATCAAACTTATTTATATAGCTTCATAGATTTAGATTAGCTCCTTTCCCCCAAAAAAACATTGGCGTGGGATGCCGACAGCATGAGCTAAAGAGTGCGGACGGCTGGACGTGAAGGGCGGAAAGGAAGCTGTCGGACATCAGCTTTGATTTCACGCGGCGTCACAAACGCCGGCTGGTGAAAAGCCTCCAATTTGCACGCCACTCTTCTCCTCTGACATCTCCTCCTCCTCCCCCACCAATCATAGCGGCTTAGCCACGGCGGCAGGATTGTCAGTAATGACGCTTCCGCCCACCGTGGCAGCGCTGACCAAACTTCCCGGAGCGTCTCGTTTCGCCGGTAATTACCAGGACGCCGGCGTGAGTGCCCGCAAAGAGCCGAGCAAAGAGCCGAGCGAGCCTTCCTCTTACGGCGACCTTTTCGCGGGAAGGACACCTCCGACTGGAGCCGAGATGAACAAAGACGATGAGGTGGAATGGCGAGGAGCCGTCGTGAGACGTGGGCAAGGTGAAGAGAGCGCAAGGAGAGGACAAAAGAGACCACCACTGATGAGCTCTGAGAACAATTTACAATTTGTCATCTTCCTTCTGTCTAGCAATCACAAGTCATCAAAGTTGTTATAGGAAGGACAAAGGCAAAATGGACAAAATGAGCCTCAAAATGGCAGATTCAAAATTGGGAAACCTTTCTGTGGGCCTACCAAATATCAGCCTCAAGTTATTTTGGGCCGTGGCTTGATTTTTTTAGTGGGTCTACTCACGACTAAATTTCCTTTTGCTAGATCAAATTGGTTTGGCAGCTAATTGACCACAAAAATCCATATTTTGCAACCGAGTCATCAAACTCTGTTACCATATTTTATCCACACACACACACACACACACACACACCACACACACACACACACACACACACACACACACACACACACACACACACACACACACACACACACACACACACACACACACACACACACACACACACACACACACACACCACACACACACACACACACACACACACACACACACACACACACACACACACACACACACACACACACACACACACACACACACACACACACACCCACACACACACACACACACACACACACACACACACACACACACCACACACACACACACACACACACACACACACACACCACACACACACACACACACACACACACACACACACACACACACACACACACACACACCACACACACACACACACACACACACACACACACACACACACACACACACACACACACACACACACACACACACACACACACACACACACACACACACACACACACACACACACACACACACACCCACACACACACACACACACACACACACACACACACACACACACACACACACACACACACACACACACACACACACACACACACACACACACACACACACACACACACACACACAACACACCACACACACACACACACACACACACACACACACACACACACACACACACACACACACACACACACACACACACACTAGTTGTGCAATCTAGAAAAGTCAGCAAAAGAAAGCACAGACCTCATTGAAACAGCAGTTTGGAAGAAGAAGAAAAAAACCCCAATAAAGGCTGAATTTGTGCTTAAATGACGACGGTTACATGTTGCTAAGGTTTGGTTTGTTGTTGCAATAAAACAAAGAGAGCACATTTCATCATCAGTCTGCTACGAGCTGAACTTTAGCGAGTCCAAATGGACAATTATTGCCGCAATCTGCTTTAATGCTTCGCCTGGGGAACCAGTAAACACCGCTTATGATCGCTCGCAATCATTGATGAAGGGGAATGTGTGTGTGTGTGTGGGGGGGGTCATCGCCGGGGCAACCATCCAATCGTGGAGATGCTAACATCAATAGCAACCGACGGGCAGCTTTGTGCAAGTGTGCCGCTTTTTACATGAACGTGATCGACATTTTGGGAAGCGCGGTGGCTGGGAATTATTATTATTATTTTTTAATGATTTAAAAGTCAGTCTAGCACTACTAGCACAAAACTAGCATTTACAATATAATTTGTTATAGCATAGATGCTAAGGTCTCACGGTTCCAAAGTTTTTATTTTATTGATTTGGTAACAGTAAGTTAAAAATTACGATAATAGGCTCACAAATTGTTTGGAGCCAACATCAATCATTGATTTGGAAAAAAAAAACCAAAAAAAAAACCAGGCTTAGCTCCCGCCTCCACACTGTCCACACAGCTCTGCCTGCCTGCCTGCCTGCCAACCTTTTGCCTCTTTTCATATTTGAAGCAACAAAAATAGTTGTTGCGCGCCCACAAAAAGCATCTCGAGTTAGCGCTAATGAACGCAAAGCGTCGCAGCTGTTAGCTGACATGGCGCAGGTTGTCCACACAGCTGCTGCTACTGCCGCTTCATTCGACTCTTGTGAAAGTTAAATAGGAGTCACCTAGTGCGACAACAACAAGCTAATGTGGCTAACATTTGCACGTCTAGCGAAGGGAAGGCCGTGTTTTGGGAACAGTCGCAGGCATCCTTCCCATCCATCAATCCTTGTTTCCGCCCTTCAAAAAGTCCATTCCAAACGTGAACCTAAGACCTCATAGATGGTGTGATAACTCAAAAGTCTTCTCAAAACGGTTTGAGATGAACGACGCTGCCTCGGCACTCTGTGCAGTCAATAAAGCTTAAGAGAGCAACAAAGGCTCACCTCCGAAAAAGAGGAAGAGTGAGGTGAACGGCGCCGTGGCGTTTCCAGGCCTCATTAGCATCCAGCTCACAAAGACGCGCTCGTCCTTGGCGTCACTTTGAAGTGGTCCCGGCGAGGAGCTCTGAGTGCGCCGCAATATCGCCGCCGTGGGATTAGCCCGGCTAGCCCGCCGCCACCCCTCCCGAGAGGACCACGGCGGCGGGCGCCATTTGCGTGAGGTTTTTGTGTGTGTCAGCAGTCGTGTTGCGGTCACGAACGCGGCGGATTAACAAGAACACTCGCTTTTCTTCCCCCCATCGCTCCACCACAGAAGAAGATTTACTGCACCTTGCTGACAACACACACAAAAAAAAAAAAAAAAGCTCACCAGGGAAGGAGCTCGCGTTTGACATAACACTTCTGTTTTGGAATAAAAGAGAATCTTTTTCTTTCCCAATTTTTATCATTTTGGACTAAACCAAGTGTCATACACAATCTGGTTCGATGTTGATGTGCTTCACACGCCATTAGTTTGATGTATTTTTGAGATTTCATCTGACGCCATATTGGGTCAGGCCCTTCGGCCCCACCAATAAATATCCCAGACGTTTTTGCGTCTTTAAACCTGCGCTGAGCAGGCATGACTCGGATCCAAACCTCAAGGGGGAGGACTTTGAGGAGGCTCACGTGGCAGGCAGCACACGAGCCAGCTGTTCTACATAACGCTACTCGTCTCACCCCAATTGCACATCTGACACCTCCTTCTGTGTCATAACCACATCAGCAGCCTCCTTCCAGCTGTCCACTTCCCCCACTCCCGTCATCATCTCAACAACATCTCCGTGCGTCACTGTGTCACAATAATTAATGGATTCATTAATCGCTGTCTATCAATCAAAAGTGAGCGTGATCATCTTTGAGCAGGGTGTCCACCGATCTTCCGCCCAGAAACTCATTTTGTTTCCTGCTGTACGAGCAGAAGCTTTGATTGGCCGTGATGTACATAACGAGGGTGAGCATTCTGGCTCCGATGATGATCTCTTCTTCGCAGCGTTGAAGGTCACAGCGGGCGGCATCCAGCCCACCATCTGCTTTCCATCATCCCGCGGGGCGACCCGTCATCGGCGCTCACTGACCCGTCAACGAGCGAGGACCGGTGGTACGAGCGCGCGATGGGAAGCCGTCCACGGTTTTACATTAAAATGTCACAAAATGGATTACGGCACCAAGGCGTCGTTCGCCCGTCTGAGACGAGCAGTTGGCGACTCTCGATTGCCGACTACAGTCACACAAACTCAACTAATCTAATTTTCAACACAATCATATGAGCTTAACCACTAATCCTTTGCGTCATCGTTTTGCGAACATGAGCGCCTGATGACTCGGCATATTTATCGCGGTGTGCGATCGAATCTCTGGAACACAGTTGCCTCGAGCGATAACGGCAATAATTTCATTTTGTGAATGACTTCATGACACGTGTTTGTCAACTGGCAACAGCGCTCCCTCCGCCTTGTTAAAATGCCACGTATTGTAATCCTAAAAAAATAAATCAAATATGCATAAATTTGCAACGTAAATATTTTTTTTCAGGGAAATATTATGAAATTTTTCAAATAAAATAGGCTTATTTTTCCAACGTAAATATTTTTTTTCCAGGGAAAATTATGACATTTTTAGGATTTAGACTTTAATATGGTAGGAAGTTTTTTTTTCAGTATAATGCAAGGAGATTTATTTAGTTATTTATTTAAAAACTCATAAGAAGGTGTGCTAACCCTCTCTAAAAAAAATGTCCCCACTGCTACGTTTCCTATATTCCAACATGATAGAGTAATCACACGTCTCCAAAGCAGCGTAAGCATTTCTCTTTGTTGTTGTATGCATCTTAGTTAGCGAACACAAAGAGGATCAGTGTAGCGCACCAAAACGGCGCTCAGCGAATCAAACATTCCACCGGCACTAATTACACAAAATCGGCTTTTCAAATGCCTACCTTAGCTCAGCTCAGCATCTGAATCCATCCATGCGCACACATGCCCTGAGCGGGTCGCAACACGGTGGGGGTCCACGACAAAGAGGTCCTGTGGAGGAAGAAAAATTTTAGGTGAGCAAGTTTTCAACGCAGAATGTGTCAAACACTCTGATGAAGGCGGAAGTACACGCCGAAACATGTCAGGTAATTCAACCTAAATAACTTGTCTGTGATAAAAGAACCAGTAAAATAATCTTCAAATCAAGTTCATGAACCAAAGAGCGACTGTAATTTTTTTGACATTGGGAGGTGGGGTTAAATTTGACAAATTCCGTGCAGCGGCCGTAGCGTAGCCAAATACGTGCGACAAACTTCCATTAACCATTTTCCATTATCCATTTGCGGGGAGACGCTGTCGGGAGCATGGAGTCACTTGGATCGCCAGCTCAATGATGGAGGTTCTGACCCCGGCGGGAGGCAATTTCAAGCCGCGCCGGCCGGAAGAACGCCATTGTCCCGATTAGCCGACCCGCGGTGCAGCGCTTCAGGTTATTAAAAGAAAATAATCTGGGAATCTCAACTACATTTGGATGGGTAAATAATTCAAATAATTAGCTGGAAAATAAATCAAGTCTAAAAAATAAATCAACTTTATTTTCAAAAATGTTACAATTATTTTCCATTTTCAATTTCGCTGACCATCTGCAATACCGCCACAGACCACTAAAGGTCCGCGGACCACCGGTTGACAGTCACTGGTGTAAAATATAACGACAAGGCGAGAACGGGACGGGACACGATCGGCTTGACTTTCAAATGACAAGAAGCTTCTGGACGTGGCGACTTGACTTTCCACACACACGGAGCCGATTTTGTACAACAGAGCTTTGTAGCGGAACCAAGAAGCGCTTCGCCGACTCGGACCCGCCGGGATTCGCTCTCGCTCGTCATCCATCACGGCCCGCTCTGTGTCATCTCGACATCCCTGCCAAAAAGCTTCCAAACCGCAAGTTGGAATTGGAGCGGGGATGTGCTCGATTGGATCCGGATGTTTTACTTGTGGGGCGCGTGGTCACGTGACCTCGCCTCCCCTCGCCGGCTGACTTTTGCCATTGCTCGCTTGTGATGGACTCGCTAGTGTCCCTAAAAAAAGTGCATTTTCCATGACATCCTCTTAGACGCTATTAGCGGAAGCTTAGCAAGCCGCTTGGACGACGTGGCGATCCCTTGCAGGAAGATTTAGACAATCACGTGAGATCAAGCCTGCGGGCGGTGTGATGGTGAAGCTTAAGACAATTCTATTATTCCACTCTGTTGCTTTTTGCTGGTGTCAGCAGAATAGTGTGAATCCTATTAATTGCAATACATAGCTTTAAAACTCACTGTTGAGTCGTGAAAATCTGAAATATAAAAGGATTATACATACGGATTTACTTATATAATTTGACTCCTCCTACGTGCCTTTTTTTTTTTTACAGCACTTTGATCTAAGCATCCCCATATTGTATTCTGAATATTCCGTTTGTAGAAAATGAGCTGAGCAGCAAAAATACACCCAATTTTATCCACGACAAAGGGCGGCCATTTTGTAATTTGCTGTCGGTTGACTCCCGTTGTTGTAAACCTATAAAACATCAATTTCCCTGAATCTTCAGTGATGTTTCCGGTCCAAACCGAGAGCAAAGTGTTGCGCAATCCTTACTTATTGCGCATGTTCCTTCCACTTAGCAAAAACGTCAGTCGGCGGAATTCGCGGAACCGTTGGCTCAAACAAAAAACATGGCAGAAAAGCATGTGTGGCGTGAAGCCAACCGACCATGTGATCACCTGGCGATGTCCAGGAAACGTCCAAACAAAGTGCACATTCCTCGGATTCTACCTAAACTAGCAGCCATCCTCTTTGTGTCGCTCACAATAACAAAGTTTCCATTTTGAGGGTTTCCAGGTGGCCCGATCCTTTGCCACCTCGCGGGAAGTCTCTCCAGCTGTACCTCGCCCTCCCGACAGCAGTCTCCCTCCTTCCTTCCTCACCCCCTCCCCTCCCCTTCCTTCCTTCCAGCAGCTCTCCGCTAACCCATTTATTCATTTCCCCTTCAGTCGACTGACACGAGAGGCGTCGGGAAGCCTTGTTCCCACCTCGGAAAGTGTAAAAGGAGGAGTTGGGAGGGGGGGGGCGGTGAATTAGCATAGCATAATTACAAGACGCGGCCCGTCATCTGGCTTCCCCGCTGCCGTTGAAGGCCACTCCATGATAGCCGAGATGAATGTCGGAATTCAGGCTGTTAGTTTAACTGATGGTGCATTCGGGGACGTAATAAGCGCGAGCGGCTCTTTCCAGAGAGCATTATCATGCTAATGTCAGTGAGGACCAGATATAGCACAAAGTAACAAAAAAAAATAGATCATTCAATAAGGAGTGGAGACAAAGAGGCTAGCACATCCCCCCCCATCGCTAGTCCACCGCTGCCCCCGCAGGCGGGGAGCCAAATGGACTCGGACACTTGGTTCATTAAGAAAACAGGGTCTAATTAAAAAGGGCTCGGCGGCGAACGAGCGACCTGTGCCTCTTCGCTCTTGTCATTTGATTAAAAGAGCAGCTCGGACGGGTCGTACTATCGTTCCTGCCGTTTGAATGAGAAAAAACATTCGGGAAGTCTATTATGAAACGATATGAGATGAGTCGATCCAATCGGGGTGAGCCGGTTCAAGTCGGTCGGGATACAACGTCTCTGATGACATCATCGCTGATAACCATGGCGCTGATCATCTGGTTTGACTTTGACTTTAAAGATGATTTCATATTCTTTCAAGATGGAGGAAAAGAAAACCGCAATTATTATTTTTCCAAAATGGTCCAGCTCTAATCATTCGAGACATTCGACAATTGGGCCGAGGCTTTCTTTCTTTCAATGGAAGGGAGGAATTAGGTTCTTGGCAGATTCTGTTTAGACATCAAATTCATCGAGCAACAACAAAGCAAACACGATTAGCAAAAACAATGAAGCGCTCTTTTAAATCAGATTGTAGGCAATCAAGCGCTGATTAGACAAAGAAGTAGGACAAAGCCACGATATTATCATTTTTATGATTGCAGTCAGTAGTGGCGACGGCAAACAACAACGTTTAAGGTATTATGGGAAAAAAAAATGAGGCATACAGGTCACCCACATAATTGATAGACAATCAATCGCAGCAAGATGATGCGATTCCAATGTTGACAGCAAACATTTGATGTGTGCCAACGTGTGATTGGAAAAGAGCCACAGATGAGTCGAGCAGATTAGATTGACTTTAATTAAAGTAAAAGACGCCCATGCAACGTGTCCCGCGTGTCAATGACTCAACTCCGATTGTCTCGTCAACACAATGAAAGCTCGTTCCCGCAGTGGGATCGACAACATTTACGCAACGCGGCAAACCGAGGGTACGTCGGGTTTCCATGAAGCGGATCGCTTCGGTTCTGATCGGGTTCAAGCCTGCAACGTGAACGGCGGGACGTCATATACCAGCGAGAGAACATGAAATCCATGCAAATAAATACAGCTAGCATTAGCGCTAATTAGCTTGTATTAGCTACGCCTCGTTGTGAATTCCTATGAAGCGACGAGAATACAAATTCAATATATTATTGCGATGAAATAATAGATTAACTCAATCTTGGTTACCGACCCCATCGTTCATAAATATTTGGTCAGAACCTGTTTAACTTTAATTCCCTGTGGATTAATTAAAAAAAAACAGCAAATTGTTAAGATCCAAAAGCTCACCAAAAAACTTGTTCCAGTCTTTTAAACCACCCTTCATGTCGGCGCCATTTATACGGAACGGCGATAGGGAAATGTCAGGTCACCCTGACAGTTTTCAGATGGTTAAATTATAGATCTTCTGTTCCAGCTCTGATGTGTTAATTGTGGTTGGACATATGTCCCGTTGCGACCAAGCAATCAGTGTTGACGGCTTTTGTGTAGCTCTTTAAAATAAAATGTGAACTGTACCAAAGCGAACTGAACTCTACTCAGTCGATGGAAGTTTTCCTACAAACACAACCAGAACCACATTCGAATCTGGAAAATGTAATTTGCTATCTTTTGTGTTCTCTCGGAAAATATTTTCGGGGGCCTCACTTGGGATCACAAAAGAAACAAATCATACAATATGGACCAAGACTATGGAATGGAACCAAAATGAAACACATTTGGATCCCAATGAAGTAATTACAAGACAAAAGTAAAAGGTGTGAAATCAAAAGTCTGTTATTCTTATAAGTATTAATTTGACACTTTAGTCAGAGGTGCGTGAGTTGTTTTTGCATCGTTGGACGTCTGCCTGCTGGAATTCATGTCACAGAGAGCGAAGCCCCCCCCCCCCAACCCATAACAGCCCTTCTCCCTCCCTTCAAATATCCGTTTAAAAATAGACCAAGACGTATGGAAAGCAGCCCGGAGTTCTGAGAAGGAGCGCGCTGGCTTCCAAGGCAAATATTGCGCACATATGGCCGGCGTTAAAGAAATACGGCCATAAAAAGAAATATTACACAACGCGCACACGCGCTCAACACCTTCCACGCTTAATCGGGGACGCTCGTCTTAGAAGGGGGACGGACGATAAAATGGATTTTACTACGGATAGCCGTGCCTGTGAAATGAAAGCGCCACGTAAATCTTTGCTTATCTGATTAGATCGGAAAATGCGCGCGGGCCTTCTCGACCTCGACCGATCGCAACGTCACGATTCGGCAAAATTGAAATTTCTCATTCTCGAGCACAGTTTCAAATGAGTGACAATTAATGTCTTTGTTAAGGCGCAATAAGAAGATGAATGGCGGTCAAGGTCAAAGGTTAAAGCTCGCAAAGGCACCTCTGGATGACAAATGACACGAAATACGTGACGAACGAGGCGCTGGCGGGGCTGGCGGGGGTGTGCGGAGAAGAGAAAAGTCATTTTGGACTTTTAATTTCTTGCTTGGTTTCACATCTGCGGGCCATAAAAAGCTTCATTTTGTGAGACGGCGCCGGGACTCCTCCCCTTCACGCTGTTATGCTAATTGCTTTCGCAGAGACGTGACGACCGCTTTTGTCTTCATCAAACCCTCAAAGTTTCTTTTCCGACCGGGTTTTTCACACAAATCCGCGATCCCTCGTGACACGACTCGTCAGTCAATCAAGCGAGTCAATCTATCCGAGCCAAAGACGACTTGTGTCGTCTGTGACCTTTGTGGCCGTCGTTTTCCTGAAAGCACCACTTTGACATTTGATGTCATCGAAGCACTAATGAGATAACATCACACCGCGTCTTGTTAGGAGTTGACATTTAATCTGGGAAACTAAACATCGGTGCGATTATGCTAACGGGCTAACGATTTGTGTGTTTAATAAACAAGTGAAAGGAAAATTACGTACAAGACATCTCAGTTTAAAGCATCAAATGAGCTCCTTATAAAAAAAAAAAAAAACTGAAAAACGTAAAAATGCGACTTGAAAGCTGAACAGCGCTTTCAAGATGATCCGCCTTCACGCTAAGTCGCGGCATTAGAAAGCAAATCATCAAAACCTCCATTTTGTTTTTTTCTTTTTGCATTTAGCATGTGATCAAAGCAGCGGGAGCTGGAAAAGTTGACGCGGCGCAACAAAGCAAATCAATAAGCGTGAGTGTATGGCCGCCAGCTATTTCCTCGCATGCTGGCTTTCACTTTTCCACGCCGCGTCTCCGTTAGGCGAGCGAGCGCGTTGACGTATTCTTGTCCGGGTTTTAAATAAACGTGGCGGAGGTGCATTGTGGGTAGAGCACTTAGCAAGTAATCACGCCGACAAGGCGGCACATACAGGCGGTCCACTCGCACGCGCTGAAGGCGCTTCTGACAGATGGCGTTGAGGCTGCGGTGGCCTGGCGAGGATACCGTGGTTACCCCCTCAGCTAAGTCTGACCCTGGCGCATCACCTCACTTGTCCTCACACTGACAAAGATGTCAGAGTTGGGACAAGAGGGAACGTTTCATTGACATTGCTCTCCTATTTATTTATTTTTTTCTTTAGTTCGTTTTTACAAAGTTTCCCAAAACACAGATTTGTTTTTAAAAATGTGCGCGGCCACTAATGAGCCGTTTCGCCAGGTGAGCAAGCGGTTGCTATGCAAAGCGCTCATCCGGCAGCCCCGCCTGGCAACCCGATTGAGACGAGCCCCATGGGACAATAGGGAGACTCGACTATCTTCAAGAAGAGTCCAGTTGCCCCGATTCATCCCATGCGGATTATAAAACGAGTCGTCAAGCGGCACCACTCGGTTGGTCCAAACGTACCGCCACACCACCGCAAGCGCTCGGAAAAATAATTGATCGGCGGGGCCATGACGCCGACGAGGGGTTAAAGCTTCCCCGCCGCAGAAAGCGAGCCCCCCTGGATTGGACTGGCCGACACCTGACACTCAGCCAGCTTTTGCGGTCCAGAGCCGACCGCCATTTTTTCCCGCTCGGCCTCGGACTGAACCCCGAGCGGGCGCTAACCACCGAGCGGTCGGAAGAGGGGAAGCCGCTACCGCTGCCGTGCGAGGAAAGCAGGGCGGGGGTTAAATTCCAAAATGGACGCCGGCGACAGCCTCTGATAGGAACAGGGGGTTCTAACTTCTTGTGACATCGGCCTAGGCCATAGGTGTCAAAATCGAGGGCCGGGGGCCCAGATACGGCCCACCAAATCATTTTATGTGGCCCGCAAAGACAAATTGTGCATGTGTCAACACTGAAATTACAAATTGTCGTCACTTATAAAAAAATAGAAAATTTGCTAGGAATGTTTATTAGCATTTATCTTTTTAAAATATTTAATGACAAAAATGAGTTGGACACCACTGGCCTAGGCACTCACAATGTATCGATATTTAGAGAGTAACGCGCTCCGATTGGCCACGTCGTTGCTGGGGGCGACGAGGGGCCGTTTCCTCGCCCCCTCAACGACGTCCCGTTTTACTGAGCTTGAAATGCTTCCATGTTTGAGGCCCACTTGGAAGGCACTTCATCCGACTCCATGTTCCCCAAGGGCCTCCCCGGCCCGCCCTCCCCTCCCGGGTCGTCCTCCCTGCTAAGAAGCCTAATTTCAACCGCCATTACCCCGAGGGCCGTTAAGGAGGTGCCATCTGCAACCGAGGACGCCCGAAACGAAAAACCCAACGTCGGGGATGGGAACTAAAATTACACAAAGGGATTAACGCTCCATTAGCTGTGCCGCCTGGGACGTCGACCAATCAGAACCAGAGGAAGTCACGTGACGTCAACATCAGAAGAGCTCACAAAATGTGAACACACTTGCAACATGATGAACCAAAAGATCATTTTTACAAATATGTGAGGGGTGTGCTCACTTTTGTGAGTTACTGCAAGCCATGTGAGCAAATGCTTAGTCGACCATACAGTCAAGTGAACGACTTGATGCTAAAAACAAAACCTGAAGATCAGGTTGAAACCATTTTCAAATTTGTCCTCACGGGGCCAGAGTGCCGGCCCTCAATTATATCAACCTTTGCCTGTCCTCTGTTTTTGCCACATTAGATAAACATTGCAAAGTGCTCCAGATGAACCACACAGCACATTTACGTCCCGCAAAATTGCGTTTATATGGAGTATCGATCGCTTCTGTAACTGCGACATGATAGTGGCATTCTTCAAAGGTGGATTAAATCAGCTCAATCCCCACCGGAGGTCAAAGTGGCAACTTCACGTCTCGCCACTGTGTCTGCACAATCCAAAAAGACCAACTTGATGGACTGCTAAATGGGATGAAACCCAAATGGAAGAAAACAAAAGTGGACGCTCGCTCGGAGCGGAACCCGAGCTGGCCACCGCCGCCGTGATGTCACTGCTGCAGCAGCAGACGGAGAAGCCAGGTCGGGCGAATTCTCCGTGGAATGAGGTGACAACTTGAACGTCTGCCACACAGCAGCAGCGGTGACTTGACGTGCACGCGCACAGACGTCTGCCTGCTCGTGCACAATAACAAGCTAACCTGTTCTCAGCATCTTCTTCCATCGCACAAGTGGAAGCTCGCTTGCTCTTTTGTGCGGCAGCAGAACAATGCTGTGAAAACAATGAGCTCACCCAGCCGCTTGGACCGGGCAGGTCCAGGGGAGCGAGCGAGAGAGCGAGCGAGAGAGACACGAAAACATTCAGAACCGAGAGCAAAAACAAGCGATTGCTCATTAGACAGTGCTGAGTGGACACATTGTATAGTCAGATGCTTTTCATTAGCGTCACAGTCGGTGCGCAAAGTTGCGGAGCGCGGACGCCACCAGGCTCACAAGAACAGAGGCACCCCCAACAGCCCCCCCAAAAAGAGAGTTGAACCAAAGCTGGAAAATGAAGCGAACATGAAATGGGGGTTCGTCTTACCTTCTTTCTTGACGGTCGCGTACGTAGCTCACGGTAGGCTCGCGACAAACACGCGCACAAAATTTGCCAACTGTTCGCTAGCTCCTCACTTGGTAGCTGTTACATGCCGTGACGTGACGTTCAACTGATAATGGCTTGTTATTAATCTTTCGGCGAGTTAGTGCTCCACGCGTACTTGCGTATCCCGTAAAGTGTCCGTCCGTCCTCGCGCTCTGACAGACCCGAGCGAACTAGACTGAGACAAGACCAGAAGCACTGGCAGCGGCTGAGACCACGCCTTTTATTGAGTGACGGATAATACGGCCAATCACAGGCAGGTTGAGCGAACTTGTCTCCTTTTCCGATTGGTCTAATTGGTTTCGGTCCCGCCCTTCTTCTTAGCGCCGCTCACTTCTCGTCCAGATGTTAATTGTCTGACGCGCGCGGCCTGTTTGGACTGACGCCAGCCAATCCGAGCGCAAAGAAAGACAGATTTCAATTCAGACAGAACACCTACCGAGCTCGGTTAACGCGATTAAATTTGTTTGATTGATTTTAAGAGATCATTTCTCTGTCTGACCATCATCCATTTATCCATTTTTTTGGTTCAAAAAATTGAAAGGTATATCAGATTTGTTTGTGCTTATTTGATGTTTATCCTACTCTGCTGCACAATGAAAACACTGTTCCCAACAAACAAAGCCAGTCATTATTCTTGTCGCTGAATTGCATTTGCAGTGAGCGTAATTATGTATGCAAGCTGTTAAAACAATAGCAATTGTGGTCTACAAAGACCTCCACCAAGGCCAAACATCCGTTGCTACAAACACATCCCACGTGCAATGTCTAACATTTATCTTTTATTCACAGAGTTATGTTTTGGGTTTGCAGCAAATTGGATCGAGGCCCCTGACCCAGCACTCGACAAAATCATTTTCATGTGTAAACCCCGTTTGGTTATGAGCAAGGTAATTGGGCTGGGCATTTTGCGCTGAATTGTATCGAAAGGCTTGTTTGTGAATTTTAACTGGACATCAAAGATATCAAATAAAAAGGGCTAGTCGTGGCGAGACACGTGGCTAGAAAAACGCACAACTTGCCCATAATTCATGCACGTAAATCACATTTTCCACGTTGTTTTGTTGCAGTTTGCCTTTTGTGTTCACGCCATTGGGTGGCACATTGCGGATAAACGGCGGGCAAGGCGCGTCTGTCGTTACGTAAGGACTGCACGAAGCTGCAGAGAAGCTCCGCTCGCAGCTACTTTCTGCGGGCACAATCATGTGAGCGAGCCTGAGAGGGCAGCTTATCTCCGTCCGTCACCGGATGACACAAACACAAGGGGGGGAGGAAAAGTAATGGAGTTCTTGGAGAAAACACGGCGCAACACGAGTTGATCCTAAACAACGTGATAAAAGGTTTTCTACTGATCATATTTAATCAACACTTCATTAAAGTCCATCGCAGCTGCTCGATCCCATTAGAATGAAACCACTTTTATTCCTTCAATGTATTCATAGCGGCACTTTGCCAGGCTTGTCTGGAGAACAGCGGGCACCGTGGGGATGTTATTATGGGATGCCGCTACAAACAATATTGGTGTTACAAGAGGAGAAGGAGCGCGCACTTAGAAATATTGCCACGCCGGGAGTCATTTGTGCTTGTAGCTTTTTTCCACATCAAAAAAGGTGCACCGCATTCACTGTGTACAAAAAACAAACACAATCCCAATTTTCCGAACTTCATGTTCTCCGTCTGTCAAGGACATATGATTTAAATTTGGTATCAATAAAGAAATGGATCAATCAGTTCTCTTTTGCAAAATGTACCTAAAAATGGCTGCTTTGAACCAAGATTTGGTGGCATGGCTTCACAAAACCTTTGAATCATGATGACCAAATTTCATCTTTTTTGTATATACGCTTACAAAATGTCATGTTGCTAGTTCCTGCCTTTTCATTATTGTGTTTGACCTATCATGACAAAAACTCCAAATTTTCTTAATTGAATGTTTTTGCCTATCCGGGGAAGGTGGGAAGGTTTAGAATGCATCCTCCGTGTGTACTTCGGTTGACAAAAACACTCCTTTCACTCAATAAATCTCCCGTTACGCTTTAACATTTGGTGTTTTTGTGGGCTATTGATCACCATGACGATGATAACGGATGCCGCGGCTAATGTAGCTTCGAGTGGAGGTTTAAAAAAACAAACAGGCTGGATAAATTCGGTCTGTGGCCTCATTTGGACACTGACTAATATCTGGATGCAACAAATGACAAACATTCAATTAGTCTAATGTCTTGGCTCCATTAGAGCAACACACACAGCCCATCGGCCTTCATGAGTTATGGTCGTCTACACACGTCAGCCTCGCCGGCGGAGATGATCACCGAGACGGCCTCCCCGCGACAATCCGACCTGACGGAATCTCCGTGATGGAACATCGACGTTGACAAGGAGGAGGTGACGGGAAGTTAATGGAGAGGAGGAACTGATTCAATATTGGAAGGGGGGCTTCCTCGCTTAAAATGAAGGTCAACTCCGGGACGGCGGTCGGACAGATCGATGTCGGAGGACGGATGGGTCACGCCGCAAAGTGAAAGGTCAGACCGGTGTACTCATAAGATGCATTTCGGAGACGCCAACATGAAACATCGAGGGAGAAAGGCGGCGACGTGGACGCGTATTGGAAAACAGGAAACAATTTGGTACCTCGACTTATGACTTTAATTTTCTTTCCCTCGCCAAGCTTGTTACACGATTTATGCCAATTAAATTTATGGCATCTCCCATATCCATTATTATGACATTTCTACCAACTACTGAGGTGTTGGGAACATCACATGTTGAGGTTTTAGCAGAGCTGGGAGGAGCGAGAAAGTCATGTGTGCAAGTCATGAGTCGTCCGAAGATTTGACCGTCAAGTTAAAAACATGACCCAAGTTACTGTGATGAAAAGAAAAATAACAATACTCAAGTTTACATTTATATGTATATATTTATATACTATCTGTTGGTTATTGAGCAGTTGCCACCGTCTTCTTTGTGTATATATACGACGTATGAATGTAGAATACTGCCCTCCGGTGGCCAAAGTGCGCACACTATTAGGAGCAGCACAGTGAATGCAGTAGTGCTTTAATTTATTTATTTATTTTACATTTTATGGAATTAGGTTATTTCTATACATTCTTATAGTACTTTAAATTACGGCTTTTCTTATGAAGAATGTTTTTGTCGCTATTTTATGAAAGGCTGGAGTGGATTAATGGCATTTGCATTCATGTCAATTAGCAAAGATGATTTGAAATCCAATGTAGGCAAGTCTTTCCTAATCTTAGGCCAAGCAAGTCACAAATCCGAAATTTGAAAACTTTGACTTAGTCATGTGACCCGAGTCCCCTTTTTTCTGCTTACCATGTCTTCCACACCTCATGACTGGCCAGGTGGAGGAGGAGGAGAAGAAGGTGAACGTGGAGCAAGATGTTAAAGTGCGCTAATCGGCATCCTGAGTGTTCTCCAAAAGCTCTCTGTGAAAAGAAGGCCGGCGTCCAAATGACAAGTGAGGCGATTACCGCAGCAGATTGTTGGAGGGGCTCGGCACAAGCGACACTTGTTTGGGCGCGAGAGCGCCACATTATACACTCATGCATAGGCATACAATACACACACAAAGACACAAGTATGCTAATAAGCTAGCGGCGGAGTGCTCAGCTGGGACCAGAAGCTCCAGTGAGTCACACTTTGACTTAGTGAGTGTCTGTGCTCAGCAGACCAAGCCTGTAGAATTTTAAGTTCAGCTCAGCTGGGAGAAACAACGCTACGGGACACGTCCACATAAACACGCATATTTTTAGGTGGTTTTGGTCCGCATAGACGGACATCAATAAAGCTTTCAAAATGGCCAAAGAAAGTCTTTCTTTTAGTCACAAGCCGAGTGATATGTTTACAAATAGAGGTTCAAAAAGTGTGGCTACTTAGTTTGAAATTATAATCAAATTAAAAAAAAAAAAAAGACATCATTTACATATTTTTCCGTGAAATGGTGGGTGGGATGGAAGAGTTGAAGAATGTCCTGAAAGTAAAGGACGCTCCCTCCCTGTGCTTAGCAACAAAAACATCATCTGATGATGACAACGATGAAAGCAAAACTAAAACAAAGACGCTCCTTCACGGCCAGTTTGCTCATGTGCTCGTCAGCTGTCGTTGGCCTGGCTGCCCACTCACGTCGCGCTTAATTGACTTTTTAGCACTGCGAGCAAATCTGCTGAGTTTTCACATTCGTACTGAAATAATCTGTCTGCTTCGCAGGTGAATGGATTTTATGAATGTAGTCACTGCTTGCCAAAAAGTGAGCCCACATGCAAACATTGACACGTAAAGATAAGACAAGCAAGAGTTAGCTGACACTTATCAAAATGTGAGCTCGCACGCAACGACAAAAAAAGTTCGTTCGTGCCGAATAGTGAGTATAGCAACAAAGGAAGGGAAAAGCTCACCCTCAAAGGAAATTAAAAAAAAAACGTGAATAGCTCCTGCTTGCTAAATAATGAACCTGCACAAAGATAAGAGCTACCCGCCACTTGCCAGGTCTTTAAGAACAGATTCGAAGACAAGCGAGAGTTCTCGCCAAATCCCTCTTCAAAGTCAGCCTTGTACGTCAAAGCGAGGAGTCCTCACCTTGCGTCTGGCACGCTCGCAGGTAGTCGATGCCATGTGTGTGTGTGCGTTTAGAGTAGTGTGTTTGTGTATGTGTGTGTAGGTGAAGGTGAATTGAGTGTCGGCGCTGCGCCCACGCCGGCGCTACGGGCCGCGTTGACAACAAAAGCTACAGCGCGAGATTTTTGGCTAGTCTATTTTTGCCAAAGCAACCTGACTAAACGGTCCCTCAGCCCCTTGCCTGCGTGTTGTTTTTTTTTTTAAGCACCAGTTTCCGTTGGGATGACCTTGGATTTCCTCGGCTGTAACTCCAAGCTGCTGCCGCTACTTGCGCATTAGCTCCTCTTAGTATTGGCTAACTCTTGCTTGTTCCATCGTTTTATGTTAGCTCACTATTTGGCAAGCAGGAGTTAAGGCTTGCGTGTCATAATGTTGCGTGTACGGGCTCACTATATGGCAAGCTGGGAATAAGACTCGCTTGTGTTGTTATTAAGTTTAGGATCATTATCTGGTAAGCGGTAAGTAAGGCTCACATATCCTCTACTTGAGTGTTTGTTCACTATTTGGCAAGCAGGAGCCAACTCATGCATGTTCTATTTTCGAGTCGATAAGATATAGCTCGCTTGGCATATCTTTGAGTGTGATCTCATTATTCGGTAAGCAGTAGATAACGTTTGCGTGTCATGTTGACAATGGGCTCACTATTTGGCAAACAGTAGCTATTTTTTTTTGTGCATGTCATAGGTAACTTATTCTGAGGGTTGGCTTACTATTTGGCAAACAGCATCTGTCGCTTAGTGTGATCTCACTATATGGCAATCAGTTAGTAACAACACTTCTATGCCTCTAATGTGGCAATTTAGCAAGATCTCTGCACCACAGAGACTCGAGTCAGTCAATCGCAAGGTGACACTGGAAGCACAGGTGGTGGAAGGAAGGAAGGAAGGAAGCTGTCATGAGGTGAGAGTGTGTGTGCGCCTGTGTGTGTGCGTGCACACGTGTATGTGAGTAGGAGGAAATGTGGTTCTGATTAGCAGCCTGAGAAGCCTTTAATGACCCATAACTCATCAGAGCATTTTAATCTGCCCCATTTGTGGCCCAATGTAACACGCCGCCCTTCATGCTACGTGCGCTTTTATGACACCCCCAAAACCTCACACACACACACACGCACACACACGTGCACTGAAAAGACTAATTAAGCTGCCACACAAGAGCGGGAGGTTCAGCCTCATGCTCCCTCCTGCAGGGAAGTGACATGGGTGCACGCACGTGATCGACAGCAGCTCGCAGTTTGTCTGCAGGTGCTAACGTTAGCCTGTCTGCTTCACGACAACCAAACAAACATGTCAACATGTCACGTGACCTTCAGGCTGACATCATGTCATTCAAGAGTTGCCTACTGCTTGCAAAATAGTGAGCCCACCGTCAAAATACGTGAAAGGCAAGCTTTAGCTGTAGCTTGCCAAATAGTGAGCCCTAAGAAAAGCCGTTTGAGCTTCTTAGACTTAGACTTAGACTTAGACAGAACTTTATTGTCATTTTGTCAACACTAGGTGTGTACAAAACGAAATTTCGTTGCATACGGCTTTCAGCAATGTAGAGGTATTTCGGCTGGTTAAAAAGAAAAGTGACCTTCTATATAAAAATATGAAATAAGATAATTATAAAGTACAAAGTGCAGCAGTAAAGTATGTGTTTACTAACTTTGGTGTTAGTGTTTCAAACTTGGGTTGCAAGCTAGGCTTGGCTTTAAAACTGTAGATGGAGGTCAAATTAGCGGTTCAAGCCGGATTTTATTTCAAACTACAATTCGGGTTTACAACAAGGGTTAGGGTTTCAAATTCAAGACAGAGGTTAAGGTGTCCAATTGTAATCCTCGCGAGAAAAGAAAATTCAGTGACACGAATATTACTCCAATGCACAAAAAAGGTGACGTAACTATTAGTTGTGCAAAATGTCTTTGTAAACACACAAAAGTATTTCATATAATACACTATTAATATAAAAAATATAGATACAATATGTATAAGAATAGACTATAATCATAACGTGTTGCTCGTAGAGAGAAAGTGAAGGTCACCTTGGCTAGAACAAGACACACGCGCACACGCACGCACACACACACACACACACACACACACACACACACACACACACACACACACACACACAGCTTTTGCTCAGGGGTCTTTTGTGCAAACATCTTCTCTTTGTAGGTTGGAGTGTTTTTTTCAACACATCCTCCATCACTATCCAACGCGCACACACCGCCACCCCCCCTCCCTCCTCCCCCAAACACTCCCATTAGTGAGGGAAGGGGGAGGCAAAAGGAGGCAAGAGATCGCCCTCCAACTCACCAGTGGGAGCCTCGGTGTAATGAACTCTGTGTGCGCGCGCGTGTGTGTGTGTATATAAGTTCCTCCGCTGCATACTTTCGGGGCGTGCGAATGTCGAAAGGCAGTGTGGGAGTCAAAGTTGTTCTCATCACGAAACTAAACGAGCCCGCGGACCCCCACTACCCCCCCCCCCCCCTTCATACTTTTAATTGAGCAGGGAAGGGAGAAACCTCGCGGGCGCTATCACATCACAACATGATGCCATCTCGGAAAAGTGCTGCATGGACACGAGAGCCATGAGGACAAACATCCGACTTGTGTCTCACACTCACATGACCAGTTCAACTTTCCCCGCAATGTGCCGAAGAAGCAGCAAACAATAAAGACGACGACAACAACAACAAAATACACTCTTGGGAAAGCGGTCAGCAGTCAAAGTCGGTTTTCAACCTTCTCTGCAATTGACTCTTATATTTGCTTTTTTATAGCCTCTTGCTTGTGTTTTGATCGAGTACAAAATGCTAATTGTGCCTCGCAAAGCGTTCTGCGTGTGTTATTGATCGATATTTGTTTGACTTGACAAAGAACATTCCCCAAGACAAAGGATGATTTGTTCGCAGCCGACATGACATTTAAGACTTCAAACATCTTCATCCTACTCTGACCTTCTTCTTCCTCGCATAAATCGTCTTCCTCCACCCGTTGCGCTTCATCTTTCGATTGCTCATCATCTTAGTCCTCCGCTCGTTCTTTCACTTCATCTTCCTCATTTTTCTATTCCTCCTCACTGCACTACTCTTCCTCCTTCTCTCTCTATTCCTCCTCCTCCTAACCATCGTCGTCCACCGTTTCTTCCTTCTCTTCTTCTACCGCCATCATCCTTTCATTCCTCTTCCATTCCTCTCTCTTCCCCCTTCCTTCTCATCCTGCTATAATTTTCTTTTCCCTCCTGCTTCTCCTCGGCAGCCAAGTACTTGAATATTCCATGTGGTCGCCTGCAGGTGTTAATATTTGCAGCAATAAAAAGTGAGCTATGATCTGATGTGATGTGATTATTCCGTCGGCGGTGGCTGTTTCGTATTCCGGCGGCGGCGGCGATGAAGACGCCGTCAGCCTGAGGAAGACTCTCCCGAGGAAGCGTCTTCATCATCAACACTAACAAATAATTAGCTGCTGAGTCTTCATATTTGTAAAAGTTCTCCCTGCAGGCCAAATTCCTCATCATGAAGATCCAAACACGTTTCAGATATCTGCTCATTCATTTCATAATGAGAAAAATGCCTCTACTAATAATATTTGGATACGCCCATGTTTCAATCTTCACTCAATTTTGATGTCATGAGCCAGTGTACCTAATCAAGTGTCTGAACAGCGCTGCCTTGAGATACAAGTTTGGCTTGTTCTCGGACCACATCCATAACTCAAAACAAAGCTCAAATCCATTTGTTTATTTCCACGCTAAACTTGAACCGGGATCGGCATTAAACATCTCAAGTATCCCGAAAGCTTTTGTAGGTCAACCCCACAAAACAGCAACCCAAAAACAAACCCAACAAAACAGAACAGCCGCTTGTTTTCTAAAACGAGGAAAAGACAATCAATGCCCTAATCGTCCTCCGGGGGGCGCCATCATTAGTCGTCTGCAGCTTTGCGCTGATGGCTAATTACAAGCAAAAGCTCATCAGCTTTCCTCACTAATGACTGAACAAATGTGCCGCTAATTGTTGTTAGCAATTAGCATGCCGGGGGGGAGGGGGGGAGCAGGTCACAAGTTGGTTCAACAGTGCGTTTAGTGCGGGGGACAGGTGAGAGAGAAAGTCTACTTTCATTTTTGTTTACTTTGCTCACTTTTATGCCGATGTGCCTGCATGAGAATCCGCTGACTCAACGAGAGATAAACGAACGGCGTTCGCACAAGAAGACAAACTTCGGGTCGCCCGGTAAGATGGGAAAAAAAATAAAAACTTCTCTTATTTGAGTCGAGTAATTAATGATCAAGCAAATCAAATCCACCGCTATTTGCCAAACGGCTCCTTATTGGAATCAAGTAACTGGTGTCCCAAGGCACCAGTGTACAGTCAAAAAACGTATTTAAACTTCATTACTTCCCACGAGCGTCGCCATGACGACATCAATACCGCTGCTCTCTCTCTCTCGGCATGAAGGACTCTCCGCCCATCGATCGCGTTGTTTTCAAGCGCCAATTTGCGTGATGTTCATTTAGTCTCCGTCGCCGAGCGCCGGCTTATTATGATCATTGGCTGGCGACTTCATCGCGTCTGGTTCGATCCGCGCCGCCGCTCAATAGCAACAAAGGGGATGTCATGTGACCAGACTGGCGAGATGGAGATGAAACAAATGTCATTGCCAAGACGTTTGGCTTCGCCCTCAACAAGTTGTTTGACTCAGGCCTTATTTGACTTCACACGTGGTAAATCTCAAAAGCCTCAATGCTACACGACGACGCAATATAACACGCAGCAGCAGTTCACAATTAATATTTAACTCATATTCAAAACCATGTGGAATGTGTCCCCCATGATAAATGGGGGTTTCACTCTATTCGTATTTTTACTTCAAAGGAAAAACCACAATGAACAAAAAGTGACCTGCATTAATTAAACTTCATTAAACTGTGAACACACAAACACACGAACGCACGCACACACACTCCGGCAGTGGGGCACATTAAAAAGCAATTAGGCTTTTTATTTTTTTGGATCAGTGACCTGCTGAGTGCAGCTGTTTCCCCCCACGGCCTCAGCGGGGCGCCGTGGAGCGAGTCAGCAGCTGAAAGCACAATTCAGCAAATTGCGGCGACAGTAGGCAACAATTAGCCGCGACAGTTACCCGCTCTCGGATGACAACGGGAAGACAACACAGCGGGAAAACCTTGGTTCAGTTTTTACGTGATGAGAAACAGGCTAAAATAATCACATGCTAAAATGCTAAGCGCTACATGTTCCAAATCCTTTGTTTGTCGCATCAGGTTTAGGCATGAGGTGACCAAACAAATACAAGAAAGGAAGGGCTGATATGCCAAAATCAATGTCAAGAAAGCAGAATATGGTGAATTTACCAAGTGGAGTTTTCCTCGGAACGCACTATTTTCGAAAAACAGTCATTGGTGAAAACTTACCAGCCCAAAATGCATCTTGGGACATCTTCCAAGGCAAGCCAACCAATCGGTGTGTTCAGCATTTGGGTAATGGTTCTTGGTTTATGTGTTTGGCCAGCTCATAAGGACCTAAGGAGAGACAAGAACGCAAATGAGAAAATGTTGCACTTCCTGTGGGTGTGGCCAACTTGGTCCAATAAGTCTTCATATTGGATTTTAAAGGCTTAAGCCACAACAAGAGGATGTTCTTTATGATCATTTTAGTGAGGATAACAAGCTCAATAACATGTTAACATGCTAGCATGTAGCCACCTAGCATGGCGTAGTAGCGGTAAGAATGGGGTCATGTGACTCAACCAGGAAGTAAAGCAAAATAATGTCTCCATTTTCCAAGGTGCATCTGAAATTATCGTCTCCACTTGATGTGTGTGCATTGTAGTGTGTGTGTGTGTGTGTGTGTGTGTGTGTGTGTGTGTGTGTGTGTGTGTGCGCCATTAATCAGCAAATGTTCATTAAAGCAAGATAAATTCATGGCCATTAAGATCACCATGTTAATTGCTCGTTACCGGTGTGCCCAAATTCATCGTTCTCGCTGCACTACGTGTGTGTGTGTGTGTGTGTGTGTGTGTCTGCTAATGTGTGTTTTGTGTACTAAGTAAAAGTGTGACCTTGTCGAGAAATGTCAAGTGCAAATGCACGTAGGAAAAGTGTAGGATACACTCTCCCTCACACAAACTCACACATAGATACACACACACACACACACACACACACACACACACACACACACACACACACACACAGACAGACACGTTAGCACGCACGCGCGCTCAGGAGGATCTTAAATCAACATTGTTATTGTTTGAGTCAAACTTCCTGTGCGGTGTTCTTAAACACTTTGTCAGGATGTAACAATAAATTATTGGATTTTTATGACATGACATCATATTTGTCAAAGAAAGAAGTGCTGGCTGGTATAAAGCTTTTCTTGTCGTTGTTTTTAACACATTTGACACACTGCCAGAGAGCTTCTGTCTTGTCTCATAAAATGTAAATAGAATAGAAATGTGATCTATGTCCTCACTTTGCCTCCTAGCATCGAATACTCACTTTTCTCGCTGTTAGCTCAATTCAGCAGCATATTAAAAACATAAAAATATGAGAATAACCGTCTAGGTGAACCATAAGCGTGAAATAATGCTTAAACCATGCGAGAACTTTGCCGGAAGACAAACAAATACGACGATAAACCTTTTAGGAAGTTCTCAAGCAGCTTCCACAACTAAAATGTCGACGCAGAAGTGAACTGCGAGAGTCGAGTCTCCCTCTCCGCTGACTTCGGGGGAGGTCAAGTGGACTTGCCCTCAATTGGTCACCAATTAGTGGCATTCACACCGATGGATAGTTCAGTGGTTCATTCCTCCCGCATTTCAAAAACGTGCGAGCATAAAACGTGCCATCGTATTTATGCTAGCACGTTTTTGAAATGCGGGAGGAATGAACCACGCAAAACCAGATTCAAACCCAGAACCTTGAGACTGTGAGGCGGTACACGATCTCACCGCTTATACACTTCAAATGACGTCATTCGAAAGACAAGAAGAAACGCCGGCGGAATGTTAACACGCGTCTTTGACCTTCCAAAGGACAGCTAGTTGTTAGCCGTTTTTGCTAACACGCCAAAACAGCGCTAATCGAGTATTCCCATCACGCTAACAGCACACGCGCGCGCACACAGATGATGGTGGATACAGGAAAACACTTTTCCAAGGAGCACTTCAAAATGTGCGAAATAGTAGCGCACTGTCGCAGTATGGCCACGCGTGTTACGGCACAAGCAAGGAAAAAAAAAAAAAGCTGATTAATGTAGATACATCACAGATATGATCTATTGTTCTATTAGTTGATGTTCAAGCAATCACGCGTTGAAAAAGACAAAAAGTGCTGACTGGGCAGATGTGCCCCTTCAATGGGAATAACGTGATGAATAATGTGTGCGATGAATAATGCGTGTTATGAATAATAATCTGCGATGAAGGATGTGTTTCATTTGACGGAAGCAAGTATCTGGTGCTTTTTGTAATTTCCCAAAAGACAAACATGACAATTGAGTGAGGCCGCGGCTGATATTAAAAACATGAATATTAGATTGAGGGCGCAGTAATCACTTGATGCAATATTCATGATGACAATTGAAAGATGAAGAAAGCTCAGAAAATATCCCGTTCACGACGTAGCACGCAATATTATCTAAAAAAAAACATATGTACATAGAATCACTTATGTGGATACGGGGAATAACATGATACAGGAATACATGCTCATGATTATGTGAAAATATGAAATATACGCTTTGTATGTATAATACATGATGTGATACGTGTAATATCCAGTTTTGCAATTATTAAAGCGCCATTGGGGCGACATTAAACAACAGCCGGACTGACTTTATTAGGTATTATGAAGGTATAAATAATGAAACTACAAATCACGGACGACTTTAATCATATTTCATAAAACTTCACACTGGAGCGTCACTTTCTGCTTCTCTGCAGATGTCAAATGTTCAGATTGAATCTTATTTGAATATGTCCTGCTTTGTGTCGTATACTTATTTAGGATTTGGGTCTTCGACTCAACTTTATTTATTTATTTTTGCCCTCAAGGTCACGTGTCCCCACCAAGTGGAAGAACATTTCCAAACTTGACATTTGTGTGATTATTCTGAATAGAATTATAATGAATGCAGAGCAAACAGCGTTCAGGCTGACAGCTAGTCTTCACTCCCACTCGCGCTTCGCCCGCCGTTACTTTTTCAGCTGAGTCAGGGAAAAAAAAAAAACATTTAAAAAGAAAGCTACCGCTGCCACCGCTAAGCAGATCTTCTTCAAAGGCAAATTAATTCGGGGCCTGTCGCTCAAGTGGCGGCCATGACGGTCGGCAACAAAACGGCCAATCAAAACGCACCGGAGTCATCCAGAGGTTATGGACGTCGTACATCACAATACACTAAGAATTAATAAATCAATGATTGAGTGAAAGACTGAAACATTGGATTGTGAACGAGTCTTGTGTTGCGCTAATCAGGTTATTATTATTCATGACTTTTTTTTTTGTCCCCCACAAGGCGTAACTCTTCTGTTGACAAGACATTTGGCGCACGGCCGCCAAGTCGACACAAATCATAACCACCACCACGGCTGCGGCCACACGAGTGCGCCTAGCGTGCCAGAAAATGTAACAACGGCGCTTTTAAGATAGTTAATGATAAGCGGGAAAAAAAACATGGACATGTTTTTTCCGGTTTGACAAATTTTTTTGATTTGTCAGAAGCTGGTGGTAAACAAGAAGTTCTCATTCTGTTGTGACGTTGATGAGCCTTGCAGACTTTAATTGCGGCGCACGGCTTTGGGGGAAAAAGAAAAAAAAGCACAAGCAGACGTCTTCCCTCTGAAGACGCCAAGGCCGAGACAAACTCTCATGGCGTCGGATCAAACCGGAACACCCGCGCCGGCTCGAGGCCACGGAGGCGAGCCGGAGCGTGAAGGGTCCGCTTCAAGGACGGCACTTGGAATGAAAAAAAAAAAAAAACACTTGCCGTGGGAATTAAGACGGAACGTCAGAGTCAAAAGTGTTCGCCGCAACGCTTTCTGGAATTAATGCCGGCGGTCATGCAAATGTTTTTTTTTTGTTCTGTTGCTTGACTTGTGAAACTTGACACATAAAGAACACCAGGACACGTTTTTGGGTCTGGCAGGATTTGAACAAGAGCAGCATGCGAATCGGTGAAAAGTAATCAAAATGTCACCTCAGGCGAAGCCAGGCTAACACTGGCTAAGCTGCTAACAATGACTCATCAAAAATATTCCACAATGTTGTTGTAAATTGAATTTTGACTAACGCCGTTTACAGTTAGCTTAGCATCAGGCTACTTATTGTTGTCTCACAGTTAACTGTAATGCAAGAACAGTCTGTGACAGAATATGACAAAATGGTGTCGCTAATTAGCTTCTACGAGTTGTTGTCTTTCAATTTTGTTCATGCTTTGTGGGCTTTGTGTCACCATAGCGACATGAGCATCCCATAATATCACCGGGATATGCTTCAGTGACCACTCTGGAGCCTCGACTTGTCTAAAAGCTTGTTCTGCGCTAATAGCATTTGGAAAATACGACATGAATCAAGCCTAATGCACAGCACTAACGCAGTGTGTGCACTTCACCTCGAGTGTTTTTCTTTTTGTGTGCATGTGTGACACACGCGCGCACATACAATTAATGAAGGTTACGTAAACAGAAAGAGATTTTTGTTTATCTACATTAACATCGACGTGAACTTTAATAGAGACATTTCGACATTAATATGAGCGTCATAAAGATACACGAGCACAGTTTGTAGTTTGTTGACACCCATTAGCATAAAAAACACCAACATGAACGTAAATGTCAGCGTCATTAAAAACAGCGCAAACACGCTGCTGCGAACTTGCACTTTAATCCATCTTTGGTAAATCGAGTTTAGTGCGTGCGCCACACACATAAAACATTGATGTACACTGTATGGTTGTTTACTGTGGCTATAAAAATCCTACACAAAGGTTTTTGTAACGTAAAAAAGAAAAAGAAAATGAAATAATTGCATTATTGTGACCATTAAGATGTATATCTCAATTGAAAAAAAGAAATCCTGTCGATATGAGATGTAAAAAAAAAAAAAACCTGGCGAAAAAAGTGGTTGCATAAGTGTACACACCCTTTTATAACAGGGGTGAAGCTGTTAAAAATTAGCCAATGACATTCAAGCACATTCTAGATAGCGGCCAGCATCCAACTGGTGGCATTTTAAGCGCCTCTGATTAATCCCTAACAAAGTTCAGATGTACCAGTAGGTACTTTATTATCAATTGCTTTGTAAAGGTTAGAGGTTGCATTGAGGGTGGGAAAAGTTTCAAAGGATTTATCTTGGTCATTTGAGCAGGAGTGTGTCAACTCCGAGTGTCTACGTTTATGTTTTAGTGTATTTTTGTGTTTATGTGCGTCCTGGTCTGCTCGATGCCCTCCAGGATCCTCGGCGGAACATTTGTTGCCTTTTCATCCTGGCCTGAATCTTCTTCCATATCAGTGAAGAGGATCACGGCGGCTCTATCAAAAACACAACCCCCTCCCACCCCATCGTTTCTCACCCATCATACCCCCCCACCCCTCCCCAATCCCTAAACCCCCACCAGGCAGATTTAGAAGACAAAAGCAGGAGGTCTGGTGCGGGGGAAGCGGCGTCTTCTTTTTCAGACGTCTAATGAGGATAAGAATAAAATATGGAGTCTTTTTCTGGGTGTTTCAGCTCCTTGGGAAGTCTGGTGCCGCTGATAAAAGTGTCGGGAGCTGATGGAGCAGCTTTGCACGGCCTGGATCAGGGACGGTGAGGAGGGGGGGGGTCCGGAAATAGACAAAGACACCTCTACAAGGATGGGGAACAACAGAGATGGAAAATGGCCATAAGGTGAACTTTGGAAATCTTCTAAAGTTTTTTTTCTTCTTCTAATCGCTTCCCCATTTGCACAGAAGACGACAAAGAAGGTGAAGTTACAAAGGTG
This sequence comes from Syngnathus acus, assembly GCF_901709675.1. NCBI lineage: Eukaryota > Metazoa > Chordata > Actinopteri > Syngnathiformes > Syngnathidae > Syngnathus > Syngnathus acus. The sequence goes on along the minus strand of NC_051101.1, from coordinate 13,309,072 downwards.
AATCTCCAAACAAAACGCTGCGTTTAAGGACTCCACCAATCACGTCCGCTTGCGTTAAGTCTGATCAGGACATAAAAGGACACGACCGAGCCTGGAGGAGAGCGGTGGCGCTGATTGATGCCCTGTACACGCCTGTCCCCTTTTTGGACCTCACTGCTCCGCCCGCTCGTCACGGTAACCGAGGCAGCCACCGCGTCCCGCTCAACGGAGACGTTTCACAATGACAAACATCCTGGGAATGCGTTCGGGATAAAGTCACTTTGGGCCAGAGGAGGGGCGGGAGGGAGTGGGCGGTAAGGGGATGGGGAGGGGAGGGTCAGTGGGACTGCCGATGCCCTGTCACGTTCAATTAGACGGACGCCACCCTCGTTAGCCACGGGTCAAATTCAATTACCCTCACACGCGCTATGCAGCGGTTACGGCCCAGGAGGCAGTGCGAGCCCCAGTGTGTGTGTGTGTGCGTGTGTGTGCATGCGCGCAAATGGCCGCGCATTTACATTACGTGCGCGAGTGCAAGGGCAGATGGTGTTTACATTATGGATGATGCGAAGGGGCAGACAGGTGTTTGTTTACATTCAAGTGTCACAGGTGGAATAGCTTTTGGATTTTTCATTGGGGATTCCTTTCGTTTTGACTCGGAGGGGGGGGGGGCGGTATTCACTTTGTAATTTGTTGTAATTAGTTTGTTAAATTGTATCACAGCAAAAATCTTTACTCTCGAATGAATTGTGGCACAACTCTGTTTTTCAAAAGTACATTATTATATTATATTATCATTATATTATATTATGAACATTATTATCATTATGAGTACAGAGTCGAAGCAGTGCAAGATGAAACGAAGGCAATTGCCGCTGTGTTTAAAAAGACGTGTCGCGGCTCAGGTCCGTTTGGAAATCTATTAATTTTCCCAGAGCGCACACGACCAAGATGTCCCCGCTCCGTCCCGGCGGAGGACATTTATTCCACCTCCGCGCAGGCGGATTTTTCCTCCCGGCCAGTGATGGCGTTTCACAGCAGATTAGAGGACAAAAAAAAGAGAGTTGTGAAGCCGACAGCTGCACCGACGGGAGATACGGAGCCGGGCGGGAGGCCGGGAAATGGATTCCTGCTCCCGACTCGGCGGGTTAACAGCCTGTCGCCGGCCCGCCTTTCTTATCGTTCGGCTCAGATCAATGGTGCCGACACCCACAATGCACCTGCGGGGCACTGAAATAAAATCATTATCCCTCTTTGGCCTGCCAAGACTTCACACCTTCACTAAGCGCACCCGTGCAACCGCTCCGGAACTTTCCGTCATTGCCGCCAGAAAGTGAGTACAAACGCGCTACTTGGGTACAAATACAACACGCTTCATGATGCTCTTATTTGATTCCCCCCCCCCCCCCAAGTGTGTGTGCGTCCATGTGTTGACGGACAGACGGATGTTTGAAGTGTGCACTGCGTCGCTTAAAAGGAAAAGGTCACCTGCTTGATTGGACACCGGGACTTCCGACTGGTGGCCACCATGTTGCTTCATCAAATATTCACAATGTCCCTTTCATCCCCACGTCACCTTCAAGAGCCTCCTGCAAAAAAATAAAAAATAAAAATAAAAAAGACCGCATCCGTTGTTGAATGGGAAGCGCTCCACGGTGTCTCGAAATTGTCTTCGCAATGAGGTCAACATAATCATAATACTTGGAATCATAAGGTTGTTACAATATTTTCACCAGTCTCCATATTGATCAATCATTTCGTATCATGTCTCCATAATGCCTTCACATCATGTGTCCGCATCACAAAAATCATAATGTCCCCATTTAACGACTTCACTTTTTAAATAACGTCTCCATAATGCGCCTTTGCTGCTGTTGAGCTGACCCTTATTGCACGTTTTTTACGACGGTATCGATCCAAATGGGGGGGAGGCGTAAAGTTCACGGGAGTCGACGGCTGCTACCGTTTCTTTCGACAGCAGCAACGCCGTCATACATTAAAAGAGCAACAACAACAACAACAGTCGTCACTTTAAAACTAAAGTGTGACCTCAAAGATAGAAAGAGCCTTAAATGTTACATTTGAACAAAAACTATCGCTGCTTAAGTGGAATAAGACTAAAGTGGACTAAGTAAAAAAAAAAAAACACTCACAGCTGCTGCTTTGTGTTCATTTGTGGGAGAGGAAGTATCGCATTTGTGTTGTTGCCGCCACGCCATGACACTCCAATCTCGGCCCCTGAAACAGAAGCGACATCATGACGGCTTGATAAAAATAGAGTGCCTTGTTGCTGTGCCGTTGGAGTGTCCAAATGAGCACAATCATTCACAATTTACTAGTCGGCGGCACCTACTGTTGTTTATCATTGCAAGCGTTGTGTGTGTGTGCGTGCGTGGATGTGTGTGTTACACGCTATTAGATCATGATCCACTTCTCCATCAGCACTGAAGCATGAAAATGAATTCAATTTCAGTGTGTGCATTAATAAATAAGCGTGTTATTTTTCACTTCCTGCTCGTACACACAGTGGGAAAGGTGTTGTGCTTGTGTTTGATGGAGGAAAAAAAAAAAAAACATGCTGAAGGAGCTGGACCAGTCGCTACGCATTTTAAATCCATAAACACGCGTACAACGTGGTTCAGAACGTTTTGTGTGTTTGTGACTTTTTCCACAATGACATGTTGCGCGAATGCGCCAACAGGAGGCAGCGATATCAAACACGACAACGCTGCCAAGCTAAAGAGCGCTAACGTGAGCCGCCGTGTTTGGCACACAAAGAGCGTCTGGCGCGTCCCCGCCAAACTGCTGGCGCGACATTTTATCTTCCACACACGAGACGGGATGGGATTACCATTGTTATACAGCGAACTCATGTTTGCGAGATTCAAACACTGCGAGGCGGACATCTAACCACTAGGGCGCCGTGCCGCTCTCACGTCCAACACGTGAGGTCAAAACATTTTTCCTCCTCACAAATAGTATATTATTATTCTTTGGCAGAGGAAGAACACTATTGATTCAAATGGATTCTCTTGTGTGAGCTTTTAAATTCACACCGTCTCCGGTGACCTTTAAAATGTGTGTGTTTGTGTGTGTGTGTATTGTTGCTGAAATTGGATTAGTGTCACCTGTGATGAGGCCAAGGGGCCAAAGCAGGAAAAGTATTAGAAAAGGAAGCAGCTACTCCCTCCCCTCAATCACCCCCCCCCCAATAATTTCATTTGGGCGTCCACGCTGAATACATAACGCTGTTATGGAGCCGACTCCACTTAATGGAATATTTATATGCACGCTTCCTTCTTGTGCAAAGACGCTCGCTGGCTTGCTTCACTTTCCTTTTAAGCTGCCACAGTCGCTCGGAGCGGGCGCAACAACCACGAGAAGCTAGGTGGAAGCTAACACTGCACATCCTCGATTTTACTTAACTACAACGACGATCTGGTTTTTTTTTTTGGTGACACTAAGATGGCGATCCATTTTTGCAATGGCAAAACTTAAAACCTTTAATTGAATTGCCTGACGTCACACATAAGCCCCGCCTCTTAAAGGCACAGTACACAGATGCGGTAATAGGTCCACTATTTTCTAGACATGCCTGCAATTGTGTTGAAATATGATTATGTTATGTATGTGTTTATAAGTTTATAACATTTTTCACATCCCCTATTGGCCAATTTGTGCTTTTGGCTACAGGTCTTTGTTCGAAACCTCAGCCAACAGCTGGCGTTGACTGTAATGTCTTTTTTAAAATTCTAGTACGACGCATTATCGTGCCCGCACGCGCACACACACACACACACACACACACACACACTCACACACACACACACACACACAAAGAGCAGCTGAGCAGGGAGGGAAGCAGCCAAGATAAAGATGCTGTCAGGTGGGGAGGGTTTGGGGGATTGTGACGGGGCGGGAGGAGGCCCGTGGAGAGGGGGTGCTGGAGATGGAGAACACACAGAGGAGCAATAAATGCAACCCAAAGAGCACCCAACTCGTTAGCATTCAGCTAGCGTAGCCCCCGCAGCCGCCATGTGAACCAATGAATAGGCGGCGGCAGCGGCGGCGGCACCCTGGGACTGAAATGGACTGTACGTGTGCATGTGTGAGAGAGCTAGACATCAGAATGCACATCACCTGGAAGATCCAAACACTTTTATAATGAAAGGGAGAAAATAGCATTTCTTAAACAAATAAAAGGCCAGCAGGGCAAAAAGGAAGACGTCTTCACACATAAGTGTCGACCATGCAGAGATTTGGTGCGCGTGCATGCGTGTGTGTTTGCGCGTGTGTAGAAGGGTGAGGTGTGTTGTAAACGTTATCAATCATAAAGATTTCATTTCACTTCCTTCCCCGCAGGCAGAAGATGAACACTTTTAGCAAGTGAATGTGATGGTTAGAGTAGTGTTGCATGATTGCACTTTAAGAAATAAAAAAATGAGAAAGAAAGAAAATGTTCTCCTTTATTTTATCCACCTTCTAGACAAAGCGTTTTTTTGGGCTTGATTTTGATGGTTAAATATGTAGTGGTAGCATGGAATTGGATATTATTCATGTCAGAATTCAAATTAACACCATATTCGTTTACAAAATCCAAATTTTCAATTTTAAAAATTAGTCAATTAGCTGCACTGTAAGGAATTACTTTGTTGCCAAACACTTTTTAACATAGAAAAGAGAAATTGCTTCCTCTTTTAAAATGCAAAACAGTTATGCACAAAAATATATATATAATTATTTGCAGCTTATCCCACCGGTTGAATAACAGCAAGCAAAATCCGCTATCAGTGTTGGCACAGGAGCCTTTCGGAATCAGAACCGATAACGGCGTCGCGTCAACGGATAAGCGGCGAAAAAGATCCACAACGACTGACTCAGCGGGTCGTGCTAATGAAGGCGGCGCGGCGGCCACCTTGTTATCTCTGCGAGGTACCGTCGCCGCACCACCGAGTGGCACCGCGGCGGGCCGCTAACAACCGAAACCTACCGATGAGGCGGGAAGGGGAGGCCAATGTACCCGCTAAGCCGTTAGCCTCATTAGCGCGTTGGAACCAGCGTAGCGACCGAGGGTTCGCGCGTAGCGCCGTAACTTTGTTTGCTAGCTGTCCACTGTACATTCAAAACCACTTCACTCTCAGAACATCCCGCCTGAAGCCTAGCTATTACATGCTAACAAGCTAAAATTCCTCTCAGATCGCTAAAGGAAGCAACGGCGATTTTAGAGGAAAGAAGGGAAAAAAGCTAAAGCATTAAAACGACATGCCAAGACACAAAAGTCCCTGTGAATGCTAAAATGATAAGCTAACACTCTAAAGTAGAATGCTAAAAGTAACATGGTAACATTTTAAACTAGAATAAGCTATTAAGTTAAAATGATGAAACTGAAGCTCTAAAATTGGCCAAACTGAACAGTCTTTCAGTGGGATGACATTCGAAAATGTGCTAAAAAGAAACGCTAACAAGCTAAATTGAATGAGAGGACAAGCTAACATGCTATTATGTCACTCTGAGAAGGTAAGCCATTAAAATTCCTTTACCTTGTCACACCTTTTTTTTTTTTTTTTTTTACAGTGTCGTGTTAGCATCTCTCAGGTGGGCAAGGGGAGTCATGGCCGCTGGTGCACTTTTGTTTGTTGAACGAAGAAAACGGTCAAATACAAAATGAGGAGCAACCGACTCCACATATACATCGGCTAAGAAATATACTACTTTTTTATGTGTTGCGCATACGCTCACATATATCTGTCGTTGGCAAAAGGTCACGCCCATTCTTCTTGTTCTTCACCTTTAAACTGGCGCCTTCCTCTGCAGAGGCAACAACCAAGCTGTGCCAACAGTGCCCCCTAGTGGAACCCAAAACAAACTCTTAGAGCTGGATTTACACTGCATGTCCATTGTTTAATTCTGACTCACTCACACACACACAAAATGTGCATTTCAAAGATTTCCTAGAAAAGATTCAACTGATGTACAGGTTGAAGTTACTAATTAATATTTGGTTCAAAATGCGTGTCACATTGCATGTCCAATGTGCGGTTTAAAGACGCTAATTTACATGAGATAGAAAACGTTCCGTTTGAACACTTGACCGAAAATGTCTAGTTGAAATTCTCTGATGAATATTTGATCAGGTAGTTGTTAAATTTACATGTGATCAGGAAAAAAAGTGCAATCCAAAGTCATTTTATTCATATTTAATAGATTATGAACAGTTTGAATGAATATTTAATAGAGCACGCACCTTAAAGACAGTCTTTAGCATTTCATAGAACGCGTGAGCTTGAAACAAACTTGAATTATAAAATGTCCAGGTCAGAGGCACTATTTAGCAATTTAGAAATAGAAAGTCACTATTGTGCTTACGCATTGAATCAAGCCAGAAACTTCAGTTATTTCATTTTTAACTTGAATAATTAAGACGAGACTGTGTTGGAAAGCCTGTTGGAGTGGATTTGTTTTGTTTGGCAGCTGACACAAACATACGTCACTTGGTCTATTTTGGACCTGCTCGCCTGTTGACCTGACAGTCGAGTGTCTGCGTTTGTTGGGGGGGGGGGGGGGGACCTGTCATGTGCAGGTGATCTTGGCGAACGGCGCTCTGCACCGAGCTTTAGCCTCACACATTCGCAGCCTAAGACGATACAGGGCTGAGCCTCTGAAGGTGAGAAGACTTTTGTCAGACGCCTGCCTCGTTTTGTCATCGACTGAGAACTTGGATCAAGAAGGCGCCAACCACTTTGGTATCAACAGTTTTGTTTTTTGAAAACTCGAAATGGGTCAGATTTGAACCCGGTGCTTCGGTTTTTCAGAAGGTAGTAGAGCAACACTTGAGGTGAGCCCAATTTCATTCCGGTCCATCCGAAGGACTGCCGCCGATGCACTAGGTCCATCTCACCAGAACTAACCCTAACCCCCTCCGCCCCTCTCCAGCTTTTATTTCTCCCCTCAGAAGAGCAGTTACGTCGGACAGCGATACGGAGGTCCCTAGCGCCACCAGCGCCGCCAAGATGTACGGCCTGTACTTGGAAGCGGTCAACGATTACATCAACGAGTCCTACGGCGAGGACGTGTGGCGGCTGATTGAGAACCGGGCCGAAATCCCGCACCTCAAGTTTGTCAGGCATCAGATGTACAAGTAGGTGACGGACGAGATGACGGACAAGCAAAGTCACAAACTAACACGGCTTCTCTCCTTCAGTGACAACCTGATCCTGCGTCTCGCCAAGGCGGCAGGCGAAGTTCTGGGAAAGACACACGATGAGCTGATGTATGCCTTCGGAGTCTACATGGTCAAGAGGATCGGAAATTACGGCTACGAGCGCATACTCAAGGTAGTCTATTCGATTAATTAGCCTTCTTCTTCTGACTCTTTCATTAGATTCCCGAGCAGTAGGTCGAGAGAAATTGTCCAATTCCACTTAAGTGGTCTAGTGACAAGCAGAACAAGTCAAGGCTCTTCCACTTAGATAGCAGAACGATAATTAATTAACCTTTTGAGACATTGCTACCAGATCCAATTTAAAATACGCGAGTGGATCTTGAATGACAGAAATGTGGTGCTTTTCGCAGGTGTTGGGTCGCAACGTGCGCGACTTCATCAACGAGCTGGACAACCTGCACGAGTATTTCCGCTTCTCTTTCCCCAAAGTGCAGCCGCCGAGTTTTTGCGTGGAGGAAGAGTGCGAGACCAGCCTGACGTTGCACTACCGAAGCACACGCAAAGGATTCACGCAGTTTGTCAAAGGTCTCGCTCGCCGCGTCGACACGTCACCGTTAAGTTGATGGAAGTCAAAGCCTAAGTTTCCGTGTTTTGACCTGCATCGGCGCCCCCTGCAGGCCAGCTCTCCCAGGTGGGGCGTCAGTTTTACAACACAGATATTGAAGTCGAGATCTTGTCCAAAGAGGAGACAGAGAAGATGACTTATGTGGTACGTATGAACAGCATCACAGAAATATTGCAGTAAATGGAGCGGCCGGCCATTCGGGAATCGGAACCAGAAAAAGATCTGAAAATCCCCCCAAAAATCCGCGGGGGCAATTACGGACTGTCATGTTGCGTGCGATACGGTATCCAAATGATGACAATCATCTGTGCCCGCCCCCCCCCCGTCAGGTATATAAGATGAACTTTGACAACGCGGCCTTCAAGCACCGCATGCCGCAGCAAAAGACGGCGCCGAGCTATGAGAAGCTTCCCATGAAGCGAGGTATCTTTTTTGACATGTTCCCCTTCAGCGTAATCTTCCGCCGCGACATGACCATGTACCGCATTGGCGACGGCCTCAAAGAGGTCTTCTCTGACCTCCAGGGCAAGAAGGTGAACGAGGAGTTCACCCTGGTCAGGCCCATGCTGGAGTTCAGCTGGGACAACGTGAGTATTGGCCCCAGCCTGTCTCCAACGTTAGCATCCTGGCTGCTCATTAACGTGTCCCCTCCCCCCTCCCTTCCCAACTCAGATCTACACCCACTTGAACAATGTGTTTGAGCTGGTCTCTAGAGCAGTGGTGGAAAGCAAACAAAAAGTTAACATTCCAAAACTCAACAAAGAGGAACCCGAAGAGAAAGAGGAGAGCGAAAAGGCCAAGAGGGAAGAAGAAAGAGGTACGGCACCCTAAAAGCATACCCGGAAGCTAGCAGGTGCCCAGTTAGCTACTCGCTAATGTCCAAGCTAGTCATTGTAGCGTCATGTTCTTCTAGTTGACCTTCTGAACAAGTTGTTGTGGTCCGTGTAGAACAAATGTCTGAGGAGATGAAAGGCACGGATCAGGAGTACAGCAGCACTCTGACTCAGTACAATAGCGCCGCCAACTCTGGAGGCGAAGACATTGAGCTGTTGGCCTTCCAGACCGTCACAGGTAAAGTCAGAGTCGAGAAATACGCTTGAAGTATACATGATGATTCGACCTCATGTTCCTCTCAGGCAAGTGTAGCGAGACCATCTTTGAGGACATGCGTGAACCCCCCAAAAAGCCTCTCCACCTCAAGGGCCAGATGAAATATGTACCCCAGTGGGACTCACTTATCTTCCTGGGGACGCCCATGTAAGCCCACCACCAGGCGCTCGGCACTCCCTCGCTCGGCCTTGAGGTCACCCCCATCCATCTTGTCTGCATCCTTTTGCAGTATTGAGACAGTGGAGGATATGATCAAGATGGGGGTCTACGTCAACGACTTGAACCTGCACGACTCCAGCAGAGAGCTGATCCTAGCCGGGACGCAGCAGTCGGCCGAGCTGCAGCTAGCGCTGGATCAGGTGAGCGAGATAGACAGACCGTGATGGTCAGGAAGTGGTGAAACTGCAGGCTAACATAGAAGTTGGTTCTTGCAGGAGCAACAAAAGTATGCACAGCTGCAGGAGATTATCAAGAAGCTGGACGAAGAGAAGAAGCGAGGAGACTCCTTGCTGTATGCCATGATCCCGAAAGCCGTGGCCGACCGTCTCAGAAAGGGAATCACCGCCTTGGAGACATGCCAGGTATGCCTGATGTCCATAAACCTCGGACTGGGACCAACCTTGACCACCGCAGAACCTGTTCAAGGTTGAGGTTTTGCCTTTGGTGCTATATGACTCGACCGTTTGGTCGGTCCGTTCCAGGTCTTCCCTGATGTGACCATCCTGTTCAGCGACGTGGTCAAGTTCAACGAGATCTGCATCCACATTACCCCCATGCAGGTGGTGGACATGCTCAATGAGATCTACATTGTCTTTGATACGCTCAGTGAGAAGCACAACGTCTACAAGGTGGGCTCCTCATCGGTCAGAGGTTGGACTAGCGCAGACACGATGAATCTCAAGACGGTTTGATGGACGTGGGTGCAGGTGGAAACCATTCGTGATGCCTACATGGTGGTGGCGGGCGTGCCCAACAAGACCACATTCCACGCTCATCACATCTGCGACATGGCTCTAGACATGTTGAGCTCTATTGACCACCTGAAGGATCCATCCACTGGGGACAACATCCAGATACGAGTCGGTGAGTTTGTTTTGTTCCAAATTGATCGCTCATTTCTGTCTATTATACTGCTGAGTCAGCAAATGTTTTGCTTGCACCACTCATGGCTTTGAAAAAGACTTTGGGGAAGATGATGTAAGCACAGTGACGTGCCTTTGTGAAGCATGAAAGGTTTTTCTTCTGGCCAGGGGGTCGGCGTTTGATGCCGATAGCTGGAGCCACAATTTCGACAGAACTAGCACGCTCTACTTGTGCTTATTGTATCCATGGATACATGGATGCTAGAGCTACCGTTGCCGCTTTGCAGGTGTCCACTCAGGAATGGTAGTGGCCGGCGTGGTGGGCCTAAAGATGCCTCGCTATTGTCTCTTTGGCGATACGGTCAACACGGCTTCCAGGATGGAGAGCAATGGCGTGGTGACTGCACTGACATCCATGACTTAACTCATTCTCGAGCTGGAGACCTTGGAAACCGTGTATGTGCGTGCGTGCGTGCGTGTGTGTGCCTGTGTGAGAGCAGGGTATGCAGATACACATCAGCCAGACCACCAAAGACCACCTGGAACATGAGCCATACATCATCGAGGAGAGAGGCAAGATCTTTGTCAAGGTCAACACCTTCTCCTTGTGATCACTCAAACGTCACAATTGAGCCACTCGTTAGCAACCACTTGTATACAGGGTAAAGGCTACATGAAGACATACTGGCTGAAAGGAAAAAAAGATCTCTCCTTCAAGACTCCGGCAGAGTTGCGCTACAGTAGCGAGCAGGACTCGGAAGAAAAAAGCTCCAACGGGTGAGTGGAGGACTTCACATTCACAGTACATCCCAAATTGAAGAAAATGGAGTTTCCTTTTTCCTGAGCTACTTCAGAATTAGTCAAAGCTAGCAAGGCTAACCACCATCGTATCCACTTATGTTTGTAAAATCTCCCCTCTCACAATGCGTGTCAGTTCCACCAGCACCGAAGCCAAGAACATGTCATCCAGTCAGCCCATCAGCGGCGGCGAGGAGCAAGCGGAGGGCAAACCCAGTCCCAGCGACCTCCCGCAGGATACCCTGCCGCTACCCGAGGGTTCCGGCGAGCCCATGGCCGCGCCGGGAGACCTCCAGGAGAAGTCCAAAAAGACTAAGAACAACAAGGGCGCCAAGGCTGAGGCAGGGCCGGGGAACGCTACGTCGGCGCCGCCCATGGATGACCCGGAGAACCCGGGACCCATCCTCAACATTAAGAGGAACAGCTTCAGGCAGCAGTATGCCAAGCTGCCCGTCAACATGCCCATAAAGAGCGCCTCGTGTACCCTCCTGTGAGCCAGCCGGTGACATCACGGAAATGTCCTAACATCTCAATCTCACATTATCATGCTGTGACATCGTGACTTGACTTGAGTGTAGACATGACATCTACTAGATGTTGTTCAAAGTAGAGACATGATTACCATTTGGAGTGAAACAATATGCTTCTTCTTGTACATGGTAGATTGTATTTATATAAACATGGATGTACAGCCACTGTGCATGTGTTTACATCATTTACATATTTTTGTAATCATGGGCCACATTCGATACTTCAAACAGATTAATGGGCATTGACAAAAAAGTCATGTGTAAAACATTTTATGAATAAAATAATTCTATTATTATTTGCTCATTTTTTAAAACCAACCTAATTGCAATTAATTAGCAGACATTTCCTAAAATTAAAACGGTACATGTTTATTTTATTCAACAAAACCTACAATTTACAACTGCAGGTGGTCATACCAGTAGCCACAGTGCCAATTTTGTTTATCTTCCATTACAACATCCATCTCGAAATCTCTTCACAATCCTTGAGATTACACTTGATTACACTTTCTTATTTATTCATTTATTTTTTCTACCTCGTATAGTGTACCTATTGAAGTGTCCATGAGGTGTACCTAATAACTGGCCACTTCATTAGGGAAAAATTATAGTCAAAGCTTCACGGAAAGTGAATAGTGCCACACCCGCCGATTCCCTCGTTAAGTGCACCTGCGTGAAACGTTTTAGCTCCTGCAGAACATGAAAGTGACCAAAATCTTTTCACGCAGGTGCACTTAACGAGGGAATCACACTGATATTTCCCTAATAAAGTGGCCTGTTATTAGGTACACTAGAAAATGGCGGTGTACCTAATGGAGTGTCCGTGTGATTCCCTCGTTAAGTGCACCTGCGTGAAAAGTTTTAGCTCCTGCAGAACGTGAAAGTGACCAAAAACTTTTCACGCAGGTGCGCTTAACGAGGGTAACTTTCTGATTGGCTGGTTGATCTGTGACATCACTCGGACACTCCATTAGCACCATTAGGTACACCATAACTGGCCACCCCTAATAACAGGCCATTGCATTTGTAAATGTGGGCAAAATTGTGAAAAAAATTTAAGTTTGAAACTCAATATCTAAGTCATAAATGTGGACTAAAGTGCTTGGCAGTTTTTTAAACACACAAACAGAAACAACCCCCCCCCCCCGCGCACACACCAAAACACACCCAGATATTGTTGATATTGTCACACGCCCGTTGATGTTTCCTCGTGAGATGTCATTACGCGATAAACCGGAGGCCGACAGGAAACCGCTTAAGCACTACTTCCTGCCTGTTGCCATAGCGACCGGCCTCCTCCCGCTGGGGCCCAGCCACTCGCTCGTTTGGGTTGGCGAGACAAAGAGGCAGGTGTACTCGAGCGGGGGGGATCCTCGGTGGGCACGGCACCGCTGGCCTCTCAGCCCGGCAGCTGGAGCCCAGCGGAACCTCCAATGCCAACATCTGGAAGGAATTATTATATGTTGGTGGGGAGGGGCTAAATGGGCCCAGTGTCCACGCAGCCTGCATACACGGCCATACCGTTACAGATTTCATGTTTACTGAAGTTTCGTGTTTAAATAATCACCACAGTAGAAGATTTGTTAACTAATATTATGGCTTGGTATTCATTTATATTTGCTGGGGCCGAACAGCTCGTGAATTCACGGATTCCAGGTGGATCATCTTTTCGAGGATTTTATGAAGCGTAGCTGTTTGCGATAGCAAGCGTGCTTGGCCTCTTAGTAGAACTTATAGAACTGTGCGAGAGAAGAAATACTTTATCAAGTAGATTGTAATATATGCCGGCATGTTTTAATACATTTTGAGTAAATGTGTGGGAGGCGTAAAATCATATTAAAAATATGTATATCGTTTCTCTGTAATGCAGATTTTTGCAGGTGAGTCTGCAATGTATCCCACATGATAATCGGGGGGCTCACTCTTCATAAATAATCCAAACAGAGTCGAGGATTTGTAAACTCCACATTTATTTATATTTTCTGGGGCGAACAGCTCATGAATTCATAAAGATTCCAGATGTATCATCTTGTAGAGGAAGTTTGGAAGCGTAGCTGTGCACTACACTTTATAAATAAAACCCACAAGATTTCACTCTGGCTTTGTCCTACGTTATAAAATGAAAAGACGAACTTCTCAGTTGTGAGGTCGACGTGCTTTGATGCCATGCTGCTACGTTATTTCTTATATAGAAAAGTAGACTTTGAATTGCGGACAACATAAACCGGTGGCGCCACAGTTAAAAATGTTCCCTATAGGAGTAGAACTACAAACTAGGGATGGGCCATTATGGATACCGGGTGTCTGTATTTTAAGGTATCGAGTACTTGAGGAGGCTGCTGATACCAGCCACCGATACAGAAAATAAAAACTAAAATGAAAACCCCCAAACTATGATAAATCAGAGAAGAAAAAAAACGGAGTAAAAGCTCGTGACTGGGAAAAACTCAGCAGTTGTACTTTTGAGGGAAAAAAATGACGAAATACACAATAAACGTATCTCCACCTACGTCACGTTTTGCTTTTCTGCCTTCGATAAAAGCCAGAAAGTGAACGCAGCACATTCAACCGCATTCCGGGCAAGGTGAACCTACACACACGCACACACACACACACACACACACACACACACACATACACACACACGCACACACACACAAAGGTCTAAGCCGCTCCCCTTTCAGGCTGCTGCATCTCTGGCTTACATTCTTTGTGCTTTCACTTGTCAGGACAGGCAGACTTTTACAACGTCAGCAGTCGGCGCGTTGATCGCGGGGCCGCTGCAACTTTTACATGTCAATCTACGAGCAGCCACTCAGCGAGACACACACACGCGCACACTTGAGCACTGAGGGGTGTGTCAATGCACGTTGAGTTCCTCAAGGAAGTACAAGTCGTCAGTATCTCAAGGCGGAGTGCCGAGACGCCTGGGCCGCTGCTTTTTGCTAACATGAAGCGTTGAGGTCAAGCCAGTCGTGCTGTTTGTTGTCGACCACGACCAGAGCAGGGGGGGGACGCCGCCAACTCAGGTAAGCTGGCTCGCTAACATTCCAGCAGGCTAATGGAAGCACTAGGATGAACTACAAAACAAATAGTTTTGCACTTCCTCATGCACGCGATACGCGCAGGTAGTTGCTCAACTCAAGACTTTGCACTCCCCCCGCTTCGCTTATTGGGTACGAGATGCCGAGAGACGACGGCGCAAACCAACTGTCAGCTGTCAGTTTCACTTCCCGCCAGAGGGGCGTGGCCGGCCAGCCAGCCAGCTGGCGGCCTTGAGCAATGTCCACTTGAGCAAGAGCGCAATGTCCGCTTTGCACTTTCATAACTTCAAGTCGGGATGCTTTGAGGAAGCGATACTCTCATTTAAATGTGAGCAACAAAAAAAAAGGACTTTACTGCCATATGTTTGCCAAAAAAAACATTCTAAAAGCTTAAATGCTAATGTTTGGACTTCAAAGTTAAAGACAACTGAACTAACAAAAGTACTGTACTGGGTTCAAGACAAAATGAAGCCACTGTGACATCACAGACAGTTTGAAGATTTTTCCCGCGCATAAAAGGCAAACGTAGCGCCGCACACTTAAGCCGTAAATGAACACATCTTTGCAATATGTGCTGACGACATGTGCGGCAAACAGGCGTGGGCTTGCCTCAGCTATGTCACTCGCCTCCGAAACAAGCCAGCACAGGCAAGAAGTTGCACACAGCAGCTTCATACATTCTCGTCATATATCTCATCCTGGACACTCAGTCCAGAGTAGAGATATAGTGTCCAGAAAACCAATGGGACTTGGGGAAATAGAAATTGTTTTGGGAATGCACTATTAGCACCTTTCCTCGCACCAAAACCAGCAGACAGCCACGCTGTTTTCTCCCGAGGGGTCAAAATGGCAATGAAAGCATATCAATGGATCGCGTTCCCTCCTCAGACAGGATAAAGTAAAATTCAAGAAGATAGTGAGTTTCCTAATGGTGTGTCATCAAAGTGTGGGACACCTCAGGGAGTAACATTCAGGGCTGATGACCTCTCTTGGGTATCTGTGTGTGTGTGTGTTTTGGATACAAAGTGAGCTCGACGATCCCAGAGGAGGGTAAAAGCCTCGACGGGACACGTTAGCGTTGTTTTTGCCAGTAGGTCTCACTGGTCACAATCGCAAAGCAAGCAAATAAAAATGAGCTGAATGAAGCTTACGTCGCTTTGTTTCACTATGTAACGACACACGTTAATGTGGGCTTTAGTTGGACACAAGTAGTGCTAGTTTAAAGCATCTTGTGGCATCTTAGTGCTAGGGGACTACATTGGAGTGATTTGAGGAGCTTGTTAGACAAAAGTAGGGATTTGGCGCCATCTTCATGCCAGGGAACTATGTTGAAGTCAGTGGAGGAGCTTCATTCAGGCATACTTTAGTGCCGTCTTGGTGCTAAAGGAATCATATTAAAGTGAGTGGAGGAGATTCATTGATGCAAAAGTAGTGCTTTGGTACCATCTTGGTGCCATGAATCCACTTTGAAGTGAATTGAGGATGTAATGTCACAGTAAGCATGTGACACTTAAGCTGGATTTTTAAAAAAAATGCTAAATATGGAATGGTGATTGTTGTTTAATTAATTGGTCATCTGAATCACTTGGGTGACTCATTTGGTGACAAACTAATCAGCAAACATGTTAAGAATTATGATGTATAAAAGGGGTAGGAAAAAACAAGCATTAGCTTCTTCCTTCTCCTTTTTTGAACATGTTGATTTATTTGTCTTCTTGGCATAACATGAAATGTGAAAATGTGAAAAAATGATTTTGTGTTTGGTTGATCTCATGTTCAAAAATAAACTTCAATTTCTCCTTTGAGGCCCGTTTCCTGTGATCATGTGTTTTGCTTGGCAAGTGGCGGTGAGAATGTTACCTGTCCTCATGCCACTGAGAATATTCGGACGATTGCGTGCGGATCAAAACCTGATGTGCAATGCCATCTCTATTAAAAAAAAAAAAAAAATTTGATCTTGCACAAGGAGGGAAAATAAACAATAAACCAGAGGGGGAAACACGTAAAATGCAAAATGGGTGGCGCCCTCTCCATTGTCCCGCTGTTGCAAAGTCATGACCCATTTCTTGTCACCTTTAACGTTTGTACTTTTTCACTTCCAGACAGCCATGGACCACTTCAACTCCAAGGACACGGCCTTGAAGGTCCAGAAGAAAATCCTGAGCAGCATGGCCACCAAGGCCTCTGTCCAGCTGTTTATCGATGACACCACTAGCGAGATCCTGGATGAGCTCTACCGCGTCTCCAAGGAATACACGGGCAACAAAGTGGAAGCCCATAAGGTGGTCAAGGACGTGATCAAGATCGCCGTCAAGATCGGCCTTTTGTTTCGCAATAACCGCTTCAGCACAGAGGAGCTGCTCTTGGCCCAGGACTTCAAAAAGAAGCTGCACCAGGGTGCGATGACCGCTATCAGTTTCTATGAGGTACGCACTCGGAATCTTCAAAAAGATATCGTTTTGTGTATAAGCTGCTATGTGACCGATGGGAAGCAATGACAAAAGAGTGGCGTGTGGTGCTCCACAGGTGGACTTCACCTTTGAGAAGACAGTGATGTCGGAGCTCCTGACGGGCTGCAGGGACCTCCTGCTGAAGCTGGTCAACAGCCACCTGACGCCAAAGTCCCACGGGCGCATCAACCACGTCTTCAATCATTACGCCGACCCCGAGCTGCTCACCCGGCTCTACCAGCCCGACGGGCCTTTCCGGAACCACCTGGTGCACATCTGCAAGGGACTCAACAAGCTTATAGAAGATGGGACAATATGACAAACTCGTGGTCTCCCCTTTGGGACCACACTGACACTTCACGCTCGATCGACACTGACCTGCTGCTAAGAGAGCAAACATAAAGAGGGAAGGTGCCCGACGCACGCTCCACTTGGGAAAAAAACTGCTGGATTGGTTTTTCTTTTCTTTTTTTTTTGAGGTGTCGTTATGACAGCAGGTCAGACTAGAACAAAGTGGTTCACACTGTTTTAAAACTTATGAATTAGGATCCATGTTTCCGTGGAAAGAGGAAGAAGCGGCAGATACATTGCTGATACAATGCTGCCATCTAGCGGTCAGGATGTTGTATCAGCAAGAGGAAAATAATATTGAAGCTACAGAAGTTTGGAAAAAAACATCCAATATTAATAATAATGATGATGATGATGATAATAAAGCCAATAAGGTGACATCAATGCTTGTGTGAGCGGTCTATTTAATGATTTACATTATGTGTAGGTCATTTATATGATCAGATCTCAGAGCAGTTGAATTTATTTGAATGTTATTCAACTAGATGGACTCACAAACAAACTACGACTCACGGTGTACTTTTTATACTTCAACTGTTTATTAAACTTTACAAAAGCTACATAGACAGAATGATCACACTCCTCCCTCCATCTCAACATGTTTACATGAATTAGTCATACTCATGTGCCCTGTATCAAAAAGCTTCAGTTTTTGGTGAATAAGTTAATAAGCGGAGAACACTATTGCCTATTGTTGTGCACGGAGGGCCTGTGAGGCCGCTTCACACACGCTCTCGTGATCGCCATCATGTGACCGCCACCATGTGACTTGCCTCCATGTGACACGTCGCATAGAGGCGCATACTACATATGGATCTAATAGTGTTAAAAATATATTTCAAAGCATACCCAGGTTCAGTGTCAGACTATGTTAGCGTTGTCGCTTCACAGCTCAAAGATGTCGTCCTCTCGCTCCCGCAATTTCATTGTCAGCTTGGTGGCGGTGAGCGGCACGGCGGCGGCGGCCGACGATGGCGGCGGCGGCGCCGCCGGACGCTCGTTCATCCTGCTGGAGCAAAGTGCCTCTAGATCGGCCAGCCTGACAAAGGAGAGAGAGAGAAAGCAATCAATTAAACCCTTTAATCATTCGGTGACTGTACTCGGTATCAGTGAGTAATAGTGAATACTTGGACTGGTTTAAAAGAAAAGAAAAAAAAATGGTACCAAACATCCGTAGTAAATACTGTAGTTCGATGCACGGACAGAAGGACAGAAATGCAGACAGACAGAATGTCAAAATGTATTTTGACCTCTTCTCCGCATCCTGCCATCTCCTGGCGGCCGCCCGCTTGGACTCGCTGATAATGCCGTCCAATCGGCTTAAGAAATCCGTCGGCGTCAACTCTTTGCCGGAGGAGCTCGCCGTCGGGCTCTTATCAGCCCGGGACAGCTCATCGTTCAAACGTTCACCTTGGTCATCCTCCTCTTCGTGAGCCTCCGAGCGTGACGGCACAGGAATGGACAAGGACTTCCTTTGGAAGATGGAGTCGTTGGTATACAGACGGTTGACTCGCTTGATTTGCTCGGTCTGAAAGAAAACCACAGCTGTTGGAATACACATTGATAAACTATTTGCTAAAAAATGTAACCAGATTTAAGTTTTGCAAATGCATTTTTTGCACTCATTTCAAATATCCCCCCCCCCCCCCTCAAAAACAGGTTTTCATAACAATAATAATGAACAAATAATCATAGTAGTGTAGTAAAAGTAGAGTAGGCAGATGAGATGGGTACTACTTACAGTGACTCCATATTTGAGGGCGAGGCCTTGAAGTGTTTCGCCGGGCTGGATGCAATGTTCGATGGGTCTCCGTCGGACCGGAGACACATTGGACCGGACCAGGCTGCCGTAAGACTTGCTGCTCCGACCGCCTCGCAACAGGCCGTTCCCACCGGCGTCCGCGGGCTCCTTCCCCGCGGACATGACGGCGAGGAGCGGAAGTAATCACTCGGCTCAAGTCAACTTTCGTCGAATCGTAGAGCAGCAAACATGGCTGTTGGTTCGATTTGGTTTGATACTTAACAAATAAACTGCTTAATCGGCGCTCCACAATGACGACCGAGGTAACTTTCGTGACGTCACCTACAAAAGAGTCGAGTCAACATTATATAGAAGGGTAAAGGAGAGGCGCATGAAAAGAGAAGCAAATTAAAATGAGACAAAAGGGGCGGAAACATCCAGCAGAAAAAAAGACTAAGTTGGGCCGGCCGGCCGTCTCTTGCCTCCTGCCTGCCATATGTTGCCATGGCTGCCTTGTAAAAGTGACACCTCCCATAATGCTTTGCGCATGCTCATGATGCCTTCAAGGACACACGTTAACATTTGAGCTGAATGGACCCATTTCCGCGTTACAATGTAGTTCACAATTTTCAAACGCAAAACGTTATATTCGATCAACAGTTGTGGCCATTTCTGCTCAATTCGGAAAACGTCCACTTTACTTCTAAACTTAAATTTACCATTCACCCTGAACGCCACAGTTCTCGTAGGCTAGACCGCTGTGTTACTAAGCTACTACTTTAACATCAAATGACACTGCTGTACAAACATGTCTTTTAAACGGGAAGGTAACGACAAGAGTCAGCTCAATATCCTCAAAGTAAGTATTAATGTTATATCATGTGTGCTATTATCAATCGATGCATACACATTGCAGTGTGCAAAGTAAGCTAATTGCTAGCATCACTTCACACAACAGCATAACACACTCATACAAATAATATAACTCTACATTACTCACAATTTGTTGGTCGTCGACACTTTTGTGTTTAATTGCAGAAACGTCGCGTCGCAGATCTCCTGTCAAATTTCATACCAGAAGACGAAGCAGCACTTCTGAGCAATGGAAGGTAACATGTAAACACGGACCGCACCGCGACTACCTGATGGCCATCTTTGATCACGTGATCACCAGAACATTTTTGTCTTTAGGTACACTTGCCTTGTGTGCCACTACCGCCCTGTGTTTGACACCGTCGACATGCTGACAGTCCACAGGAAAGGGAAAAGACATCTTGAAGGTGAACAAAATGTTCTTTTGCATTGTAACTGGCTTAAAGTCAAACAAAGCTTTGATTCATGTGAAAATATTGACACTTTTGTGTGTATGTTTAGGTTTAAAGGCATTCTATGGGAAGAAAGCGCGGCTTAAGCATGAAATAACAAAAAGGAAACAAGAAAACCTCATCAGAGCTGAGGACCAGCCGCAGGTGGGCAACACAAAACTACATTTCCCAGTAGCCTTTGCTGTGATAGTTGAGAAAAAAAAGTTCTAATATTCCATCAGTAGAGCGTACAACAGTGCACAGCCCAAATCTGTGTCATGTGATTCATCTGTTTGGACATTTTCATCGACATTGTTATTAAATTGAACTCCGATGAGCTTCTGTTGTATTTCTCAGGAAGGTCCCAGTTCAGAAGCTCCTTTACTGGCGCAAACAAGGAAGCTGACCCATCACGCTTTGCTGAAGACAACCCCATACAACAGCTGCCATCGGAGAACCAGGCATGGCAAATTCAGCTTTCACATCGTCTCACAAAAACCCCAAAAGAAATTAAACTTTTTTTTTTATAGCAGCAAAACGGAAAAAAGACCAGCAAGCAGCCAACTTGAACATGTGGCGCCACCTTGTGGAGCTGCAGAGTCAGCTGATGTTCTTAGCATGTCGGGTAATATTAATTCGAGTTTAGCTGTCCGTTTTTTGATTATCTTAAAATGTAAGACTTTACTCTCATCCATCAATAATTGTGCATTTTCACAGGCAGTGAGCGGTCTAAATCATCAAGCACCACAGGAGGGCATCCTCCGTCCGAGACTCCAACATCTGAGCCCATGTCGGCCCAGAGGAGACTCGAGTTGGAGCATTACGTCAAACTAAAAAGGTACACCGCCTCCATCATGTCACATACGGCATATGCCCTAAATGGATTATCTTTCCCGTAGCGACGGCTGGCTGCAAGATCGGTGCGGCCGATGGGTTAAAGACGAAGGTGTCGAGTTTGATTCCGATGAGGACGAGCCTCCCTCGCTCGCAACCGTGCCTTCTCTTAAACCTTAACAACTACGACTTCCCCGACTAGATGTGACTTGGATCCGATGTGACACGACACATAAAAAAATAAAAGATGGCCGCAGGTCTTGAGTGTATCAAATGTACCCCTCCTGATCCCCGCTCAGCTTAAGTGTAAACCTGAAGTGGACGGAGCTACTCGGGTGCTAATTTGGGTCGTGATTCCACCAGTTAGCATCGCGCTCAGCAAAGTGGCGTTGACTTAGAGAAGCACGCGAGGGTCAGAAGAACTAAGGCTGGGACATTTCTCAATGCCGCTAATGTGTCGAAAGCACCACGCGTCCTCCGGTTGGGGACCTTCTGAGGCAGCCATTTTCAACATCTTTTTGCAAGCTTGCTCCCCCACACCTACCTGTTGGGAAAAAAAATACACTTGACAAATTCAAAACTGCGGTTTACAAATAAATGTCTTAAGTGAGTGAACATTTCCAAATGATTCAATCACCAAACAAATTTTGCGGTCAGCAATGGAAGTCAGCTGCCATCACTTTAAAGAGAAGATGAAAAACATGACAGGCGAGGAAGAGAAGGGAATGTTGTGGAAATCCTGAGAGGTTAGCAGCTGTTAGTAGCCATAAAGCGCTGAGGGCGCAAACGAGCTCCTCTTCTATGTGGAACGCCGTAACCCAAGCCCGGCCGTCCGGATCCGTTTCACTTTGCGGCCCGGGCGGGATAAAAATAGCTCAGGTGCTTGTGGGAAGTGCGAGGATCACAAGTGACTTAAAGGAGATTTGCGTGATTAAAATGAAACCTTAGCATATTGTCAGCAGACCACGTGCCAGAGGTGCGGAAATCATGGAATTAGGGATGGGCAATATGACCTGAAATGAAAATCTGAGTTTATTTACAAAAATCTGATTTTTTTTTCCCCCAGCCCTACTTGAAATTTTGTCATTTTTCTTCATCCAATGAAAGGTGTACAAATATTTACAAAGAGGATTTGAATAAATATTTTATTGAAAGTATTTACAGACGCTCCTCCCCTTCCAAATGAGATGATGAATCATGTCACCTGTCCTAAAAAAAGATGCTCTGCGTGACAAGGGATGACTTCTTCTACCCTTCATCTTCATCTCAGCCTCTGCTGCCGAACTAAACGAACAAGCAAACAAAGATGTGTCAAATTCTGTTTTGTCAATAAATTTGACGCCTGCATGTCAGTTTTATTGTATTATACTGCTCCCTAGTGGCCAAAGTGCACACACAGGAAGGAACAGCACAATGCCCATTGACTTATATCAATGCACAAAGTGTTTATTCTTTACATTGAATTTTAGGTCATTTGTATGAAGATGAGTATTTTTTTTTTTTTATTAAAAATCATGCTACAAAAATGAAAAAATATTCTTAGTTTGCGCAGAGGCATTCAATGCAAAAAATGGCCACGAACAGTTGAGAGTAAACTTGAACAAGGCCTGTGACATTTTTGTTTCGAGATGGAAAGAAAAGATATTTTGGTTTTCTTACGCATGTCGTTGTTTCGCGTGATGGCCATGGCGGCGCGGGCGCGCGGGCCTTGCTGCGTGAAATGGTAGCCGAACTTGAGCATGCTGGAGTTGTTCTCCAGCATGGCGGCGATCTCCATCTCAACCGAGTCGCCGAGTTTCTGTCGCTGAAATGGAATGAAATTGGAGTCGTGTGTGTGTGTGTTTGTGTGTGTGTGTGCGTCCAACCTGGTTGTCGATCTTGAGCTCCACCAGTGTGGCGTTACTGGCCATAGCCTTAATGACGGCCTTCATGCCGTCGGAGGTGATGAAATTGGACTCGATGTTAAGACTCTGCAAGCTGGTGTTCTCCTGCAGCATCTCGGCACATGCCTGACACACGCAAATAGGCCACCTCAGCTAACATGACATCATATTCGTTGCTGTTCCTGACCATTTCACCAGACTCACGTAGGCCACGGGGTCGTTGCTACGAGTGGCGGCGATGCTCAGAACCTCCACGTGAGAGTTTCCCTTCATGGCCTCGAAGATCTCCTTCAGTGTCGGTATGGGAATGTCCTGAAACAGTCCATCGAATGTTCAAAAAGGTGCCAAATCCAGAAAGTAAAAACCTTGCCACCTCACCTTGATGTTATTAAAGTTGACTTGGGTCAGGCTGCTGTCGTTATTGTGGATCCTCTCCAGGGTCTCCTCCACGTTGGTGGGGTTGGGCGGCTCGTCGGGGAAGATCTTGAAGGGGTCTTCTTTCACCACGCCTGAAAGTCCACATAGGAGAGATGAATGATCTCCAGCATGGAAGGTGAGCTCACTTCCTGCTACGGCTACGTACTGTTGATGCCCTCGGTGTTGGCGATAGTTCCGGTGGTGCCCAGAGCGTCGTAGTACTGCTTGTTGCTCATCAGCGTGTACATTCCCAAGATGGCTGCAAGGGTGACAAAACATTCAATTGCCATCCAGGTGGAAGACCAAAAAGTGGACGCTAGAAATATTTGTGTATCATCACAACAATGTGAAAGAAGCAAATCGCTGAGCTGACTTCTGAAGAGTTCAGTCTGATATGAAATTGCACGTAAGCAAGAGCTTTAAATTTAGCGCAGATCATCCCAAACGTTCTATTTTGGTGTTTCTTGACCTCGGCCAGGCCTTCGCAAGTTGACGGAGGAATTCTCCTTCAGACATTTGAACTCTGGTCAGGAACAGTCTTCGTCTTTCCATTCTATGCAGGATGCAGGCCCTCAGGGGTCCGTTCTGTGACCCCTGATCTTTTCACCTGGTCATTTGTGATTTTTTTTTTTTTTTGATGATTTAGATTAGAATGTAGGTAAGATTAGCAGTTTCCACCTGAATTCTGTTGTTACCAGCAGGGGGCAGCACTTTTTTTTATCATGTAAACTGCCTCCCATCAAAGTGTGTCACACACCAACTGCTGCCCCCCCCCCCCCAATTCTCCCCAACCCTTGTGACCCCATCGGGAAAAGGCAGGCCAGTGAGACAGCTGCCTGCTTAGCCATAAACACCCGCTGTGGCCCTGACAGTAACCCTACTAGCTTTACGGATCGAGCTAGCCTAGCAGGGGAGCGGCGACTGATGCTAACATTGTAAATAAAAGAGTTAATTACATTGCTGATCTGCACTTGCGCTCGCTGTTTTTTAGGCTAGCTTTTCATCCCCTGCCGACACACTGGCCAAAAAGCTCAACAAAAGGCTGACGGAAGCTAACTGAGCTTTAATCCTCATCTGGACCCGGTCCAGATTCAAGCCCCCAGGCAGCCAGGCTCTGTGGGTCTGTCTGTTTTTCTGTGCAGAACCTTTAGAATCAAATAATTGGTCCTGACTTTTCCACCTTTAAACAGAAGCACCAAATCCAAGGCTATGCTAATGCTAGCGACAGTTGAACCCCCAAACCTGGCTCATCATTCCAGAACATGTGTTTAAACAATTAATAGGCTTAAATATCAAATTGATGCGCCACGGGGACGTCTTGGTCTTTTTCTGTCAACGGCCGTGTGTTTTACAAAGATATCCTATCTCGCTCCCGCAGAAGCCGCTCCACCCCGACGCGTTTTATTTTTGGGCTGCTGACTTCGGGGAATCGGATCCCGTCGCATGTCTGTCGTGGCTGATGGGACGTCCCGGCGTTACTTATATGTGGGTCAGTCCGGTCGATGTGCTGGCATGCTGGGGGTTAACAAAAAAAAAAAACCAGCAGGAAGCTTGTTCTTCCTTCCATCAATTACATCTATGGATAGTTTGGGTGAGCGCAGTTGACACCCGACGTCGGGACACATATAGACAAACAAGACGTGGTCTCACCCGCAATGTCGCACATTTCGGCGTCGGTGGCGTTTCTGAGAGCTTCCTCCAGCTCGGGTTCCAAGATGACCTGCTCGTGCGCTGGAATCTCGGCTGCCTTTTTGGCCACAAAAGCTTTTCCTACACGGACAGCAAAGTCTTTATTGGGTGCCTGGCCTAGAAAACAGACTACAGAAAGTGGAAAATGAATGTAAAGTGTCAGGCACCTTTCTTCTCCCCAGTGAAAGGCACCAGCTCCTCCTGGTCTGGGTGCTCCATGGCCACCTTCTCCAGGTGCTGCATCAGAGCGTCACGGTCATACGGTCCGGTGGGGTTTTTCTTTGTCTGGTCACGCTGTCGCATACCAGCTGGCAGTAAGGCATTCTGAGAGGACGGACAGGGGAGGTCATGTTTATGGCCCAAATCATAAGTCGGTCTTGAGTGTTAATCTTCAACTTTTGAGCAAGACCTAGATTTAAAGTCAAGCAGTTGTTTTAATGGTCCAAAATCAGAATCGATGACTTGATGGTTTTCTCTATTAAAGGCATAAATGGACATGAAAGCTAGCTTAGTTATCAGTTAGCTAAACTGTTAAGCTAATGTAGCCTAGCTTAATTTAGCTCACTTGAGCAGTTTTTTTTTTTACTTAAGCAGTTTTGGCATCAGTAATTATCTGGTGCAGTTGTGAGTTGCTTTTGATGACTTGGCCCATTTCCATCATTACCACACGGTTAGCTAGCTAGCTTACACAAAAGTTCCAATTCACTGATTAGACTTAGAGAACAACTTGGTGTCATTATTCAAACTCTCAAGGGACACATTTATTTTCCACTCAAGTCAGGTGACTACCTCGGGGTCCATCTCCTGCAGTTCATAATCCAGCTGGTCGAGCTCTTCGGGACTTAGGCCCTTGAGGATGGCGTCCTCATCGATGTCCCTGGGGTCCGACATGACTGACTCTTGGGGAGGGGGGGAAGGCGCACACTCACATGCACTCGCTCTTGTATGGGTGAACCGTGATGGCGGGGTTCTATGGGACAAAGGAACAGTAGAAAAACTAAATTTTAAATGGGTGAGTACTGACACCGGGTACCGGTATCAACCCAATATCGGTCTTGTTTTATTTCCTAGTGGTATCGTGACTCAGTATCGGTGCAAAAACGAAAACCAAAGTACCAGACATGGCATAGAAAAGCCACTTAACACATCACATGACGTCACAAAGCACAGGAGCGTGGCCAAGTGATGACGGAAGCGGGAAATCGAATGAGGCGCGAGTAACTCTAAACCTTTAGCGCAGCTCGTAGCCGCTAAGAATAGCAGGGAGGCTACGCAGCCTCATTTATCATCCGCGGACCCTCATTTGTCATCCACGCAGCCTCTTTAATGCAAACAATCACTTCTGGGCCCGACGGCGAGCCAGGCCAAAGCAATCGGATCATCCAATGTCAGTCAATCATGTTTGCCTGAGATCAGACGATTGCCGCATCGATTGCTTTGGCCTGAAAACCGGAGGTGACGCTTTGCAGCCACGCCTCAAACGATATCGATATGTAGTTTCTTAAAAAAAAAAGTCACCAAAGCTAATCGCTTCCCGAAAGAACACTCTAGGATTCATTTTTTTTTTTTTGTCTTGTTCCTGTTGGTGCAGGTCTTAGCGCCCAAGTGTAAAATTCCAAATCACGCTGGGCTTAATTTTAGCTTGACAAGTCAGCTACTTGCAGCCGCGTCAAGCCTCAGCACCTTACCTTGCATACGCGCACACACACTCACGGACCGGACCTGACCGCACACAAAGTGTTACACAGCCAAGAGAACTAAACAAAAAATTTCCATCAACCTTTCTTGTCCACCTTCCAAATAATTCAACAAGCCATCCTCCAAATATTTTCAAGCTCCAAAGATGAAAATTATTATTTCCAAATGCCTTCATCTTTAAAATGGTACTCTATTTTCTACTTCCAAACCTTCTCTAACTTCTAAGACCCTCCCTCCCATCTACTTACAAATTCCTTCATGCTCCAAAAACCTACATGTTCAACCTCCAAAACATGTCAAAATCTCCATCAAAATCAACTTTGAAATATAAAGCAAACCTCAAATAAAAAAACCTCAAATAAATAAAATCCCTCATCTTCAAGAAACTTTCATTCGTTGGAAAGACCTTCATCTTCAACTTCTAAAATCTTCGTTACTCTGCCAAAAACATTCAACATCTGATTATGTTGATCTGCAACCCCTATAATCCTTCTTCATTTTTTACTTTCAAAATCATCATATTAATCCGTGCATTTGATTTATGTTTCCCAATTTTTCCTGTCTCAAATTCTGCACAAGCAACACTGAGATAAAGCTCAACGTGGACCTCACCTACCTCAAGTCCCAGCGTCCAAGCCTCCACTGAGACACAAACTACACCCAGTCCAGGACCCCTTACCATCCGAGACACCCCACCTCTCGTGACGTCAGCACTGTATTTTTGGGAGAGAGAAGAGGGCGGTAGAGAGACAGAACTTTCAGGATAGACAGCAACATGAAAAGTGCAGTACACCTGAGAAGAAACACTGACACCTAGTGGCCAAAACGAGTCGGTACAAAAGACGGTCCAACATCGAAATGATTTCACGTTTAATGACTTTTTGTGTGCGCGACATGGACACGTTCGCGTTTTTTGTTTCCCTACATCGACATTCTCACATTTTTATGTCGTTTTTGCGTCCCATATTGACATTCTCAGGGATTCTAAGCTTGCCATTTTGAAATGTCTCACTTTTTTTGTGTGTCCCACAATGACTGAACTTTTCCGACTGACAGTAACACTAACCACTTTTTTTTTTTGTGTGTGTCCCCCACGCTGACATTCTCACGCTTTGTGTGTGTGTTTTGTGTTTCCCATTACCCAGACGTCCTTCCCCCGTCATGCCCCATTTCTTACGGTGACGTCATGAAGCAAAGGAGTTTGACATTTTCAAACACACCTGGCAACATTGTGCACATTCTCACTGGCAACACCAACTCCCATTTCTGACATTCTCAAGACTTTCTTGCCTTATTTCGTGACCCACATTTCTATTACCACGTCCAAGATTTGCATTCACACAACTTTCTGACGTGAACATTATTCCTCTGTCTTTTTTGTTATTGCCTCAAAGTTCTTTGACTTTTTTTGGGGGTGTGTCCTGCATTGACTTTTCGCCTCCTTCATCTTTTACATAACCGTATTGTTCTTGTGTATCGAAACAACAACAAACATACCTGGCAACATTGCGCGCATCCTTACCTACAATAACAAACACACATAATTCACATATTTTGTGTCCCTACCCAAACCTTCTGTTCTTTTCATCCTCCTTATAACTCAGTGTTATGCTTACTGTGATGTTCTGAAACTTCTACTGTATGTTGAAAATTGATAAGTATCTCTTGATATTCTAAAGTGGAGCGGTTGGATTCAGTACAATTCAGTGCAAAAATGATTTTCCAATGTACACTTTTTTTGCTACACTCCTAATCTTGTCACTTTTTTTGTTGGATTTGTGTAACATTGGGTATTTTGGCAGACATCTTTGCACTTTGCATCCCCACATTGGCATTGTCACACTTTGCCACCTACCATGTGTCTTCTTATATGCTTCAAATTGATGCGGTGTACCCGTTGGGACTTCCATGTTGATGATATAACAGGCTATGAGAGAAAAAAAAAAAAGTAGACGAACATTGTGATCGTTTGGTACATTATGACACGATTGCACATAATGGCATTCATTGCAAATGACGTTAATTGCTTCATGTTTGCTAGCAACAGCCAAGAACAAATTGTACAAACGAGAAGGTGACTCACCTGAAATGTCAGCTTGCACAGCGATCGATGACCTATGCCAAAGCCTTAAAATGTGACGACAAAAATCAATTTATGCAAATCCTGACACGAGATGTAATCAGATTACTTGCACAAGCAGTTGTCCTAACTTGCGTGCTTTTGCTATTCTGGAATCATTTCTTTCAACATTTCAGAACGCTGCACAACACAAAGAATGTCGTGCAACACAAAGAATGTAGCGCAACACAAAACACAGCCTACAGCAACACAAAATATTACAATTCAACAAAACAGCACCTTACAACCCAAAATAACTCCACCAAGTATTCTCCAGCTATGATACCTGGTCACCTTTTTGGGCAATCTTTTAACCTCCTCAGAGGTGACCAAAACACACATGTGGCCGCACACAAAAACTTTGCCTTGCAATATACATTCCGCCGCTAGGAGTCACCCTAGACGAGCTACATTTTAGGGAAGGACACTAAAGTCTTTGTACAGTAATGCTAATTTTTCCCTTTGTGTGTCTTTTGGGGACAAAGAGAATCAAAGAAAGATTTGTTTGTATGCGTGCGAGAGTGTGTTTGTGTATACACGTGTATTAATTAGTGTGAGAGCATAACAGAGGCTATGCGTATGCAAAGGCCATATAGTGTCCTGCAAGGCGGCAATTAAAAAATTCAAAGAAAGGTTGCGGTTGGACACCAGAGCAGGCAAGCTGGTTTGTCATGAAAATGATGCCATCCACAGGTGTGTCGGCGACATTACTCAGAAGTCTCACAATGTATGTTTGTTGATGTTACCATAGCAAGTAGGAACACAAACGGCGAAACCGGAGTTTAATATTCTCCACATTCATTTCGCCAACATGCTGAAAAATGGACCCATTTTGGGAAGTGTGTGTTTGGATGTATTTTAGGGATGCTCAACAGGACTCCCACAATACTTCACAGATGTGTTTCTCCCTTCTGCTTGGAATGAAAGTGAAAATTTGGGGGGATAGAAAGAAGCAGATGACAAGACAAAGAAAAAGCGTCCGTCTCGAACGTCTTGTTAAAAACATGAATGGCTAAAAATGTGAATGGACGCAGGCAGCCCAGCCGGCCTCCTCGTGAGCGCCATCACGTTCTCTTTGTCTCTCAACGCCGAGGTCCGCTTTGTCCCACCCGGGTGGGGAGGGGGATCCCATTTCCCCTCCACTTTGATGTCTCCTCCCCCATCCCACCCACCCACACACACACACTCATACCCACAGACCACATGAGCGCATAGGGAAAGAATTCCAAAGCAAATCCATCAGAGTAAAAACAGAACCTAACAGAGAAGAAGTGAAGTCTGAGAGCTGGTTTGTCGATACGTGGCCTGACATTAACTGCACAAATGGAAATCTTTGTCACGGTCCCTACTGTCGGAAGAAACGGAAATACGTCGAAAAACATCAAACGCACTAAATGAAAAGGAATGCTAATAAATACAGGAAATATTACAGAATGTAAATCTATTTACCAAGTTAATCAGTTGATCAATAAATGGGATGTGCGCAATGCATTCTGGGTATTATGGAACTTAATCGTGCGTGTGGCTTGTGTTTCACATTGAGTAGAATAAATATTTACAATGAGCATATGACCTCAATTTCCATATGTGGTGACAGTGAGGGGGGGGGCACGTTTAATCCATCTTAACGACAGCGGGGCCTCGAACCCGAAGCGGCAAACAACATGTGGCACGTAAAGCGTCCCTTTGATTGCATTGTTGCCATCGCGGGCCCGTCGAGGCGGCCCGCCAGACTGTGGCCGCCCACCCCCGCATTCACGGCGCCCCTTCGGGCCCCCCCGTGCAAAAGAGCGAGGCCGAGTCTTTCCTGCAGCCGGCTGATGTCAGGCTGCAGGAATGTGGAAAACAGAGCACACTGGGGGGCCTTGTTCTCCCTCCTTGAATAGAATCCAGCAGGCCAAAGCACATGCCACACACACCGCCCGGCCGAGGGCATTGGAGGGCTTTGCGGGAAAGGGGTGGGGGGGCACCTAATGTAGTTTGAGGTCATGTGGAGGCACTTCTGATAAAGTTTGGAAAGAGAGCTCTACTGAAAACAACGAATGTGAAAGTGTCAAAACAGGAAGTGCACGGTCAGCACTCCGCCTCCCGATTTTTTATTTTGTTTTTTTTATCACTCTATGAAACAGAGAAGCGCAAGGGGGTGATATAGACTCCTGGAATACCAAGGGCAACAAGTCAAGTTGATAGACAAACAAGCATTCAAACAAGGACTGAACGATTAATCAAATTTAAATATAGCTAGCTAGCTAGCTAGCTAGCTAGCTCGATGTTACTTGTCAAGCCTAAGGATGACCACAACAGTGTCAGAATTAAAGCACCAAAATCAGGAAGAAGAACCAGAAGACGTGCACAAAGCACGTCCAATTCAAAAAGTGAGAAAGTGATGAAATCAGGGAGAGAAGTGAGACACGGAAGAGAGAATAGCTCCTTGTGACTTTTGCCTAGCAACCGGCCTTATACAAAATAACAAGGGCGAGGGTGTGTATTAAATGTTTACATGCATGTGTGCAGGCCGAAACATTTCATCACCGCGTGACTCTCGGGGTGCGCTCATGTCTGCTGGGTTGCCGTCTGCACTCTTATGTAAGCGCCAACAAGTCCAGGCGTGCTCTCGCCGCCAGATGTTTGATGCTAGTACGTCACCAAGTACAAAATCTTTCTTACTGTACTTAAGTTGTTGTTTTTTTCAGACTAGTTTTATTTCTATTGCTTAACAATCAAACACTGATATCTGCAGTTTTTTTTCAATGTTGTAAAATGGTGGGCACACAAAAGCACACTTAGCTTGGTTTTAGCTGATCCTTTTAGCGAAATGCTAACAATAGACGGGCTAACGAATGGCGGCTACGTATAGAGCTCTTATAGCTCTAACGCAACAAAAATGGTGAAGCAGCATTTAGCTGTTACGCCGCATGGAATTCAAATCACTTCAGATTCATTTTCTTCTGTAAGCTACTTTTGTTCTCTTTGCCTTGTTATGTTTCAAAATGTTTTGTTTTTGGTTTCTGTGAAGCACCTTGAGTTCCCTAGAAAAGTAAAGGTGCCTAGCCTTCAAAAAAACTGAATGCGAGCTCATTGACATTCAAGGATAGTAGCCAAGATGAGAGAATAAAACTAATTAAGTTGACTTTGAAGTCTCAATTAGGCACACCGGCAAGTTGTGCGGTGCATTTGCAGACGGGAGTCTATATTTAGCTGCAAAACAATGAGCACGTGCTTTGTTTTTAATTCAATAAAGTGCACCCCCCCCATCTGTGCACTTATCCTATATTCAAGATATGTTACAAATCGATTTTATGTTCATAATTGTCGATGGCCTTGCTGCATCTTTTTGTGTATGTAACAAAGCGATGCAAAAACACAACAGCACTCTTGCATGCTCTACTGATGCAATGAAAAGCCACATGCAAAAAAAAAATAAAATAAACACTTTCTATTTCACTATAAGTCCACCCAAAATCCCCAGCGGTAATCACAACGCCTCCTCACAGACAAAAATTACACGACTGTGGTAAAAAAAAAGCTTTCTATTTCACTCGAAGTCGAGCAAAAATCCCCAGCCGTAGGCGTATTCGCTGGTGTTAGAGCGACAGCACAATGGAAGCTAAGCCATGATGCTCCATGCATTTACATGTCAAAAAGTAGAGCATAACACACACACACGACAGATACAAACATGTGTATGGACAAAAGCGATTCCATGGCCGCCCACGAACTCGCATACTTACACGCGCACACGCACACTGGGAGTGAGCCCACAGACTTCTTTCATCACATGAAACCAAAACATTTTTGTTCCAGCCAAGTCAAACAATGCATAAAAAAAGTGTTTTTAAAAAATGTGTAAAATATATTTGTGCAGTCAGTAAAAGCAGCTTCTGCAACAAGTAAAAAAACAAGATGTTCCATGCAGCTCGATTGTCTAAAGACGCTATTCTAATTAATAATGTAATTGTGGAATATGAATTAAGTGGAAATATCACAAGGGAGGGCCATTTTACTGCTTTTCACAATTGCTCAGTACTCGGCTAACGACCAAATGAAACAAGTTGAAGCACTGAGTCAGCATTACGTGTTTGTGCTAACGTTACTGATTGACATGTTTGTGTGTGTGCGTGCTGATAAGAGCCATTGCTGTGTTTTGCTTGGACACGAGTAAAAAAATGATTGCTATCAATCATCCGCGACCATCCAAATTTGCCTGGTTAGCATGGAGATGCGACGAGGTTCGCCACGACTCGGCTCTTTTTCGTCACATACGCTGCCTGTCGCTGATTGCTTTAGCGTACTGCACAATTTAACTAGACTGGACTAGCACCGACTCGTTCATGCTATGCTATGCTATGCTATGCTATGCTATGCTATGCTATGGGTGCAGGTGACACAAAGACAATGACCGTGGACCGTTGGGTTAATATTGACTATACCTAAATAAAATGAGTTGCTAGTTAATTGCTGATTTAGTTATGTTGTCATTCATGTTGTGGAATCAATGTAGTCAATCGCACGATTGAAATTTTTATTGTAGCATGCTAAACTCGAAAAAGGCTTTAAGGCTGGTTTCAGGCCCGTCAAGGTCAACAGAGTTTGGAGTCTCGGGTACTTTCCTCGGCTCTCGAAAACGCTCTCGAAAGTTGACGCGCACCGCTAAGCATCGACATGCTACGCTGCCACGACTTCTGCTTTTTCTGTTTCAACGCGTCAATGAGCACCAAAGGTGTTGGTCCGCTTTCAAACAATCTTCAAATTAATGTCAGGAAATATTTATTGACTGGAGCGGTGCTCAATGTTAAGACATGTTTCACACAAACAACGGCGCAATCGGCATCCGATGATGTATCGACATGTTCGAGTCAAATAGGTTTGATTATTAAAGACTAAAACGAAAACGGTGACGAATGAAATCAAAAAGGAGTGGGTGGGAAAATTCCGAAACGTGAACGAGGCGTGAGAAAAAAAACTTCACAACTGGCATCACAATACCCGTCTGACTAAAATTGACATCAGTGCATGGCGAGCACCAGCATGCAGCGGGTGTCATGTGACCTTCCCTGATGGGAACATAAAAATGACTTCTTTAGCATCCGACACGCGCACGACTTCAACCCGATTCAAAATGAAACAAATAAACAAGAAAGTTTCATTCATTCACGAGTGTTGCGAAGCAAATGGAACAAACAAGTCGCTAAGAGCAGAAGCTGACAAGCTAAAATAACCAAGCTAGCAAACTTTGTTTCCCACAATGCTAAAAGAAGAAACGACTCCCACAGTGCTATAAAGAGGATAAACCAACATTCCTAAAAAAAAATAAAGCCAACAAGTTAAAAATGAACAAACCAACATGGATGCTAGGGTTAGGGAGAAATGAACTTGCTCAAACTATTTTCATAGCACTCAAAGCAAACTTGCAGTGAACTTTGTTCCACTCCCAGTACGTAGGTGTGTGCGTGCGTGGGAAGGGGAGTCAAAGTTCGCATGACCAGCATCATTTAGTTGATCATCTTTCTTTCAGTCATCACTTTTATCTGACTTTTAATCAACTCCAGTCATCTAAAAGTCATGGTGGACAGGAAACTGAGTCACATGACAAGTTGTCACATGACACACTGGTCAGCCCAAATGTGAGTCAGTTGAGGAAGAACAAAACAACCGGATGTAAACTTTGAACTTTGTACGTGGCAAAAGCAAGCAGGAGCTACTCCAGTTTACTTTTGGAGTCACATGACCCTGAACTGCTCTGTTCAGGAACAATTTTGACCCTCAATAGCATCCATACACACTAATAAAAAGTTTAGGGTTGTATTAAGGCAGGGGTGTCAAAGTCATTTTTTTGGCGGGCCGCTATGATTGTAGTCATAGCTTCTTTCGGAAGGCCATTATGACTGTCAACCCAAATAAATGTATGAGCACCTGATATTATATACTGTAAAAGCTACAAAACAAACTGACATATAACTCGATTTCAAATCAGACGAGTAAAAACTGGTCAAATATAAAAAAAAAAAAAGATATTAAAAGTGAAGACAATTTGCAATTCTAGTAATGACACACGAATTTGATGCACAATTTGTCTTTGCGGGCCACAAAAAAATGATGTGGCGGGCCGTACCTGGCCCCCGGGCCTTGAGTTTCACACCTGTGTATTAAGGTGAGCTGAAGCCAACCTTTAGATTCAATCTCTGAACATTGATCTCTACTATGAGGTGGATTTCTTATTTTATGAGGAAACAAAAACTTGGCTGTTCTTTGACTTTCATTTCGACCGCAACGTTCTCATACGGCGAAGTATGAGGAAGCATCAGAAACATTTCAACAATGCTGCACTTGCGACACCCAGTCAAATAGAATCAGAAACCAGTTTCTGATATAATTAACATAAGTCCTGAAATGTTTCGGATTCCAGAATGCTTCAAAGCCAGAAGGTTTCAGAATGCTTCCTTCACACAGTAATGGCTGTTGGTTTCTTTTTCTCCTGCCAAGGTTGTTTTTAAATACTTAACAGGAAAAACGATGTCACATGGAGAAAAAAAAAAATCTAACCAAAGCATGAATATGGAAAAAACCTCGAGAAGTTCAGAGACGAAAAAAGGAACACACGGATGTCACATGTCCTGGCAGGTACATAAAAGCTTTATTGACATTCAGCATAGCCTGAGGGTCAAGATGTTCCTGTTTGGCGTGATACACGCTTCTCTGCCAGGAAACGCTCTCATTTGCACGCTCCTGACATATTTTGCTACGAAATATATGCAAAGCTGAAATCCTTCCGAAATTGCGTTA
The DNA here is from genome assembly GCF_901709675.1 of Syngnathus acus. Classification (NCBI taxonomy): domain Eukaryota; kingdom Metazoa; phylum Chordata; class Actinopteri; order Syngnathiformes; family Syngnathidae; genus Syngnathus; species Syngnathus acus. Next base: position 13,273,473 of record NC_051101.1, on the reverse strand, counting down.
ACGTTCTGTGACCAAGCGTCGTTTTAGCTCATCTTTGCGCCATTGAAATGATTTGGAATGTCGGTGAGCCGTTCCAGCTCGCCCAAAACATCTTTGTTATTTTTTTAAATACAGAAATCAGCAAACGCATTCAATTAAATATATAACATAGAATAGAGAAAATAGTTCAAAAATCCAACTGTATGCAAAGTAGTCTGTTTCTTTTAGGGGCGTGGCCCAGCAAATGTCAACACTGGGAGTCAGTCCGGTTGGACAGCCTCCCCCGCAGTAAAACAAAATATTTTCTAATATAACTCTATTATTAGACTTCTAAACAAAGAGCAATACAATTCTTCAGTAAAATGTAAAGAATGTGCATCACGATGACCGGATTTTCTGGACTACTTTTTGCACAAGCTTTGAACTCTGCAGCTTATCAATGGATTTTTCATGATTTTTATAATATTGGACGATTTGTGCATATTCGCTTATATATGTAAATTAAACATGCACACACCCGTGGCTTATATTCTGGTGCGGTTTATAGTCCAGAACTTACTGTAACTCATTGCAACTATTTCTGGTGTGTGTGACTTGGCCACTAGGGGCAGTATAATGCAGCCATGCAGACAAAATGTTTCTGAATGCAGCTCAGCAAGTTGCAGTAATTTTAGACTTTTGTTTTTTTTACAGATGATAAAGAATATATGCATTTGACTATTGTTACATTGGACAATATGAGTCACTGCATTGTTTTGTTGTTTTATGATACCGCCACAAAGGTACTAAATCGGTATCGATTTGATCGATTACGAAGATACTAATCGGTATCGAGCTCATTGCACTTTGATTTAGATACACATCTTTATTTTCTAAGTTGCCCTACAGTACAGGGTTGGTATCTGTGAAAGGCTGAAAAATTACCAGGCCAACCCGTGTGCACACTCAAAGTGTTGACGGTAGTGAAGGCCCATTCAAAAGGTTCTCAGCATTCCTTTATGCTAAGCTTTTGTTTTTCTTGACACGGATCAGAGAGTTCAAGCACTTTGTGAGAATTTGTCGTGCACATTTAACGAGCACGCCGTAGCAACAGCAAGGGTCAGGGGAGATGTCGCCTCCCGCATTGCCCGCCATGCCCACACCAGCACTTTGGTTACAAAAGGTTGCCTGAGTTTGTGTAAACAATCACAACCAGCGACTGGCTCCAGTTTTATTTATGTATCTTAATTTTTTTTTAGGAGGAATTTTTACTTTTACTTGCTACATTTGGAAACAAATAATTTTACGTCGTCAAAACAGGCAAGTCAATAGATGCCTAAAATCAGATGCTAGCATGATAAGGAAAGTTTATAGTGGTTGGGATCTAAATTGACTACGATTTGGGGGTCTTATGAGCAGTGCTAATGTAGCTTAGCCTCAGATTTACGACATGGTCAAATTGACCGGCAATCACAACGTAACTGTTTTGCGTGCAGAAAGTAGCAATGGTCACGTGATTACCATCCGAGGCACCAAACGGGAAGTTGTCAAACGTTTATCTGCTTGGGGAAGCAAACGCAACGGTTGGTGTAAACAATGTTTCTCCCACCCCCTTCACCTGTTCCCCTTCTCGTAATGTCTCACGCCGATCACCTTTCCCTGCCCAAATGTGACGCTTCAAGCGCAGGGCTTCCATTACCGACGGCCTGTTTCCTCATCGGATGGTTATCGCCGCTTCTGTCACGCGGGAGGCTTTCTCACGAGACTCTGGTTCAAACTACAAAAGACAGATGGAATTCTGCCTATGTCGTCATCTTTGACATTGTGGAAATAACACTGGATGGTGGTATACAGTCCATATAGTGCCTTGAGATACGAGTCGTTCCGAGAAGTCGTCATTCGGCAGATTTGCGGCAGTCGACGCAATTCAACTCCCATCACAATAAGCAATCGTTTTGCAAATAGAGCAATTAGAAATCAGCATCAGCTTTACACTGCCTCAAACAATTCATTGAATGTGTTTAGTTTTATTTGCACGTAGGTGACTTCCGGCAGTTTTATGCTTGTCGCGCTAAAGTGAAGTTTGTCCTCTGAGATAAGCTATCCACTTTTTATCTGTTAACCGATATCGGTGGTACAAAGTGACAGCTCATGTTACAGGATCAAAAGATGTGTTATCATGGAAAGTCATAATTAGCAGGACCTTTCAATGACATATACACCCTAGAAATGCGCCCTGACTCTGCATCTCCCGTCCTAAAGGTCATTTGGGGTAGACTCACCTATGGACTGACTGAGGTGGATTGCTTTGTTGTCTTAGTTCACTGCGGTTGGGTGGCGACCAAAGTCGAGGGTGTAACCGACTGCTCGCTCCAAATAACTGGGATAGGCTGCAAACATTAAAACAGGCGTGAACGTGATTGCGAATGCTTGTATTTATAAATGCCCTGACCTGACCTGACATTGACTTGCATCAAGTCCAGGCCGTACCCAAGGTTTCTAGCTAAACAAACATGCAGCATTTGGCAAACTTGCACGAAAATGAGAGGGTTGACTGGTCATGGAGTCACTTGACATCACAGGTGCTCAACCAAAAGTAAAAAGCAGCTGGTGTGGGTTAGCAAACAAGACGCAGGTGCGCCGAATGGAACACCTGGTGGCGGCGTCCAAACCAAACAGACGTCATTGGAAGCGATCTGGACGAGAGATGCGATAAAACAGGCTAAATGTCAAAAACGTGAGTGCTAAATTTGATCTGTGATGAATTTCCCTAGGAAATAAATACAGCGGATCACGGGATTGGTCGCCCACGCAGTCGTTCCGAAGAAAGGCCACATATATGTCATTATGGAGATTTATAGTCCCGATAAGGTTTTCATTTCCCTAATCCATGAAAGCTAAAAGTTGTTGTCACATGAGCATATCCAAATGTCAACAAAGCCTCGAGTATAAAGATCAAACAGCACATGTGGAAATCCCAAGACTTTTTGATGCAAATTAAGTTTCTGTCACAAACATCGGGATTTCCAGCTAGTTGCCCGAGAGCTTGCGTTGGATGGAAAGACTCGGTAACGGTGAATTGATTGCGATGGCGACACTGGCGTCGTTATGAATCCAATATGATTGGTCGCCTTGCTGGTGCCGCCATCTTGGTTTAGCATTGATGAGGGGGATAAAAATGCGAAAAGGACCGACCGACCTGACTACGAGACGATTTCATTTTCCTTGGATGACTTTGCTACATTCCGCCTATGATTGTTGTGCTGCCTTTTGTTTCGATTTTCAGAAAGGAGCATTTATTAGCTTTAGCTTGGCGGTATGTAAAGTGGACATAAAGTCTTTAATCAAAGTGTTGTCGAGTACAAGTGGTAGACAGACGTGTGAGCTGTTTATGACCTTTAAAGAGCTAAACCTCTTTGGTTTTAAGGAATTTTGATTAAAGTCGTAATACAGTAGGATTAAGATACTTTAAGGGCAGATTAGCGCATCGATAAAACACTCCTGATCTGGCAGTTTTTTTTGTTTTTTCTTTTGGCCAGATTATCTGCTTAACTGCTGTTTTCGGTAACCTTTTCTTTGTGTCTGGGAAAACGCCAAAGTAAAAACAGCAGGATCAACAATTTGGCGTCGCAGTTACACTGGTCTTTGTCGCCGTCTTATTTTGTCTGCGCTGTAATCCCCCCATCGTCACCTTCATCATCATCCCCCGTGGTCGTTATCGTCATCCACGGGGGAGGATGAAAGATGTGACCCACATTCACGTGGAGACAAAACAATGGCGAAGCTTTTAAATGTCAACACGTGTGTAAAAACGCTTTGAGAAATTCAACACAAGACAGACTAAACACCCGCAGCGCCATCACGTTATCGGCCGAACCGCACACGCAATACGTGTGAGACATTAAAGAAGGCATACGATGGCAAAAGTACTCGTTTAAACGATTCATAGAATCCTTTGTTTGAAAGTATTTATGATTGTTTGAGTCTTAATGGATTTGTTTCGACTGCTAAATTGTTTCGTCACGATGAAGCAGCGGCACGTGGGTCCAGCACCCGAGGCCTAAACAAAATGTCCCCTGTAAATAAATTGGACTTCTCGATCACAAGTCTCCTCGAGCGGAGTTGCGGTGACGTGATTCTCTCAAGAAGGTGAACGCTTCTAAAGCGCTCCGTGTTGCTAACACGACACATTTTTTGTCTTCTGCCGGAGTTGCTCTTTTGAGTTAAATGAGGAGCAGAAGGGCAACTATTCGGTTCATGTGTTGCTGACTAAGCGCTGAGCACAGCTTTAAACCCAGTGTGGGGGAGGTAGGGGGCGCTATAATTAACTTCTCGGGGGTGAGCTCATCTCTTGAACTTCGACAAGTCATCAGATGGTAAGCACAACAACACGTATCATCTGCTCAGCTGAAAGCACAAACATGTGAGGTAAAAATGCATGACTCCACGTTTCGGTCACACGGAGGCCGTGGCGCCGCATGCTGAGCTTTTTCCGAAGGCGGATGACGACTGACGCAAGGCCGACGTTCAAATAAAATCTTCAATCTATTTTTTTACGCCTTCGTTTATAGAAAATTATAAAGTGAGGCTTCGAATTTGCGAAAAGGCGGGCTACAAAAACGAGACCACCTGGGAAAACTGGGGTCAAACAAGTCCGGGTCTTCCCGCCGCCGTCACGTCAATGCAACGCAATGGAAATGTACTTCCCCTGTGTGACCATACAGGAAGTAGGTCATCTACTTCTCAGATGTTGATGAACGACGGCCACATCCTCACCATGAGGTCATGGAGTCTGTGTCGAGCTCGAGTTTGGTTTCCGAAAAAATTTCCCGCAAAAGTTGCACAAAACGAAACCAAAGTGTCTATATTGCGCCTCTCCATCGCTCTTTCTCACACTAAGCAAAGACATCGACAATCAGGAACAACAACAAAAAACACAAAGTGCCTTTAAGAAGGAAGTGACAAAGCAAATAAAGAGCAGTCGCCAAGTTGATATGAAGGAAGTCACTGCGTTCTCTGAAAAGAATTCCGCAATAACCGTCGTACATTTACACTCCAATTAACAATTATCTAAACAGCATTAGCAATTAGCTCGAAACAGCTAGGCTAAATAGCATTAGCAATTAGCTCGAAACATCTAAGCTAGGTTTCAGCATTCTTCATAACCTGTTGATGAAGAAAACGTGTATGACTTTATCGCGACGTGCTTACTTGTTATTGTCGATCCAGTCCAAACAGATGTCAGCGACCGCCCAATGGCGCCCGCAGAGTGGACCACGGGAAACCAGTCAGCACACAGTTTTGCTGTTGTTTGCTAGCTCAGACAGAGGCAGGTTGTCCCCTTTTAGAAAACAAACTGGACATATTTAAACTCTGGCCCGCAATCGTTTCCTCACAGACAAACCCAAAAGTTATTTCTTGTTGGTGACAAAATGTTTCCTTGTGGTCCACCTAAACAAAAACAGCAACGTGATACAGTCAAGTCATTCAGAGCTATTATTGATGTTGCCGTTATTATCATTATTTGGAAAGAAGAAGTGGGGTGCGGCCTGGACTGGTTCTCAGCCAATATTAGTTTACATACAAACATTCAGCAATTGCATGTACGGACAATTTAGCATCACGCTGTCTATCCCGGTTGACAAAAGTGGGGTGCACCAAGGACTAGTTTGCAGCCAACTCCATTTCACAAGCAAGCATTGTATCCAAATATACGGATTATAATTATCAAAACGAGCAAAGGCCATTGTGCAAGTTATTCAGACACTTCCACCTAGGACAGGAAGAGCAGGAAGTGCTGTCTTTGTGTACTTTTGAGATGATTGACGAGCCTCCGATTAAACAAAGATGTCACCTCTCCGCATTCTCATCCAAATGTTCATCCAACCAGCCAAGCAGGAACAAAGCAAAAACGAATTCTGACGCTTGTGCATACTTTTTTCTCATGCTTCGCTTTCTTTGCAAACTTCTTACTGGGAAAGTCCTGGCAATCAATTGCGGCAATGGCAACAGTTCTGGAGCGGATGTAAACAAAGACGGGTGACCCATGGTGAGGTCAGGCGCTGTGTTTTCTTCCTTTCCGGAACACAGTGTTCCCGGCGACAGCTTGCATGGGAACGATCCACATTCCAAGATTACATAACCACGCAACAGAAACACCCACAACTCTTTCCCTGCCCTCACTTTTTCATTTCTTAACCCTAGTTTGGCTTTTTAACACAAAAAGTGGCTGTTAATTAATATTCTTGTTCACGGCCAATCGTTACGACATAAGGAATTATTTTCAATATTCTATTTTAAGAGCCTATTAGGAAACATCATTGTCCTTAACTCCACCTCCCAAGCTAAAGAAATCACCCGAAATTTTTTTAAGATGACTTCATGACGTGACATAGCAGTTGGATCAGCGTGAGAAACAAGAGCCTTCATCCAGGACTTTCTTAAGCGACTATTTAAAGCGTCACTAAATTTACGTTTATGCTCCATGTGAGCCTTCAGTGACAAACAAGTGAAACAAACATGACTAAAGGCCGCACTGCAGTAAAAGGGAAGTGACAAGCAGCAACACGTCGGAATTGACATTTTTTTAGCAGTAAAGCGGAATAGGGTGCTCGTAATCCATCCTCCTGGTTTTTTTTTTTAACCCGTTTTCACAAGTCTGTGTGAATGCATACGTGTGAAACGTTTCTCAACTCCATTTAGTTGTTGTGTAAACAATGTGTCATTTTACTGCTGAGTACAAGCAGGCTTTTTCTTTCTCTCGCAGTCGTCCGTCCATGCTAGGGCCGACTTTTATCGTCTTTATCGACACGCTCAGGCTCTCGCAGTTCCGAGCTGACGCATCAAAGTTCTCAGTATGAGCAGCTGAGTGGTCGGGTTAAAGATAAACTTATGCCACGGCCCATTTCCTGGAATCGAAGGTTGTTTTTTTTGTTTTTTTAAAAAGAGAAGAGGGTGGGGGCAGCCTGTCGCCAGCGAGCGCCCGATGCACATGGCGGGGCCAGGAAGCCGATCCTCACGGCTCGTATTACCAAAAGTTCAAACTGCAGCAGACCGGTTTGCATGGGAAACTGCGGGATCACATGTCAGAACACAGCCATTCTTTTTTCTGTTGACTTGGGGCGGATTACATTCTACAAAGAAAACCACTCGGGGTGTTTTGGAAATCACTTTCTATGCATTTGATAGTACCTGATAGAGTTTAGGAAATCCTTCCATTTGGTGCCCGCAATGCAGCTTGAAAAGTAGCAAATAACTTCAACCAATGGAAAGACAATGATGACTCACTCATTGCACCTATACAGAAAAATAATCATGTATTTTAGTTTGATTTTGAAACAAATTCAAAATACCATAAGCGCCATAACTAGTTTTTCGAGCTACCAGCACTCACTTGGTCGTTTTGTTTTTGTGTTGCCTACCAGCCTCAGGGAGAAGAGACTAAGTTATGCTGTATACAGACTTTGGAAGTTAATACTCAGCTCGAAAGTAAAAGAACGAGTTTGAACCTGATGACAATCGGGCTACACCGCCCACGGAACGACAATGTGAACTATGCGCTCGATTGTTTCCAAAGCGACCGCGCCTGCAAACGCTCCCAGCACTGCAATGCGGCTTGAGCAACACTTCCTGTTTGGCGCTCTCGACTGTAAAGCATTTTTTTTTTCTCAGTAACTGCTAGCCACCAGAAGTTAAAAGAATTTTTATTTTTGATACCTTCATTACAAATAATACAATGCGGTGTCTTAGAATCAATGGTAAACAATGGACCGCTGCCAAAATGCTAGCTTACGCTAGCTAGCGTAGCAATCTTTTAGGAGCTCAACACTTAAGAATTAAAGAAACTAAATGAGGAATTGACAAATAATTCACTTGTAATTTATCTTGGTAACCTCTTTCATACAATTCCAAGAAAAATGGCAAATTTAGCTGCATAGCCGCGACTTCTCAAACTTTGCCTTCCACACCAAAATGTCTCTGGTATTCATTTCAATGAATTGTGTATAGAACGGTACATGAGGAATCATTGGCAAAGGCAAATTTTTATTTGGTTGCGGAGTCTCGCTAACATCCTCAACGTAGAACAGCTTAAGGCCGGTTACAACAAGGAAGAAGTTGCCGTCAGGGTAATCATTGTCATTTGTGCATTTCAGAGATACGTCATGGAAGCTGTGGAATGTCGTCACTCCAAAGTCTCCTTGTTCAGACGGTCTCGTCTGAGATGGAGACGTTTTTTCTACAGAAGTACTTTAATACCACGCACGGTATTGATATGAGTCACTTCCGGTTTCCACTGACTACCACAGCCTACGTTAAAGGGGAGATAAGGAAGCATCAATGATTGGTCACAAGATTGAGATTGTCCAAGTCTTGCGAAAGTCTCGGGGGAATTTTTGACATCTCGCAAGATGTCAAAAGTCTAACACAATGTCACAATGTAGGAAATTTTACATTTTCTAAAGGTATGTTGTCGTCTTAAAATAGAACAAAATCGAAGTGTCACAGGATACGTCATAGTCTCGCAAAGTATGTCCAAGTCTGGCAAACTTGTTAATGTCAAATCTCGAAATGTCAAAGTATCACAAGATTATTGTTAACCATGCCCAAGTTAAGTTAAACAGCTGACAATAATTAAACAATACCAACATTTTTTTTCAAAAAGTCTCAGGATAAGTCTTTGGAAATTAAGTCAAAGGATCACAAGATTGTAGACTCTTCATAAATGATGACAGATAATCGCCTCGGGATGCACGGCAAACGTAAGACGTCTCGGGATTTGTTTATATCTTACAATCTATGTCAAACAAGTATTTATGTTGCCTTGGTGGCTGACGAAATGTTTTTACGTTAATGAGGACGCTGCTTTAATTAGGAATCCAAGGGTAACTCAAGGATTCATATTTAAACCAATCAAGGTCATTGCCAGAGCTTCAAACTGACATTAATTTTGCTCCCAGGTGTCGCAAACATTTCTGTTAAGTTGCCCCCCCCCCCCCCCCCCCCAATTAATTCCCTTCAGGCTGCTGCACGGCAGCCGACATCACTGATCATCACCATGGAGAACACAGACTTCCTTCTCCTAAGTGTGCTTGGGTTGCAACCCTGGACAACCGTGAGGATTTGAACAAACACGACGACGCTCCTGGGCAGATATATTGGCCGCATTGTCGTGTCTAATGGAGCCGTTATATAATTCTGACGGATATGGGGTGCGGGCGGGCGGGGGAGTGTTATTTCTAAGAAACTGTGCTGTGGTGATAAATGGGAAGTAGAGCGGAAGTGGTTTGTGGGCAAAAACAAAACAAAAAAAAACTTAACTTCTTCATTTACAAAAAGTCCTCAAACAGAAAGACAGAATCAACAAAAGCATTTTATGTTCCTTTTTGTTTTTATTAACTAAACCAACTTTTCCACCTCCACATTCTCCTGATGGCTTACAGGTGAACACGTGCCAGCGCCATTGCCCAAGACCCATCGTCTTCAAGATTTTGTTTTTGTTAACGCTCTTTGAACTCAGTCCTTAACAATGTTCTTGCGCGAGACTCAAAAGTTTCCAGGGCACCGTACTTCCCAAAGTTCTGCTGTGCTTCGGTTCTTGGCGCTGATCTGACGTGAGGGGAACCGCCGAGCGACACCGATGCAAATGTTCCGAGCTCCACTCACAATGCTGGATTGTTCCGGAATGAGACTTATGAGTTTCATCGTCGTTTTGCCGTGCACGGAAGATGTGGCGGGTGCTTTCTGCTACAAATTCTTACAACTATGGGTGCAGTTAAAACGTCTTCAACCCGCAAATTTAACTCAATCCAAAAAAAAAAACAAGCACAAAATCAAAAGTTTGCGTGAAATATATTTTACATCTATTAGAAAAAATAAATTTCTTTGTAAATTAAATATTTGCTAATTGCTGGACGAAGTCAACCCGTTGGGACGCGTCGGAGAAAACACTAAATCGTAGGTCGGACCGCTCAGCTGTCATAAACGGCGACTTAATTTCCATCTTTTCGTGTCCAAGGGGAACGTGGACGTTGCTTGTACATGTTCCAGCATCAATGTTGTTTCAAAAACAGTCTTTTAAGAGTCCAACAAATTCACCTGATCAACAGGGCCAATGTGGCACCGATGCCAGCCACTCCAGCAAATGCCATTAAAGTGTTCCTCATTGTTGACTCAGGATCGGCTTCCCGGAAGAATTCTACAAAGCCATCCTGAAGAGCAAAAGAAAAAAAAAAAAAAAGGAAAAAAAAAATTACACTCGCTGCTTGTGGAGTGCACAGGCTGCTTGACACGTCGACTTTGCCGTGTTACACAATCGCTTTACAGTCAGCCATGACTCACTAACTTACCCAAGAGTTGTTATTCACCAGCCAGTTGCGCTGGTGCGACAGCAGATACGAAGAGATCTCCTCGGCCACGGCCTCCACACAGTGGGCCTGGCCCTTTTCCTTCAGGTACTGGGACACGGCGGCCCCAAAGGCCACCAGGCTGGCCACACGACCCCAGTTGGTGGTTCCGTCCGAAAACAGGCTCTTGGCCACCTCACTGACAAAACCCACATCGTCCCCTCGGTCGTCCAGAGACAATTTGTTGACGATACCTTGAGGGGGGAAAAGTCTGGTTAACACAAATGTGCTTCAGGGAAATTCACTGAAATATTCAGGTCATGCTACCTTGAGTAAATAAAAGGGCAAATTTAAAAAAAAAAAAGCCCAGTTACCTTATTGTAGTGCTTTTTGCCTTCAAGTTAAAACTGCTCACTTGTAGAACTATGTCTCACCCATAAGCCTCAGAGGGACATTTAAATGTTTGTCGACAACACCTTTAGTAAATACAAAGTCTAGTTTACAAGATTGTATTTTTTTTCCCCCACTTACATTTATTTCTGGAAGTGTGCTCTTTTCATTCTTGCCTTTTTGAGTGACTTTGTACTTGATGCTTGGTTGGAACAAGCTACTAAAAGTGATGTGTAAACAATGTTCGTTGCCTTTGAATGCTATTCAAATGATTAGGAAGTCAAATTTGAGACTCAATCCCACGTTGGAAAACAATACGTTAGAGAAGAAGGCACGTAGACATTTCCTGGTTGTGTGGAAAAAATGGCGACCGAGTAACTGACTCACATCACGTACTAAACGTACGCCCAAAAAGCCAGAAAAACAAACAGCCACTCACCATTGTATTTGTACTTGTGCTTTTCCAAAACGCTCGCCACGACTCTTTTCATGGTAGAATGCGCCTTGCTTTCGTTCCAACGAGCCTTCGACAGGCCGGTAAAGTCTGTAAGGAAGCGGCTAATGAGGGTCTTGGTCTCGGAGTCCATCGCGTCTTCGCGGTAGTTGCCGTTGGGAGGCTCCTGGGAGTCCGGCGTATCCGGCGGTGAACCGTCGCTGCCTTCCACGTCGCTGCTGTGGTTGTGGAGGTTCATGGTGGCTAAGGTGCCCTTAGAGACTAATTCTAGGGCGCTCGGTCGCTGCTTAGCGGCCGCGCTGTTGCCGTTTACTGGGTCCAAGGTCGCCGCAGCAGCAGTGGCAACGGGGGGAGAGCCGCAGTGCACCGAGCCGTCCACGACTCCATTTTGTGGAAACATGTAACTCATAACGCGTCTCGTGGTCTGCATCATATTCATCTTGAGGGTTGCTTTTTCTTCTTGGTTTCTCGCGTTAAGTGCGGGGTAAAAGTAACCTAGTTGAACAAAAGCTAGTATTACTTCGAGTTACTCTGCCATATCTGCCTTGATGTCGAAAGGCAGAAGGTGGAGTGAGCCAATGGGCTTTATATAAACACGTGGCTGCGTCATTGTGACGTCAGTTTAAAAAAAAAAGAAGAAGAAGAAGAACTGAATGTACATACTTTGACTCTTTTGATGATTCATACTAAGACAAATTAACAACATTCATGGAATTTTTTCTCTGTTAGTTTATAGTGTACTGTAATTTACAGTAAAGTTGTGAGCTATTGAATGATTGATTTTGGGCATTAAATTTAGGCTGTTTGGGACAAAAAAAGTCATACGTACTTGAAATAAAACTCCTGTCGAACACATTCTGTACAATCAATCTTTTTCTTCTATTTTTTCAATTTGCATTACATTTGACACTAGACATTTATACACTTTCGGACCTTTTTAAAATGTACTGTCCCGTCCGTACTTGATACTATTTGTGCAATGATTCAATAAAAAAACAAAAAAAAAATCTTAATGTGTTACAGTAGAATCTTTACATATGTTTTTTGGACAACACTGGGCTTTGTCATGGCAACGTGACTAAACTAAAGACAGCACAGGACGGACTGTTCCCTTTTTGCAAATAAAAACATTCCATTCATTTTTCCCGTCTGCGGTTAGTGACTAACACTTTGGAAATTAGGTTTTGCTTCCCCCCAGTGGTTGATAGTGGCAACAACTATCACATGATCTCAGTTCATTTTTACCTTCTCGAGAAGTCTAGAAAGAAATGTGCAGGTTATAGGTCATGAATGGAGAAGCATCTATTGATTTTTTTAAAATCCCCACTGTACATGTACTTTATGTAAAATAAATTAATTAATTCGTTAAGTTTAAAAACAAAGTAATGCATGTTAGATTAGTTTTGTGTTCTTAACTTGTTCCATAAGTAATTTAGCACCGTAAATATATTTGAATTTATGTCAAGTGATGTGAACAAAAACCAAGTCGATTTATAAATGTAAAATTTTATTTCAAATACTGGCAAAAAAAAAAACCTCTCTCTGCGATTCCCCACCAAAAATCAACATTCCGAGCACTCTGTGAAGAAGTTCTTCTTCCAGTGTTACCCACAAGTTCTCCTGTCATGTAAACCCTTTCTTTTTTTTTTTAAGTAATATGTTTGTCCTTCACGCATGGAGGCCTCTGGTTTCCCTGCAGCGATGCCAGGCCAGGGTGAAATATATATATACTGTATATACTTGTGAGAGGAGAGGAGAGCACAAAAACTGAGATGAAGGTGATGCTCGTTGGCCGTCACGTTTACATTCGGCCCCGCGACTTAAAGGCGACCTCGTCGTTGCCGCTCATCGCCCGCAATTTCTCTTCAACGCAACAGCGAGATGTTAAGTTGGCGTTGAGGTCAATTCCACATGTTTCAGAGAGGCGACGGCGCCGCAGAGCAAATTGGCAAATTTGCCTGAATCGGCTGCATTTCGACACGATGCAGCCTCTTCTAATAGCTGAGGTGCCGTTGAATCACATACATACGTGCGCACATTCACACGAGTCTATTTACATATTCACACAAAGATAGAGAAACGAGCAGGCTGACTTTGTACGGGGAGCCGTTTTAACATGGATTTGATAGCCTTGATAGCCATCTTGCAATTTTCTCTGGGCACGAGTAGGATGTGTTACTATTGAGGCAAAACTGTGTACTAGTTGACAACTGTGTGCTACTAGTACTAATAGTGACATAATTGGACTCCTTTCTGTTGGTCAACTGGATTCCGACTGTTTACTCCCAATGACGTATATAGTCGTAACGTACGTTTTTCAAAACGAGGGCATTGAAAAGAGACTTGTCTGTAACATTCAAGACCAACAGAACTTTCTAGGTGGCGGTATTGCCGTGTTTTGATTTGATATGTATGGCCTGATAACCGATGAAGTGATGCTAGCTAGCTAGAAACAAACAAGAGTGTACTGGTAACATTGAGCCAAATATTTGCATAACTGCTCAAACGGCTTTCCAAATACAACGTGCCTTCCTTCGCCCTCATCGTCGAGCACATTTTAAGTCAAGCTTTGTCAGAGACGCAAAGCGCTCTGACATGCTTGAGGCGTCTCCGATGCGTCACGACACGTCTATGGATTCTGCTCAGAGTAGGCGTGTGAGCGAATCCCCGCGGGAACGCCACGGCCTACTTTTAGAAAAAGAAGCCAACCTTGTTTCTTATCAGGTTACGGACACGCTACAGATTATGGAAAGTAGTTGGAGCTTTTATTCGAAATCCTCAATATCCAGTATCCTCTTTTGCCGTTTTAACAAACATCACAGCGGTGAAGGGACATTGTGATTTTCAAAGACATGTCGATAATATTATCTATAATATTGCAATTATTGTAGGTAATGCCTAGGACACAAGTGAATTCAATTCAAAGAAGCAATATGGGATCCCGCTTATATGGGCTGTGGTGCGATTCGAGGACAGTACATTTTAAAACGTAACAATTTGATTCATTTAAAATTGTAAATTATTTTCCGATTCAAATCGATACTGGTAGTTAAAAAAAAGTCTGCCATTGTGCTGACTTGTCTAACTAGTGTGGCTCAAGCGTGTACTAAGATGGACATCGAGGAGATCAAATAAATTCTCAATTGGCTTCCCGTACGAAATCTGAAATATTAACAGAGTTGTTTACTGGAGCCCAATGATATTTCATGTGTTATTTCAAGATGTGTGGATGTTGCTGTAACCAAAGTGATGAAGCACACAAGCACGATTGGCCACCAGTGTCTCCAAGAGAGAAAGTCTGTCAGGATGGATTAAAAAAAAAAAAAGAACCCACACTCTTCCTGCCACTCTGCAGCGCAATTTCCTGCTCAAAGCGCACAACTTGAACTGCACAAAGGCATGCCTGTGTGAGCACGACTGCGAAGAGCATGCGGCCAGTGCAACGGTGCTTGCTCGCAAAAAGCAGAAGTCAGATAAAGTTCAGCGACCGGAAGGCGCTGTGGATTGTCCGGACAGCAAAAGACAAAAAAAAAAAAAGTGAAGATGGTCCCCCGCCCCTCCTGTTAGGATTTCTCGTCGGATACAATCATGCAGCGTGTTTTTCCGAGGGAACAACAAGTAAAGCAACGTGAACTCCCATCGCATCGCAAATTTGGTATACGAGCAAGTAAGGACGTGCGCACGTTCGAACCCCGCACCGCATCCTGGAGCGTGAAGGTGGGCTCCTCAGTCGCCGACGCACATCAATCACCAAAATACAAAAGTGCACAATGTCCCCGGCCAAGCCACACACCTGCCGATGGCAACCATCTTGGAACACGGACGGCCAAGACAAAGAGGTGGAGCGCTGTGCACAGTAGGGGGCGCTGTGCTCAGGAGAGGACAGAAGAGGACGACGCCTCCTTCCACCCCACAAACTAGCATGTCACACAACAAGTCTGCCTGGATGTTGCCTGCGGATGACAAGGGAAGTAGGGGGGGGTGGACGACATGGGTGGGGGTACAGGTGAGGCTGGGAGGGGGGTGGGTGGGGGGGTTCTCCAGGTGCGATGGCGAAGGCTAGCCGGCGAGCTTGCTGGTCACCAAGGACGACTTCCTCTGCGGCAGGTCTTGCGGCGTGGGGATGTGGTCGCCGGTCACCAGGTTCTTGTCGGGCCCTGCCACGGGAAGCTGCTTGTTCTTCATCTTGGCTTTGGCCATGTTGTAGTCGCCCGAGTCAAAGTACTTTTGCTGTGCGGCGAGAGAGAAGTCGGCCATATTAGCACTTTCCAATAAAATGAGCATGGAAAGACACATCTGTGTTACGCAAGCGATGCGTCATACCCCTTTCTGCAGCCGCTTCATGAGGAAGTCGGAGCCGCCGGGCCGCTGACCCAGACCGGGATACTTGGCCTTCAGCTTGGCCTCCTCGGCCTTCACCGGGTTGGCGTTCTTCTCCTGGGAGTCCTGTGGGAACAAGTTGGCATCCTTATCAACGCACGTTTCTGTCAACACGGAGGAAACGGGGAGACTTCTCGCAAACAGCAGATCCAGACGGGACCGGAACCAGGCCTTATCAATTCTCATTGGGTGACGCAATGAAATGATAAGGCGGTGATGTCATCATCACATATGTTGTCACATATGATAACGACAAAGTTTCTGTTGTGTGTGACGGCCCCGTGTACTGTTTATAGTACGTCTTAAGCCGCATTGACCTACTTGACACTGTTTTCCAGTTTATAATGCAACCATGGTTTTAGTGAACAAAACGAATGGTTTAAGCAGCCGTCGCACAAGACAAACAAGTCTGATAAGCGACGGGTTTTAAGCGCCGCTAGTCACCTGGGGCCAGCGGGACACACCTAGATCTGGAAGAGATTTTGCTCTATTATTTTAGCATATACAATGTGGTGTTTAGCTGTTTGAAACCAAGTAGGTCACACTGCAAAGAGAAAGAAAGCAAAAGAAAAAGACTGTCCGGATACTTCTGGACCTAACTGATTTTCTGCACACTAGTAGGACAACCACATGCTACTAGTGAGGGAAAACTGTGCACGAATTGTGACCTGTGTCCTACTAGTCACTAGTAGGACAAAGGTCAAATACACACTAGTAACTAGTGACATGCTCTAGCAGCCTGCAGATGACAACACTAAAAGCACAGTCTACAGATATAGACAAACATGTCACACATGTAGAAGGTTATTCTACAAAAAGTAGTCCTACTAGTGCATGAACGTTAAACTGGATCTCAGCGATGTTGCATTGATGCTCAAACTGCTTTTGCATTGGATTCATTGTCAATAATAAGACGTCACCAGCATGACATTCACTTTTTATCTCTCCCATTTCCATTGTTTTGTCGACGTAGGTCAGCAGTTGACGCTTGAGGCTCGTGAAGCAACACTGAGCTTTTCATTTAGAAAAACAACTTTTAAGACAACCTGTGAGTACTCATCCAAGAGGACCCAAAGAGGCCTGACTAGCTTCAGCTCCCCAGTCAATTACACGAGACCAGCCAATGCTGTTGCCGCAGCAAAAGCACGAAGCTCTTTGGAGCAGGACAAACAGCATTTCATGTAGTTACATGAGCACAGTTTGAACAACACGGAGCACTTATTATGACACCGATGTCACACAAGTTTATGCTAGTTTGACGTCAGCCTTCTTCTGGCTAGCCTAGCACGCGATAAGTTAGCCCACAACAGATAGATAGCAACCACAAACCCACCTGTTTTTCGTCCTCGTAGTCCAGCTGAGTGTCCGAGTCCAGGTTCTCTGACGACATTCTGTGAGTGTGGCGGGACGAGCGGGTGGTCCGGTGGCCAGAAAAGCCAAAAAGCTTTTAAAAAAATATATAAAAGCTACCTTCAGTTCGACGTACCTGTACACAATCTAATCCTCGCTTTCTGAGACAGAACTGCTCCCCAACAAAAATGGCGTGCTCAGAAATGACATCACTCTTAGGGGCGTGTCGTACCTGTGAGTGACACATACAGTAGCCAATGGTAAAGCGTCACTTGCCCGGACAACAATGGCGACCATCTTTTTGTCCAATCGGTTAGCGACATTGACATCTGTAAGCGACGCCTCCGCAACGCTGCTTCAACAGCTAAACACTTTAACAAAATGTGATTTGAATGTCAAAAATCTATCATGGATATTCACTTTGAATTACAAATTGTTCTTATCTATTTCATGAACGCATCAAATAAAATGTAATGACGGGAGAGGGTGATTTTTAAGTGTCATTATCTTGCAGTATCTGAAGAAAGCAACGCCCCTCTTGCTTGATTGGCTACTTGTTAATTTTTGCTACCTGTCAATCAAACGTTACATTTGCCGTTGTGTTTTGCGGTTTCCTCACAGAGTCAAAACCATTTTCAAATAGAACTTTTTCTCCAGGTAAAGTTCATCCTTCGTCGTATTAATCGTTTTAATATTCGTAATATTTTGGGGGTCCAATTTTATTAGCTAAATACACAAGTGCTGAATGAGTTTTAGAACGGTTTACTGTTGTAACTAGTTAGCTCATGTGTTAGCTCAATTTGCTAAACCAACGTAATGAGCTAATCTGTTTGTTCATTAAATCTTGTTTCTTTCCCCCAGATCTCTGTTTACGTTCTGTTTTGCTGAAAATATGACATGTGTACAACAAATAAGGACATCTAAGGTAAATGTAATCAATAATGACTTCATGTTTAACAGTTATGTGTTTAAATGATGTAACTTAACCAAATCTATAATCAATCATAAATGTGATGCTTTTTTGTTTATTAAGAAGAAGCCATTAAATAATAACATCTATATGCCATTGAATAATAAAAGCTATATGGGTATTGTATACACACTGTTGGTTCTGTGTGAATAAACAAGTGTGTGTTTGTTCCGCAGAACACTCACTTGATGCCCAATCAGGTTGTGTCCGAGCAGCAGTCTATCACTGTCATCAAAAATCTTTTGGCCATAGGCGTGTCGGGCATCATGTACCTCCGAGGACTTTTCCCTGAGGGAGCCTACGGGATCAAATATTTTGAAGGTCGGTCAATAGAAGGTGCAATAAAACGATGAATGTTTCATTAAGTGTTTAGTTTCAGTCTATATCAACAAGTTTCTTCCCACAGATCAGAGAGTGATGATCCTCAGAGAGGAACGGAGTTGTCCCGGCGCCTGTCAGCTTGTCAAATGGTAAATGTCCGCATTTTTCCACTTACAAACAAGAGGCATGTCGGAATGTCTCTGCTCACGACTCTTTCTGCTCCCCTCCAAAGGATTATGGGATGCTTTGATGCCATTCAGATGAAATATGTAAGACACATTCAACAATATTCATCCTTTGGCTTTTGTCACATAATTATGGAAATTAAATTGGTTCACATTTTAACATTTTGCATCATACCAAATCTCATTTGTTTTCCCCTCCAGCTGCAGACCGTCATTATCACAGTAAGTTTGTTTTTTGTGACGGTGAAATTATTAAGTCATGTCAATGGCGATTTTACGTCAACTTCCGGCACGTTTGCAGGTTTCGTCAGAGCCCGACAACCCTCAGGTAAGGTGATGGCACAACAAACGACGTTGACCACTTGACAGGATTGTAACGCATCTGACATGTCTCCTTTTTCAGAACGTGACCGAGTTTTATCAATTCAGGATTCAGTACAACACAGAAGGGGCTCAGTTGGACTTTGCCAGGTGTTTTTTTTGGAAGAGCAACATGACCCAAAATCAACCTCACCTGTCTGTCTGCTCATTCTAGCTCTTTTCCCATCAGCAATGAAAACAAGGATCTTGCCGTGTCTTTTGGCAACACAAAGAAGGCCAGCATGCTGCTGGTGAGGAAGCTCTACCTGCTTCTGCAGAACCTCGGCCCTCTGCCCAACAAAGCTTTCCTGAATATGACGCTGACCTACTATGATGATGGTAAATGGCTCCGGTTCTTTTAGATTATCTTCGCAATTAGCATGGATCTCTCCTTTAAATTCTGATCGGAACGCCGCGCGCTCAGTTACGCCGCAGGACTACCAGCCACCGGGCTTCAAGGATGCCGATGACAACATGCTGGTGTTTGAGCGGGAGCCGGTGAGTCTGACGATGGGCGAGGTGGCCACGCCCTTCCACTCGCTCAAGTTGGACATGGTCACCGAGAGACACAGGCTGGAGCCGGTGAGTGCTGGGAACCAGAGCGGTTCACACACCGCCCGGGACCGACAGTAACATCTGGTGCTTCCTGCCCACAGGTGGAGGAGAGCACAAGAAAGAGAAACAGATGGTGCCTTCGGCTAAAACGTGACGGGAGCCTGTCACAGGTGACTTTTTACTCAGGCACTCTTAGTGGGCGGCCATTTTGCCTCTTGCTGTCAACGAAAAATGACATCGTATGTTTGCTAATCTCACCACCTGTAGGAGTCTCTCAGTGAACATGTGGACAACACGCCCCGAAACGACAAAATAGACCATGAAGGTAAAATCTTGTTAGTGTTTCTTATTAATTAGGGCCAAAGCAACAGGCGGTCATAAAGCCCTCCGACTGTTTTTATTGTTATTATTATTATGACATTATTGTTCTATCCTGTTGTCATGCCCGAAGAATACACTCATTTTTGCAAGTGTCAAAAATGGATGAAATTTAGCCCCCAAAACAACCAGCTCCCTTGGAAGTTGCAAAAAAAAAAAAAAAGAAGACTTCACACTGGTTTATGTTTTTTCCCCTTTTCATCAGCACAAGAGATTGAGCTGACCTGCCATGAGAACACTTGTGAGGTTGAAAGGGTGAGCGTGACATCGTCATTGTCATCACGACCGCATACACTGTTGTTCATGAAAGGATGCTTGACAAGAAATACGAGATCAGTTCATCAAAGGGGGGTGGGACATTTCAAACCTTAAACTCAGCAGTGACACAACATGAGATTTAAAAAATACGTCATAAAGTGGGAATGAAAAGCAGCTACAAAAATGCACAATTGTAGGATTCAAAAGTGGCGGTAAGAAGAAGTGTTCTTCTCAGATGGAGACTGTTGTGCTGAAGAGAACATCTGACATGGAGACGTCCACAATGACCACCAGGAGCGGACGCGTCATTCAACACACCATGGTTAGTGTATCCTTGCATTCGCTCATTTGCGCTAGTAATCGCAATAAAAAAGAAAAAGAGAAACTTTTTTGCCAAAGAGGAAAAAAGAGCATATCGTTTTAGGAGTAAGAATTTTAAATGAAGGCTCCTCAGAAATTGTGTGTAAGAATTAAAGCAGAAGACCTCAAAGGTAAGTCAAAATATTTTCTGTCTCAAGAATTAAAGGCACAAACAAATGTGCGGAAGACAAGAAGGTTTCTGTACAAAAATAGAATGCAAAAGCCACGACAGGGTGGTTTCTTCCGATGACATAAGACTGTCGATCAAGATTTCGACGTGCAAGACCTTTCGTAAAGTCATTTATAGTGATCCTAACCCGGTGCCGCATGTTTCTGTCAGCAACAGAGAAAGGCAACGATGAGCACAAGGAAGCAAGCACCTGTCAAGAAAAATATGGTAAGCAGGACACATTCTTAACAACACGCGTGCGTGCGTGCGTGGCACGCTCTTAAAAAACCTCACTTGTGTTATCGCTGCCTGTCAGCTCACATGTTCAAATCTTCTCCCATCAGGTTCGCCAGTACAACATCCCCAACAGTCAGGAGGTACCTCTGAAGAAACGCAAGTTCAGCGAGTCCAAAAAGAACGTGTAAGCTCGTCTCTTTTTTTCCCACATTTACTCACCTGTGAGGTATTTTAAAATACCGCACGTGAACTTTGTCGCGTTAGCAGTTGGAAGAGTTTTCTTTTCTTTTGGTTGTTGTATTTGTGAGGTTCTCACTGTCTGTTATTGTACCATTTGAAATGTTGTCGACGCAAGTTTGACTTCTGCAAGTCAGCATTGCCATAAATGACAAGTTCAAATTGTTTTTACTGACTGCTGTTACTGTCGTTGGTAGATGATGTCAACGTTGTCAACACCATTTTTGCTCACACAGCAAGAATTGTGCGAGATGTTTCAGCCCCCCAAAAAATCAGTTAAACTAAAAAGTGTATCGCTACAATTCAGTCCATCATTCTTCGCAAGCTAAGCTATTTCTTTACTCGCGTCCGATCACAACCCATCTCTTCATTTTGCACTCCCACCAGTCAGCGAGCACTAAAGTCACCAAACAAGCAGCATTTGCATGCCGAGTACTGAAAATGAAGCCGTTAAGTGAAAGTGGATTATACGCGAGGACAAGTGACCTTTGAGCTCCTCCGCGGCCGAGCTGTGCGTTTTTAATCTCCTATTGTTTTTCCCGGAGAGAGGAACATTTGCCGATAGACTGGCCAAACCCGCTGTCGATCAATACCGCAGGAAGCCTTTGTGATGCATATCCAAGCAGCAGCCCCTTCGCTGTCTGGGGGTGGGGGACTCCATCAAATGGCCGCTTACGGCATTGTGTGGAGCGCTGCGTTTATTTTATTGTCTCTCGGCGGCGCGTGCGCAACGTTATTAAGACGACAGGCAGAAAGCAGAGGGCGTGATAGAGCCAAGAAATAGTTGCACATCTTTGTGAGAGGCTGAAATGCGATACAACCCCTCCTGGAATAAGACTTTATGAGAACCGCCACGGGGAAAGTCCAGTTTTACAACAGCGACGTGCACGGGAACAACACACGAATATAAAACATACATAAAAATCCATAAACGTAAAAGCCAAACGGGAGATCACGCGGCACTCCCACACGATGTAAATACGAGCAACTTTTAACGCCGTCTTGTACTTTTCCTATGCGGTCCAACAATAGCCCGTCCTCACCCACAATCCTTCACTCACACATTTCATTTCGACACACAACCGCTGCCCACAAATGAATTCTGAAATGGAATTCAGGGACACACGTTCAACGGGCAGCGCAGGCCGATCAATCAGCTGCGCAAACACGGCAGTTGACCAATCAGAGCGCGGCGCCGCGCGTCTCGGTCAATAGCGGCGGTCCGGGCGGCCGGCGTGCGGTCAAGGCCTGATGGACAGCCAGCTCGACTCAGTCCAGGCTCAGCGGAGATTAAAGGCAGCTTCTGTGATTGTGCCTGGAGGGCCCGTGGGCCCCCGAGGAGGGGGGGGGGGGCTCGGGGGGTGGCGGCAGCAATGCAGTGGACATCCAGCTCAAGAACTATGACCCCTCTGACATTACCAGAAGGGCAGCAAATGTTTGCGAGCTGATTAGCGCACCCCCGCTCGAGTGGGCGCACCGGAAAATCTGCTAAAGCACTCCTGGAAAAATGTTCTAATACACAATAGGTGGTCTAAATATGCTTCAGTAGAGCTACATAAATGATATTTGATTTAAATATAAAGTACATGAAGGTAAAAAATATCAGCATTCCTGTCAATTGGAATTGGCTACTTTGCAAATCTATTTTTTTGAATGGTGGACTGCCTTGATTGTGTCCCTCCACCAGGGGGCGATAGTGGGCAATGCAAGAGGCTTTGAGACAGAGGCCCTCGGAGACAACTCCTGCCTGTTTCTTGTTCTTCACACAAGCGTCACGCTCAGCTCATACAGTTGGCTTCTCGGATGCAAACATTCCCCCCAAAAAATCTGTCCGTTTGTCCTCATCAGCGCTATTGATCGCAAACGGGAACCCTCAAAGGCGGCCATGCAGAGAGCAGGTGGTGGTGGGCAGGCAAACTCGGGACTTAGCGTGCCGAGGTGCGAGTACGAACGCTGGTCGGCAGGTCCGAGCAGATGCTCAAAAGCCACGGGATGAGCCTCCATTGTGATCCGAGTGGACAGCTGAATTGTTTGCTCCGCAAAAGGGCTTTTCTTCGGGGACAGGCCGCTAACAATAGGGGCCCCCGCTAGCTCACAACCGAAGGGGGGTTGGGGGGGGGGGCACGCGTGTGCAGGGTGAGCCTTGCCTCATACACTTTTTTTTTTTCCTTTCTCTATGTTCACTGCTCCCTCTTTCCACTAAAGCCCCCCTGAAACTACCGCAGGGCAGGGGTTTAAATGTCACGCTTGGGCCATTAGAGCGGCCTGCCCCCGGCTCGTGTCTCCCTTGGGGGGGGGGGAGCAAAGGGGCGGGACAAACTTGCCCTTGCCCCATTGTCCGTGACGATCGGCATGAGGCGCTAACTGACTCGGAGTGGAGTGTATCCTCTCGCCACGTGTCGGAGGGTGTGGGCTTCAAGTCTCAAATATGAACCTTGAAGGTTCAAACTGAGTTTAAAAACATAGTTGACCTCTTTTGTGGCATTTATCGTGAAGAATGACATTTATCTTTGAGTTTCAAATTTGAAGTCCTAAAAGCGTCCCGCCACGTGCCGAGGCTCACAAAAGGCCGCCTTGTGCGTTTGCGCCTCGGTCACGGCGCGTTTGTCACAGCGGCCCCCGAGGCGCCGCATTGAGCCGGACACCACGCGGGCCCGACCATACGCACGGAAAGCCTTCTGCTCCCCAGAGAGACCAAAATCAATGGACCTCTGCTGTGTCCTCACGTGAAGCTGTGACAAACAAGTCCGGCCGGACCGCGTTTGTCTGCTACGTGAACTTATTCCAGATAAATTTGGGAAGAGATTCACTACAAAATCCCATTTCATAACAGTTTTTGTTTTATTTATCTTTTTTTTGTCAATCAAAATAACCTTTACGGAGTTGTTCTAAATAGGGTCACGCTTGACCTTGACGCAAGACCGGGAATCATCCGTCGTGTCGGCGCTGACCTTGAAAGGTAGCGGCGCCGGGGCCTTCGCCGAGCCGACCGACTCATTTAACTCCTCGCCGCGTTATCGACATGCTGTAATCAGGAACATTACGGATGATGAAGAACTCGAGTTCTTGCTTTGACGAGAGCAGAAATTTGAGATACGAGCAGTGTGTAAGCTGAATTCACTTTATATTTTGACGCATAGTGAATAATTCATCAAAATAAGCGCGATGGAGGTTTCTATTGGCTCTCAAGGGTAAAATGACACATTGCATATTTAAGCTAACTCGCTAGCTTAATATTTGAGTTGAGAATGGTGTCATCGTATTTTTTCGGCTTTGCTGCGTTAAGATCAGGGCGGAAGGGTAAGTGAATTCAAAGTACCTCACAGGCCATAATCATTCAAGTTTGTATCCATCTTTTGAAATGAAATTATCGATGAATTATTGACGCTCCGACATGCTTTTGCAAGCCAATCGCAACAACCGCTCATTAGGAGCCGAACGAGCACGGCCAGGTCCCGAAAGCATTAAATCATTTTTGCGCTTTATGTCCTTTTTTTTTTTTAGCACACATTGCTCTGCGAGGAACACTTAACCTGTTCGGACTTCTTCTACGACCTATTATTGATCCCCCTAAATGGCCGACGTGAACATGTCTGAAGAAAACCCACCAAAATTGGCCAAAGAAATTATTGCTGCCATTACTACTGCCACTACTGCAACTTTTTCTTTGGACAGTCTCCTTCATTTGGACGTATTTGTCTTCTTCTGGCGTAATCATTCCGAGCAACTCATCCCAGCAACTGCGTCGCGTTTTATTTGTATCTGATTTGCTATTTCATCCCGCCCGGAGCGACTCTCGTCCGCCTTTTATCCAACAGAATTAGACACATAATCAATGGCGATGATACCTCCTGTGGTTTGGTATCGATACGCTGCTAGGTGGACGGCAAAATGCTGTCTAATGATACTTTGTCCCCCATATTGTATTTGGATGATCGCATTACCCTACATGAGTTTTTACAGGCACAATCTGATGACAATTTGTCTTCTTTTGTTTTTGTGGGAAATATGAGCTTCTTGGTCAGCACGGTGGACAAGTGGTTTGCGGGTCGGTCACGGTTCAGAGATTCAGAATTTGAATCCAGCATAAACCATCGCATGTGTGCGTGTCTGTGTGTGTACATCCCCGCCGCTGCTGGATGTATATTTCATGCACAGCAGGTCTGTTTGGACCACATGATGAAGCACCTCGGGCCTCAGGACAAACTTTCGCATTCGCCGCATTTGGCCTTCAGAGGTTGACTTCCTTGCCCTTGCAGCATTCGGCTGTCTCCAGGCCTTTTTGTGTGGCCGAGGGGCAAGTGCATACAACCGCTCAAACACACACACACACACACACACACACACACACACACACACACACACACACACACACACACACACACACACACACACACACACACACACACACACACACACACACACACACACACACACACACACACACACACACACACACACACACACACACGCCACACATTTCCATCTCAGCTACAGCCAAGCAGATTAGCAGCCCAAAGCTCCTTGAAGACGTGCCCTGTTGTTGGTTGCGTGGGGGGAGCCGTTCAATCCCCCCCCAAAGACATGTTGGAGGCTATGAGGATTCCGAGGAGGAATCCTGAATGAAGGAGACCCATTGTCAAGTACTGCTTGTCAACCTCAAGTCCTCACTCAAAAATAATTTAGGCTAAGGCCCCAAAATGTAGAAGTCAAAGGGTTCCAAAGTGGAACCTTGCTGAACTCCAGGTATGGTCAGTTTTTCTCAGAGTTGCCATTGGGTTCTACTTCATTCTTCTCACGCAAATGCTAAAACCATTTTTATGTGGTTGAGGTCCTGTGGATTCCAACTCAGATTTAATGTTTGTCTTTCTAAAATGGGTTGGCTGCAATTACAGCACCAACGGACATCCCTTGAGTTTACGTGTCGCTAACGTGCTAACTCAGCTCAACGCACTTATGTAGCCAAAACACAATACAATAATAATACAATGATGACAAAATCATCTTCATTCCACTCAGCATACGGGAGGCCAGCTGTCAGTTTGCAGATCTAGAAAAGCAAGATGTCAGTGTGGAGACAGTTTGACCAGAAAGGCGACAGCGCGTGTTGCAACTGACCTGGAACATGTGGGCCCCGCTTGGGCTAAATTGTGGCTGAATTATTGATACAGTTGGCGTTGGTGCGCTTTGCGAACGGGGGCATGAAAGGGAGCCAACATGGGAATGGTCTGCTAATTTTATATGGGAGCCTCGGGGCACATTCCTCCCCGTCAACACCAAACATATTGACTGTGTGTGTGTGTGTGTGAGAGAGAGATTGTATAGAATATGCTGTGTGTGTACTTGGAGAGAAATGCACAGCTTGGACGTATTGTGAGGCTAAGTGCAGCGAAGACGATGTGCTTTTTTCCCTTCTCGTTAGCACACTTGCGGCTAATCTTACTTCGCCGGTGTGATGACAAGAAATTGTATTTACACTCCTCGAAGAGTGGACTCACAAAGTGTTTGATGCAGAAATACAGACATCGGACAGCCATGTTATATGAAGTAAAACAATTCTCAATGAAAATATGCATTTGTTATGTTTTTATATATATTGTATTCATTTTTTTGGATAAATTTAGCAGCGTTAATAGGTTGTTTACTTCAGGTGAAGTTAAAATAATATTTTCTCAGGGAGTCATTTGTTTTACTTTTTTATAATGTTTGTATTTTTTAAGATGTAAAAGAAGATAGAAAACGGGCAGGATGACTTGTGAGCTTCGGGATCAAGCTGTTCTGGAGGGGAGGGGCGGGGGCTGCAGGGTGCTTATGGCAAAAGGTGGGCGTGTCTTCCAAGGTTGTTGACCATGGCTGAGCTGACGGGCTAATTTCTCCACACGTCTTCAAAAGCCTTTGTGTCCGCCACCCTTTCATGGGCGCCTCTCTCTCGGAATCGTGATGACCGTGCCTCGGGGCGACAGAAACACCTGGACTAGCGGAGCCCACCTTGGCCGACTTCAACCGTGACCCCCTTGCTTGAGGGAACCCTCGGGCGAGATTTAAACGAGCTCCCCCAGGTCTGCAACAGCAACCCCCCGCCCCCACCTTCTCAGAGAGGTGAATTGACCCTCTCTGATGGCTAATTGCGATGACCATATCAATGGATGCCCCGTTTGGGCATGAAAGGAGCAAACGTGGTGTGACAACGCTGCCAAAAATTTCATTTTGGCTCATTCGGCCACATCGTCCTTTCCTCCATAATCAGGCTTTTTTTTCTTTTTTTTTTATACACAAGTCACTTGTGTTCCTATCTGCTTTTGTCCGCGTTAAATACGATCACTTGCAATTTTTACAATCCTTTTTCGCCCCCCCCCCCCTTCCTCCTCCCATGGCGAGAGGAGCATACAATATACAGACTATTGATCCACGCCCATCACCGCGGAAAAAAAGTCGGGTCGGGGAGCGAGGGTGGGGGGGGATTGTGGGTCGGGGTGGACGCGGCGATCGATAAGCCTACTCTATCAGCCGTTTCCATGGCAACCCCACCGGGGAAAGACAGAGGGTTGCCATGTATCCTGCACCTGTCCGCTCGGAGCACCTATTGCGCTAATGAACGTGTCAGGCAAAAAAGTCCACTTCCACAATGACACAAATTACACAACGTTAATAGGCGAGTCATTGAAAAGATGGCGCCGGAGCCCAAACGGGGAATGCCGGGCCATTGGTTGGCCGTTGCAGAGATGACGGTGTGAAATCAGCAGTTGCTTCCTGACTCTTTTGTGCTTGACCCCAATTTTGAGGTCGAGTAAGCGTGATCAATGCGGCGGCAATTAGCCCGCTGTGCGCGTGTCCGCGAGTGTGTGTACGTGTCTCAAGAAGTGGAACAGCCAGGTCCAAAGACACCGACCAGGTCAAGGTTGAACAGACAAACAAATCAGCGAGCTCAAAAGTGCTGCGCCCGGTCCGACACGCATCGTATTGATCACTGGGCGGAGTCACGATGCATAGCAACGGAACCCAATCAGCTGTGGGTGTTCTGAAGAGAACAGAACCCCGGCCAGAACCCCGGCCTTTGACTCCTGGTCCACCTCGTTGGTCAGGGGGGAGGAAGAAGAGCAGGAGATGCAATAGTAAGAGATTAGATAGATGACCCCTGGGCTCCTGGCTTGCCTCCCCCACCGACACCCCCTCTTCTCTCCCCCCCTCCCTCCCTCCCTCCCCCCCTTATGCCGATCAATGACAGTTTCATGTGGCTTCTCTAGGCCTGCAGTGACGTGTGTCCTATTGATTTATCGACTTGACTCCAGGCAAGCCGACCCAGAAGCTTCTTCTCTCGGTGAGCAACCGAGTTCCAGCCAGGCACAAGCGTACAAACAACCCCCCCAAATACCCCCACCCCACCCCTCTCCATTTTCCCCTCATGCCAAGTCATCCGACTGTACAACTGGTTCCCCTCCCTCTGCTCTCTGGTTTCAGTTTGGTCCCGCCTCCTTGCTCTGGTCATGTAAAGAGGACAATGAGGGACACGCGCATTTACTGTCGCCTCCGATTTCCAGAGGCGGCTGTTCCACTTTTACGGTTAAAAGCTTCTTTTCTGTCGTGCGTGTCAATGTCACGCCTCTGTGCCCCCCCCCCCTCCCTCAAACGTTCTTATTTTTTGTAGGGGTCCAGCCCATCCTTTTTACTCTATGCCCCACCCCCTCGGGGTCTCTGGTGTCCAGTGAAAGGCCAGCGGACTCCGAGAGGGCAGCTGGACACTCCCTTGGTGGGTCTACCACTACGATGGCAGCTGGTCCTAAAAAGGAGAAGTTTAGTGGTGGCTTGGAGGAGGGGGGTCAGCGGGGGTCACGAGAGGCTCAGAGATCAGTGACCTGGCCACAGTTTCCAGCTGGGAGTTGGGAGGAGGTCACTTGGCAAATCCAGCTTCAGCCACGTGCTGGATGACCATCTGGGGGCCCTCCTAAAGAGAGCCAGCCAGCCAGCGTCATCTTCTTAGTGGGCCCATCTCAAGGTGGGGCCACTGCAGCTGTCTGCCATCAAAATGACCCCCATGTTGAATTTTCTCCTCAAATGTCAAGAGACTATCGAAGATTTCTTCCGAATGACATTATCTTTGACATGATGACATTAACGTGAAGATAAGCTGTGGAACTTCATTTGGTTGCCTGTAATGAAATGAACGATTGTCCGTTGAAGCCATTCCAGATGCTGTTTTTGCTCTTGTGCTGACAGCAAAGTAGATTTTTCAAAAAGGTGGTTGAGATTTGGGGAAATAGACACAGTAGCAGAGATTGGGATCTGGGAGCAGTCAGATGTTCCAAGCAAGGCCCTTAAAGGTTGTTTGTAAATGTCCAGATGGAGCAGCAGGCCCTCTTTGAGCTCTTAGCTGCTGTCCACTCTGATGGGCTCTGATCGAAGAAGAGATTAGCACTGGTTTGTTGCCACTGCTTTGCTCCTCCTCCTCTTCGTCTTCCTCTGTCCTTCCCCCGTCCTTTCATCATCACCCTCTTCTCCACCTGCCTTCTGTTTTAAAGTGATGGCACTGACCCATCCTCCTCTAGTTGAGGGTGCTGATTTTAAGAGTATTTTTAAGTATTTATATATTTTATTATTAATATATTTTTATTATTTTATTATTGTAATTATTATTTATTTTATTATTTTTGTTATATATATTTCTCAAGTATTTTTAAGAGTAGGGGTGTCTTCAAAATCATGTTTCGATATTCCTAATATGTCCTAAGGTCCATTTTGTATCTCTAGCCCTCGCCTCTACTTTCTGGAAGGCCCCGGAATTTCTGTCACGATACGTCCTAATCATAACAGAGCTTTGCAAATGATTTTGCGGACCTCCAAGTCATGGCTCACCGACTCCCGAGTTTCAGAAACACAAGCGGAACCATCCGACCCGGATGATCTGCTGCGGGGGGGGGGGGGGTCAGAGTTATTGCACCAAAGTACTCGAATGTGCTGAGAATTCCAGAAATGAGAAAGCGGCTAGTCAGCGATTCGATTCGGTCCTCATGAAAGAAAAAGCTGGCGTGAAATTTGATTAATTGCAGGACCGCTACCTCCTGATCCAAAATCAGCTGGACCGCTGTCGGGAAAGATACATCAGCCTGTTCTTGTCCGGGAACAGCGGACCTCTGCTTTATTTATATCAGGAGTGAGCGGTCAGGACCTTTTCGCTCGCTTTTTTTTTCGTCCAATCAGATTTCACCTTTGACGTCATGTGTTGCCAGATCCATCTAATCCGCGCAAGGCCTCCAGAATCAGTAGTACCGACTCATCAACTATAATTTCCGATCCATCCTCACAAGGCCAAAAGCATTTTTTTCCCCATCATCCTCAGAGCAAAACTATTCTCACGCTAGCAATGCTAGTCATGCTAGCGCATTAAGAGCTAGCGCCGACAGCATCAGGTGGAGGGAGAGAGGATGAATGCGCATACGTGTGGAAAACTGCATCGTCTTCATTTGGGAGTAACAAGGCTTGCTGAGGTGGGGGGAGGGTGTGGAGGATTGAAGGAGGGGCGGCGCCGGCCAGCTCGCTCACTCGGGCCGAGGCGTATCGATTGATTTCCCAATAGCCTCTGGTCCGCGAGCGGCGAACCCTGGCCCCGGTTGCTAGGTGACCGCACCGTCCGAGATGGAGAGCGGGGTGATGGAGGGTGACAGCGGCGCTCGGGGTCAGGAGGGGGCACTGGTCATTCTCCATCCGGACCCCTTTGGGATTCCGCCCGCCTGCCGACATGCAGAGCAGAGCGGAGCGCCGCCATCTTTTTACCTGCTCTCCCGCCATTACGGCCAAATAAAAGTGTGAAGCTTTTATGGACAGAGTGTGCTGAGTGCTCCTTGAAAGAAACTGCAAATGTTTACGGTGGTTATCCAGAGCCAGTTTATATGAACTATTGATCGGCGCTGGCCAGAGGTAACAAAAGTAAAAATACTTCATTTCTCCACGTACTTAAGTATTTTTTTTTCACATGACATCATTTTAATCCCTCCGTTTGAAAACGGTACTTTCAAAAATATTTTCTTTTATTTTCCTCGGTGGTGGATGACACAGCAGTTACGGTTTTGATTGATTAAAAGTTCCTAGCTAATTTAATTTAGCATGTTTTCAGCTAGCTATTAAAATTGGTTTTGTATAAAAGAGTCCAAAAAATACGAATTCAAAGTCACATTTGTTTTCTTTTTACTGACTAAAAAGAGTTAGTCATTTTTACTGTCGCCGCTATTGTTAGCCGCTAACATACAAAATGCAAACTTTTTATTTTCTCCCCTCCAGAGTACTGTCAAGACCCCAGAACAAAAGAATAATTCTGTAAACATGAAGTGTCCATAATCTATAGGCCGTATTCCACAGTGATACATGATAGCGCCAGCCAGCCAGCACGACGCTCGCTCTTCTACATATCGATCGATCGCTCGGCCGCCGCTGAAAAATGATCCAGAAGAAGAGGAGGGTGGGGGGGGGGGGGGGGGGGGGGGGGTGTAAAGAGGGAGATGAATGTAAAAAGATCTACACATCCCACTGTACACTGCCAGCCAACTTACCAGAAGGCACAGCGAGGGAGGTGGAGGGGGGGGGGGGGATTGCGAAGGGTCACCGGCAGCTCCAGTTGGGCCACCTCACTGCTCCATCCGCCTTCATCCCGTGCCATGCTTCTCATGTGAGGGAGCTTCATATCCCGAGGAGAGGGAGAACTTTTCAGTCTATTAATAAAATGTTGAGGGGTGAAGGAGGATGATAGCTTTGGTAGCGCCACTGATGTTTCTGTCTTTTTTTTGCCCCTAAGCGAGGCCGCCGCCGTTGCCGCTCTTAAATATTCTCCTCCCCTGCGACTCGGAAGCATGGCCGGGGCCTCGGGGTCTGAACGGGAAAGACCTTGCGCATCAACCAGGAACTGAGATTCCGGAGATGAATGAAGCGGAAGAGGACCTGAGTGTGTCTTGACAAGAATCCCAAAACAAATATTGTTAGTCTTCTGAGGATAGCTCCAAATTCTCAAGCCTTCCGCAAATGCAAAATGATTCTCATCTGGTGAAATTCTCAAGCTGGACCAACTGTAGGACCTCCTTAAAAGGAGCAATCATCCCGAGAAAATGTTATTTCATTTCAGGTGCAAGTTGTCATTCCCGACCTTCCACAACCAGCGGGAAGTCCAATTTCACTTCCGTATCTGTCACAGCAACAAACATTGTATTAAATTCCCCAAAACGATTCAAAGTAAGAATCAGGAGGTTCTCCTTTCCATCTAGAAAAACATGCCAAAGATTCTAACCCAGAACCTTCAAACTGCGTGGCGGATGTGCTAACCACTCCACACTATGCTGCTTCATTATTTCAAAACATGTTTTGAAATAACTTGCAGGTTCTACATGCTAAACCCAGATTTGAAGGCAGAATCTCACAACATATTTCTAAATATCTAATCCTGTCAACTTTTCTTGTTTTTACAACGGATTTCCCCCGTGGGGACGGACGGCTCTACGTATTTGTGTGTGTGTGTGTGTGTGTGTGTGTTGCAGCACGAGCGGGGGTGCGCGGATGGAGATGGTATCAATCCAGGCCATTGAATCTATTGATTAGTTACCTTTCTTATTAACATGCTGATTAAAGAGAGGGAGTGAGCGATGGAGAGGGAGGGGAAGGAAAGGAAGCAAGGAAGGAGTTGTGCACCAGGCTGCACACACACACTTTGCCTCGGACGCACACGGAGAGCGGATTTTAGATGCAGAGCTGCAAAACGGGAAGAATCGCATGCATGCGGCCATGACCAAGACGAGGATGCGTGAAAAGGTGGGAGAGGGTGAAAAAGAGGAGGAAGGGTGGGAAGGCCTTAGGAGGCCAAACACTTTGAGGAATGACTTTTTAGATGACCCAAAGGAGCGCTTGAAATATTCGCCATTGCTCCACGGGCGGGTGGGGGGTGTTCACTACTTTTTTGGCTGCTGACGCAGGTGAAATATGTCCAATACGTTCTGATCCAGTTAGCATGCGGCAAACCCTCGACATGTTTACGTTTTCAAATTGAATGTCAATTTAATGTTGTAAAGATATGTTCGTTGAATTAACATTGACTTCAATGTTTACTTAATGGTGGATGACACAGGTGAAATATATCCAATATGCTACAGGTTAACCAGTTAGCATGTGTGTTGTCAGCATGCTACATTGTCTGTACTCATATTGCCCTTGCCATGTTCAATGAAATCAGATTTTTTTTCCCTTAATGTTATGTTTTTGAAATATATTTGTTTAACACTGATCTATTTGTTTACTTGGTGGCAGGGCACACACTTGAAATATGCCCAATATGCTACTAGCATGTAACCAATTAGCTTGTGTGGTAGCATGCTGTTGGGTCTGCTCACAACTGACCCTTCCTTACATGTTTATTTTCCTGAAGACTAATCTGTTTTTAATCTAATATTGGAGAAATATGTTCATTTAGGATTGATTTATGTGTTTACTTGTTGGGTAAAATACGTCCAATCTGTTACTTCCAGGTAATCAGTTGTGAGCATGCTGCAGTTTCTGTACACAAATTGATTTGTTTTTAATGTAATATTTCATATGTTCATTTTAATTGTCTTCTTGCACTGCAGTGGGGATGAAAAGAGTGAAAAACTTCCAACATGCTAATTTCAGCTAACCAGATAGCTTGCGTGTTGTTAGCATAATTCTGTATTTGTAGACATGTATAGGCCTTAACCTGTTCATTTCTCTTTTTGTAATAATGTAGGACAAGTAGATACTATATTCATTTTACTTTGACGTGTGTGTTAACTTGTTGGCTGGTGACGCGGGTGAAATATATACAGTATGTTCGTTACAGCTAATCAGTTGTTAGCATGTTCTGTTCATGTTGGTCTTGACCAGCTTTTGTTACGTAATCTAATATTTTGGTTACATTCATTCAACATTTACATTTATGTCTCCCTTCTTTTTAGCATGCTCTAACCCATTATAATTGACTTTTGTGTTTCATTCATTTGGACTAGTTTTGTTTTATTTGCTCTACTATGTGTATTTTTTTTTTAGCCTTTTCACAGTATCATGGCTTCATTGATATTCATTTTGACTGGATTTTTGTTTTGTTTTATTTTACCTAGAAGCAAGATTTTTTATTTTAGTTTATAAAGGTGAGGTAAATCTCACCTTTATAAAATAAAATTGTGCATGTGTGTCAATCTCACTAAATATTGATTATTTTGATGCACTGGGGAGGGGGCGGAATGCAAATCAGAACGTGAACTATTCAAATTGTTGCTGATTAATGTTGCCGTTGTTTAATCTTATTAACTTTTTATTGAATTTCCATATTTAATAAGATGGAAAGACACAAACACACACACAATTTGATGTCATTTGCAAATGTATCTTGCATCTTCTATGAAAATAGTAGTAGGACAAATAGAAGCTGTTTAAAATGCATGGATCAATATGCTGAATATTAATACTTGCGCTCTCAACACACACGCTTACAGTCTAGCCACTTCATTAGGTACACAAATAAGATGAAAAAAAAAAGTGCCTTTTTCCCTTTTTTGACACGATTAGACAGATATTCGTTTATTGTTGTGCTTATTTAAATCTGTACTGCACAATAAAAGAACACTATTGCCTTAATTATAATTTTCTAATATTTGGACCAATTTATTTAGCTACATGTTAGTTGAAACATGAAATTGAAATAATGACAGCCCATAAATCAATATTTTGGATTATACATGAGTTTAAAAAAAATATGCTGTAGTATTACAATGAATTGAAAAAGAAAAAAAAAAGAAACGCGACGAGTAAAAACGAAAATCACCTAAATATTTCTAAATATGAGTTTTTGGTTGTTGTTTTTTGCAGCAGCAGTTGATCGATCGAAGCACGTGAGCGCGTGCGCGAGCTTTACTGAGGGGAAAAAAAACACGGATCTGAATGCATTCAAATAAAGTTGCATTTGTTCTGCGTTTTTTTTTAGACATTGTAGTTGTGTCTGTGTCTGTGCGTGTGTGTGTGTGTGTGTGTGTGTGTGTGTGTGTGTGTGTGTGTGTGTGTGTGTGTGTGTTAAAATGTAAAAACGAGTCGTGATGTATTTGTTTGAAGCTTGTTTTTGGGCCGTCTTTTTGGAGTTTATTGATTTTAAAAATGTAAATCACAGTTAAGTTCCCTTCTCAGCTGATCAATAGAAGTGTGAAGTCACGAGAATTTACTCCCCCAAAAAATATTCGGCGATTCCGTTTGTTCCTTTTCTCACATGAAATCCAGTGCAATTAATTCACATATTGACTGGTGCGTGCGTGTGCGCGCGTGCACGTGCCGTTTTATTGATTGCTCAGTGAAGCAGAAGACATTTAAAAAAAACAAAAATAAGGGCTGGAAGGGAAATGAAGGATATTCTTGAATGTTTGATTTAACGAAAGAAATGCAAATGTCTCTTTTGACGTAATAATATTGAATGTACTTCTGGAATCTGGATTCATAAAATAGTTGAGTGTATTTATTTGTTTCAATTCTATTGTCGTTCATTCTTGCACGATGCATTTTATTTGACAGCAAATTAAATGTGTTTTCTGCTCACTTTTGACATGTCATTTAGTTGTTTCATCGTTTTTTGACGGATCATTTTAAATTCTAAGTCAAATGTAACACTTGAATGCATGGGAATAATAGACGTATTGAAGGTGTTTATATTTATTCACTTTTTTTTAAAGAGATGTGTGTGTTGTTTTATCACAAAGCAAGTCAACTTTAAATTCCACTGCTGTGCTTGTAAAATCTAAAAAGAATGAAATACAATAAAAATACGTTTCATTTGTGCATAAATAAAGTGGAGTGAACGAGAACATGATTGCCGACTGGAAATGTTATTGATGAATTGCACACATTTTATTTTAGTTTTACAAAGTTCTTTTGTTGCATTTAAGGCCACATAAAATTGATATATGTCATTCAATTGGTTATTATGACAATAAAGTCAGTGCTTGTAATAACTTGTGTTTTTCTCTGTGTGTGTGTGTGCGTGTGTGTGTGTGTGTGTGTGTGTGTGCGCGCCTGTGTGTGTGGAAAAACACGTGTTAATGTGAATATTAAGATGAATAGGCATCGGTAAAAAAGCTGCCTTAATTGATAAATGTGAAAATAACATTGATAGGCTAAATATAAAATCAATACACAGCATGGTTAAAAATAGCAAATATTGCAGATTTGAATATAACGTGTAAAAACACCTTTTTAGCAATCTCTGCGGTTAATTGCAGCACTTGCATGTGCATAATAAATGATCATTTATTATGAATGATAAACGATTATTGTTCCGTTGTTTCACTATAAATTTTGAATTGTAATAAAACGGAGGACAAAATGAATCCCCGCAAAAATATTTGTGTTTGTTGTCCGTGTAACGTCACGCAGACATCTTCCTGACCTTTCGGCCAATAGGGGGAACCTGACACTCATCGATCATACAATTTAATTGAAAATTATTTAAATATGACCCATAACTTACATGTTGGAAGTTACTGTGGTTGAACTTTGAACCCCAATCCCCATCATGGAGCTTTCCAGAACCATCTATTTCTCCCTGTAGGCCCGGACGCGCGTGCACGCCCCTTGGTGCACATGCACGCGGATCGATCGCACGGCATCTGCTGTGCACGCGCAGCGTCGATTGAATGATCACGTGAGAAAAAAAAGACTTGATTATTACGATGAGGAAAATTCTAATACACAACAGAATAAAGCAGCAATTCAGCAAAAAGCTCATTGGCGGAATCATCCCTAAAATATGCCTTTAAAAAATTACAAATGGCTCATAAAAATAATGCTTTATACTGTTTTTAATATTAGTCATATTAAAATCAAATGTATATAAATGTACATCATAGATAAGTATATAATCCATATTGTACATGTCATTGTGTGTGTCCAAAATATTACAAATAGAACACAATGTCCATAATAAATTAAGTAGAGTTATTATTATGTATAATATACACTATATTATATATTATTTTCTATTCATCTGCACATGGTATCTACATATTGTATTAAATTAGATGCATAGTGTGAACAAGTGAGAGCTCCAATGCGTCGGTCACCCTTTGTCTTAGAAATGATAATGCAATTATAGATGTAGGCGGTTCACACTGGTCACTAAATTAGGAACACAGAGCTATGCTATCTAATAGGAGGGAAAAAAATATATTTGATGTAAGTGACCAAAACATTAGGAACACATGCATCACTAAATTAATCAACGCCGACTATTAATTATTATATTATACCGTACAATATTGTTGAATAAATGTATTTATTTTTCAAAGAAAGAAAAGACAATTTTATCCCTCCATTAGCATCGGACGGTGTACCTAATCAAGTGTCTCGACGAGAGTGCATTTCAAGAGGTTTTAAACGCTTGGATCCGAGATTTTGGAGTGAGAAGGATGAGAAGGACGGACTCAACTTAAGATAAGTGTGTGCGTGGGAGGGGGGGGGGGTATTTAAGGGGAGGGGGCTCATCATGGAGGTGGAGATGTAACACACACACACACACACACACACACACACACACACACACACACACACACACACACACACACACACACACACACACACACACACACACACACACACACACCCTGGAGAGAAAGGGTTAATTGGAGGAGGAATTTCATCGCACATCTGTCAGATTTTAAGGCCGTGGTGACGCACCGAGGGGAGGGGGAACAGTGGGGGGTGGGGGTGAGGAAGAAGAGGAGGAGGAGGAGGAGAAAGAGTTGGTGCTGAGATCGATGAAGTGGCTGGCAGAGCGAAGAAGAGGAGGAAGAGGAGGAGGAAGATCTCGGCAGATAATGAAAGAAAAAGCACCGCGGAGCTGCTAAGACCAACGCGGGCGAACGCGGAGCAAAATTACGAGTGGGGGAAGAAGAAAACGAAGGATTAAAGGCATATGTATCTTTTTTGGGGGGGTGGAGAACACAAAAAGCTTGACGGAGGTTTTCGGACCGTGCGTGTGCACGTCGCTCAATGCAGGAGATGCTCAGCAGAAGTCGCGGACGCGCGCTGAAGGTAAGACCGCGAACGCACCATTTTGATTCATTGTTTAATTCTAATCGCTTGGTTTTTATTCATTATTATTATCATTTGTCCGCATTTTTACCCCCAAGTACCAATAAATGTGGTTCAATATTTGAGGGGAAAAGCGCGTGCGCGAGACAAGGGATTCGGACGCGGTGGTGTGAAACGTGCTCGTTTTGTTGTCGGAATGCTGGAGTAGTGGTTAACACGTTTGCCTCACACTTCTGACTTTCACCGTTTGAATCTCGCATCTCATCCCAATTCCAAAAACAGGCAGCTTCTGTTGACTGCTTTGCGTCCATGCTATAGTGCTTGTTTGTCCATTTGTGCCTTGCGATTGAGTGGCAATCAATCAATTAATTAATCAATCAATCAATCCAGAGTGTATCCCACTTCTCTTGCCAAACAAAAGTCAAGGACAGGCTCCATCCAGCTCACCTGTGACCTTAATTTCACACACGAAATGCAAGTGTGAGCTTGATGCTAATTGTCCACAATGTGAATGCTTTTGGGTCTTTTAAGCGACGTGATTGGCTGGTGAGCAGTCCCTGGTGTACCATGGCTTGACTCCAGCTCACCTGCAATTGTGAACGCTTGTTTGAGTGATGAGACGCCGCTGCCGAGCCCATGTGACGACGTCTTAACTGAATTCAACAAATATGTGTGCCAAGGGTGTCATAAAGGGAAGACAAGTAAAAGGCTAGCAACAAAAACAATTCGGAACTATTGGGCTCAATTATCAGTTATAGCAGTTTTTCCAAAACAATGACATGATGTAAACAATGCTTAGGTTTGCACCCCTTTGGTGTAAAAATAACAAAAAATGTCGGTTTTTGCACTGTGTAACTGTCCTGTTGTTTCATACAGGCACAAAAGGACGCTTGAAGAGGGTCTTCCTGTGGGTGACGTGGGAGTGCCAGGAAGTATTTAACGGCGCTCACATCATTAATTAGCCGCCGCAAATCAATACATTCCCACTCATCGATAAATCCATCCGGGATGGACGGGAGTCTGGGAGAGATGTCGCTGCACGGCCACACCGAGCTTCACTCGCGGGACCTCTCGGCCGCCTTCCCCCGGCCCCCCTTGGGCGCCGCCGGGCCTCCTCTGGAAGCCGAGCCGCGGGCGCCTCCGCCGACCTTCGAGCACTCCATGTCGGCGCTGGGCTACAGCGGCGACTCCCCGTCGGCGTCGGGGAGCACCTACACCACCCTGACCCCCTTGCAGCCCTTCGACGACAAGTTCCACCACCATCATCATCATCACCACCCCTGTCTCCCCGTCAGCAACGTCATCGGGAGTTTCACGCTGATGCGCGAGGATCGCGGCGGCGGCGGCGGCCTCCCAGCCAACTTCTACAACCCTTACGCCAAAGATCTCGCCATGACGCCGCCCTCCTCGGGTTTGGGCTCCATGCACGGCTACGGGAGTCCCAACAGCGGGGGCGGAGGCGGCGGACAGATGCTCCACGGCGGTTACGACGTCCACGGCGGGAGCCTCTTCTGCAGGACCTCGGACTTTGGGCGGGAGATGTCGCCCCCGGGATTGGGCGCCGGCGACATGGCCATGGGGCACCAGCTGAACAAAATGGACGGAGCGGCCCACCACCCTCACATCTACAGCCAGCACTACCAGGCCCACCACCATCACCACCACCACCACCCCGGCCAGCAGGCCGCCAAGATCGTGGACCACCTGCATTCCCTCTCATCTTCCCAGGGGGACGGCGACCTGGGTGGCAGCTCCCCAGGGGGCGGGGGCGGCGGCGAGGAGATCAACACCCGAGACGTGGCGCAGAGGATCATCACGGAGCTGAAGCGCTACAGCATCCCGCAGGCCATCTTTGCCGAGCGGGTCCTGTGCCGCTCGCAAGGGACGCTCTCGGACCTCTTGAGGAACCCCAAACCCTGGGCCAAGCTCAAGTCCGGACGCGAGACCTTCAAGAGGATGTCCCGGTGGCTGCAGGAGCCCGAGTTCCAGAGAATGGCCTCGCTTCGGCTGGAGGGTGAGAACACACACACACACACACACACACACGTGCATACAAAAACTTGGAATGACGTTTCTCATATGAAACGATGTCCCAAATAGCAGAAAGAATGGATGATGTTCCATGTTCAGAAAAAAAAGTTGGAATCTTCTTCCTCATGGTTCCAAATGGAAAAGTATCCCCAGTAGAACGCTGTTCTTCACAGAATGTTGCCGAGGTGGCGGTTTGTTGTTTTTCCTTCCTCGTGGCCGATCCCGCTTTTGTTTAATTACAAGTGTGTATTGATTACCATGGGAAAGAGCAGCTCGCCTCGGCCGCCATTTCCAGACGGGAATTAGCATTCCGAGGAAGGAGTCTCCTCTCTCGCCCGTGCTGTTTTGTCAAATAAGCGTTTATCTGCCGAGTCGTTTGTCCAAACACGACGAGCCGCCGGTGAGCTCGGCATTAAGCCACGGTTCAATTATATACGCCACGACACCCTCGAGTGTTTGGAAGAGGCCATCGGGACGAACGCTCCGAGTGAAGGACGTGGCGATCGGAAAAGGATGAAAATGCAAAATGAGGGCTACGCAAAGTCCGGCTTGCGGGCCACTGCTCATTTTTTAATTGTTATGATTCAAGATTGTTTTGTAAACATGCACTCTCTCATTTAAAATGTATTGCGCAAAAATTGTACCTCAATAAATAAATGCTCAGAATAAAAAATGACATGCAAATGGATTTAAAAGTGAAATACAACTGAACTGTACTAATTGCGGCCCATTTGCATGTTGTGATTTCAGAGCGCAAATACACATCAATGTTGTTTTTATTCAGCCGTGCGGCCTCGCAAGAGTTAAACAGCCTGGCCGAGTCTGAGCGGCTCACATTTAATCAATAATTTCTATCAGCCGCTGGCCCACAAAGCAATGGAGAGGGAGGGAGGCGGGAGTTGGGGGGGGGCAACTGCGTGGGCTGCGGGGGGAAGGCCGGAGCCACCCTGAGGTGGGGGGAAGGGATTGTGTTGGGGGGGCGCTAAAGGGCTCTCCATCACGTTTGCGCAACACGAGACGCAGCGTACATCACGATTAGCGGCTGTTCCCACCATCATAAGACACCCGAGGGGGGGAGATATTTATGTCGGCCCGCCACCGCCGATTTATAGCGCGTCCATTGTGAGCCTCTTACGCGCCATTACAGTGCTAGCAAGCATTTACTTAATGGTCACCGCCATGGCCAGCCAGGGAGGAAGTGGGCCAGGGCGCACCCCCCTCATCCCACATCCTGGTTACCCTCCCACAACAGGCCCTAAATTCTCCCTGCACGCTAACTAGCCGTCGCTATTGTGTTGCAGTTTTTATTACGACATATCACTACTGTACAGAATACGCTTAGCTAACTAAGCTAGCTCATGCAAGGAAAATGAAGAGTGACGCAGTCATTTTGTTTTTTGCAGAAGATAAAGAATATACGCCCGCGAGTACTGTTATATTGTCTGTCTATGTGTGTTGCTGCACTATTTGTGTTCAAATAGGCATTGCTTAAATGGATGCCTGTGTAAAGTTCGAATTTTCATGTGTAAAAAAAAAATAACACACAGGTTGTGCATGAGCACTTTTGTTCATAATGACGCTAAACGAGCATCATATTGTTTCATCATCGCTAGCGCCGTCGGAGAGTCTCGTCGTCGAGACAAGCTTTTAAATGTCCGAAGGTTGTTGCGGTGTCGCCGGGGAGAAAGATGGAGAACGAGGCGGCGCTGAGGTCACGCTCGTTTCCCGACTAATGACCGAGAAACCTGGAATGAGATGTTTGGGGATGACGAAATGGAAGCGGATCAATTGCGGGTGTTTCATTTATTTAATGTAGCGCTTGTGTGTGTGCGTATTTGAAGGTCACACTGAGCTGCTATCTCCAGCCAATCAGCTGAGGCGTCTGCAGACATTCCTCAAAGAGCGGAATGAAATCTTTTCACTCGCTCATCTTCAGATGCTCGACTGCCATTTTTCAACAATGCAGCTACAATATTTATTATCGACATGAACAATCCATGAATTCAAACAAGGGAGCACTGTTACTCGTCCACCGGTAGTGTTTATTCTCCACACGAGTATTTTGGTAAAGGTGACTACAGATGATCTTATTATTCGATTAATCTTTTAATGATTTTGCCGATTAATCACTGCATCAAATTGAAAACAAATTTGAATTATTTTACTCAAAAGTAGGGCATTATATTTCAAATTGACATTGAAAACACACAAATATATGCAAATTAGGATTTCGTCTTAATGTCAGAAAAGAATTCTCAATTTGTTGATTGATTTGTCGTTCGATTAATCGGTGCGCTACAAGAATATATTATTGCAGTGAACATGTTAATGCAGTTAATGTGCTATTGCGGTGAGCAGTTAGCGTGTCACTGAAGGCATCGGCGAGCCCGTCAGAATCTTCAGGAATCCGCCAGACAGGCGCGCCGATGCCTTCACTGACACAAGTTGCTGATTCGTCTCTTTGCGGAGCGTCCGCTTTGCCGACCTCAGCGTTTTCCCTTCGGACAAATCCACTTTCCCGCACTTAATCCATTTGTCCTCGTTATCCGCCTGCACTTTTTGTTTGAATTTGTCTCTCCTCTTCGTAGCTTGCAAGAGGAAGGAGCAAGAGCAGAGTAAGCTGGAGCGGAACCAGGGGCCCAAGCGTACTCGGCTGGTGTTCACCGACCTCCAACGCCGCACGCTGCTGGCCATCTTCCGGGAGAACCACCGGCCTACCAAGGACTTGCAGGTGACCATTTCGCAGCAG
The DNA here is from genome assembly GCF_901709675.1 of Syngnathus acus. Lineage (NCBI taxonomy): Eukaryota > Metazoa > Chordata > Actinopteri > Syngnathiformes > Syngnathidae > Syngnathus > Syngnathus acus. Next base: position 13,230,733 of record NC_051101.1, on the reverse strand, counting down.
CTGGGCTTGGAGCTCTCCACCGTCAGCAACTTCTTCATGAACGCACGCCGCCGCAACCTCAGCAAGTGGAGCGACGAGGGCCGCCCGTCCTCCACCGGGTCCTCGGGATCCAGCGCCTCGTCCTCGGCCGTGTCCTGCAGTACGGCCTGATGGCGGCGGCGGCGGCGAGGGGACACGAGGCCGAGTCTGAGCAGTGATCGGCCGGCGTGAAATGTCCTCGTGGAGGCGCGGAAGCAGCCGTGATCCACCATTTCAAACCAAAGCGTGGGGCGGGTGCCCTGGAGTGGAGATAGAGGGCGCCGCAGTCATACGAGCACGGAGCGGGTTGTCTGGCTCGTACAGTGGTACCTTAACTTTCCAGTCAACTAAACTCAGCTATTGTTTCATTTTTTTTAAAACACAAAAGAAATGAGAACACAATTTTCCTCTCAACAAAAAATGATGTGGGGTTTCATTTCATTGAAGCTTGGTGACGGAGTGGAGCTACCACTGTACTATCCTTTTCAAGACGCCATCTTAGATGGGAGAGTGGCGGCGGGAGGTTCCACCAATCAGGAGCAAGCATACTTTTGGTGCACCTCCACGCCTTCGCCCGCTCCTGACCAATCAGGAGCTGCTGTTTGCTCACATGCGCCGAGAGCTCTCTCTTTCTCTCGTGGGTGACTTTTCCCCCAATCAGACGCCCCCCCCCCCTCCCGTTTTGTTTATCCCCCGCCTTTCCTCGGGAATCACGGTGGAGGAAGATGGGGAGTTTGTCTTTTTTTTCTTTTTAGCATGCGTTTCCATGGCGATGGCTCCCAGGACTTGCGAGCCTGGAATCATCCGGAGGCCTCGGTAGCGTCTTCGACTCGCAGCTGTCAATCATTCCCAGGAACAGGAGCGCCCCCTCCTTTGCCACCACATGCAGAATCAACCCTAATTCCTTGGCCTTGACAGAATCACAAAGGTCAGGACAGAATCCAACAATTTTGAAAACCATTCAAGGTCTTTGAAGGAGGGGGTTGACACTTACTGTTTGCCACACACTTTTTCTTCTTTTTTTTTTTTTTACAATGAAGGAATGTGGTTCTTTCTGAATTTTGTTTGTACAGATGTCAAGCACACGCCGGTGGTTTTGGTCCGCAAAGGAAACGGGTTTTGACTTGCCGCCCTTTTTGGCCAACTGAACCCCATCCTCTATTTATCTTTGTCTATTTATTGTTTAGTTCCTTTTATTTATTTGCCTATTTATTGACTGATGCCAACTATACGATCTACGTGTTTATTTATGATGTCTGTGTTTTTAATCCGATGGGCACTTTTAGCTGTAGAATCCCATCGTAATACCAAAGATGAACTTTGCTTCCCTGAATGTACGGCTCGAACCCCCTGACCTGACCTGACCCGACCCCTTGATTCCTACGTCCCTCTCTACAATTAAGACACTTGCAGAACTCCTCTGCGCATGCGCGGGGAGTCGATGCGTGATTAGAATTTTAGAGGCTTGAACGTTGATGTTAAAGAAAAAACATTACAAAACATTGCAAACCTCCGTTCATCTTTCACAATTTCCGGACAGGAAAAAAGGACCTGGAGACCTAAGAGTATGGACTTAATTTGTAAATTTCTTCAACATATTTATTTCATCAATATGTTAAAACGCGTTGACTGCGCAACTAATGAGAGACAAAATATCAGCACATTTTTAAAGTCATGGTCAGTATGTAAATCAAGAAACATTTCCACGTGTCAATATCATAAACTCGCTGCCTTAGGTCACGTGAGCAAAACATGGCGTTATTTGCGTTTTGCTGCCAGTGTTGTGACGCATAGTAATTGAAGACAAACATTCACTTTTTCGTCAATATGCACATAAAACAGCGGTCGGTGCGCTACAAGCACATTTCAACAAATGTCCTACCTGTGTCATCGTCGTGTCTCCGCGTTGCACACTTGAGCAAAATGTCATCCATGCGTCCATCCATTATCTGAAGCGTACATCTTCTAATCTTAACTATCGTGACCCAGCATGGGGCGGTCAGCGTACGGACACAGTTTAAAGTAGATAATTTTTTTTTTTTAAAAAAGGCGAACTTCGTCCAAATCACGGCGTCCATTCAAAAGTTTTTGTTACCCACAATGCACCGTGCGAACCGGAGCTCTGCAAGTGGTCTGCTCCCGACCCCGCCCCCTCCCGTGGTGTTCCGTACAATGTCTTGACGGCTTGGCCCCCGTTTCTTTGTGTGTGCGTGCTCAGCTCTTCGAGGCCAAAGCTTATTTGAATGTTGTGATATGAATATTGATAATATTGATGATGACAATAATAGCGTGATGAGGTGGGGGAGCCCGTCCGTCCGTCCGTCTCTGGACCCTTCCGTCCACCTTCCACATGCGTCTTCAAGGTCACATGCTCGTGTTCCTCGGGGGTCCTGCATGCTTGTGATCCCCCACCCCTTCCAACCCACCATCACCTCACCCCTGTCCTCATCCACAGTCTCAGTTCCAAGTCCCTCTTGAAAGAGCCCTCAAAAGGTCTAAGCAGCTCGCAAAATCGGACCTTTCTCCCCTTCGGATTTTTTCTCTATCTTATTTTCTAAAGGGGTTGAGGGGTCCAGGAATCAGGAGCTCCTCAATGGGAAGCCATTTTGAGCATTGATTTGATATCCACGAGTCTTTGTCCTCACTCGTGAGACAATTCAGTGCACAATTGTTTCTTACTCGTTGGGCTTAGCATCACTTACGCAGCACATTCATTTACTTTTAAGGTTGAATTGTAAACGAGTAAGCCAAAAGTGGCTAGTAAGACCCAGTTGCTCTACTAATTGGGTTACTAGTGAGGACAAGGAGGACACTAGTACATGGACCTCAAGGTGGATATCAAGGATATGGAATAAATCCCCCCAAATGTTTTCCCCAACCCTTCCTCGCATGGTTGTCTGAGCTTTACGAAAATACCAAAGATCGCATCCGTTTCCCAGTCCGCTTGCGCGTCTCTGCGGACAAGCAGGCCTTCACTGTGTGCACTTGACAGATGAGCGGTGAGGGGGTGATTTGGGGGGGCCTCGGAGGAGGTCATTGACTTTTCTAGTAGACTTCAAAGGAGTCCTTCTCTGCGGGTATTTGCTGGGATGTACGCTGTCGGACATACCGGCGGGCTTTGGCGAGGGTGGGAGGGGCTTGTTTAAATGTTTAATGCGTAACAATTGAGAGCATGATGGAAGGTCAGCCCGGGTTGTCGGTCTTTTGAAGAATAAATACGGGAAGGCCTTCAATCGGTGTGCTGCCGGCTGACTGCACATTCTAGCCCCCCCCTTCCATCCCACTGGCTCCACCTAGTGGCTGGAGGATGCAAATGAAAAACTCTTTCAGGGTCAAAATGGAGAAAAGAGCAAAAAATGAATCAAATAACCAAAGATGGAAGTAATATAAGGAACAGTATTGTTGTGTTGAAGCGGAACTGAGACAATGATTCTCTCGACTGTGCCCCCCCCAACACCCCCCACACTTTTCTGTACACGAAGACTCGACCATCTACCTCAACTGTGTGAGAAGATATTCCGTAACCAAAGAATTCCATGCTGTCAGGGTGTCTGTCTGTCTGTCTGTCTGTCATCCGTCTCGTCATCTTCTACTTCATGCCTTTATGTGCAAAAAATCTAAAAAGCAACCCAAAAAAATAGCTGGAATCAATCTGTTGCGGCGCCCTAGTGGGCCCGCGTCCAGCCAAAGCTTCCGTCCCGTCCATCCGTGTTCTGTGTGTAAATAAATTCCTTGTCAAGACCAAAAATAACGAAAGAAGGAGGTGACAATCCAAGCAAGGAGGTTCTTGCTGTAATCAACGTTGCCTGTTCCTTGTTTTCCCCAAAAGAAAAAAAAGCCGGAATCACGGGACTTTTCCCCAGAAAGTCATCCCGTAATCAAAGTAGGAGACAGAAGCTATTTTTCCACGTTTGTAAGAAGAAGCCAGCCTCGCTCTCTCGTTCTCGCTCCAAAGGGAAAAACGGGGAAAGGCGCCGCGGGAATGCGAATATTTGACTGAGTGCGTTTCCTGGGCGAACGTGGCGGGAATTTTGCTTTTCTTTTTTTTTTCTAACAGCAACTCAAGAGAATCCCTTTGAATACCTCATGTGAAACTTGTTTGTTGTGATGTTGCACTAAAAAAGTAGAAAAAATAAAAACACTCATTTGTAACCCAACACGTGCTCTCTCTCTGAACGTCTTTAAGTCAACTAACACTTTCATAATTGCTTCACTTACAGTTAAATGCATAAAAGAAAAAAGCATTACTCACATGACGCTAACATAGAAGGCTAACAGAAATTGGAATCAATGTCAAGTTACTGTTACATGACGGGGTAGCAGGCGAACATGGCGATGCCGCACTGGTTGCTTTTGCCGCGAGCCATCCGGATGTAGCCGCCGTCCCCGAACGAAGCTCCCCAGCTGGAGAGAGAGAGAGATGCAGTTACCACATTTGACCACACGGTGGCGCGGTGTGGCTGTGGTATTAGGAACCGCAGCACAATTAACAACTGGCCGTTATGCTTTTAAAAGTCATTAAAATTGGATTTGTGGAGACGTTGTTCCTAATGAAGTGGCCATATTGTATACAAAATGCGGTGTGTACCTGTTCTTGACCAGCCAGAATTGTTTTCCATCTAGCGTTCCGTAGCCGACCGCTAACACGGCGTGGTTCACGCTCTTCGAGCATGACGCGTCGTCGTACACGCCTAGACATATTCATATCTTATGAAGTCATAATCTTGACTCCTCAATTTTGGATGAAGAGTGACAATGCTCGTGGGTGGACATTGAACGCACCGCTGCTGTAGAAGGCAAAGGTGGGCCGGGAGGCGTCGATGGCGACCGAGATGGGTCCGATAACGGCGAGCGCTTGCTTGAGAGCGTCCTCGTCGTTCTCGGGCAGGACGTTGTAGCTCGAGCAGTTGGCGGCGCGCTGGGCGGCGCTGTAGCGACACTGCCCGGACTGAACCAGACAAAAATAAATACAATATTTAGAAAAAGAAATGAATAATCACATAAAAATTGGTGCTCATTTTTGTTTGATATTTTTTAAATTATATCAATTCAAATTTATTCTTTATTTATAAAATGAAAAATGTTTTTTGTCTTAATGTGATCCGATCCTCACCTTCCCCGTATACGGGTACGACTTTTCCGAGTCGATGCCGCCGTTGTCGATGACGTATCGGAAGGCCGCGTTGATGAAACCACCATAGCAGCCCCGGTTGCCGTACTTGCCCGAGCAGTCCACGAGGTTCTGGGGGCTCAGGTCCACCAGGCGGCCGGTAGTCCTGGCCAGCTGGCCCTCCAGAGCTCCCGCCGCGCTGAAGGCCCAGCAAGAACCACACGAACCCTGCAAAGCCACAACGATGCCCTCGTGAAGATCACTTCTCCAGTTTTGGACAGATTCTCACCACTTCACCTGCATCTTGACGCTTGTGACGTACTTTTGGTCCCTCCAGTCTACAGAGTCGGGTATGTCAACCGTTTGGCGAAGCGGCCAATCAGAAGACCGGTTGTGGAAGTCGGTGGGAGGAGTCAAGTTGGCGAAAGATTGACGGATCTCATCAAGTGTCTACAAAGGGATACATGCAAAAGAAATAAAGATGAATCACAGCAGTGAGCAAAATTCAAAATAGGTTAAAGAGGTCTCACTAGGTCTCCAAGTATGTTCATGCTGAGCTGGTAGCTGTGGAGACCCATGGATGCTTCCAGGTTGTGCAGTGTGATGAGCATCAGGTTCTTTTCCCACAATCCTCGGCGATGAAGGTCCTCCGGCTGAAAGGCCGCAGACACTTGTCAAGAGGTTAACTTGAAAAAATAAGGACTTACCTGGCTGCGGTACCACTTGCCGTGCGTCTTCTTCCACAGCATCCAGTGCTCATCCAGGTCCACGTCCAACATGGCTGCCGCCAATACCGTGTGCAGTGAGACCAGCAGCAGGCCCATTAACATCAAGCCTCCTACATTTTTTTTTTAAACATTTTAACCACAAACTAAATGAAAATGTAACTCAGTGGGACTGTTTGGTCGAAATTTTGAAAGCATCAACTGTGTATCGGAAGCATTCAAGTGGCAGTTGACTGTCAAAATGAAAGTAGACTTGCTTCATTTCCTGCTGGCGGCACTTGAGCAACAACGTGGAAAAACCCCCGTTACATTACAACAATGTATTTTAAGTTCATTATTTGAATCATTTGAGCACCCTAACATCTCCGATTACTTATTTATTTAATTAATCAAATAACACAAATAACGATGAATGGTTTGTTAAAGTTGGTCAAACTTGCCTGCCTGAAGCATCTCAGAGGCTGAGGGCTTTTTTTTTCCCCAGAGTGATGGAGACAGAGATAAGCGTTGCTCAAGTTCTTCCTCGACCAAGTGAATATATTCACCAACAAATATTTGAAAGTAATTTTAACACACCGCCTAAATCCAGCAAAAAGTAGAAGACAGGCAAACCAGTCAAGACTTCCTTTCAGGTCATTTCCCCGTTTGTGAGTCAAAAAAGATAACCAACATCACCCTCTAGTGGCCTCTGCGTGTACTACAAGTAGACCGGTATGACGTCACTAAACTGCCTTTAGAACTTTAATTTCATTTCATACAAAACATCACTTTTTACACATGAATAACAATAACGATCACAACAAAAGTGCTGAAGTGTACGAAACCTCACACATGACAAAATGACACAAATTAGTATTGAGTGGGCCATCATTATGTCACGTCTGGGGTCCCGTAGAACTGCGTCGGCCAGCGACGCCACGTATGCGCGCGCTTTCAAGTCAAAAAAAAACTTGCAGCTAACAGCAGCTAACAGCCACAGAGACATGAAAACTGGTTGCCACGGAGATGGGCAAACATCACGGATGGAGTCGAGGGACGAGATATAGACGAGAAAGGAGAAGCGTCAAGCGCTCACACGACGGGGTAGCTGGCCAAATTGGCGATGCCGCACAGGTTGCCGCGGTTACGCGCCATCTTGATGTAGCCTTTGTTGCCCCAGTTCTCGCTCCAGCTGCCAGAAACACAAATGTCAAAACAATTCCAAAAATGTTACCATAGCGACAGCGTCCGTGTGATGATGTCACGCGACGATGACGTCACACCTGTTCTTGATGAGCCAGAACTTCTTGCCCCGGGCCGTCACGCCGTAGCCCACCGCCAGCACGGCGTGGTTGACGTCGTCTTTGTTGCAGTTGGAGTCGTAGTAAATGCCTGGTCGTGTGACAAGGGGACGGACGGCTTGAAGTGAGCAGGTTGGGATGCGATGAAGTTTGATGTGGCTGGCGTTCACTGACCTCTCTGGTAGAACTGGAAGGTCCCCTGGGAGGCGTCAATGCCAACAGCGATAGGGCCGACCTTGAAGAGCGCCACGGCCAGGGCGTGCTCGTCGCCTTCGGGAATTTCCTTGTAGCTGCGGCACTCGGCAGCTTCGGCCGACGAGTTGTAGCGGCACGTCTGCGCCTGCAGGGGGCGCCGCAGAGGAAAAAGAGCTCAAGATGTCCAGCATTGAGAAGATAGTTGTTGCCATTCCGGAAGGTCACCTGTGCCACGTAAGGGTAGGCCTCCTCCGAGTCGATGCCGCCATTGTCCCTGACGTACTTGAAGGCGTTGGTCATGTAACCTCCTCCACAGCCGCTGTTCTCTGTCACGCAGTCCACCAGGTTCTGAGGACTAAGGTCTCTCAGTTCTCCCGTGGTCTTGGCCAGCTGACCCTCCAAGGCCCCCGCCGAGCTGAAGGCCCAGCACGAGCCGCATGTACCCTGAGCAGCAAAAAAAAAAAAAAAGTGTTGATGTGTTAAGTGCATTCTTCTACTTGTCCAGTAGGTGTCAGTATTTCATCCCTTTTAATATTGGGCTTGGATTATTATGTGAAGCTTTTTGAATGTTGCTTATTCAGAGACGTTTTTACATTCTGACAAAAAACCTAAATTTCATCTCTAAAAAAACTAAAGTTCATGTTGTCATTATGGTGTGTGTTGAATGACGACCCTGACTTGTGAAGATGACACACCTGGTCTTTGACCGACGTCACCATGCCCATCTTGCGGTAGTCCACCGACTTGGGCAGCGGGACGGTCTTCTCCTCGGGGCTCATAGTGAATCCCCGTTCCCGAGTCATGGGCATCTCCAAGCCCATCATCTTCTCCACCACTTCCTCCGACGTCTGCAAGCACAGCACATTCTGGCGTCTTGCGGCTCTGATCTATATTTATATATAAATATTTTATTTCTCACCATATCTCCCAGGTGGTTCATTCCCAGCTCGTACGAGTGCAGGCCCAGCGCCGCCTCCTGGTTGTGAGCCTCGATCATCAGCGTGTTCTTCTCCCAGATGGCCCGCCGGATGCCCTCCTCATCCTGGTCGAGAGGAAGAGGACACAGAGTTTATATATATATATATATATATAGAGAGAGAGAAAGAGAAAAAAAAAAATGGGACTTGCTCATTGCTTCTAAGACGAAGCAGACTAAGAGAGGAGCAGACAAATTGAAAGTCATCCATCTGGGCAAATGGGTCAAATTGACATTTTAATTAGCCCCAAATGACTGCTTGATGCCGCAGCCTGGATTTTTTTAATCAGGACGATTAAAAGCAGATCACATTGCAGTCTCGGGACATCCTCCCTCTTTAGTAGCGCAAAACACGGCAAATAAAGACCAAGCCTGTGTGACATTGGCACTCTCGCTAAACTACACACGAGGTAGTAGCCATTTTAGAAAGGTCAACTACGCACCTATTTTGAAAGCTCAAGCCCAGTTTAAAACCCTAATCATAACCTGAAATACATGATTGACAATGAAAATGACGCTTAAAAAATATTGGCTCGCTAATGATGCAACTTTGGCCCGTTGGCCACACCTTAAGCAAGGCCCTGGAATTTTGAAACTTTGGGAACAAAGCCATAATACAAACACACTGACCAAGCCGTTGTATTCCCGCCGGTGTGTTAACTTCCACTGCTCCCATTGGTTGTCCAGGGTCACCTGATCCAGGCGGGCCAGAGCCGAGGCGGCCAGCAAAAACACGCTCAGGCAACGCTGCCACATCCTGCACAAGCGCAATTGCAACATCGCCACATCAGAATGCTTGTTAGCACCATTTGCATTCCATCTGTCATTTTCTTGCTAGCCTATTTGAAGTCAGTTCGGTTCTTTGTTTTTTTTTCGACCTCAAGTTGGTTAAAAATTCTCATTCTTTACTAGCTCATATTTTGTTGTAGGATTTTGCCCGCGGGTCTTATTGCTTGTATAAACAGGGGTTGCTGTATCCATGGCAACCAACAAGGAGGATACATTTCCAGGTTTTGTTTGCGACGCACGAGCTGTCGTCTGGCGCTCGAGCCACTCTAAAATAAAAATGCATTCTTTCTTTTGAACGTAAGTATATTTTGAAGTTTTGTCTATTTTTTTTTACTTTAGTTTGAATACAGAAGCTGAATCAGCACTTTTTTAACCGAGTCTGTATTTTGTTTTCACTTTGGTTCTTCTACTTCAGAAATTTGGTGCTGATTAAAAGGAAAACAACATTTGCAGAGCAGAAAGTAAACTTTAAAGTCAGACATACAAACATAAAAGTTGACATACCTAAAGTCCAGAAGTCGGTCAGATTCCGTTCAAGTGGTTCTGTTTTGACGCCGGGCGGGTCCAATGTGCAAGTAGGTCAGCGTCTGGTTTATATGTAGAGGGATTTTTGAGGAAGTACAAAAGGAGTTTGGGGTCCGGGGAGGAGTTGTGAGAAGAGGACATCTGGTTTCACTCGGAGGGCCAGCGTGCTTCATTATAAACAACGTTTGCTGACGCAGCTGGAAAAAAACACAGGAAGGGTTGAAATAAGAGAACATCATACTTTGAGGATGTTTGGGATGTATGACATCATCAATTGTTGCCTCGCTATATCACGGGTTCATTGCGCTCCATGAATTATCAATAAGCAATTGTTATTTTTCCCATGAATCGTTTTTTCCAGACAAATTGAAATTCATAGTACCTTGAGTTTTGTAGCACATGGACAGCACTGAGATCTTGTGGAAGATGAAACAAACCCAGAGAGATTTGCTTAAAATGTCCGCTTCAAAAACAAAATGTCTGACTTCTTGTTCAGTTTTCGGGATTGGCTTGAGAGACTTTTTCATGCGTACTGTTATGATTAGGATAGACATATCTACTAATTTTGTTGCAAATCTGTAAAAATGGTGCGGTGGGACAAATTTGATGCCATCGTCAAACGACGGCTGAATTTTTGCATTGGATCTCAATGTACCTAATGAAGTGTCCCGTGAACGTTTGCGTGCCGATGATGAAAAAACATCAAGTGACACATTTCCTCAGGTGGTCATCACAAAATGGAAACAAGCACATTTATAGAATGGAGACAAAATGGAGGCCACACGCTAGTTCTTCCTCATGGCGGTCGTCACATGCCTGATTTGTACATGAACATGTCTAAATATATAGAAAAAGGGACCGTCTCGGTCATGTGAGAGCTGACACACCGAGCAAAGCAAAACTGGGGCAGGGCGTTTTATTAGGTACACTTGTTCTTTCATGGCGGCTTTGAGAAATCTCATAAAACAATACGACTTCGTTCTCATGCCTCATTTACTGTTGAAAATGTATTTCTGCTCTCTTCAAAATATCTTTTTTAAAAAAAATAGATTTATGGCAACATGGCAGCGATGCATCCACGTGAAGGCTTTTAGAGCTAAAAAGTGATGACGAAGCTTTCCCGCCTTTCAAGGTCACGAAGGAGCTCGGTGGCATAACGATGCTAAGTGGCGCCCGCGGGACCGCCGCGCTCGCTTTGGCTCTTGATTGATGACGCTTCATTTTCATTTACTTTTCTGCGTCCCAAAGCGACGGCGACGGCACTTAAGATGATGAGATGACGGACTGATCGGCCCGCAGAGGCGGCGGGATCGCAACCTTGGTGCAAATGCGGTCTCATTATTAAAAAACAAAAAAACTTTATACTTGTATTATATAAGATTAGATGAAATTTATCATCAGCTTCCTGTTGCTGAGCAAGTGGACTCGCTCTCCCCGAGGATCAGTTCTTTTACATCAGCCGGATATGCTATAGCGATCTATAGGGGGAGTCGCCCGGGACCTTACGTAAGACGTTATTGCCGAGAAGCTTTTTTCGACAGCACTTTTCAGCGGCTGCCCGCTCGCCAGATTAACGACAACCGCAGACACCAAAGAGGGTTTAAGGCTTGTTTTGACCTCGGCGGATTACAGCCGCTGGCCTTTTTTACCTCCTGACCTCTGATTGTGTATGACGGGAAATTACGCAAAAAAATACAAATGGAAAATCATCCAAAGGACTTTTTGAATGTAATACCATTGATGGGAAAAGTCGAGTCAATTTCTATCCAGACAATCCAGGTTAAATGCTAACCACAGTGCAGTTAAGCTAGTTGCGTTAAGTTAGTTCGTAGGAATGCAAAACCAAGTAAAATACTATGACAAAAAATAAAGGGAAGCAGTTTTGAAGTCGCGCCAAACTAACAAACTACAAAAATATTAACAGTGAGACGGGAAGGAGGAGAAAGATGCATCATGGGAAGTTCCCTCGCTTTATATCTTGGTGCATCACTCAGAAATGATTCAGGGCAGGTCTCATCAAAAATAGAAGCTTTTAAATACAGTGGCAGACTTTTTGGAAGGAAGATGGTAGGCACACAATGTTCCAGTAAGGTAAAGTAGGTCATAAAACTCATTTCAACTTCAACTCTGCGATTGTTTGTCTTTCTCGCCACGCGCCGCTATTTCAACCGGTCGGCAGACCCCTCAGGCTCCAGTTTCACCTGCCGTGACCTTTTGACCTCTGCATATTTTTAGGCTGCAATCTTATCTTCTGGCTTCACAACAATGAGCGCAACTCGGCATTCCCGACGGAACCAGAGTATCACAGCGGCAGAAGAACAAAATAAAGTCATTCGGGCTCCCTGGCGTCTAATCGCTTCATGTGGGTGAGCACATGTGCCGTCATGTTTGCTGAGATTACTTTGGATTCGGAGGCCGGAGAGAGAGAGAGAGAGACAGAAAGCCCCGCTAATCACGCCCCGGCCAAGTCACAAAACAAGCTGGCGACACACATTCAGAATTTTTCGGACTCTCGATCCGCCACATGCTGATCCGCCACCGACTCGGATTAGCAGTCGTCACGGCCTGGCTACGCTACACTCCTGGCCTTTAATTCATATTTTTAGAGCTGTGAAAGCGTTGACGTGCACGAATTAAACACGTGTGTCTGTGGCGGCACGCATGACATGTAGCCTCATTAGAGACGGCGGCAGCTGTGGCCCGAGCGTGGATTTAAAAGGTCCATTTCTTGGCGTATTAGCGCTGCGACTTTCAACGTCGCCCCGGCTTTCATTCATGATGACGGGATTCACGTGACGCTCTGAAGGTCACATGCTTCACCGCCAAACAGGAATGCAGCACATTTGGAGTTGTGCTCTGAGTTCCCAAATGTGCCGGCGGCCATCTTGGCTTGCTCAATGGATTGTTTATTTTTCAAATTTAATTTTAGGGGTTTGAAAGTTCGCTGATGTGCTTTGCTTTCACTTTCAACATGGCTGCCAACTGAGCGGAGCTTGTTTACAAAAAAAGCACGCCAGTGTTGCTAACGTAGCCATTTGGCTAACCGTTCATTTTTCATTTCATGACTTGCCTGACCCGCTAACAACATTTTTTTGTTCTTTTTTAAAACAACAAGAAACTAGTCCTTGAAAGAACTAAACAATATGAGCGGAACGAAAGTCAAGAAGGGAGCCCGGTGTAAGCCATGGTGCCCATTTACAGATTACCTTGCAAAAGCAGTGATTTATCCCCACGCGGCAAATTTTTGACCCCGAGGTATGCGCTTCCAAGCCGTAAATATTCTACCGAGGTCGCCCAGCCTCACCTGTGCGCCTCTACTTGACGAACGAGTGTGTCAGAGCCGGCGGGAGTACGCCGTTACTCTTCGCACAAAGACCAGCTGAGCCATTCTCATTTTACGATATTAAATTATTGAACTTTTAAACTGATTAAAGATCGCGTTTGCCGGAAAAAAATAACTTTCAATCGTATATCAGAGGTTTCAAGGCCGTATCGCCGAATAGGTTTGAATAAAACGCTGAAGGACGAGGCAGGATCTAATCCCTACATATAATTCATCTTTCTTTAGGGAGGCGGAGCCTGCAGATGGCAGCAGGATGGCCAGATGCTACGGGCAGCTATTACTTCCTTGTGCACAACCCCCACAGCCGCCCACCAGCATGCGGGACTCACTCTCAGCATGCTGGCATAATGCAAATGTCTCGGCACATGCCAGAAGACATTTTAAAAACAGTTACGGAGGCAGGCATTCAGTGTCTGCGTGTGAGCGTGAGCCGCGGTCGACAGCAGCTTCTGTGAGTGTTTTTTTTTGGTGACTGTGGTTCTCCTTTCCCACATGTGAGGGCATTATTGAGAGAACAGTAAAAATGCTTGGATTAAAGATCGCAGTTGCCCATTCTTGCTTTTGTGTCTACGAAGCAGAAAAGGGATCCTAAGGCTCAAACATCAGTTTTACTTTCCGAGTTGAAGATTCTACATTTTCTTTCATGAAGCTCAATGCTGATGCGTGCACAATGTGTGTGTATGTGTTCCCTTTGAAACTAATTGGCTCCCTATTGAGCTGACTGCTGTTTGTTTGAAGATCCGGACAGAAAAGGTGAAAGATCACCGCTCGGTTGCTCACTTTTAATTCTGCCGAATGTAATTGAGCCCCTCTGGATTTGAAACCCCCCGAATAATGAAGAATCACAAGAGTGCATTTGGACCCGACTGGCCCCGAATGCATCAAAACACTTATTAATTATGACTTATGGTTGGCATCATTTTTTTTAGCATTAGTGGTGGAATAAGAAATAACATGAATAAGCTTCAATAATTCTGTTTGGATTTAGTATTTGCTGTTTACGAAGGCCCTCATAGAATCGCTCTTTTTTAATTTGTATTCTTATGACTAATGAATTGGCTTTTTGGGGAAAATACATACATTCAGTAAAATCAAAACCAAATATTTTGTTTTTGCGAATTCCCAAGATGTTCTACTCGTTACAACAATCAACAAAAATGCTCGAAGACCCATGGCCTAATTTTGCAGCAACAATCTCTACAATTGACGTTCCTAACTCTCATTGCGGGCCAAGAAGTAAATGAAGCACCTCGCCACATCCACAAAAACAACAAACAAATCCTCTTAAAGCTGACAGATTGGGGATTTTTCCAACCATATTCTGATGATGTGTGTCCCGTCACGTAGGTGTCCAATGACGAGATGCTTCACCTCGCTATTAAGGGACCTTGACTATTTTGAAATTTAGACGTAAGAATTTCCCTCGCCAGAAGTTTGGAAGCTGATTCCAAACGGCGCCGTTGTGTTACGAGCGTATGACGTGTCTCCATTGGCGGACGGAAAGGATCACGTGCTTGCCGCCTCAAACGGGAGGGAGGGAGGGAGGAGGAGGGGGGGGGAGAGGGATGAAGATGCGGCAGCAACTTTCTCTCCCTCACACACATACACACACGGGCGCACGCAAAGTCGACCTGGATTCTCGCCGTGGTCCAATCATGACGACTCTCGGAGGTTCCGTCAAGTAAATCAGGACGAGGAGCGCGTGTGGACATCATAGAGACAAGAAAGTGGAGGTGAAAGAAGCTGCCATGGAAGCTCGTCCAAACTGGTATGTAGACTTCCTTTTGTTTTTTTATGGCGGACAATCGATTGTTATTGTTTTCACGCAGCTGATGCAGCAGACAGCTTTGTGTTGTGTTATTTTGCGTTTCTACTAAATCAGCTTTATGGACGTGCCGGTCATGTTACGCTTGATTGAGTCCGAACTGGGACAGCACTTGATGTACTTTGGGTTTAATCCAAATAGTTCTTCTCAAGGTTGGCTGAACAATGAAATCATCCGGAGAGTTTAACTTATTCAGCAAGCAACTGGAATAAAGATGTCATTTTCAGGTGTTATATAGAATTTTTTTTTTTTGGCATCAATCTCTTAATTGAATTGAAAAAGCACAGTCAATAAAAAAAAAGAGATTGAAAATACCTTTTATAGAGAGGAACTATATTTTGCATACAGAAAATAGTGAGAAATAAATATAAATGACTAATTAAGTGATGAATGGACATTTAACGCACAGGATGTTGCCCTAATATGTGTTGCACCCTTCTTACACAACTTTGCATGAACATGAATCGGTTTTGGGAAACGAGTTACGCCTTTTTTTTGTACGAAAGTTCGATGAATCGTACGAAAACGAGGGTGTACAAAAAAACAAGTTACGCTAGTTCTTTCATTGAGGAAGTTAACATTTCGAGAGCTTCTTGTCAGGTAATCATCGAGTTAACGTCACCTTTTTTCGGAGCGAGCTGTGACGCATGCGAGCAAGGAAAGGAGTCAAAGTTGTCGCCGTTCGTCATTGGCAGATCCAAGGAAGCCGTTAGCAACCTGGCAGCTATTAGCGCCCCTCCACCTTAATGCTCCAAATGAATCATGAAAACACTTTGTGCTCATGAAAAGCTCTGATTAAATTGAGCGTCTGGCTGGCGACCAAGCATCACCGCATAGCCTTAGTGCTCAGGAGGATGACCAAGTGCTCACAACTGTTAGCAAGAGTCTTTTGGGACACCGTAGAATACATCAAAGCTTATATTTGAACCATGACAAGGCAGCTGATTCCTTTTCTTTTACTTTTTCTCACATCCCCCATAAGAAACCTTTATTAGCGTTTTCTGTAGATTTTTTTTAGGGCTTTGTAAAACTAGAAATTTTCATTGCTTGGCCCCCCCGAGGGAAAAAAAAATCCTAGCTCCGCCGGTGCTTATCAAAATCATGTCATTTTATCTAACAGAAGTTTCCAAGCTTAATGTTAAAGTGTAGACGGGCTAACGAAGATTAGCATAGCATCTTCTGGTAACCCCAATACATGGATGAACCAAGATCTCGGTTTTTGTTTGTTCATGCATTCAGCGATGATGTCATCGATGTATAGCGGCGAGGAGGTGGCACCATTTGGGCCTTTTCGCACAGGAGGCGCACAAATAACGACCAGCTAAGAGGATTATGAAGGGCTCTCCAAAAAGCAATACGGTGAAATGATTAAACAATAGATTATAAAAGAAGCTGGCAAAAGCACGTTGGCCTAATCTGTTTTTTAAAAAAGATTGGAGCTTCACGCGTTGCCGTGGTAACGCCAAGACGCTTCCACTGCCGTTGACAGCTTTGTCAAAACAGATTTAAAAAAGAAATCTTAATGTGTCAATCAAAAGTAAGAACCTTCCTGAGAGAAGAACGACTAAACAAATTCAAATTAAGAGCCAGGGCTCGCCTGCGAAACCCCGCCCCCTTCCTCACGCAAGGGTTAGGGTCAATTTGCCACGACGACCTAATTTGTGAGGTGGTGCTGCGCTGAGACTAAATCCCTCGCCTCATTTATGCCGGCCGGCTATTATTAATATTGCTGACGCAGCAGATTCAAACGGGACTCGTCTCGGTTGCGTTCACGTCGCTCTCACGCGACTGTTTGGGTTTTTGGTTCTTCTTGATGCAGCACCCGGCGTGATTTTTTTAATCTTTGTCTGTTTTGTAACATCAAGCACCAGGCTGGTAAAAGTCCATCCCCAGGGAAGGGACTTTTTGTGACGCTCATAAAGCAGCTGCTCATTTCTGCAGTGTTCTGCAGGCAACAATTTTTTTTTAAAATATTTGCTACTTGCATGCTGCAGGCCTCCGGGGGCCGCCACACCGCGGCAGGTGCCACAAGCTCATAAAAAGAGGCACGCAAAATGTACATGCGAGTCTCCTTTAATTGGGGATTTGAGGCTCTTGTTGTTCTCACCGCCATCAGCTAAATATATCACAAGTGTCCACAAAGAAACCGTGTCGGTTGGGTCGGCGTTTTCCGGAGGACAAACGGCTACGTTTGTGATGCACCTGTTGCCAGAAAGGCTTCATCGCACGGCAGGTCGGCGACGACAGCAGAGGAAGTCGTGAAGCGGCCGGCGGGATTTGACAAAATGGCGGGTTGTGACCCATAGCGAGTTTGGGGGGGGGGGGGGCTTTGACACCAATCACTGATTGGCAGTTGTTGAGATAAAACACACCTGCCAGCCCGTGTCTCTCACTAGCCCCGGATCAGACCGGATCACCACTCTAGACCGCGGGAATCTGGGAATGTCTGGCACAGAGTTGGGGACAAAGGACAAAAGGCAAAGTTTGTGCTCTGGTGTGTTCTGCTTTTTCAATGGGGATTTTGTTTGTGCATTGGGTTTCAAAAAAGCCTCATGCATGAGAACCTTGATTCAACTCTTTCCAAATGTAACTAGATGGCACTCATACGGGCTGGTCCCGTGCCAGATGCTCGCCTCAAGGCGTCCCGTGGAGGCCTCATGTGCACCTTTGGAAGCGCCGCTTGCAGCTTTTGCCGGCAACGCAGGCTCCGTTTCACATCGACGCCTCCGAGGGTGCTTTTTGGCGGGATGAAGTGTCTTCATTATTTTTAAATTATATAATTATATTTTTAAAAAAAAAATAAAAAAGCGAGATATGGGCTTTGATCATCAGGATATTGGTGATATTGTGGGGTGAAATTTCCCAAAAATCATGCGATGAAATGAATGCTATGATTACAAAGTGAGTGGAGAGTATTGAAAGTCATCAAAATGAAACAGGAGATTGCTAATATTGACTTCTCAATGTTTTGGATACAAAAAAGGTCTGTCGGAAGTGTCGGCCATTTTGAATTCCTGTCTAAGCTAAGCAGAGCTGCAATGTTTTCTCATTAGCATGAGCACATTTCATGTTTTAATGAAAGAAGCAACTTCAGTGTTTCATGAATTTACTGTCGACGCACGTCTCTCTTTGTTTGCTCTAGGCTACGCTAGCTGGGATGACCGGAACCCGCCAGACCCAAGATTTGACTCCACTTGACCGGTGCTGTTATGATCCTCTGCACTCGGGCGCTGACACGTACTGTTTGTCAGAACAAGTCGTCCAAATTCTACTTGTATATCGGCAACCAAATGACGTACTTTCTTTGTGTCTTTTCAGAAGGGGGTAAGAATGTTTGCGGAGTCTCTGGTAGATGGCTGGCATGGGGCATCCTGCTCCAGGTGGGACTGGACGTCTCCGCAAGGGACTGCCCTCCTCGCTGCTCGGTCGGCCTGACGCTAAGGAAGTCATCTGCTCCGGGAAACATTTGAACTCCGCCCGGAGGGCTTTCCCGGCGATTGCGAAGCATTTGGATTTAACTACAACAAAATTCGGACCGTGGGCGTCGCCAGTTCTCTGGCCTCCATGAACTTCAAGATCTGGACCTCAGTGACAATATGATCTCGATGATTGAGGTGGAAGCTTTTCAGGGGCTACAGAATCTCAGGACGCTTCGGATTAAGAATAATCGGCTGAAGATCCTCCCCGTGGGTGTTTTCTCTGGCTTGTCCGGTCTACGATATCTCGATCTGAGCCATAATGAGATTCTGGTTTTCCTGGACTACACCTTCAGAGAGACGGTCAATCTGCAGACGCTGGACGCCGATGAGAAATGACTTGGTGTTCATTTCCCAGCGAGCTTTCTTTGGTTTGCAGAGTTTGCAGGAGCTCAACATCAATCGTAGTAATTTGACGTCCATTCCCACCGAGGCGTTGTCTCACCTGCAGAGCCTCACGTACCTTCGCATGCTGCGCCTCACCATTACGACGCTGCCTAACAATGCTTTCCGCCGACTGCACCGGCTGCACACCCTGATCCTGGCCAACTGGCCCTCACTGGACACGGTAGCCGGCAACAGCTTGACCGGACTCAACCTGACCGCTCTGGTCATCAGCAGCTGCAACCTCAGCACGGTGCCGTACTCGGCTCTGCGTCACCTGGCCTACCTGCGTTTCCTGGACCTGTCCTACAACCCCATCACTGTTGTTCATGGGAATCTGTTACGGGACCTCCAAAGACTCCAAGAGTTACATCTAGCCGGCGGGAACCTGCTGCGAGTAGAGCCGGGGGCCTTCAAGGGTCTCGCCTCGCTCCGAATGCTCAACTTGACATCAAACCAGCTGACGACTTTAGAGGAGAGCACCTTGCACTCAGTGGGGAACCTTCAGGTGCTGAGGTTGGATGGGAATCCCTTGTCCTGCGACTGCCGTCTGCTCTGGGTGGTCCGTCGGCGATTACGCTTGAACTTTGACGGACGGCAACCCACGTGCTCGTCCCACGACGCAGCGAAGCAGCGAGAATTTCGGGACTTTTCCGAAAAGGAGCTGACAAGGGTCTTCACCTGCCGGCCCGCTCGAATCCTGGACCGTAGGCCGCAGGAAGCCAGGGTGGAGGACGGCACCACCGTTCTTTTCACCTGCAAGGCGGATGGGGATCCGGCACCGTCCATCACTTGGATCTCATCCCACAGGAACGTGATTTCTCCAGCGGGAAGAATCAGAGCTTTGCCCAACGGTACCCTAGAGGTGCGGTTCGCGCAGGTCCACGACAGCGGCACCTATCAGTGCCTCGCGGGCAACGCCGCCGGCAACGACAGCATCACGGTCGGCCTCTACGTGAAAGGGGGCCAGCGTAACCAGACCATCCCCTTCTTCCCAGAGGAGGACTGGTTAGAACAGCCCCTGATCCCTCAAGCCACCAACTCCTCGGCCCAACAGGCAAAGCCGTACCCCTTTGACGCCAAGACGCTGATCATTGCCACCACCATGGGTTTCCTGTCCTTCCTCAGCTCGGTGGCCATCTGCTTCATCTTCATGTTCTTTTGGAGCCAGAGCAAAGGCCAGATCAAGCACACGGCCACCATCGACTTTGTTCCTCGCTCCTCCATGGGCGGCGGAGGGGACGGCGGCGACGGCGGCAGGTTCACCATGAAACTCATTTAAAGCCAGCGAAGCCTGACCGGTTTGAGGACATCTTTCAGAGACACTTTCATGGACTTGTCCTAACTTAAGAGCAAGAGTTCTTTTGGGTCCAGCGACTCCTCACAGGTGAAACACTCCTCTCATAAATCTACGACAAATTAAACGCAACAACCAACCGACTCGTGTATCCCTAATCGCCATAGTGTTGAGAAAATGAGTCTAAACGTAAAAGTGACAAATTCACTTTTGTTGTCAAAGCTAAATAATTTCTTTTTTTCATCTTAACCAATAAACATTTGACCACTCTCTCTTTCTGCTGACATGCAAACACATTCAGAAGCAAATGTTTCTGGCTCTACAAAAGCTTTCAAGTGCTTGTTTCAGCGGCCATTTTGTAATGTTTGCATTGCCAATACGAATAGACATGCTCACTGTGAACAGAAGACAGAAAAACAAAAAGTAATAAATACTCTAGGTGGAGTAGATTAGCGGCTCTGATGCTTCCTGTAGATAAGAATGTGCCCTTTACCGTTTGAAGCTTAAGCAGATTTGTCAGGATCTTTTTTCGTACTTTTTTTTATTTTTGTACCTGCGCCACACTGGAGAATATGTGCCTCACTTATTTCATTGTAGACGAGAATATGCTCTGAAGTTTGACCATTTTGTAAATATCAAGGTCTTTAGTGTGCGCGTGCTGGTTAGCCTAATAGCATGAGTGCGTCAGTATTTTACTTTTATTACCCTGCTTGCTATAAATTGTTTTGTTTTACGTCAGTGTAGATTCTCAATCATCCAGGTCATTTTATTCTGCAAAGGCAAATACTGTATGCTATTAGGCTAACATTTCGTCATCAGCCTGACAATTACTTTCGATGTGTGACAACTATTAAATGCTTTAACAATCCACAAGTGGTGTTTTTTTCACAAGTGTATCATTCATTTAAAGCCCTCTCGAATTGTTGTGGTGAAAATCCATAAAGGAATCGATTGGTTTTGGCAGAGATGGTTCAGCATTTTATTATTTTTATTATAATTATTTTTACTTCTCATTGTTGTATGTTTTCATAACATAAAAGTTTTATTTTTCAATTTAAAGAGACATTTTTTAATGGTTTTCGGGGCAGGCCGTAACAGATTAATTGTATTCTCTATTCATTTCAATGGAAAGAGATGATTTGGGATACTTCAAGTTGCATCTCAAGGCAACCCTGTACTTGCTTGTTCAATTTCAATTTCACACTTGATGGCTAAAAAGGCACCCAAGAGACACAATCAAACATTAAAAAGTCACTTTTCCTTAAGAAATCCTCTTTATGGCTATTAAAGTCTAATGTTTCAATCTGACACGTGTGTTTCCTGCCTTGCCTTCTTGTTGTTGTCCAACAGCAGATTAGAAAAAAAAAAAAAAAAGAATCAGATCTAATCATCTTAAAAGCAAATCTTCTTGCGGTGAGATTGTTTTGTTGTTAGTGACAAAGGGAAGCACACCGGCTTACATAAGCAAAGCACTTAATCTGCACTCGGAGGACTTGGAACAAAGACCCAAAGTGGCCTGCTTGTAAGGCAACACAACAGCAAGGATTACTTGCGCACCTGCGCACACAAATGCGAGACCATTTGTGGACGTTTACGGAACTTATACTTCGTAGCTTTCATGTGTTATGTAAAGAGATACTTCATATGATCTATAGTATGTATAAAGACTTCAAGCTGTTAAGATCGTTTCACTATCAAACTAGACATAGAGATTTACACGTCGCGTCTGCTAGCTCAATGCTAACATATAATGGGAAACATCAGCGATGAGCTAGTGAACAGGTGGGATGACGGATATATGAACACAAACGATGGAGCAACACATGTAGACAGTTAATATAATAGCCACAGGCATATATTCTTTATCTTCTCTCAAAACGACTAATCTGACCATCTTCATGTGCAATAATATATCCGCGTGCTGCCCTCTAGTGACCAAGGCGCTCATACCAAAAAGAGCAGCACAAAGTTCACTGAACCGAAGCAAAAAAAAAAACTTTTGGATTGGTCACATTCTATTAGTAAGTTTATTGAGGACTATTTTTGTCTTTGAGCTCATATTTCGAGGCAGCAGCAGCAGCAGCCCGAGAGCACGTTCATGCCCCGGGCAGTAATAACCTAGAAAAATGAAAAACATCCTATAATCACATGCAGGAGTGGGGATTTAAAGCCCTTTGGATTACCTCTCAACTGTCTCAATCTGTTCCATAGGTCTGTCTGCCGGCCCGCGTGAATTGCCTATTTTAATACGACCACTAGCTCCCATTGGAGGCGGCGCGTCCGAGGGTTGGATTTAGTGGCCTTGGCCCCTTCAGAGTGGCTACACGCACGACCTCACCGGCATCCCCGTCGGGTTACACCCGGGCCACGGGGACGATTTGCAAAAGATGACCCAAATTACAAGTGAGAAGAGAATCGAAAGTACACTATGCAAAGTGGTGTAATTATAATGTACTATCCGTGCACTATTATTATTTATTATGTTCTTTGTTTATTTATTATTTATTCATCACTCTTATTTATTCATTGTTGTGCCTTCTTGTTTTTATTTTTTGTGTTGT
Source organism: Syngnathus acus (assembly GCF_901709675.1). NCBI lineage: Eukaryota > Metazoa > Chordata > Actinopteri > Syngnathiformes > Syngnathidae > Syngnathus > Syngnathus acus. The sequence continues at coordinate 13,208,229 of NC_051101.1, read as the reverse complement.
TTACTTGTATGTATATTGTGTACTATGTCTTGTCACCGTGGGAACGTCATTTCGATTTCTTTGTGTGTCTTGGCATGTGAAGAAATAGAGAATAAAGCAGACTTTGACTAATTATTTGTCCAATAATACTATCTAACACACTTAAGCATTCAAATGGTGTCTTCTTTGGTTGGGAATCAAAATGACTCTTTCCTAATGAGCAAAACCAATTGAGTAACCAATCAGAGGAAAGGGACTCGACGTGATCATCATAATGTTGATGCTGCTGCCATCTAGTGGCTCAAATGATCACATCCAATTTTGAGCCCAAATGAGGTCATAGACCCCCTCCCTTTTTTTTTAAACATGAATTATATATTCCATCCATAATAATGACAATCCAAATATGTTCTACCTGTCAGGAGATCTTCCTCAGATTTGTTGCTGAGCCTCCAGGAGAAGAAAACGCTTGATTTTGTCACTGCAACAACAGCAAAATATAAATGAATTCACAATAGGATGCTTTTGACGAGGCATGAAACGCAGTGGCTGACGATGCATTTGACCTCGCCGCTATGACGTCACCGTTAGTGTTAAAAAAATTAATATCTACATTAGCAGGCATATATACACCACATGATTATTAGCTAAACTTTTAATATATGCAAATTACAGGCAGGTTTTTCTTGATGACGTTTTAAGGCAATTTGCGGTTTTACCAATGCATTAAAAGCTTATCAACAGGTAGTGTGTGTGCATGTGTGTGTGCGTGTGGTGCAGCCAATTGTTGCCAAGCTTCTGCGAGGTGGAGCTTCTTCTTCTTCATCGCGGCACCACTCATCCAAGTCATCAGCCGGCAGCAGCGCGCAAGCATCGGGCACTGAGGACGCGACAGACCCGCGAAAGGAAGGAAGCTAACACCGAGGAGCAATTCCAAGCCTAGGATTTTGATTTTTTTCATCATTCCTCTCCATTTTTTGGAGGTGTCTTTTTATCGACGATGAGCATGAAGATGAACGCGCTCCATCATCACGTCCTCCTCCTTCTTCGCGGGGATTTTTGCGCGGCTGTGATGGCAAAGCCGGCCAGCTGAAATTTGTGGTGCAGACGGTAAGCACAGCTGTATTGTTTCTTATCGAAAAGCATTAATCCCACTTTTGAATCATTTTATCCACCAAATGAGTTTGGGTGCCTGGCGGAGGCAAATGGTTAGTTCTTAATATGTCCCCTCCCCCAGCTGCTTCGAAGTCAATTCAATGATTAAATGCTGGAGAAAATAATCAGAAAAAAAACAAAAAACAAAAATCGACGTGACGTGAGAAAGATTGTGAAGATTTGCTTCAGGTTGGAGCCAACCTCAAGCGGCACGCGGGCTGCTTCGTGCGCCGCTTTCACAATTAGCGCACCGAACGCCTGTCTGTCACAGGCGCGTGCGCACACCAACCACACACACACACACACACACGAAAGGCTGCACCCTTGACGTGAAATATGGCGGTGTGGAGGGCGGCGCGCTGTTCCCGCGGTCCTTGCGGGGCTGCAATGCGGGGACCAGCGAGGCGGCTGCATCACCAACGCCAGCCATAAAATAACACTAGGGTGGCACATGCACGCCCATCTGTGTGTGTGTGCGTGTGTGTTTAGTGCGTGTGCGTGGAGGAGGGGAGAAGGATTTGTGGAGCCCCCCCCCCCCCACCCTCTTGTCGTTATTTATTCCAACTCACAACATTTTACACCTCACACATCCTGCTAATGTCCTGATGGAGGTGGTGGGGTGATGGTGACGTGTGTGTGGGGCTGGACTGGATTTTCTGGATCATCTACCTCCCCCAATCATAAAAATGAGCGTGGACAAATACGCTACTAAAGATGACGTACAAGGGCAGTCAACATTCATTGCAATGCCGAGCTTCCACGACACACCACACACACACGGTGCACAATTCCACCAGACGGGCAGACAACAAGGTGAAGCATTTAGAAGGAGATGTGAGGAGCTTACAGAGGCGTCAAGTCCTCACGTGTCCTCACTCGACCAGCTGAGGAGGCGGTCAGATGAATATTTACATTGCTTTATGAAAATCAGGAGAAAGTCCCATCAGAAAATTTGATATTGTGGCAAAGTGTCATTTGGTCTCATGAAAAGTAAACAATGGCTTGGGTGATTTTTGATTCGACAAGCATCAGATATATGAACAATTCTTCCAAGTGCTCGCTTTAAGCTGCTTACTGCCATTCCCACTTCAACTTTAAACATACAATATATTGTGTAGTGGTGCGGCAACACATGTAGGCAGACAATGACACAATCCACATAAGCATGTATTCTTTATCCTCTGCCCAAAAAATGTTGTTGATTTTGAAGGGACTGGAACAGATGAATGGCTTTTGCATTCATTTTAACGGGGGAAGATAATTTGAGATATGCGATCCGAGCAGTGTTGCTAAATGGCATTTGGATCGATGAAGTCAGTCACTGAAACGTTCACGGAAATAAAGCATGCTGTTATTTTTTGGTTTATCTGGACAACATGATCAATATTGGACCATATAGTCCGTATCATATATTAAGTACAGTGATGGACACATTCATGGAACGACATTATCGCAGAGCCTCCGATGAGTTCTTTGTTGGACTCACCAATGGTTATTTCTAGGCCAAAATTTTGGTGGCCACGATGAATTTCCCTTGTTACATTACGGCTTGCTTATAAAGATATTTGTCTATGTAGCCCTCCTAGCGTAATTACATTTTTTCCCCCCCTTGAGAATCTCATTAAGCGCTGAGAGATTCCGGTAAGGACCTGGCACAATTGTACCATTGTACATATTTAATGAGCACGGCAATCATGACAGCTCCCACCATTCATTCTCCTGCTTATCTTCTTTCGAGGGTTCATTTACAAAAAGGGGAATTATTCAGCATGTAAATCGCAAATCATCATTTACAGCGCTCAAAGTGATCGTTGGATATTTATCTCCCCCCAACAGAACCGTCTCGCTTCCACTTTGACAAACCCGAGAACTACATCAGCATGTATCACCAGGAAGGCAGCGACATGCTCTACGTGGGCGGCCAAGCCATCATCTACGTGCTCACCTTTAGCAACCGAGGCGTACGCGACGTGCAGGTAAGCTAATGCGCACACGTTTATTTATTTATTCATTCATGATGTTGTGAATATGAAATCAATTCCAACACGCTAAGAATTGGCCTGCTAACGAGTACTACGAGGGAAGTGCTTGATGTTCAGAAGCTCGATTTTATAATTTGGTCAACTCATACTCGTCAATTAGCACACACAGATGCTAACTAGCGCACCTCGCTAACCCTTCCGACAGATCCCGGCACCGTCGGACCAGACCGCCATCGACACCTGCAAGGCCAAGGCGGCGCCTCTTGAGGTAAAAGCGCTCGCTCTTCTCCGCCAGGCTTCAAAGTGCCTCTTCATCATCAGAACATTCCAGTCTTCCAGATTTGTCATGACCTCTATGGATCATTTAGGGAGCTGAGGTTTTTTTTCTCATCAACACCAAGGCAATGATAGTCGATGATGTCATTGGTGTTATTTTGAAGCTCTCAACTTGCTTTTCGCGAGGGCATCCTTTGCTGACCGTGTTATTTGGATTCTTGCGAACGAGTGAAATAAATTCAGCCTGAGGCGGCGGAGGTGTCGGAGCGTGATTTTGCAGTTTTGTGATGAGATGAGTCGGGGGAGGAGCGAGGGGGCGGCCCGGCCCGCTGTCCTTGTCCTGTCTTCAGATGACGGCTTGAGTCACAACCAAAAATCCATTTCACAATAAATGGATGATTCCAAAGAAAAGGGGAGGTCCATCCGATCTCATCCTCATGTTTGCATCCCGGCCTATCTTCAGGCTTGGCGTCATCGTTTTGACTCGTGTTTGTCCGCTTGCCTCGCAGCTGGAGTGCGACAACTTCATCACGGTCATTGAGAAAGTCGACGACACCTTCATCGTGTGCGGGACAATGCCCGGCAGTCCCCGCTGCTGGATGCTGGTTAAGCGCCGTGGCGTGGATCAAAAGAAATTCGAGGATGTCCCTTCCACGCCTTTCAGTGACTCTTCCAGTCTCGCTGGATTTCTGTCGCAACCTGCCGATGACGCCAAACGTGTTGCGCGCAGTTAACGACACAGTGCTGACCGACATCCAGGGCGTGGGGCCCATCGGGTCGCCCGCCGACATCTCCCCGCCGTACCCTTCGCAGAAGTCCATCACCCTGCCCGCAGGTAAACCGACCCGTGTGCGCCGTAGCGGCAAGCGAACGCCGTCCACAGCCGCATAGAAAAAGCATTTCTGTTCATCCACTGAGCGAATAACGAGCAGCTGTTCCTCAGCAGTCTCACAAGGTCAACATATTTTCTTTCCTCGCTTCTCATTTTCATCTTATTAACTGAACGAGATTCGAACGCTCGGTGTACTAACGAAGACGGAGTTCCACTTTTGCGTCGCTGCCCTCGTTCCTCGCCGCCGGTCCGAGGTAGCGCCGTATGAATATTTTAGGACTGACCAGATGCTAGCGAGGCTAACCGCTATGACACCACTAGCGTATTTTGTACGATAACGTGTCATGTGGTCTCATCGGCCGGACTTTTGTCCGATGACGCGAGTTTGAAGTCATTTTTAAAATGGCCGACCGGAGGAGAAGACGCCAGAAAGACGGGAGAAGTCAAATGAAAGCATTGACATCAAGCATGAAATATGCATGCAGAGTAGAGACGTTGAGTAGAGATGTGTCTGGAGGATTTCCTTTCAATTCATCTCAAAGGGGATTATTGATTTGGTATTCTGATTGACTTACAAGCTTGGTCAACAGAACGCAATGAAATTCAACTCCTCAGTCGAGTCTGTGTGTTTGGAATTTAGAAGACCTTATCTTCCCTCTATAGGGATCCGAGTGAGTTTCTGAGGTCAAATTCAATGAGATTTAACCTTTCTGGTATGCCAAAAAAACAACGTGCGTTTGAGTGAAAGGCGACTTAATTTTTCTGGTTTTAGTGACGATCGCTATGGAAAACTGAAAGATGAGGTGTCGGTGGCTGTGCCTTCTTCAGCCTGGCTGTGTTTCGCCTTCATCTACTTCATCTTTACTGCGTTGAGCCCCTCGGGGCTTCGGGTGTTTAGATGTTCAGTCTCTGCATCCACATTTTCCCTCCATCATCCATCAGGCACCATTTTGGCCTTTGTTTACCTGCTGATGTGCTTCTGCTCTCAGATGGGAGCCTGTATTCGGCCATGTCGGCGGTGGGCGGTCACGTCGGCTCCATACGTCGGACCTTTGGGCCCCAGAAGCTCCTGAAGACGGAAAATGTTTGGTTGCTGAGTAAGTAGGAGGACAAGTGCTGGTCCAAGATCCCGCATGTGATGTTTATATCATCTCAGACCCTCAGGTTTGCCGGAGCCGCCATCATCCCGTCTTCCCTCATACAAGGAGGAGAATCTATTTTTCTTCAGCGAGATCAACAAGACCGTCCCGAGTGGACTAGGAGCCTTACCGGCCCGCATCGGACGTATCTGCACGGTAATATTCCCGAATGACCTTTTGGATCAGAGAGGGAGACATTTTTGGATCAATGTTCTTGTTCCCAGGTGGACGAGGGCGGATCAAACACCTGCTGGCCGACTCGTGGACCACCTTCATGAAGGCGCGGGTCATGTGCGGTGCCGGAAGACACTCAGCAGCAGTACACAGCATGAGCAGCGGGTGTTCTGGACCGCACAGACAAGCGGGCCGGCGTAATGTACGGCCTCTTTTCCAACGCCTGGTGAGCACCGACGTGAATCCAATCTCTTGTATATTTGATCATCTATCAATCAGGCCGTCTTTCATGTTTTGGACCTTCTCTTCCAGGGGCAGAACCGGATCTGCGCCTACTCATAGAAGACATCGACCAGGCCTTCTCCACGTCCAAGCTGAAAGGCTACAGCAACTCCTTCATTGGAAATCGACCCGGCATGGTAAGCATATGCGGTTCCGGCACTCGCAAGTCGATTCTGATTCCGTTTTTGTCTCCTCGCAGTGCATTCGAAAGAATTCCTCGGCAGCCAGCCAGAATGACCTGAAAAACCTGGGCGTGATCCGATATCACCCGGAAATCGAAGACGTGATCCGGCCGGTGGGCGTGGCCCCGCTGGACCTGCCGACGGACGACCAAATCACGCACACCGTCGCCGACATCGCCCTGGCCGTCAACGATGAGCACTACAGTGTTCTTTACCTTGGAACAGTAACGTCGCATTGAGCTGGTGTCAGTTAGACTAGCTCAAGAAAAATTAGATCAGATCCATGTTTACCAGAAAAGCACAAATTTGGGAAGAACAAAGCAGTTCTTGCGAGTTCTTCTTAAGTCAGTCCTTGTCCATGACATTCATCATCTTTCTGTACCACGAGCACGCTGATATTTGATTTGGACGTGATCAAACATGCACGTCACGCAGCCGCCGCCGCGGCTCTGAGACGGACCGACAAAATTGCCTAGCGCCTGAGGGAGATCACCATGGCAACAATGACAAGTCATATGTGTACATGACTCTCCCGCCGCTCTGGTGTACACGGGAGATGTCACATCTATCGGCTTAAGAGTCTGCAAGCAAATTTCACAGCGCCGTCAGTCCAATATGAGAGACTAGCTTAAAAATAGCCGACGGAAAACAATTTGCTGTCGGCGGAATGAAGTGTGGGCAGTGAGGGAGACGATCTGATGGGGAAAACAAGTCACCTCGCTGTGCCTTTCGCAGCAGCTCGAGATGGTCTACGACCCAACGTGCAAGAAATTGAATCGACGGGCAAGAAGTCACACCGTCGTAAACAGGATTACGGCAAATTCAATCAACATCGATGGGCAACTGGGAAGAACGAAAATCGAAGTTTTCAAAAAGCTTTTTGACATGTCCACGCACAGACGAACCGATTTCAAATCATCAACGCTGGCGAATTTTACGGGTCGGTTTAACAACGGAGGCTAAAAAATCAGCTTGTGTCCAAATGTTGCAAAAGGCATGGCTTTATACGGTCACAAAAGAGAGATCAAAAAAGTGGTTTTAAGTGAGGAGGAGTTGGCCACAAGGGGGCCATTGGGAGGATTTAGAACCATATGAAAATGTTTGTTTCTAATCTATGCGAGATTATCGTCACAACCAAAGCGCCGTTGCCGTTTGAATTTCTCAAAGAGTTGAAGTGCCTGCCCGAGCTAAAGCCCCCAATAAAACTTTTGCGCTTTTTCTCCAAGAGTGCAAGCTTTCAAATAAAGACTGTTGCTCGACTAAACCCAATGTGTCCACTCAGCAGCTCAAGTGAAGTTCTGCACTGTCACCCGTTTTCACCCCCGTCTGCTGCTGCTGCTACTGATCCACTATCTTGATAACAGAGCCGGAAAAGAGATAAAGCGGCTAAAACGAGCGTTCCAAAACCTTATCTTTGACAAAAGAGTTTTTGACGCTTGAGGGAGAAAAAAAGTTAGGACAGCTCAGGCTGGGAATGTGATGAAAGGCCTCATTGTCGAATGAAAGAAAGAAGCAACGGGGCGAAAAAAGGACAGATTACACAAATATTCCCTCTGGGATTATTCGTCAGACCGCTACGCTTCGGCTCTAATCTACGTTTTTGTGAGAAACTAGGCCAATTTCTGTCTCTGTTGTGGCATTTCAGGCAGGTGGTGTTAGCGTAGCGGTTGTACGCTATATGCCAGCTGTGCGTTATGTCTTAGCCTTGAGCTAGCAAACTATTCGATGGTTGGTTGAACATTTAGATGTAAAAATGTGAACGCGTAGGTGCACTTCTTTATTCTTTCTGACCCGGCCGGCAGCCACCTACGAATGGAAATGTTCCAAAAGTTCCGTCTGCTTTATCTTCGCCAACAGAACAAGGAAAGGTCCTCAAAGTTCTTCATAGCAGCGAAGGGGTGTTTATCATCTCCCAGTACTCCATGTTCCGCAACGAGGGGCCTGTCCTCAACATGGCCATCAACCCCCAAAAGGTACGTCGGGGCATTCTGCTATCTTGTGAATCAATATTTTATGCTCTTACAGAGATGGATGAGGCTACTTGCTATTCCGTTATAGATTTCACAAAGCAGCCGCTAAAACCAGACGGTGGAGTCCCGTCTGAAAACAAGACGGCTCTTAGCTAGATTGGAAAAAAGCAATGAATTGCAAAGCGATCGGATGTAAAAGGTGGTCGCGCTTTCGCCGTAGGGTCACTTGTACGTCGCCACGGCGATGGAGGTCCAGCGACTGCCGCTGGCCGACTGCGGTCGCTATGGCGACACGTGCCGCGAATGCATCCTCTCCCGGGATCCGTATTGCGGCTGGGACAAGGCCAGGAGGAGGTGCATTGCCATCCCGCCGGGATATAACGTCACGTCTGGGTATGTTGGCACACTCAAACCCATACAGCGGTCGGTCCTTAATGGTTTTACTCCATAAAATGTCCATGCAGCAATTTAGGAGTGTCTTGCTGCTTCTAAAGAACACTCGCAAGGCTTCTAATTACGTTCCGAGAGCCTTTTAAAGCAATCTGTCCTTTGTGTGTTCTCTCGGAACAGGTCGCTGATTCAGAATCTGGACCAATCCAATTCGTCGGTTTGCGGGGAGGCTGCTGGTGAGCCCTTTGTTTTTTATCTGCTCTCTCTGTATCTTAATTAAACCGGCAGGCCAAAGATGAGTATCACATAATTGAGCTGAGTCCTAAAAAGATGCAGGCGGGATGGGGTCAAGTTCAGAGTCCAGAATGCAACTGGCGACAAGCATCTGCCAGCTCATTTTTCCACATCTATAGAAACTCACTGTTGACTCATTGACATCGATGACGTGTGTTGTCACTTCTCAGAAATCAGTCTTTTATCTCCCCGCATTTTTTTGTCGCATAAACAGCGTGTTGTTCTGATTTTACAGTTTAACAACTTACTTTTATTGATCGTGTTTGGTCTCCCGCGTTGTAAATTGACGCAGTGCAGCCTCTGTGACTGGCGGAGTCTTTGTATTTATGCAGCCGAGGCGCTTTAATTGCTTTACAGCCGTTTCTTCAACTCAATGACTTTATTAGCCCCCCCCCCCCCCAAAAAAAGCCCGCTCAGAAACGACAAAGCAATTCATGAACTGTTCTTACAAATAGAGCATTGCTCAAGCTAAAGAGGAAAATATTACTTCTGTTTTTAGGTGATAAGGACTCAAATGTTTATTTTAGTTGACATTCCGTAGGTGTTTAGCTGTCAGGGAGTTCAGGGACGGTAATTCTAAATGAGTTACGTCACAGAATGACATTCTTTAATTTACGATTCAACCCTAGGCATGACTTCCCACGACTTGCTTAAAATTCAACGGGGACTCGACTTGCTTGATTTAAGGTTAAGCCTAGAAACTTGACAAACTCTTACTCCCACCTCTGGTGATTTCACACTCAATGACTCATAGGTTAAACCATCGCCGACAAGTGAGCATAGAGCATCTTTCTTCCAACAGCCCTCAAGCTGCGTCGCACCTCCCCCAAAGAAGTGTTGGTGCCTTCCAACACCTCCATCTTCCTGCCCTGCCCGGTGCGTTCCTTCCACGCCACCTACCGCTGGGAGAAGGACAACTGCGTCAAGAACTACCCCTGCCTCTTCTCCGGCGACTTCTGCGTCCTGGGGCCGGCGCTGGACACGCCCCTGAGGGACGGCGTCTTCCGTTGCATGGCCACCGAGGACGGCTTCAAGGTGGAGGTCATCTCGTTCAAGGTGGTCAACCACGGCCGGCTGCTGGCCAAGACCGTCGGGCCGTCGCTGCTGCTGGCCGTGGCCGCCGTTTGGCTTCATTAACCGTGGCTAGCGCTAACCACGTATCCTGAATGACTCCCAGTAACAGGATATACGGGAGGTTTGGCTCACAAAACATCACGCATGGTAGTTTTGTTTCATTTGGATGATGAGAAGGTCCTTTGGGGAAAATGTATCTTTGTAAGGAATCCTTGGACCGAAAAAGTCGGGGAACCCCATTTGGTCACATTAGAATCAGTACCCAAAACTCCAACATGGAATTTGTCTTCCATCTTCAAACGATACTTAATCCAGGGTCACCATTTGTGACATCATCTAAAATTCAGCTTTTTGCTAATGACTTGCAGATTTTAATCGCTATGTGGTCCCACCTACATTTAGTACCAGCGCCGATGATGACTCTTTGTGAACCATCCCTCTCGCACTAACTAAACATATCCGACGGGTTGAAAAACAAAAACATCGATGCCAGCCGATTCTTTAATGATGGTTTCTTTGGATATTTTGACTTAGATTGTGCTTCTTTGTGGATATGTGAAGCTTTACGACTGCTCTTATATCAGACATCTTGCATCACATCTCATTGGTAGTTTTCAAGAAAAAAAGATTTTTAAAGCCTTAATACTTCTGGGACATCAACTCCTAAGCACAATTTTGCAGTCTGTGCAAATAGAGTGCGATCGCTGGGACTCGGGCAACATCGCTGGGAGGAAGAGTCATCTATTTTTTGGACAGGAAGTCACGAGGATGAGCGAGAGCTCGTTGCCGACCATCACTGTGTCTCAGCACCTCCTCTTCAGACAAGGTTTTTTTTTTTTTTTTTTTTTTTGCGGCATCTTTTTTAACAAGACGCCATCAGATATGACACCTTGGTCACAGCTTTGACTACATCAAGTGCGGAAACGCCTTTGCAAAGTTAGCAAGAGCAGAAAGGCGCAAATTATATTTGGTGCGCCTATGGATGACGAAAACCAAAAGTCCATTTTTCAGATTGGCCGAAGTCGACAAATCATCGGGCCGAACCCTTTCAACTAAGGTGAAGGGTTCTGCGCGACAGAACGCAAAGATGTGATCAAGGTGTCGAAAATAGGATTTACGCAACTCGTTATAAGGGCAACACTTTTACCAGGAGAAAAAAAACAAAGGCTTGTGTTTCGATTTGTGATGTTCTGTATTTTATTGCTGCCTGCAGTGCTGATTTCTACCATTGCTGCCTCTTTACGTGAGCGTTTGTCTCGATGCTTTGAGTTTCTTTTTAAAACGGCATAGTTGGAATGTGATATATAACTGTTAGTTTCTCTTACTGGTTTTAAAGCTGCGATAAAAAAACAAACAAACTCGCTCGTCCCCCGGACAGAGCTTCACGTACGTTCGCGCCGACTTTACGTTTAGCTGAAAGAACATTACGTCTCTGAACTGAAGAGTCGTGTAGCGGATGAGAATGTTCTCCAGAGCGCCGACAATTATCATTCGGTCGTGTCGAGTCGTCCGCTGCGGCCCGGCTGTCATTAATTAGCTAATTAGGAGCCGGCTCGCTGCCTCTACATTTATTTGAGATTACAGCAGTGCAAGTGAGACGGCCGTATTTCCTTTCCTCGCTCGCTGGCGGTGCGCGACGATATTGAAAGCATTTAAAAGTAGGTCGAATGGTTAAAAAGCTGCATTGAGCCAACATCGTCAACATGTTTCTGCCTTTTAATGCATGTAAACCATAACTGTGTTAATCCAATCAAATGGTTGCAGGCTTGGGGGGGGCGTGTCTGATGACTTGACTTGAGTCAAACTTAAAAACCCTGTAAAGTGGATTCAGAAATGTATCTCTAATTTAAAAAAAATCTTTTTTTTTTTGAATTGCTACAAACATGCAAAGACAGTAGTACTAGATTATGGGCATGATAGTGTTCCAGATTTCCCCCCCCCCCCTCGGCGTAGGTAAAACAGGGCCCAGGAAAAGCTTAAGCACCTTTGTTTACCTAAATGGTTATCTGGCAGCTTTTGCTAGCATGACAGCATACTGTTAGCTTGCTAGCTATCCCTACATTCCATAAATCTTCCCTGCACGCCACAATTTATAGCTCAGAGTCATTATTTAAATTCCTGAGCAGGGAGGTGATGTGACTGACAAGCCCCCCGACTAAAAAAAGATTCTCGACAAGATAGAAGCCATTTTTGGGCGGAGTGAGATTTTGCACATTCATAAGAAATGCATTTTGAATTCTCATTTTACATACTTTTTGTTTTAAATCATCAAAATCTGGCATGTTTTTTTTTTTATAACATTCCTCTTAGTTGTGTCACATTTAAACAACATTTATTTTCACTTTACAGGGTTTTTAAGTCGCTAATTCTAGAACTTGGGACTTGCCTGGGCAAATATGAAAAACTTGACTTAAACTTGGTATTCATGACCGACTTGAACTACATGACTTGACAAGTCTTGTCTGTTTACGTTTTTTTTTTTTTTTTTTTAAAGAAATCTGCATTTCGTGATGATGTGACAAGAAAAGTAAATTTTTGTATGTAGTGCGCACAAACCTGGCAACTAATCAGTGCAGCGGCGGCCACCTCATGAAGCAAGAAATTCAACTCGATTTTTGCCACAATAACTTGAGATTTGCTTCAAATGTGGAGTTTCAGATTTCAGAATTATTTTGGACTTTTTAACTCACTCCCACCTCCGGCTACCCGCGTCACGTATCTGCCTGACGACTAAGTTCAACCTAAGCTTTTTGATACAAGCTTCTTTATAGCCACGAAGCCTCAGTGCTGCATTCCAGCATATCGCAACCTGGCAACTCGGAAGTAGTCGCGTCAGGACCTGCGTGTGGTCCAAATACAAACTCAACAAACAGATTAGCTCAACCACATCTGTTGCTTCGGTTACTGCTAGCGTCAGAATTGGATTCCAAGCATCTTGAAATGGCTGCCTTATCGGAACTCCGGCCCGCCATCTTTGTTACGTTCCTTTTCGGGGGCGTGTTTATGCGGATGAGGTGGCTTGCTGTCGTATTGCTCTGAGGTCTCGAGTGATGTAAATGAAACGTGCCCGCTGTCTTGTTTTTTTTGTGTCCAACTCTTTCTACGGTACTCATGTTCGTCATAATATATGAATAATGCTATTATTTTTAAAAGGTCATATCTGGTGCAATAGATATTCATGTAACAAATCCTTATTGACATGTGTTAACCTCGACATGTGCGGTGAAAATTAATAAAATGTGACTACACTATAAACAAAAAGATGTTCTTTACTTGACAACACCTGAATGAGAACTTTAAGTGACCTTTAGTTTTTTACGTTTCCATTTATGGAGCTACATTGAGTTACAGCTAGCTAGCTATTTCGCTAGCTATAGCTCGTGAGCTTGCTCGCGAGCTCGAACAACATTAGATTTTAAAACTGGGAACCAATTTCTGCCCCATATCATCTCCCCCCCCTCTTACCCAATTGTCAACAAGAGTAACTTAGTTTTATTCTAGAAAGGTCAAATATCGATATTTTCTCATGTGATGATCGCGGCCAACGTGAAGCCGACGTGAGGGCGGACTGTGTGGCAACTGCTCAGGTTACAAAATGGTTAAAGGCTTCTCGCATGGGCGGTATTCCATCACCATCTGCTGGCAAGAATCACATCAATCCGGCACATTTTTTGCCAAAGAAAGTTCAAGGTACTTCCAAAAGACAAACAGCTTTGAAAAGCTGTTGCGCCACGAGTCGCTCTTATCTATTATTCACGTCGATCTTATCTATTATTCATTTATTTATGGACCGAAGCACTTATCTTCAATTTAAGTTGTTTTCCACTTTGAGATGTGCCTGATGCTGCTTAACATGAATTCAAAAGGCTTCATTAGGGCTAAATTGTAGAGCGGGAATCTTCGTCTTTGTTTCCATGAGGTGTGTCGCCCGGCCGGCCGGCCGGGGGTGGTCACAATAGGTTGGTTGTTGTTGCTGCTAAATGAGCGTTTTGCATACCAACTTATTGTTTTGTGCCCTGCTGTCGCAATCTTTGGGGGACAGGTTTTAGGACTTTGCGGATGATAAATCAAAGCCACTCTTCTGTTTAGACAGGGCCTTTTTAATGGGACATTTTTTCCACGACCTTTTCAAACTAATGACCCTCTCGGTCCAGATTTTCGACATTTCTGTCCTCAGAGGAATGTCCCCGTACGCCGAGGCTGCTCTGCTATGTTGTGCTATCTGTTTGTCAAGAAAAACATGATTCAATTTTCAGAGCCGTGTTGCTCAGACCCGCATTTAATACTCTTTGTTCCGACACAAGAGCTTGTTTAAAGTGAACAAGTCTGGAGGAAAAGGCCAATGAAGGTCAGACGTCTCAGAACGAAGAACACGTTGACCTTTAGCGTGGCTAGTTAATGATCCACACCCAACCTTTCCCGTCAGTACCCGCCCCCAAATATTTGATTCCGGTACGGAGTACAGTATAATCATGAAGAAATGTGTGGTGCATGTTGAATGTCAAAGTTTCTTCTGGAACACAACGAGATGCCTTGTATTCATATTGACCATGCTGGTGCTGCATAAACTGCAATCGGAACCAGTGAGTTATTAAAACAAAGATGAGAACAATGGAAGACGTAAGCCAAGCATGCGCGAGTCAAAACTGATAACGATAAGATGGATGTCAAAACAAGCTGGCAGACATGCGTCACTGATAGGGAGAGAAACAAAATAAGTCGCAAGGAAAACTAACGTCTAGAAGTTAAAATGGGACGCCTGCGTCATCAGGGCTAGTGTTGATGTATCATTTGTTCTGCGACTGTGCTTGTAACTCAAAATTAGTTATTTTCCCCAATGAAATGAGCTGCGGTAATATTAGCCGTTCTTCGCAGAGGATAAAGAATATATGCCTGTAAGTCTACATTTGTTGCTCCACCGATTGTGTTAAAAAAAATTCTTATTAATGTGTGCATAGTGTTATACATATACAACGCTGCTCACTAATTATTCTGCTATGCACAATCACATCAGCATATATTTTAGCATAATAACATATGGATTATTTGAGGCTTTTTTTTATTCTGTCAATCAGTCTAGTCTTTTCCTCACCAAACCGAAAGTTTCACTGGGAATGTTGTAAAGGAGAGAATTTCCTCGTGCTTTTGTGATGAATACATTACAAAATCAAATCATGGCAAAAATAAAGCACGTTTGGGTGTACTTCTACTTTTCAATAGTCTGTGTAAAGTCAGCAGAGCGAGGAAAAAAAAACAAGTCACATTTTGGAGGCTGTTCCTCATTCCTGAACACCACACACACACACAAAATACACACGCAGAGGAGGGAGCGTGAGGACTTCAGGGAGTAAGCTCGGCCAATAGATACAAACTGCTCTGACACACTGCCCCGATTCAAACAAGCAACCACGGCTGAGGGAGAAAGAGAAAGCAACTGACTGACCGAGTCTGAGAAGGTGAGTTTAACTTTAGACGGGAATTACTGCAACTCGATCGGCGGCAAATATCATCATTTGAGTTGTTGTTGTTGAATGGATGGATGCACATGTGATTCGGAGTAGTGTTGCTCAACAGGTGGCTCCAAGCCATAACGCGGCTCAAAGACGGGGCTAGTCCAAAATAAATGACTAATAAGTGACTTAGGCATTCCTATGAATTTTTCCAGTGTTTATTTTATTGGCTTAACTGCTGTGAAAATATTTGTTTTTTTATTAGAAGAAAAATAAAATGTCTGAGGAAAAGACATTGATATCATATATAATAGAGTAAAATCTTTAAGGTGAAAGTTGTAAGTATTTTGAAAAAACTACCGTAATTTTCGGACTATAAGTCGCGGTTTTTTTTCATAGTTTGGGTGGGGGGGCGACTTATACTCAGGAGCGATTTATATACATATATATGGGTTTTTTTCACTTTTTTGGGCATTTTATGGCTGGTGCGACTTATACTCCGGTGCGACTTATAGTCCGAAAATTACGGTAAATAAACAATAAATGAATTAATGGTTGTGACCGAATCAGCTCTTCTTCAATCATTCGTTGGGCGGGTGGATTGAGCAACAAGCACGACTCGCACGCTGCCAGCACCAATTAAAAAAATAATAAAAACATTTAAAGCTAAACCTCAAGAAAAGACAAGCTTTGACTCGCTAATATCCCAACGAACCTGACATCATAACAAGATCTGACGACGCGGCGTTGCAAGTTGCTGCTTATAGATGGTGCTTAAGATATTAGCAGCCAACAAAACAGGATGCTGTTAGGTATCACGTGCAGGTTAGCTAGTACAAATGCTGCTTGTGCAAAAAGTTCAAATGGTCCCACATAATATAGCAGATTTTTGAAAAAATTATTTGTGCATTGATTATCTTTACCTCAGAAGGAGCAGTCCGTTTTGGCGGGCTCTAGTGGTTCTATTTTATAGCTTCAGTGTGAACTTTATGACCTAACATTTCGCCACAGCGCACGAGCCACTTGACGGGAAACAATAACACAATGGTCCACGTGACCTAGTTTCTCGCAAGCTGCCAGTCCATTGAAGGAGGTGCGGCAATTTCAAAGTGTCATAGATAAAGACTGACCAATCCCGCTTCTGATAAATGGCATAGGTAGGCGTAAAATTTCCTTCCGATGAATCAGTCTTGCTGCTGCTGCTGCTGCCGTGCAAGTTAATAACAAACCAGGCCAAGGCTAAATTCTTCTCCAGTCTATTTTTCAAAAAGTATTATTTTCCACACCCATTTATTTTTTTTTAATATTCCAACTATAATGTTTCCATGCTTTACATTTCTCGTTATGTGAAGTATGATAATTGAATTTCGATCAATTGCACATTAATGTTTCGATGGCCATACAAGGATCAGAAGTGGCGAAACGTTCCAGCCACAAGCAAAGTGGCTAAATGTGTGCCAACTGGCAATGTTGTCGAAAAATGCTGGAGATAAAAACAGAAAGTGGTTGGAAAAGAAACTGGATAAACAAGAGCTCATATCTTGCCAACAGGCATTGCACACATGAGGCGGGTTACCATGGCAACTCGAGCTAGTTCCAAATCAACAGTTTCTCTGATTACACACTAAAACATTAATTAGCCCAACAGAGATTATTAGAAATTTCTCCATATTACACTCTGGATGATTCCTTTCCATCCATTTGGGGCCCGATTTAATAAGATGATATTATATTGCGGTTTCTGCACACTGATGGTGGGCGTTTTTGCATGTGATCTCCAGGTGAGTCACAATGTTGTGGACCTTCATCGTCCTCAGTGGCGTCTTTAACGGAGGACACGCGTCACCAACCCAGAGTCCATCGACGCTAACCGGCACCACGGGAGACGTACCCTGCAGCTTCTCCAACGGGGGCCGCGTGGCAAATTGCCTGGGCGGCCAGCTGGAGAGCGTCCCGTGGAGATATTTCCCATCCACACTGGAGGACATCGACTTATCCTACAATAAACTCCAAGCGATCCGTTCAGAGGACTTTGCGCATCTGCCTCGCCTCCGCGTGCTCAAGCTGCAGTTCAACAACATCTCGCATATCCACGACGACGCATTCGAGAACAACCATCTGCTGGAACATCTCAACATCTTCAATAACTCCCTGGGAGAGATTCCCGCCTCGGTGCTGACGTCTCTGCTGAACTTAAAGTTTCTCTTCATGTCCAACAACCTTTACAAGCGCGCTACATTAGCCGAGGGATTCTCACGGCTGGCCAAACTGCGGGTTCTGTCCTTGGGTGGCCCTCTGGTGGAGGGGTTGAAGAAGGAAGACTTTGACTCACTGAAGAACATCAAGTTACAAACTTTCGCTATCAAATGCTCCTCCAATTTAAGTTACTACGAGCCTGGAAGTCTGCGGATTCTCCAGACTGCCCAGATAGGCTTCGACATGGCCGTCGACCAGCGGCCTGGCGCTCTCCGTCACATCTTGCGAGACCTCGCCAACAAGACCTTCGGCGGCATCCAATTCCGCAACCTCTTTGAGTTCTCGTACTACACGGGAGACGAAGACATCTTCCAGGGTTTGAGCCGTGTCTCAGCCTACCAGTTGGTCTTCCACAGAGGAAAGTTCAACGAGAACCTCTTGAGGATGGCCCTGACCAATCTGCAAGAGGCCCCCATCAAGAGGGTCCGCTTCCAGTACATTGACTTTGCACGCTCGCCGACGTTTACCGACAGCGGTGCCGAATCCAGCATCACCAACCTGCATCTGGAAACGCTGGATCTCTGGTAAGATGCGCCGGCTCAGCAAATCTTGACTTGTTGATGGCAAAAACGCTAACCGTGCCGTTCCCGATGTCGTTCAGGTACATCAGCAATCCCGACATACTGCGTTTCGACTGGCGTTTTAGTTGGTTCAACAACATCAGGCGCCTGTCCATCGGCTACGTCTACTTCAACGCTGTTCCTTGCGACGCCTGGGTGGAGATGAACGGCGTGGAGGTCCTCGACGTCTCCAACAACCGCCTACGGGATGAGTACGTCTTCAACCAGCTGTGTAACTACAGGGACTCCATGAGCAGCCTTCACACCTTCAACCTGAGCACCAACGAGCTGGTCAGCTTGAGAGACTTGTCGGCGCTGACCAGGCAGTTCCGCCGGCTGCAAGTGTTGGACTTCAGTCGCAACCAGATGGGATCGGCCCAAAGCAGCCGAGGCTGCGTCTGGCAAGAGAACATCACCAGAGTCATCGCGCACCACAACCAGTTCACCGCAGAAGGCCTCGACTGTCTGCCCACCACCGTGCACTTCCTGGACCTGTCCTCGTGCAACCTAGACCAGCTAAATGTCAGATACTTCGAGAAGGCCGTCAACCTGAAGGAGTTGCTTTTGAGCGACAACAAAATCAAGTTCATCCCGTCCAAGTGGGAGAGTCCCTCGCTGTTCAGGTTGGCGTTGGACGGGAATTCTTTTGGTCTAATGAGCAAGGAATCATTCCAGCTCATGCCCGGACTCTCTGACCTGAGAGCTGGGAACAACCCGTACCACTGTACCTGCGAGCTTCATGCTTTCATCGAGGACACCAAGGCCAAAGGACGGGTCAACCTAACGGACTGGCCCGAGAACTACAAGTGCTACCACCCGGAGCCTTTTCTCAACACGGTCATATCCAAATACCTCCCGAGCGAGGTGGCGTGCGACGTCAGACTGGTCATCATCATCAGCGTGACCACCACCGCGGCCGTCATCCTCATCCTGATGCTTATCTGCTACATTTTTGACTTGCCGTGGTACACCAAGGCCACGTATCAGATCATCAGAGCCAAATACAGAGGACACAAGGAGCGAGCCGCCGGAGAAGTCGGACCTTTCGCCTATCACGCCTTCATATCTTACAGCCACTGGGACGCCGAATGGGTGAGGGAACATCTGCTGCCGTGTCTGGAGAACAACCGGAACCCTTACCGACTGTGCGTACACGAGAGGGACTTCATGCCGGGACGCTGGATTATCGACAACATCATTGAGAACATCGAGAGCAGTCGCAAGGTAAGGCAGAGATGTTGTGCAAGCTGACTGGAGGAACTGTTTTTTTGTGCCCTCAAAGCGAAACCAGCTTAGACGTTTGAGAATCGGATGCCAAATAGAAAAAAAATAAACTGAACTTAAGTGAAATAAAATGAAGTCTTGACACATTATGCTGACTTCACAGAGAAGGAACGGCAAGTCTCCACCTCTCATTTGAAATAAACTTAGAGCAACATCGCCACCCAGTGGGCAGTTTTATTGCGTCCCTTTTGTAAGTCACATAACTCAAGAGGATATCATAATATAATATATATACATACATATACAATATATCATATTGAGTGGCATTTTTCTTACTAAAAAAAATTACTTTCAATACAGATAGACGATTTGAGACACGAGTGAATTGAACGAATTAAACTTGTATCTCAAGGCACCACTTTAATATGTCTGCTCCTAAGACTGGCAAGCAAAGTTTCCATGGATACTAAACAATTATTGATTTATAAATGATTTGTTCCTGTTTCTCTGGGCAGGTCATATTTGTGCTGTCGCGGAACTTTGTGAACAGCGAGTGGTGCAACTACGAGCTATACTTTGCTCAGCAGCGAGCCATAGGCAAAACATTTAGCGACGTCATCCTGGTGGTGAAGGAGCCCATCGACCCGAGCTCCTTGCCTAGCAAATATTGCAAGCTGAAGAAGATGCTGAGCACCAAGACCTACCTGGAGTGGCCTCAGCAGGCTAATCAGCAGGCCTTCTTCTGGACACAGTTGAGGAGCGTCTTGGGCAGACCCACCAGAGATAGCGTCCGAAGGAACAAATCGTCCGTGGGGGGCCACTCGAGGACGGAGGTCAGTGAGCCGGAAGTGCCCCATCCTGATGGAGAAGCGGAGTACAATAAAGACGAAGTGTTTAACGAAAGACAAATCCCTGTGGTAGCGTGAGGCACTTCCCTCTGTAAACCGAGACAAAAGGTCCGACGTGAACATGATACCGGGATGCTGAAAGGATCGGACCCCCGCTGTGTACTTGGTGAAGCCAACAGATTTGCAGCTTAAGCTACATGCTCCTTAAATTGCATTCATAAGCTGGCGTTATTATTACCGGTAGAAAAATGAAAAGTATTAATTGCCCTGCCTTTGTTGAAGTATCGCGTATACAGAATCAGACATGCATATATAAATATATAATTGTCAGGCGCTTCCGGATCATAGTAGAATTAAAATATTCTTCTACATTTGTTAATATTTGTAAAATGCTGGACATTTGTTATTTTATTTTTTTACTGTCTTCTTGAATAAAAATGTGGAATTGCAATGCGGTTATCCATATGACTGAATTAAAAAACGGGTGGGATAAAAACGAACCAACTATCTGTAAAAGCAGTTTGAAAAACGACAACCATTTTGTATGATATTGTCCAAAACACTAATGAATACGTGCATTAGTTCGTAGTTTGAGCTAATTCTCAATCAAATGTTTGGGAAAATAACACTATTGCTAAATTGCTAGCGCTTAGCATTGTTAGCTTTATTAGCCCTGAGGTGGCGCTAATCGTGGATCAACTAGTTTAAAAACATCGATCACCTTTGCTATTTATACTCAACTAATATTTCTTACTTTCACGTTTGACTGTTGTCTGAAAACACGATGTAATCAGAGTACTTTCGCGACCTGTTTTCGTGCGGAGAAAGACACTCCACGGGTGGGATAAAAACGAACCAACTATCTGTAAAAGCAGTTTGAAAAACGACAACCATTTTGTATGATATTGTCCAAAACACTAATGAATACGTGCATTAGTTCGTAGTTTGAGCTAATTCTCAATCAAATGTTTGGGAAAATAACACTATTGCTAAATTGCTAGCGCTTAGCATTGTTAGCTTTATTAGCCCTGAGGTGGCGCTAATCGTGGATCAACTAGTTTAAAAACATCGATCACCTTTGCTATTTATACTCAACTAATATTTCTTACTTTCACGTTTGACTGTTGTCTGAAAACACGATGTAATCAGAGTACTTTCGCGACCTGTTTTCGTGCGGAGAAAGACACTCCACGGTCGTCAACTGAAAGCGTGCTTCCATTTTCATTCACGTGCAACTTTACTGACGCGTCATACCACCGGTGACCAGAGGGGTCGCTGTTGTCACTCAAAAGATGAATCCGGTTCCAGGTCGAAACGCTCATAAGTGATGACATGCCAGCTGGACACACTTGGGCTTGTTAACTTCGTGGTCAGGTGAGTTTGCTTCTCTTTGTATTCAAGAAACATGATCAAAATAAGATTTTAACAGGCCTTTTGAAAGTGTGGCGTTGTTTAATTTGAGGTGGTGTGTGTAAGAGATTTCAAGGCCATTAAATGAACTTGTGGCAGGGGGGATATTTGTCTTCTTCTTAAACTTGAAGCTCTGAACGGGGTCAAAAATATGAAAACTTGTGATTGATATACTGAAAGCCCAAAGGAATGAATATTTTCCGCATCTCTACCTGTAAGAATTGAATCCGTGACATCGTGTCCTGAAAAAAACCTTGCACACGGGTGGGGTCAGGTCTCTGCTTTGCCTCTGATAAAACTTCCAAAAAGTCAGCTCACTTCTGGGTTTTGTCGAATGGTACTCTTATGCTGATGACATCGTTTGAGATAATTGAAAGTGATGATTAAAAAATAATCTTAAGCCTCCTTAAAGAATTTCGACTTTATTTCCTACCAGTGCTCTGCACCCTCATAAAATATGTAGAGAGCTGAAAGTGGATTCAGATCTTCAGGGGGTGTCTCGGCTGCTCAGCGTGAGGCTGGCTCACTTTGCTGTGTTTTTTCCATTCTTTTATTTGGAGGTGATATGACTCCGAACCCCCCACGTTGCAGCTTCTCGGGTGTCCCGCGGTGCCAACCAGTGTAGAAAATGCCTTGTTGCTGTGAGAAGAACAATACGATTTTTTTTCTCTGACAGAGATATTTGATAACGCTGTTACGGATTGCGGTTGGGATGAATATTTAATTTGAATCAAATACACGGCATTCGCTCCAATACATATAACAAAGCTGGTAAAGTGTTATCGGTGACGTAGTATCGGAGCATTCATAGTGCTCCATCCATCCCTATGAGGACAGAACCATCTCATTGGAAGCTTAAGCCAAGTTTACCCTGTGCTGCTTTTTTTATGTGAAAGGTAACCGATGCTGAATGGTCGCCAAGGCAGTACGGCGCCTGAATCGAAGGTAATGGCGGAAAGCGGCGTGACATCTGCTTGGAAACAATTGTCGCCATTGGCCAATTTTTTTTTTTGGTGCCGGCGCTGATGTGTAATTATCTGATTGCAGGATGCTGTGTTGCTGTGCGAAAGCATGCAGTCGCGGTAATATTACACTTCGTTGGATTCTGAAAGGTACCGACGCGGAATGGGGTTGATAATGGCGAGCCGGCTTCAGAGGCTGGGTGGTACCAGTGTGAAAGGGAGTACAGTTGATCAGGATTTGACCCCTGGGATACGCACCGCATCCAAAAGTGAAGAGGCAAAAGCTAGGACAGGATGTGAAGATTTACTTGGAAACCATTTTGTGCTCTGGTTCGCCCGTTGCCTTTTTGCATGAAATTGCCGCGTGGTTGTGTGAAAAAGGCGAAATGGATTTAAGATATCTGGCTTGTTTTTTTTTTGTTTTTTTTAAAAGATTTATGTGTCCTGTTTAGGATGCAAGATTGCAGTGAGTTCCCCCACCCCCATCACAGTCTTTATATTTGTGTTAAATTGTGCGTTAGTGTGTTGCAGGTACCGAGCGTGTTGACAAAATGGGCCGTCAGTTGGAAAAGGCCATCGAGGGTCTCATCACCATCTTCCACTCGTACTCGTCTAAAGAGGGCGACAAGCACAAGCTGAGCAAAGCCGAGCTCAAGACGCTCCTGCAGGAGGAGCTCACTGACTTCATGTCCGTAAGTGGCCATTTTGTTTCCCCCCAATCAGACAAAATGGTTGTGTTCAGCGCCAGCTTTTTGTTTTTCAGGGCTGCAGCGACGCGTCCGCTGTTGACAAGATTATGTCTGACCTGGATGAGAACGGCGACCAACAGCTGGACTTTCAGGAGTTTGTGGTTCTGGTTGCGGCGCTCACTGTGGCTTGTAATGAATTCTTTGAAGGCACCTGCAAGAACTAAACCAAAAGATAGACATTGTGAAAGTTATGTTGTCTGCATCCTAATAAAAATGTTCAAACTGCATGAAGTTGTAGTCGTCTGAAGTTTTTAAAAGTGTCTATGGCATGAGGAGAAAAAAAAAACCTGGCAAAGGAAAAGGGAGACATGTCCGAGTACTTTGCTTGTGCAGTACACCAACTGACCAGCAGATGGCGACACAGTCTATAAAAAGAACAAAGTTATTTTCTGTTTCGCGGTCAAGTGTAGAAGCCGAAAGGATGGCCTGTGTCCCAACATGTCGGGACGCTCAGTCTCACGTTGTAAACAAACTGGCTCCCGATTTCAACAGAGCACCAGACATCACGTGACTTTGTTTACTCTCACCATATTGGCAGCATTGTTTTCATGTTGTGAAAATATAGTATCTTTTAAATCTTTTGCTGTAGGTGTCAAATTTATCATCAAACGGCGTGGAAGAATGGAAAAACGAGTCAGGCCCGGCCGGCGGGATGTGGCCGTTATCGAACGATACTATGAAAGAGAGTTATCAGAGTTGTTTGCACAGTTTTCCCCTCGCCGTGAAAGATGGGACGTGGACAAGCCTGCGATAGCGTTCGGGTCAATGTTTACCTCGCGCCTTCCTTATCCGAGGGTCCCGTTTGCACTCCGCCCAAACGTAAATCCCTCTTGCGGGTTGGCCTAAAAAAAAAAAACGAACCAACTCCAAACACAGGTGAGGCTGCGTCAAAGTCCGCCGCGGAGGAATGCGGCCGGCTGGTGCGGACCATTAACCTTCTCCGGAGGGGTGAACGCTAATCCCGAACGCAAGACAACATTGAGTTCTTATCGCAGATGTCAACCTCCTTCCTGTTTCCTCAGCCGGCAGCTGGACTCCTTCACCAAGAGTCCATCCAAGTCATCAACACACGCATTCATTGTAGACTTGGCCTTTGCTGTGACCTGATACTAGATCTGAAAATTCAAAGTTGGACCTCATCTCGACCTTTCATAAACAGTGACCGGGCTTTGACTGAGCAGAAAGGGTTAACAGCGCAGAGTCTTCGTCACGTAAACATCGCGCAACTTTACAACTTCCACGATTAGCAAATCTTTGACGGCGACGTACGAGTCCGGAGGTGCGTCGTGTCGGCACACGAGCGTCGGATATGTTCACCAAACGACTCGTGAAAGTGTCAAACTCCATAAATAAAACAAAAACTAATAAAAAAACTAGTAAAAAAAAAAAGAAAGCTAACAGAAAAATCCCAAACTACAACCCTTATTTCTGCTGAATAAATGAAATGATTGATGAATGAAACGAAGCAGCCTGACTAAGCTAGCTGTCATCAGTGCAAGCGCTCGGCGGACGGGCCAACGCGAGGACAAGCGAGCCCCCGAGGCTCCACAAACTCGGCGTGTGTGCGGGCAAAGACTGATGGTGGCTGTCAGGCCTCTCAACCCCTGCTGACAGTGCACGGGTTCGAACCCCCCCCCCCCCCAACACACACACACGGAGTGTGTGCATTATCAGGCACCGAGGGGCATCCTAATGGGTGAACTGTGACCCCCAGAAAGGGGATCCGGGCAGGGGAAGTTGACGAGGGGACACGGAGGCTAACCGGGCGCCACATTATGCCGTCTGTCACTCAAAGTCACACCCCCATAGGCCACGCCCATCCAGCTCATCATCCTTCAAAAGTGTCAAATGAATGCAAGGATCATTTGAGAGCATTAAAAATATATATTTGTGTTTGTGGGGATAAACTATATAAAAGTAAATAAATATTAAAGTACTCATATTTATACAAGACAAAAATATCGATGAATTATGTGATAAATGTTTTTTCATACAAAAAGTAAAAAAAATTAAATTTAAAACTTTGGAGATATTTTGGGATAAAAACTTCAATGCATTTTTGATAGTAATGAAAACAAATATTTTAAATACATTTTAAGATTCATGCTATTTCTCAGATATTAGGGATTTTTTTTTTTACATTTTTTTCTTCCCGTCGTCATCCCGCTCATCTTTCCCGTCCGTGTCAGGGGTTACCTGCTGGTCATCGAACGGCGCCGCTCTCATTCATCACGACACATCTCGTCTTTATTGGGATGGGAGGAAGTCGTTAAGGCCTGTGAGGCCAGCCGACCGTGACCCGGCCGGCCGGCCACGCCGCCGTTAAAAAAAACCCTGACAGAGGTCAGCAATAAAGGGGGCGGGGCCTCCCGCCAGCTCCGGCCTCCGCACACCTCCAAGGTTTACTATGTGTTGCTGGAAAGTTTTTTCTTCTTCTTCTGCTTTTTCTGCCGACTCGGCAGAGGGGCTTTGAAGGGAATTGCGAATTTGGCAAGATGGCGACCACGATGGGGCCGTCAAGTTTGCTGCCCCTGCCGTGTTGCGTTGAACGCAATGGAAATTTTGTCTTCTGATGGAGGAGAGGGAGAAAGATGGTGAGAAAAGGAGGAAGTGGAGAGAAGGAAGGTGGGGGGGGGGAAGGAGAGAGGGGGGAAAAGAGAAATGGAAGACGGACGCCGTGAGCATCTGTTTCCTGTCTGCTCGGCAGCTGCGCTCTGGAACAAATGACAAAAGAAGAAGAAGAAGAAGAAAAAGAACAAGAAGAAGACGAGGAGGAAGTACCGGTCGGACTGCCAACTCCAAATGCAGGTCACTCTTATCTCAAGGCACGACTGCACAATTAAAATAAATTTCAATGAGATACGGACTGACGGCGCCCCCATCTGCATTTCCGTGTGTGTGTGTGTGTGTGTGTGTGTGTGTGTGTGTGTGTGTGTGTGTGTAAGGGGGTTGGATGGAGGATTTTCTCATTTGTTTGTTCCTCTCACACACTTTTCTTCCCGGTCTCGGCTAGATTTAGACTTCCTGTTCCAGAGTTATTCTCAGAGTACTGACACGCACACGGACACGCACACGGACACACACGCACACACACACACACACACACACACACGCACACAATATCCCCCAAAACAGACAAACACAGCACAAACACGATAACCAATACACACAAATACAAAAAAGCAAACACTTGAAGAACCAAAACATAAACGACATCCAAAACACAGATGTGTCAATTTACACATGCACACATTTACACAAACAGACACACACACAAAATCACAGACTAGCAGATACACAACACAGAGCAATGTCCAGACCCACAAACATTTGTGCCAACAATACACACTCACACTTGTACGCAAACCACACACACGCAAACAACACACTAATCAAAACACAGTACACAAATGAGCACCATACAACATAAACATCACAAAAACACTGACTGTACATTCACATTCACAACCACAAACAGCATGCACACTCGTAAAAACCCACACAACACGCACGCACAAGCAGCAGACAAACACAAACACACGTTCAAGACAACAAAACATACACACACATTTTCTTCCATAAAAGCAGTCACATGTTCTGACATTTGTTACGAATCATTCTTAAGAATTGCACGACTCCTTATTTCACATTTCTCTGATCATCCCTTGTACTTTTGTAAATATGCGCACACACACACACACAGTCTGTTTTGACTCAGTGGCCACTTTCTGCGTGTGTGTCATTGTGCAGTAGCGCAGGTGCTGGATTCATTGATGAAAACAAGGGAAAAGAAAAAACCCAAGGAAGGATGTGGCACTTGAATGGACGCATTGTGTTGTGACGCGTTGCGCATGTGTCGCACGGTTCTCACACTCTGCACGTGAAAGTCAAACGCTCACAATGTTGGGAAATGATTGGTCGGCTCATTTCCACGCCACAAACAAACGCACGACCGACGACATGTATGACATCCAGCGACGTGAGACCTTGACAAGGGGCAGCAAGATTGACAAATGGGACCATAATGTCTTTTTTTTTTTAAATATTTAGATTTTGTATTATTTTACATTATAATTTTATTTATATTTTGAATATCAACGCAAATAAAATTTGAAAATAGTACTTTCACATTTGGCAGCCCATTGTGTGTGTGTGTGCGTGTATGTGTGTGATAAACAGTCCTATAAATAAGAGGAGAGGAGACAGTCACTTAGCGTTTCTGTTGTGGTTTTCGTGTTTTGTCACTGGAGGATCCTGCAGAGACACAAACATCCTCACGCTAATTAGCGCCTACGTGCCCCTCCACGAATGCTAACGCTTGTTTGACTGTCCGCATTTTTTTTCTGCACCTGAACGCATCACGAACGCTTACATCTCGACGAGCTTTTGAGAATCGAACCTGAACAGCCTCAACAGGCCCGAAGGGAGTCCGAGGGGGCGGGGCAAGGGTCACCATAGCGACCGGGAAGCGGTGTTGTGTTTACTGACCTTGTTGATGAGCGTAAACAGGAAATATGCAGCACAGTGAAAAAAGGATTCATGGCTTTGAAGGTCAAGGCTGCCAGAAGATGGACTTTAAAGCTACGTCGGTGTCCACGTGTAGTGGGGACGCCATAACTCACGCACATACACACACACACACACGCACATCCAAGGCTTGTGATTAAAAAATGAGAGCAGAATATCACTCGTAACTCAAATGTTGGCTGACCTATATCCCCTAAATTTGTAAGTTGGCGTACTCGTAAGTCAAGAAATGTCAGTAATATAATTTATGGCAGTCACAAGTGGACGGAGGGAGGGGGCATCTCACATGTCCGACGAGCCGACGCCGGTTGGTTTTACGCTCGCGATTAGCATTTTGTGCGGTGGCTAAACGATTGCAAAACCAATTGTTGGTCAACTTCCCGTGTGTGTGTGTGTGTGTGTGTGTGTGCCATGTGGCAGCAGGGCAGCATCTTGCGGTCACATGACCAAAGTCCCACTCCTCTCGTGTTGTTTTCTCTCCTGACTTCCAGTCTGATTTTCACATGTCGGACCTACTTCCTGTTTGTTTTGACTTTCCCTCCTCGCCGTGAGGATGATGATGATGATGAAACATCTTCCTCCAGCGAGACATCATCGTCAGCATCATGACAACGAGTGGAGGAAGCGAGCATTTTAGATCACTAACACTTTGAGGCCTCGGGCCTTAGGTTGATTTTCGAATGACATCACTCGTGATGGTGGGTGGTGTTGCATTGTGTGTGTGTGTGTGCTGGGTTCCGGTGGCGTGAGTGCTAAGGAAGCTGATCAGTCAGTGACGCTGAAGGTAAACTGCACTTAAAAGTCTCCCCGTGCCCTGTAGTCAGGCTGCTTTGATGATTGTGTGTGTCACAAGACAACGGGGTCAATTTGACCCGCCAAGTTTGTCTACCAACTTTGGGACCGACGCCGACATCAAACGTCCGAGCAAAAGACGAAAGAACCGCACGAGTCGGGAATGCTGAACTATTTGCTAAAGTGCCAAAAGGTTGAGATGTTTTGGGTGATGCGTCACCTTCAAGTTATGCAATGCGTTATGTCATAATTACTGTTTTGCACTGTCGCCGTCTGGCACACCTCCCAACTTTTGTGCTCCTGTCAACAAGATTAATTCCTTCAATTTTGATTTATTTTTGTCACGCCATGAGGAAATGTCAAGCCGACAATATGAAATCGCCCACGCCCAAACACCTTTCATCAATCGCTCAATCGTTATAAAATCGTTTTGGAATTTGTAAAACTTCCGAACAATAGTGAACCTTAAAAGTGGCAAAGACAATGGAAATCATTTGTGCTAGCCAAAAAGTTCATGCAGAATCCATTTGTCCTATAAAGTCAGGACTTGCTCTCACCAGTAGGTGTCAGTAAAGAGATGGAGTTCATTTTGACACGTTTGCGTTGTCACTGAGCCAAGTAAGACAGGAGGAAACGCGTTGCCTCAAGCTTCTGGAACCCCGCCCACCCGCCTCACCTTTGGCCGCCAAAACCTGTTAGCTAACGCAAGTATGGCTAAGCGCTAATCACACTTAATTCAGCCTCCATTAGTCGAGCGTGGCGCCGCAAGTTGAGTCACCCTCCGGGAGATACAATCGAAAGCTGCCGCGCCCCATTCGCCACAGGACAATACCAACCTCACAATTCCCAAATTAGAATGTGGGTGATAGGGCGAAGAATTTTCTGTTGAGACAATTTTCTCCAGGCCTATTGTGCTGAAAACAATTGTCAACGCCCAATGTAGTATTCTTATTGAAAGAAGCTTTTAAAAATATTCCTATTCTCACTCACTGTGAGGACACAAAAAGACTCGCTCGCAGTTTTTATAAATAAAAGACAATGTGTGCTTTTTTTTGGTCACTCCTAGCTGAATTTTAGTAAGGGACGCATCCATTTTTTTTTTTTTTTGCCTAAATGTAAACATTGTTCAAACATCAGCTTAAAGCTATCATGTGAGGCTTGACAAGAAAATGAAGCTTCAATTTTGCTTCGTGAACCAGTTGTGTTTTTTACCTCTTTAGAAAGCACTGTTGGTTTAAATAAAGGTTTTTAAGCATTGAAAAAAGTGCCGCCGCTGCTTCATGAAGCAAATTTGAAGCTTTATTTACCCATCACTAGTTTCTAGCCTTTCACTTCTCGCACTAGCAAGTAACAACGACATCAAGGCTTTGGACGAAACGCTTAAACAGTTTAGTGTCAAATATTCTGTGAAGTGGGAGTGTGTACTACTGGCGTGTCCCCAGTACACTTGTGGCAGGCCTCAACATCGGAATTGACTCCAAACGAGTGATCAAAGGGCAAATGGTGGTACATGGGCGCATCCAGAAGACATGAGCTAGCATGGCGTCCGCGCCACCGCTTTGGTGTCCCGCGAGGAAAGCAAACCTCAAGTGATGTTGTCTTTCATTTTGGGAACAATGGCGGTTTTGTGTGCCCGTTTTCACTCTCTGACGTTTGGTCTCGGCGCTTTCATTTTGGAGCTTCTCGCATGAGACCAACATTGCGCTTAATGCGAACAAGACGTTTGGATGTCAGTGTGACACGCGGCCGCCGCGGCCGCTCGTAAACTTCAAATGTGTTTTCTGGCTTGTTGGAGGGTGACGCGGCGACCGCTCCCGCCTGTCAGTCAACTTGGAGACGTTCTGGCTTGCATAATCACGTCGGCGGGAAAACGCTTGGCGACACCGCTGTCTGTTCGAAGGCCTCCTGATTGTGTAAAGGCCGCGGGGTTTGTTCCTTCCACGTGGGGGCTACCTCAAGTGCAACCTGCTGACTCAGCTGACCGCTGTTTTTATTCGGAGAGGGGTGTGAGCGGCGGAAAGTCCCGGCAACGTTACTTCCGCATGTCCATCTGTCCTGCTCAAAATAGGGCCGGACAGGCAACAGTCAGGTGACAGAGACTCGAAGGGCGAGCACCTTAGTCGACTGGTCAACATTTTATTGACTACATATTTTCCTTTCACTTTGTGCATTTTTGACTGCATGTTGTATTCCTTTATTTATTTTTGTCTAATCAGATTTTAGCCTCAAAATGCTTGCGGTCATCAGCACACATGAATATATTTATTAGTCATGAAAACGCTCTTATTTCATTAAACTTTTCATTAGGAACAGGAAAAATTGATGGGGAACGTTTTTGGGTTTTTTTTTTGCTCCACGACCGAATTTCTCCACGATGGACTTTTTTCTTGTTGAGTGTGTCAAGAGTCCGATTGATGTTTGATAAATGTGCTGGTTATTTGTGTGTCAACCATAATAAATGGTGACATGAGTGTGTGTGCGTGTGCCTTCCTTGACTGTTGTGAGTGATGGTCACATGACACGAGTGTGGTCTCTGTCTGTCTCCGTCTGTCTGTCATGAAACAAGCGTTTGGTTCCGCTCTTGGTCTCTAATTTGGGTCACGCTGATTCTTTCCAGCTTTGATCAGTTTTCCCCGCCGCCCGTCATCCATGCCCTCCCAATTCTGTGTTCGAGCCCCCCCCCCCCCTCGGAAAGTCCAATATAGAACGTTGTTTTTAGAGCGGGTCACATGACGCTACACTAATGAGGAAGATATTTAAGAGGAAAAGTTGACGTGAAAAATCCATCCTACTATCGTGTTTTCGGACCCAGAACCTCAGAACTGTGACGCTGTCGTGCTAAGCAATAGGCCACAGTGATGCCTGACACAAAAGAACATTCCCTCAAATTTTGACCGTTGCGACATGACTTTTCACTTTGTCGAGATCAACAAGCTTTTGATGTGACTTCCAATTTAGCACAAGTTTGTCTGGGTGGTCTCGCAGCCCCCTCTTCACCACGCAATGGTGCGAGGGTGCTATCAAGAGACGAGGGGGTGGCGGGTAAAGGTGGTGAGAAGTGTGTTGGGGGGGGGGGGCTCCCTTAACTCAACTCCCACCCTTCACACTTCCTGCCGGCTTCCTCCGGGCCTGTGAGGAACAAACTGCCCACACATCACATGCCCACAGCGAGGACCCCTGTTGCACTACATGCAAGTCGAACACACACACACACACACACACACACAAGCACACAGCGCTCGTGCTGGTTGGACGTGTCCTACAAGGCGCCTCATCCTCCACCAGCCGTCTTCTCCTCATGTTGTCTGGCAACCATTCGACATCAATGGTGGCCTTCAAAGTGCTGTGAACCCTCAAACATGCCCACCGCAACAGTCTGGTGTGTGCGTGTAAGTGGGCGGTGGTACCGGGCCCCGACGCGGAACATGGCTGCTCGGTGGTGTCCAACGTGGACAATAACTGTCAATTTTAGCCTTGTAAAAGTCGTTCTTTGTTTACAGAGGAGTCTTTGCAGTAAGAGCGTTGCTAACTAGTTTAGCAACCTGTTGACTGAAGCGTCTGGTAAGATAACTTGATTGAATCCAAATGAATCATGGGAAAGTCTTGTTGTATTTCATCACGCCGCCACTGACATACGCCGAACACTCAGATTAACTCTGAAAATGACTCCGATGTGTCACGCAAACCCAACGTACATCGCTAATCTACGACGATTGTTTCCCAATCCGCAACTTTACAAACACACACACGGACAGACACACAACCAAAATTTAATTGGCACAGATTAGGCAAAGATAACCGAGTGCAGTGACTCAACACTGGGGGATTATGACATTAGCGTTTAGCTCATTTAGCAGCTAACTGTGCTTGAGCTGCACCGGTGACTCATAATGTGAAGATTAATAAAGAAGTGGCTAAGTAGCACATGTGGCTCACAACTGTGAGGTTCTGGTTTTGAATCTAGGATTCCCTCCTGTTTGTTTTTCTGGCCAAATTCCGAATAAATGTTAGCATGTTAGCTTCAGTTCATGGTACGTGAACGCTTTCCCGGACATTGGCTGGGTTTTCCCGCTTTCCTCCAAAAGAAATTCAGCTCTGATGGCCGTGCTGGGAAAAAACAGCAAAAAGAAGAGCGATGTGCCAGCATGACTCACAAAAAATGTTTTGCCGCACACTTCTGCTTTTTTGGGTCCAGAGAAAACGTCAAAAATACAAACTGAAGGTTATTTCAGTTTGTCTGCGGGAGAAATAACGTCACCCCCCAAATGCACTTCCTCCTTTTTTGCACGCGAAAGGCGGCAAGCGGGCCCACTTCCCAACGCTGCTTGCGGCGTTTTCATAAGTCTGCGTCAACGCCGTCAAAACAAAACAATACATAATAAAAACATTGACTTATTTACTCGTTGTTATGTTTATGACTTATTCTTGATGTACCGCCTCTCTAGCTTACGTAATGTAGCGAGAGGTGGCTAACCCGAGTTATTTTCTTCTATAAAGCTTAATTCAATTTCCAAACAAATAAAGTCCCTCTATTTATTGTGAATGCGTCTTCTCAATATTTCATCAAACATCATTTCAAATCAACTTTCATCACTTGCTGGAAAAATAAACAAAAGTACCTTACTTGCAATGATGCGAGTTCACTCCGGTGGTCCAGACAGCAAGGGTGGAGAAAGCAACAGGGGCGGGTCCAAAGCCCACCAGGCGATGTCAGCAAAGCACTCGACAAAGTCCTCCAAGTCTCAACCGGTCCACTCCAGCTGGTTCCTTCTCTTCCTTGGCACTTCGTTTCTCCACACAGGCCTTATTTATTGCGTTAGCTTGTCCCTAGTTGCTTAGCAACGTTCGTGCGCTAGCATTAGCCGCTGTATTAGCGGCTAATTCCACTCAGTGATGTCTTCTGTTGAGTAGTTCACTCAACCGACCAACTTTATCCTAATCAACGTTTCCAAAAGCATCCTTGCTGAATACTTTCGCCAACTTACACTTTCTGTATCCATTTGAATGTTTCTCCCTCGTCTACCTGGTCGTCCGTCTTCTACCTCGTCGTCCATCTTCTTTCCTTTTCCCGCGATCCACCTTTCGTGTCCTTTCACCCCGGATGTGTTTCACAATTTACAATAACCATTATACAACACAAACCTATTATTCCTTTTTGTTTTGTTTTTCTTTACCTGTTTTTCTGGCTTGGTTCTTAATTCTTTCGACCTGGTTTTCGCCTTTTTAAAAAAGTTGTTTTTTTTAACTGGGTTCTTAACATGGTTGTTGAGTTTTTTACTCTTCATTATGATTCTTGCCATTTTAAAAAATATATATATAGTTTACTTTCTCGATTGTGTTTTTTGTTTTACCTTGGTTTTGCAATTTTTAAACGTGTTGCTAATTGGGACCTTCACTCATGTTTTTTAGTTTCTTTAAAATTGTTTATGACTGTTTTTCATGTTTTTTAATGTTCATTTCGTTAGTTCGTGGTGATGTTTTTCACTGCCTCTTCGTTCTTGACAGTTTTTTTTAAATAGATTCTTAGTTTGATTTTAGAATAATCATCTCGACATTATTTTGAAAGTTTTGTCATTACTAAGGATGTAAGATAAATATTTTAGCGTAATAAATAAATAGACAGCAGTATAAATAAATACGTTTCCATTTGTTTTTGACTGGTTTATACTTGTTGCAACATTTCACACGCACTGTCTTCACTCGCTTACGACACTATTCACTTTTCACAGCGTTTGTCAATTACTTCCTCATTAGTTCGTTTTAAATTCTCCTCAATTCTTTACTTTTTGCCGAAATGTCGTCACGTCTGTCCAGGGGCTTCTCGTTCCTCACCTTCATTACTTTCATATGATCCAATCCAAGGTTTCGTTTTTAATCAACGTTCTTTGTTGGGGTCTTTTGTGTTGTGTTTTTTATCTGCAGGAAGATGAAGTGAAAGTGTGTTGAAAGTGAAGGTTTTTGTTAATTCAGTCAGACGGGCGGGAAGGAAGTCCCGTGTGCACGTGTGTGTGTGAGCGTGTGCGTGGTCTGTCTGCGAGTCGGACGACGAGCTTCAGTGAGAACTTCAGCTTTGTCTTCACTCCACAGTTGACTTCTCACTTTTTTTTCCTGTCATTTACTCTGAGTGTGCGAAGGGCGACTGTGTGCGTGCACGCGCACGCGCGCGCAGACGTGAAGTCAAAGAAAGAAGCGTGTAAATGAAAGAAAAAAGGAGCTCTGACTTCCAATTGCTACACGCCCTCTCATTTGTCCTCCTACACACTTTACCGGATGTGCTGGCCACATCATAGGGTACCCCCAAATTACACCACACACGCACACACAGTGTCTTGTGTACATTTATTTCTTTATTCATATGTTATATTATTGAAATAACAGAGAGAAGTGATGTGCTGTGCGTTTCAATGCTGACTCAGCGGGAAAAACAAAGTGTGACATTTTGGGGCGCCAGTAAACGCGTCAGCTCACACACACTCAAATGTCAGCGTGGCGACATGAGGGCGAGGAAGTGGGATAATTAGAGCAAAACGGTCAAGCCAATAAAAGAAAGTTATGAATAGCAGCACACGTGAAAAATATATCCTTTGGATCTTTCACTTGCACAAAATAGATTGCACGAGCAGACACATGAACATTTACAATGTTTGAACTTTAGTTAAGGTATCCTGGAGATATATCATAAAAACAAATATTCCAGACAATGACATAACGGATATAAAGGCTGCTTCATGACAATAAAACCAACTTCATTGCTTTGTGGATGATGATTTGAATTCATTTTCTACTGTTATTAGCCAAATTTAACATCAATATAAAGGCAACTCCGGATATACATTGCAATGACTTGTTTAAAAAAAAAAAAAAAAAAAAAGAAATAAAAAAAGAAAGTAAAGGTGATTCTGGGGACAAATAATTATAACAATGCATATTTAGTCAATTTAATAGCACATATATTGTGTTTCTTTCTTTATCATTTAACTTCATGTTTTGCTTTTGAGCTATGAAAGTGCAACATTTGACCATTGCATCATCACGTAACATTTTTCAACTTCATTTGTATCATTGCAGCAATGATTATGATTAAATCTGGGAGTTTTTTCACTCGCTGGTTTCCATGGAAATGCATTGGAGCCGTCCTGACACACCAACACTAAACACGCACACACACACACTTCTCCTTTCACGTTGTAATGCTGACGTACTTTCTTCATTGGCAGACGCACTTGCGTGTGTGTGTGACTTCAAAGTGTAACATGGCTCAGTCTTCACTCAGCGATTTCACATGAGATACAAGTCAGTGTCATGACAAAGATACTCTTTAACGGGAACTGTGTGTGCATATGTGTGTGTGTCTTTAGTTCCTTAGGTTACCTGAAGCCTTTTATCTGTGACCCAGAGAGGGAGAGAGTATCAGCACCATCGTCCCGGTAACAGACAGAAAAGATGACAAGAGTGTGTGTGTGTGTGTGAATGCAGGTCAATGTGTTACAAAGAACATATGCAGTCAATATTTAAACCCATTAAAAAAAGCTCCTGCAGCCTAAGTAGAGTTCATGGTGTGTTCTGATTGGCTGATGGCCTGACATTGTGATCCTGTGTTGCGGTTGAAGTTGTCGCTCCAGCAGGCCGTCATGAAAAATTCAAACTGGACACCTGCAGGTGTGAAACTTAACGCCTCTCACTTGTCTTTCGCTTCCTGCACACGGAAGATCTGCCGATATGTGAAACATAGCACATCTTTAATTAATGCCGTAACATATATGCTGATTTTTTTAAAATCATCTACATACACAAACTTGCCACCATTTCCTAAATTGGCAAAGAACCAGCATCTCTCCTTTCACTCCTTCCTCTATTGTCCATCTTCTGTTCTTCTTCAGCTGCTGGCATCTTGTCAGCCCCGCAGGACAATGCTGCTGGATTCAGGTTGCCTCGTGTGTGTGTGTGCGTGTTACTGTATTTGACCCGCTGACATTTTGAACGCTAGGCCTGCTGCGCTGTGCTTATTCAGGCTGTGACTTCAGACTGTGTGTGGGATTACAAAAAGTGTGTATGTGTGTGTGACGTCTGGCCTTCACACACCACACACACACACATGGCATATGATAACACAGAAGTGGTTATTTTAACACAGCGGTGTGTGTTTCAGCTTCCTAAGCAGATGAGTCCAGGTGGAACAGCAAGACGAGGCTCCAGTGTGTGTGTGTGTTTAGAGAGCGGCATATACCTTTAACATCTCCACAATGCCGAGAATGCGGGCCGTGTGATCCCGAGCGCAGTTGTCGGCCCATAAGGAGAGCGGTGCGGCCGTCTGAACATTTACACGGCGGCCCTTCAAGCGCCTTTGAGGGCCTGGCCGGGCGGCGGCGGCAACAGAGGGAAAGTCGAAGACGGCGACAACGACCGCGATGACGCAAATATTTAGCGTTCATCGGAGGAGCATTTCAAAATAAACCTCCCACGCATCTCCCAGCAAAATAAAAGCCCACTTCAAGTTCAGTTTACGGCGCCAACGCAGAGTTTACATCAGATGGGGCCAGTATACAAATATTTACGCAGCAGGGGTTCAAATAGGCTAAAGAGTCCGAAAATAGTTGACGGTACGCGTGGGAAGCTGAAAATGATACAAGCTGATACGAAATGATAACAGCCAGACAATAAAAAAATCCAAACAACAAACCTTTTCTACTTTCTTGCTGACACGTGGGATTGTTTACACGCAATAAAACAGTTTGGGTCGTGATGAGAGTGTCACGTGACCCGCGCCGTCAGCCCACCCGGTCGTGTGAGTTTTGCGTGGCGGGACGCTAACGGCGTTTGTCCTGCGGCAACTGTTGCGCTCGCTCGTTGTTTTTCCACTCAGTCGGTCCAACAAAATGGTGGAAATAAAAAGTGGAAGCCTGAGAGGAAAAGAACAAAGAGGAAGAGAGCAATCAGTGAGAGCTGTCAATCAAAGCGCCCACCCAGCCAGTTAACAGACACATAAAAAGTGTGGAGATACTTTACATGCTGCTTGGGAGATGTTTAGAAGGCTTCACCATGCAGAAAGTGAAAGAAACACACAAGTGAAACATTTTTCCCCTGAGCAGCATGAAGATGATACGAGACGATAAAAATGCACGATAATCCAAAAATGATATCAACATGATGTATTGCTCCATCAAAACTAGAGGTGCATCAATTAATCAATTGATCGAAAACTAATCGATTATCGTCATAATTGAAATCTTTGGTACATGGATTAATCGTGTAGAATCCCCGTTAAAAACGATAATCGACATTTTTGGACATTACGCGCCAAACATAATTAATTCGCATTTGTGCATTTTCTACACTGCCAATTTGAAATGATGTCCTGCTTTTTAATAAGTACAAGTAAATGTTTTTTAAAAACGGACGAAAGGCAGCAAGACGATTTTTTAGAAAAAAAAATGAACACAATACACGCAGCGCATATGTGTGTGAGTGTGTCTGTGGGTGTGTGTGTGTGTCCTGTCAGTGCAGATTTACGGCAGGTTTGGCCTTGAAACGGATAATGCTTGAGAGCAAGTGTGTGTGTGTTTGTGTGTGTTTTCATACATGTGCGTGTTTTCTCCAGGTGAATAGTTGGTGTGTTTACATCGACGGGAAAGTTAGCCGGCGGCTTGTCACGCAGTCATTAAGCAAGAATGTACGGCAGTACAAAAGTCACAAAATGGAGATTACGACGGCTACGCTTGTCATGTGACATTGGTCGGCTTGTTGTGGTTCGAATCGTGCCAAAAACGTAGACCCCCCCCCCCCAACGAGTGTCCCTGCCCTTGTGTAGGTCACCCTGCCCGTCTGCCAACTTTAGGGCGGAACTCATTGACTGCTTACACTTGTAATCAGATTAAAGTAATCAGATTACTGTCACCACACACACAAATACAATGTGTTTCCATTTCCCTTAACATCCTAATGAAAAAAATCGTTTCTTATGATCTATTTTTGTATCCGTGCCAAGACGCATGATGCTAACTAGTCCAGTAAAGTACTGGTGTCAAACTCAAGGCCCAGCCGGGGGCCAGATCTGACCCGCCACATCATTTGATGAAATGTTCTCGTCATGTGTTTGAAAATTGCATTTTTAGTGGTGAGATGAATTGAAGTAAATGATGAAATGTACAAGCACACCTTCCTCCTCTGGAGCCTCCCGTCTGACTCAGAAGATGTGTAAGTGCTCCACTCCGAGACAGCCGCCATAAATAACGGCACTCGTTGGGGTAGTGGGTGTGACGGGACAGGTTAAGATGAAAGCCTCCCCGTCTAGCGGCGTCTTATTAGAGAGCTTTTAGGATGTAAACACAGAGCAAACGTACACTCAGAGCTTTCTGCGCTTTTCTGTCCACGCCACTCCCTCATCCTTGTAACCGTGGCAACATCTCATAGGGATAAGAGTGAGTGGTTCAAATATTTTGCGACAACAAAGTTTACATTCGACGGACATTTTGGCCTTGTGGATGTCAAATACGCCAGGTAGCTAACAGGTAGCTAATAGGTAGTAAACACACACACACTTTGTGTCGGCGTTAGCGTGCCGAAGTTTATTGTGTGTGTGAGTGCTTTTTTTCCCCCCCCTTCTGCCCAATTACAGGTTTACAGTGTGTGTATTTCTATTTGTGTGTGTGCTGAAGGCTTGAGGTGTGCCGCTGTAGCATTGTTATGCTAACAGGGATTAGCGCCGTGTCCTCCCTGCTGATGCCATTGTGAGCGAGCCGAGCCACAGCGGGGTTGTGTCTACACCGCCCAGCAGGACCGACTCTCTCGCTCTCTGGCTCTGGTGTGTGTGTGTGTGTGTGTGTGTGGCGTTGTGTGCTACCTGGCCTACATTCTTGGATGACCTGCTGAACGTGTGCACGCGTCATACATTCAAAGTATCAAACTATATTGGGCAGTGCCTGGTGAATCAGAACTTTTTGTTTGTCACTGAGTCACTTTCTAGACGACTTCAAGTCGGTACAGACAGTACGTACTTCTTCATTCTTTCTTGGTCTTTTCTTGTTCTGGTCTTCTTCTGTTTTTCTTGCTTCCTCTTCTTCTGTCTTTTATGAGCGCTGGGATTTTCGTCTTTCCCTGGTTCTTGCGCTCTTGCTTTTCTCTGATTGGCTGTTGAGGTTCTCTGGGAAGAAGAAGAAATGACCATAATGAGGTTGCTGAGGTGCTCTCATTTAAAACTTTCTTTTTTTTCGGTGATGGTTAATGTGAATCTGTGTGTGTGCGTGTGTGTGAGGGAATGCTGATTGTCTTTTATACAGCAGGAAATAAAATTAAATGGCGGACACACACACACACACACACACACGGTCGCACAAATAGTAGGTGCTTTGACAAAAGCTGAGATAAGATCTGAATTGCTGGCAGGGATGTCTCACGCACACACACACACAAGCACACACACACATCCAGTACCCACTAAAGAGGCCTTTACTTCCATGCCAGTTTAATTAAGCCGAAACAATGGTGGCCCAACACCTGAGGCCAAATGCCGTATATAACAAACCTTTACTCTCTCTCTCTCTCTCTCACTCACACAGAGGACGCCGTGAGTTCAAAGCGTGGCCCCGGGCTGCTGATGGAGGGAAGAAGAAGAAACAGAGTGAATGAATGAAAAGAAGCCAAAGTACCTGCAGGGGTCAGAACAGGTGAGCTTTAATGGAACCTTTCCCTTTCACATTCACCCACCCACATTCCTGTGGAACACTTGCCCGTATAATAAAGCAATCTGGAAAATATTCTTGCCTGATGATCATTTGAATTGAAAACGATGCAAAATAGAAGCAAGGAAAAATGTGTCGCGTTCAAAGTCGGCGGGACAGCGGACGTCTGTCGTCACCTTTCACTCTGTGATGTTTTCTGGGGAGCAGGTGGGATTGCAGGTAGTCATCTCCGCCCCCCCCCCTCGACGCCTCTTCCCCGGGGCTGCGACAGCTGCGAACCTCCCCGGGTAACCGTTAAGCTAACCTCAGGCAGCGTGCGTTGCGTGGAGGTTGCTGGAATCTGGGACAAAGTTTTCACTTCAATTTATTCAATCACCAAACATACTTCAAATTTGGGTTGAGGATTTAAATTAGGATGATGGTTTTTAAAATTGGATAAATGGTCAGTTGTAGACAGGGAAATCTATTTGAAATTTTGTATAGTGCATTTTTGACAGATTTTTCAGCGCATTTGGAGTTTTCCATTTTGGAATAATAAAACATTCAAATGATACTTAACGGTTGATGACTTGAAAGTTATCCTGAGTCATTTGCATTGACTGTTCAGGAAAATCAACTGTCAATGAAATTCCACCATGACCTGGAAAAATGGATTTGAGTCCGATTCTTATCTTGTGCGAGCTGCAAACCCTCGTTTTTGTTTTTTTAAAAATGGAAAACACTTCTTGGGGTCATGAGCTGTGTTTTAGTTGTTTCAAGTTGGGTCTTGTTCATGTCCTGTTTTGCTCTCACCTTTGCAGATTTGGGGGTCTTTAACACTTTTGGGTCGTAATTTCTTTATGCAAACATTTTGGGATGGTCGAGTGAGGGGGTCGCACACACACACAAACCTCCTCATTGTGGGACCACAACAAAGCAAACCAGGAGGGGAAAAAAAGCCTTCTATTTACCTGGAGCACATCTCCGTAAAGAATGAGGGATCAACACCATATTTTTCTCCCTCTTTTACAACCCCCCCTCCCTCACCCTCATTCAGCCCTCCTCACCCATTCTGACGGCCACATTGTCGGGAGGACAAAAGGCCAGGAGGCAGTGAACGGGGAAGGTAGTCACATGGGGGGGGGGTGACCTCACCTGATAAGAACCTGAATGATTCCATTGATGGAGACAGGCTTCCCTCCAAAATTCTTCTTCTTCACACTTGCTGGACCACTTTCTTCACTGCTCTTGCCTGAAATGTTCCTTTTAGTAAGATGTGCGAATTTTAATGTGGATTACGGGAATACACAATGCTCATTTTGCCTTCCTGTTGGTGTCCCAATACTTCTGATGGTGTGGTAGTAAAGTGAAGGATGAGTGTAAAGAAAGGAAAAGGGTGGGGGTGGGGGGGGCGGAGGACTTACAGGTTAGGAATTTATACGGCGCCGTTGTACGTTCTGCCGAATTATCCCGAATGAACAGTTTGTTTACTTTAGCTGCGAGGCTGCCGAGTGAAGCGGGTCAATTCGGGCCGTCAGGTGACCCGCTTCTTTGTCATGGAAAGAGGCGGTGGTAGCGGGTGACTCGGGGGGGCCTCGATGGATCCTGGAGGGGGCGGCCCCAAATGACCGTCAGGAATGTCACCTGGAACAATGACGCCATTCTCCGCCACAGCAGCGTCCATCATCATTAGAGGTCAGCCGCCATCGCGGTGGGGGAGAGGGGGGGCGGGGTCTACGGTCGGGGGCCGCCGACTTTGACTCGTCACCCCGACACTGGAAGTACAGTGACAGCAAGTTTGCCTGCGCTTCGCTAGGGCTACCTTGATTTACGATAATCTGGTTGAGACAAAAATTCATTGAGCATCTTCATGATTAACTTCGTTTGAGCGCTGACAAATGTAAGTTTGGTCAAGATTTAAATTTTAGTAAAAGAAAAAAATCAACAAGGGATGGTTCACACCTGGAAAAACTGTGCGTGTTTGTGTGTGTCTGTGTGTGTTTGTGTGTGCAGGCGTCCACAGTTGAAAACGTTTGTTGTTGAGTTGAAATTTGCATGTAAAACAAGTTAATGAAGTTAAAAGGGCACGGAATTTTTTGGGTTTGTTTGACTGCATAACTTGGTCACGTTTGATGCGATCGATCGTAATCAAAGTTTGCAAATATTTTCCTTTGAACTGCTGCTTCATTTGCATATAGCGCCACACACTTTTTCCTTCATTACGGGTAACTCCACAACTTCCCCGCCTCCCTCCCAATTCGTTAGAATATCAAAATATGTATTTCCATAACAGTCCTTTAAAAGCCATTTGAATGCTGCAAATGAAGACACGCTCGCTGCGGATATTAGACTCGTTTTAAATGAAGCCCTCCGAGCGCTATGTCTTAACACAAAATATTGTCAAGTGATCAAGGTGACAGACACAAACACACACTTGGGTCAATCCACTTCACTCTGAGCTTCGTTTACGTTGCCGCTGTGGGCAAACGGCTAGCATTAGCATTAATGAGCGGCGGAACAATGGAAGGCGACGGGCCGCTGTTAGCGTTTGCCTAAACTTCCTTTCAAGCCTCACACCTCAAAGTCAACGTTATTAGCATCATTTGCATCGGCAGCTTTGTCATTTAGCAGCCCTCTTTCATCTATCTAAACACCTTTAATAAGACTTTTGACTTCATTGATTAGCCATCATTGATGTTTTTAAAAAAGATTTGGAAGCCATCTTTATTTTTTCTCAAAGCTAATTTTATACTT
Source organism: Syngnathus acus (assembly GCF_901709675.1). NCBI lineage: Eukaryota > Metazoa > Chordata > Actinopteri > Syngnathiformes > Syngnathidae > Syngnathus > Syngnathus acus. The sequence goes on along the minus strand of NC_051101.1, from coordinate 13,165,311 downwards.
CATTTAGCGTTTACTTTCACTTTGGAATCAATCTCATTCAAAAATGTGCGTTAGCCTGCAAAATATTCCCGCCTTAAATTTTAAAATTGGCGATTGTGTTTTTTTTTAAACATGATATTAAAAAGTCTGTAATTGCATTGTATGTTGTTACTGCAGACAGACATCTGCGAGAAGATTATACTTTGGGGGTCTTTTGTCAGGAGTAGGGGCTGCCGATCAAGCTAATTAATCCGGTCTGCGCGTGGACCAGCTAGCTAGACTCAGATTAGAAACGCAGGCAGTAAAACAAGCACAACACGCCTTGTTTGTCGGACTCTTAAGCTGCTCAAATGGCGCAAAAGGACAAATGAGACGAGATCGACCGCAGCCCAAAATCCGTCGGGTGCGACGTTTAACGTTAGCAGACGACCAGCTAGCTAATCTTTTTGTCGCAATGACAACGGCCTCCTTCAGACAACAAGAGCTTGTTGAATGGGTGTTTCCAACGTATTTACTTTGATCTTGTTTTAACCCTTACACAATGTAGCCAAGCTACGAGAAAAGACACATCACAAATCTAGCTACAAATGCTACATAATGGTAGCATCGGTTAACGTCATCAGAAATGTAGCCATAATTCGCTTCTCCAGGGGCTTAGCAAGTGTATATAAGAAAAGAAATATATATCAATGATGAGAAACTTCCATTTTTGAAGCACTTTTTAAGTACATTAGCATGACAGATATTACAGGGGAGGGTTTAAATGACCGTCAAGGAATGCCCAAACACAGTGAGTGGCGTGCTCACTGCCACCCCACCTTACCCCCCGTGAAGCGGCTGCAGGCCAGATTTGAAAGGGATTTGTTTGACCTGAGGGGGTGTTAGCAGGAGGCCCGTGTGTGCGTGCGTGCATGCTCAAGTGTGTATGTGTGTGTAATGCTCAGACAGACAGTAAAACATATGTCGCAGGTCGGGAGGGGCTACGCGGCGTATGTTGCGCTCTCTCTGGAAAGTCCACTGCTGCTTTACGGCCGGCCAGAGGCACGGCGCCAATATGGAGGAGGAGGAGGAGGACCCCCGAGGAGGCGCGTAAATTCTCCCCGCTGCCAGGCGGAAAAGACGGCAGGAGGCGTCAAGCCTTCGGCCGTGGCCGTCTGCCAGCCTGTCTCACATTCCAACTTCTTCATTGAAGGAGATGTTACGCTCCCAAGAGAGTACTAGTTGACTCTTGGAGATTCCTGACTGATTCCAATGAGAACATCCAACATTAGCTTTTAAAACAAAAATGGACTCAAAAGTCCTTGTATGTATCACAGAATACGACAAACTTCCGCCCGTCAGACAGCAGATAGTTGCTGCACCGCGATTGGCCAGTTTACATTGAGGGGTGTGGCTTAGCGAAACAATGACGAAAACAATCTGCTGTGTTTTTACTAGCTCCGTAACATCCCTGGTGGATTGCAACAGCTTGCCCCCCTCAGGGTTGGTTTCAGGGACTCAGTGGGGGGTACACACACACACACACAACCCCGGAATTCCTAACCTGCATTCATACTTGGAAAGTGCCAGCAGGTTATTTATTCTCTTCCACCTTGCATGACCTGCCAGCCAAAACAGAGACTCCACGAGGAGGGCCACGTGACGTAAAAAAAAAAAAAACGCCACGTCTTCATGATCTCAGAGTCACCTGAATTGTTTCCTTCAATGACTCAAGTCCCACGTGAGATTGACGTGGACTACCTGAGCGCTGATTCAGCAACAGGTTGGGTTGGTTGACCGGGGGCTTTCCCATCAGTCGAAGAGATGAAAGAGAGGACACTAACCAGGGGCGTGGCCCGGTGGCTCCGGCAGGAAAAGCCTGTCTCCGGCCCGTTAATGATGGCCTTGTTGCCAAACCGACTAACAGTCACCGCCAAGTCACGTCTGTGAGGAAATACTACGCCTCACCTATAACCTGTCGTTGAACTGCCAACCTGTTAGCATGTACGGATGCAGAGCTAAACCAGACCAGACCGTGTGTGTTCCGAGGCTTGATTAGGCATCTGATCATGCCCGAAACTCTTCTGAACCCGGCAGTAAATCTTACACACACTGATTAGTCTCATCTGACAGTTGCTAATCAAGTCTAAATGATGTCTGTCAGCACCCCTTTGGGAAATCTAGACTTTCTTGCTCTCTCCTCCGCTAGATGTCTTCATTGCTCGCTCACACACAGCTAGCGACTTTCTCTACTCCATTCCTCTGCGGTGTATCTCAGTGAAGTTCTCACTAGAACAGATTTCATTTTGGAGTAAAATTCTTGGATGGTTGACATGCTAACAGTTAGCATCAACAGTCACGGTTTTAAAAGCAACGATGATTTGAAAGCAAATATGGGGCGACATGTAAACAGACCGTATAATAATACTCACAGGTATATTCTTTATCTTCGACAACGAAAGTATCTAGAATATTTCGGAGTCACTTACAGTAGAAGCAGCAGTTTTGTTCTGCGGTTGTGCCTGCGTGACGGTATTATACTGCCCCCGGTGGCCAACACTGGTACAGCACAAGGAGCGGCACAATCAATTGGACCGTAGGATTGAGTCATAATGCACAAACGATTTACATGTAATGTAATATTGGTGTTGACATCATGCATGTGTTTGTCCACTTTAAAATGGCCCGACATTGGATGTCAGTTATAAAATACTTTCACAACAGGTTGACGGTGAAACCCCTAATATAATAAATGTCCTTGAGCAGGGGGGGAAAAAAAACACACACACAAGTGTAGTGATCCATCAACATGAGCATGAGGCCATGTTGGCTAACAGTGCTTTGTAATTTAGCAACAAGGAAGGAGAGTGTGTATTTGTGTGAATGTGTGTGTGGCTCTGGTTAACCTTGGCAAGTTTCATTAGTGGCCCAAGGCCGGCAGCAGGGCCCGGGATGAATTAGGAGGCTGGGGGCCACAAATTTATCCCGGACAAGGCCTTCCCTGATTAAACCTGCCGGACACACACACACACACACACACACACACACACTTGTGCACAAACACACACGGTGCTGTTTTTGCGAGGACCTTTGGTGACAGGAAGCGACTTCATCAGCGTTAGAAACCAGCGTGTGACTGAACCTGATTCCAAAGTGACGCCAGGGTGATATCTCACCGCTTTTTATAAATATAAAGCTAAAAATAAATAACAGCTATAAAGAATCACTGGCGACAGTTTTTTTTTTTTTTTCCTTCTGGGTTTGGAGGGCAAACCAAGGTCGCAATGGGTTCACGAGGCTCGTCCCCTGATCCCCTCTGAGCCTCTAAGACCCCTCTGATCATCTCCGGCAAATTTCAGTGGGACTTTTTCAGAGGCTATAATATTATATACTCGTGTTTAGCGCTTCCTGTGAGTAGTTTTTTCGTACACATTGACAACACATTTCTCTTATTTCTCCACTTTCCAAAGGGTTCAGAGTTCATCACCTAAGTTCCGCCCACTCTGTGTAATCTAGAGAGGAAGGGGCGAGGGTCCGGGAGGGTCGTCAGGTTCGGTGGACAGTTTGCAGGGTGACTGAGGTCACCCTTCTCAACCTTACGGATGATATTAACCTGCTAATACTTGTCAGCCTATAAGGTCAACCACTATCTCTCACACGTACACTGCGGGCACATTGCAGCAAAGGGTTAAGCGGCTATCGTCAGGCCTGGTTTTGTCAGAGAAGATTCCAGAAAAACCCCTAAGAAAGATTATCTCTACTTAAGTAGATTATCAAGTGTCCTGTAATATTTCTTGAATTGATTTAGCCTTTTTCAATCAAATTGTATAGAGTATAATGCTATTAATAATTCTTATATTCATGCGCGCCAAACAATTGATTCATTATCATTAATCCGATGATAAATATTGGTAAAATAGAAGTGAATTTAGCATTTTAAAATTGAATAATTAGTATATAAATTGTAACGAAATCAATCAATCCATCACTTGCTCGCTATGTTACCTAGCTAGCTCGCTATGTTTGCTAGCTAGCTCGCTATGTTAGCTAGCTAGCGATCAGGTTGATTGGTTAGCAATCTTGTGGATCCACTTGTTCACAGTGGAAGCATGCGCTTTACTTAATAAAATACAAAAATGTTCTTCACTGGATTGTTTTTGACATTTTGGACCACCAGGCTTTTAGTGGAGATATTTTAAAGATCATAGGGGAAAAAAAGAGGGGAAACACATCAGTCTGGCACACTTTCTTCTTTTTCGATTTCGTGTGGAGGAACTTACTCCAAAGGGTGCGTTTGATTTATTCTGCTGTGTTTCCTCCAATGGCTCATTTCTATAAATCACATGTCAGTGTGTTTGTAGCCGAGAGGACGTTAACAAGAGGCCGCAGTCCAAACAGTCCAAACACTGAGCCCGTATAAACCTTCAGGACGCTCCATCCATCAGCGTCTTTTTGCCGCCGAGGAAATGTTTTGTCATGGGCTGAAAGCCAACGTGCGTTTGAAGTGCGCTTTTACGTCCGCCACTTTCTCGAGCTCGGACCACATGCGGCGCCGGCGGGGGTGCGGGGCAGGGGTAGGCGGGGCCCGAGCCCGTCAAGGCGTTGTCGTCGTCAAGGGTAAAAAGTTCACTTGCGACGGGGTGAGGGCGCGGGCGCCATTTCCATGGAAACGGCCACTTACGGCATCCTTCCTGTGTGTTCGTCCCGAAGGCGACCGACTGACTGACTAAGAAGTTTTTTTTTTTTTTCTTCCCACGACGCAGCACTGCAGAGCGCCGCCAGATAACATCTACTGTCCGCCCAAGAACTTCCTCTCTGGCCTCGGGGTATAGCGGCCGCGCTGGCGACCGGCCTTAAGTTTCGACATTTTAGAACAGTACTTTTTATCCTAAATAAACACGTAGTGACCATCCCTCCGTCCCTCAATAAACAGGCGAGATGTTTTCGATGGGCGATTCCATTTATTTGCAGATTGGCACTCACACCGTTAAAACAAGTAGACAGGAAGCATTTTAGTTTTAAGATCAGGACGAAATAGATACGTGGTCCGTTATAAGCACAAAGCGAACAAAAGGAACCAGAAAAACACACACAGATTATGACAAGCAAGCTGTGGCAGAACGCCGGCGTGTGTTGTACCACCGCTGTGCTGCTCGTATGCGTGCCGGAGAAATGAAGTGTTAATGAGGTTGTAATGTGTCACTTACACACACACGTGCGCTCACACACACAGATTTTTGCTGACACAAAAGCACAAATTTGGGTCGGTCAGTTGACATCAAACATGCACACTCGTTCATCTTTCCAATATTTAACCTCATCCAAACACACACACCTGTCTGAACAACAGCTGCCCTGGGAATCGATCCGGAGCGTGGCCAGGATGAGCCCATCACAAGTGTGTGTTTACATTTGTAGCTAGAAACTCACACGTATGATTTGACAGTTTACATGCACATTCATTTCACACAATCACAATGCCACACACACACATATGACGACACAATTTCACTCAAATAAATCGAGACACATCAGAAGCAGACGCGCAAGAGCACCGCGACCCCACCCCACCCCACTTCACCTTGACTTGTGTATTCAGTTGCAGCTTGTAAATGCTGTCACCTTTGAACCCTGCCACAGGACAAGAATAGAGGCCCAGACAAGGGTTACACACACGTACACACACACACTCTGGATGTGCATTTGTGTGTCTGTGAAGCAAGAAAGACCAATGGAAAGTCAAAAGTGGATGGATGGATGGATGGATGGATGGATGGATGGATGGATGGATGGATGGATGGATGTGTGTGTGTGTGTTGTGTGTGTGTGTGTGTTTGTGAAATCTGATCTATAGTGTGGCTGATCAAGGGAAAGGGGGAAGGGGTTAAGGATGGACAGCAGCAGCTTTCACTGCTATGTAACACAGCAGTGTGTGTGTGCGTGTGTGTGTGTGGCAAAAGAGCACCTATAAAAAGGCTAGAGTTACCCAACGCGGGCTATAGGTCTCGAAAAGAGGAGAAAAAATAACAATAGATGACACAAACACGCACATGCATAAACACACGCACACTCTGCGACGCACTTTGACCTCTTCAGCTGCCACCCTGCTTGCTTTGGGCTTCATGCCGCGCGACAGGTGAACTCGGTGATGAGCGGTCGCTTGGGATCACTCAAACGCCTTGAATTTCACAAACACACACACACACAAATACACACGTAGCAACAAAGAAGCTTGAAAGCATTCATATGGACGACACAGAGTCCGCAAGGTCACGGCCGGATCGTCGCCCGGCCACGCGCGCTAACAAAACCGCACGCATACATGAATGTACACTGTTTATATATATATACAAACACACACGCGCACACACACACGTACACACCACTCCCTGCATTTCTCTATGTGTGAGTGGTGTCATTAAAAAGCTCGCACCTCTTTTGTCACTCTCACTCTGAACTCAACCCCATTAGCTTGCTAGCTAGCTAATGGAGCTCACTAGCTAGCATGTTTCTTTCATTTGGAACATTTTTATTAATAAAATCCATATGTTCATGCTGGATAAACAGCCCTCCGATTAATTTCTAAAAATGTCTGTTGTCTGAGTGAACGTTCTGAACTTTTAAACCAGACAACTGTCACCAATTTGGCCACTAATTGAAGATACTCGAGCTACTTTTTTTTTTTTTTTTTATAAACAGAAAATCCTACTAAATGAGAGTAGCCATGTCTGCTCTTCTGTAGATAAACAGCAGAGCAATAAAGACGAGTGAAACAGAAAGACAAACACGCCGAGTTTAAATACGGAGCCAGACTTGGTGTCTCCTCTCTCTTATTTCTACTGTGTGTGTGTGTGTGTGTGTGTGTCATTACCTGCACTAGTGTATGGTGGGTGGCGCTCCCACTCAATCTGTGTGTTCTCCCAATTAGAATCAATTTGGCTCCTCAGCTGCCCCCCCCCCTAGATACACACACAACCCACACACAGTGACAAAAGGGAGTCACCAAAAGTGTAACAAAAACAAAATGAAGTTCCAGACACGCATTTGTGTCAACGGATTCCCAAATCGGAGTTTTACTGAATAAATGTAAACGTGGTCACGTGGGATGACGACGTGTGCGTGCATATTTTTCAAAGGTGCAGCAGGACACGAGCCCTTGGCCTTCATACTTTCTGTTTCACAAACCGCGTGTGTGTTTGTGTGTGCAAACAGAGCTCACCTTGTTCCAACACCATAAAGTGCGTGCGCGTGTTTTGTCAGTGATTGACCGCTCGCGTCTCAACTCAGTTAATAACGGTGTGTGTGTTTTGTGTTTGCATGCGGGTGTGTGTCAACATGATTTTGCATCACTCAGACACACACATGTGCAACTTTTCATTGCGTTAAACTCATCAGTCTTGGTTTTGATCACGAGTAACTAAATATTAACTAGCTAAACTGTGTGTGTGTGTGTGTGTTACACTTATCGCTTTCTCGTGGACTTTGGTGACATACTTCCTATTGTGTGTGTGTGTGTCCATATATGTGTGTGAGACCCTCTGTAATTTGTCCGGACCGTGCACTTAGCTTGTAATTACCCTCCAGGTATGAACACACACTCACTCACGCCCTTTAACCTGCCGTATTGCTTAACACATAACAACATGCGCACACACACACACACACACAGACAAGCTTCATAAATGACAGAGGAAAATAAAATTTTGCGTTGAGTTTGTCAAAGAATACGAGCCCTTGAATTTGCTCAACAAAACAGATTCAAAACAAAATGGCCGACTTTTTTTCGGTAAGTGTGTCATACTAGAAACGTCTACCTGATTTCTTGTCAGTTGGTAGAACCTAATTCAGTGTTTTGATTTTTTTCTTTTGTAACTTTTTTAGGAGCATTAGTGAGTCAAATATTTCCACCAGGATACAAAACATTACAAGGAAATAGCCGCTGATGCTAACGCTAATACCGCAAGCTGTCTGTGTTTGAGTGTGAACCCCGGCTGCTATCTGAGCCCATCACAGGTTAGAGTTCAGATAAGAACGGCCCGCTGCTGTGGAAATGTAAAGTGGGGGCTCCATGGCGCTGATGACAAGACAGGAGGAAGAGGAAGCCAAAGGGGAAGTAGTTTGTGTGCGCCAGCTACCGCTGTTGACGGAAGTGCTTGATAAGCTCAAATGTGGTTAAGATTCAATCGGGGGGGTTCCCTGTGTTGACTCTCTAGTGTGTATTGAGGAATTTGGGGGGGGCATCAAATGCTAAAGAACAATCTCATGTTGTTTTGTGTCTCACTCATCAAATGAGCCTTGGCTAATATTTTTTTATTGTGCAAGCCTGATGTGTCATGAGCAGCCCGGGTTAATGAAGGAGCGCTGGAAAAGCCTCCTGTACCTCGTCGCCCTTTAATTAGCGGCGCGTTACATCCGGTCTGACAGCGCCGAGGAATGCTTCGACACGCTCGTAAAAAGGACATCGGGCTCTCCGGAGACGCCACTGAACAGGTCGGACCGCCAAGTTGGCGCGAGGTGGAGGAATGAGTCTGAGAGCTCATGTTTTGATGTCAAAGTAAAACTACAAAGACAAGACACAATTATTTGCAGTTGTTGTTTTTGTTGGACTCGGCATCATTTTCATGCCACCAAAATGAATGTGCCGCTGTTTTTACTTTGTTGGCACTATTTGGACAAAAAAGCCCAAAGTCAAGTTGATGCCTAACAGGTCCAGCCAATGGCTTTAGAGCGCCTCGTTGTTGGCCGTGAGTGCACACGGAAGACACATTCGTGAAGATGAGAAGAGGTGAAGGAGGAGGGGAAGGAAGAGGAGGACGCGTAGCCCGAGGTCAGAGCTGACGTCGGAGGTTGCCGTGAGGTCAGCGTGATGAAGCAGTCACGGAAGTGCGTGTGTGTACGTGTTTGTGCTTGTACACGTGTACATTTGTGTGTTTTTGTGTAAATGTTTACATGTATGTGTGTGTATCGGTCAATGAGTGTCTACTTGTATTTATCAATATGTGCGTACCTACAGTATGTGTGCAATTAAGCGTGTTCACTTGCAACTTGTTCATTAACAACTCAGAGTTTGGTCACGAGCCAAGGTGACCCGTGATTGGCCGGAATCTCAGGGGTAAGGTGAAGGGTCATCCAGAGGGGTATCACATCAACGCCTTGTCCGCTCCTGTGTGTGTGTGCGTGTGTGTATGTGTTCATGATTGATCCATCTATCCTGGTGGTACATCGGAAAGACCGGAGATGAGGGTGTGTGTGTGTGTGAGTGTGTGTCCGGGGGTCTTAAAGTGTGTGTTTGGGGAGGGGTCCGAGGACGATCCGTCTCCAATGGACCCGTCTACTTCCTGTAAATATTTACAGAGCGTCAGTGAGTCCCAAGTGTGCTGGGTCATGTATGTATATCTGCTTTGCTGAGCGATTGTGTTGTTGTGGCTCCGTGCGTGCATGCGTGTGTGTAGTGAAAGTGCTCTGTTGGCTTGAATGAAGCCCAAATGAATAAAATGTGTTGAGGAAGTGCTCTGCAGACTGCCTGCCTCTGCATGTTGCAAGCAGCTGTTTGCGCATGTGTGTGCACTTCCGCGTGTGTGTGAGAATGATTCGGCTTGATCCCGAGTTGTGTGCGTTTACATCTGTTGTGTGTGTTAATGTGTGTGCGTGTGAATGATTCACCTTGATACTGCCTGTCTGTGTTTTCATTTTAGCTGTGTATGTCTTTACCGTGTGTGTAAGTGAGATTTTAAAACGTGTGTGTGTGTGTGTGTGTGTGCGAGGAGGGGGCATTAATGTTGACCACTTGAGAGGAAACCACAGGCCAGACGGCGGGATGTGTCACCAGGCCGGTTGCCGTGGCGACAGGCCTCCAGCGTGGGGTACAGGAAGACAACAAATCAACAAGTTAGGTTTTGTTTACATGTCGTTTGGCTTATTCGCATATCGAATACGTCATACAAATGTGCGAACAAAAGTATTGGGACACCCCCGGGAAGAACAATTGGTGCAAATCTGGAATTGGATCTGTTAATGGAATTAGAAAATGGAATGTCTTGACGCTAGGCTATGTTAGCATGTTGTTCTCTCTTGTTCAAGCTGTGTGGCTTCCACTTCCGTCTTGCCCAAGAGACCCCTTCGTCTGATCTTTACGCAAAACAGATCAGGGTCCCCCCCGCCCCTACGCACACACACACATGCACAAACTCACCTCATCAAAGTAGTGGAAGTGTGTGTGGGACGATGGATGTGATGGAAAGGTTTCACGGGGGGGCTCGGAAGTGTTTTAGTGTGCATGGGGAGAGGGTGTGTGCACGATAATGAACGCACGCGCACACACACACATTCATATATAACACGCACACAGCTGGGATTTATCAGTGTTTACTCTCTCCTGTTGGATTGTGCTTAAACTTTACCTCCTTATTGCCCACTCTCTCTGACCACGTACACACAGACACACACACACATGACCATTCAGTTTAGCGCCAAGCCTCAGATAAAGGCTTCCCTCAATCTGGCTGGGTGGTTTTGCATGTGTGTGTGTGTCTGGCTTGGAAGACTGCCAATAGAATAGGACAGAAGCCAAAGTTCTTCCTGCTGTAGCCGACACGCGCCGCAGTACGCTTAGTTTGTGTGTGTGTGTGTGTTTGTGTATCAGTGCTACAATGTTAGCCACTCCACTCCGCGATTGTTGGGCATTTCCAATTCCAAAAGGAGGGCGTCCAATCAGGGCGGAGCTTATGAGCTGATGGAAGATTTGAAGGTAACACAATAGGTTTGATGACATCATCAGGGTTTGTTGACCTTTTTGATGCTTTTTAAAGAAACGTTCCTTGTTGTTCTTTTGTTTGAATCTCAACACAATCATTTACGTCAGGTGTGGACCAAACCAACAGGTCTGGTCCTTGGATTGGTTTCAAAGAAATAAACAAACATGAAATAAATCAAGTTTGACCTGACCATAAATGTCTGTTCTCATTAGGGTCACGGGTGAGCGGCTGGCTCGCCAGATGACAAGAGAATCGGGGTTTCCACATTTAAAAAAATAAATAAATCATATTAGCACCATTGGACAGTTTAAACCCCAGACTGGTCATGTTTTTTTCAAATTTCCAAAATGTCCCTAAAATGGCTTCTTAAAAACAAAATGGCTGACTTCCTGTTCAATTTTAGGCATAGGTCCTTCTCCATGTTTTGCGTTTTGATGGACAATTTCGTGGTGATGGGTGAAACTGGTGTTAGGGTCTGCTTTTTTATTATTTTTATTTGATAAAGAATCATCAAATAAATGCTAACTAGTACACCGAAACTAATGCCAATGTAGTTCAGTAGAATTACCAGGCTGCCTCACAGACAAGAGATTATTTACACTTGGGCGGTAACATGTGACAAGTGTGTGTGTCCGTCCGTGTATTTTGTGTCCTCCATGAACACACAGGTCGAATATCTTTGTGCTCACAAGTGTCCCACTTCATCTCACGCACACACAAACACACACCCACTTTCTTGCGTTGTTGTTGTGCGTTATCTCCTGTTGTGTCATTTTTGTTATCAAGCAGGTGTTGTAGAGGGTGTGTGTTTGTGCGTGTGTGTGCATGTGTGTTTGTAGGACTCTCTTTCGAGACTAAAAATAAGCGTCGGTCGGCCTTGGGGAGAAGAAAGTCACTAACCTTGTTGTGTAATGTGCTACACACACACGCACAAACACACACAGTGTCGTACAGAGTGGTAATAAAGACGAGGAGGCGACAATGAAGCAATCTGAGGGTAAAAAGGTGAAAGAGTAGTAAAGCCATTTCACTTTTCAAGGCTAGCAGGTCAGCGGGTTAGCGATACCAAACATGCGTGTTTGTGTCTTTGTGTGATTCCCCTGACACACACATATCCAAAGGTCTTTCTGTCCTCATGATAACTGCGAGTTTTTGACGCACCCCCAACCCAAACGGGGCCCCCCACTGTCTTTTGTCCCAACTGTGTAATATAGTGAGCACATGTTTAATTTGTATGTTTTGTTATTAATACTTTTTATTAATCTGGCTTGTGGCTAACAGCTTGGGGTGCTGGTGGTGGGGATTTAGGGGGGGCGGGGGGTTCTGATTATGTCGCTATTGATTTTTCTGGCGAGTGTTTTGTCTGGAGCTCACGGCTTGATGCCAACGACACGTTTGGGATGACGCTTGTGCCATGTGTCGTACATTTTCTTCACGTGTCATGTTGCCGCTTGCTAGCTAGCTAGCATCGTAGCTACTTGTGAAAAAGTGTACAATGGATGTGTTTTGTTCTCAATCTCATTAAGATGAATAAACACACATCTTAAAAGTGATATTTTCAAATCAGGTCCAGGTCGGGGAAACTGCCGTGCTCAGCATTTTCTTCTTTACCCCTGCTAAGTGGCGCCAAGGGGCAGCATGGCCTGCAGGTCGCTAGGTCATGCTGATTCTGGACCTGCAGGGTTGAGGACCCTTGGTTGAACCGCTGGAATAAAGGTTCTTGGGCGGCTCAATTGAATCTTCAATATTTGAAGTCTTCATTCACTTGCATTTAAGTGTGAATGAGTCAACATGTGATCGTCATTGTCTGTTGGGCTCCTCCCAAACGAGGAAAGAAAAAGCAATAACAGCAATATTGAACCCAATTTGGGTCATTTGTCGGGGTCACCAAACAAGGAGAGGCCAGTGTGGCTAATCCTGGCGCCAAGTGGGGAGGGAGGGAGGGGGGGTTCTACTGGTGTTGAAGGTTATTAAGCGTACTGGTCAGTTCCTGGGTGGGTGAAGGAGCCCCCACAAACCCATCTCGAGGGCGTGCACGCTGTCCGGGGCGGGATCAACCGCAATGGCCGGGGGGTCAGCGCTGATGGATGAGACCCGCGCCCATTGTGGCAGGTGCCCGGCAGCCCCGACCCCATCCGAGCCTAATCAGCACGCCGCCTGGACAACGGGCCCCATTTAACCTCCTAATGACCACTCACTCAATCTGCGCACACACACGCAGGAAGAGCACTTAATGCGGCGGAACACAAGCAACGTAAATAAAGTGACAAGGAGGAATAATCATGAAAGACAAATCGGAATATTATAAATACACCAAAAAAATGATCTATTCAAGTAGGGTGTCATAACCGTACAACAATAGCCACGCCCACAAAGATGAAACGTTGGCAGATTGATTTTTTTTTGCTTTGTGTTGCGAGCCCGAAATTCGAGTTACAAGCGAGCTTCTCGTGTGAAGTGAATACGTAAAATGTCACTCAGGAGGCCACGCCTCTTAAAGGCACATTGACACACGAATGTGTGTGTGAATCAATTTCGATTGTTATATTTTGATTTGATAGTGACAAATCTGTTTATAATTGACCCCCAATATAAAAACTTGCTTTGTGTGTGTGTGTCAGTGTGTGTGCAATGAGTCACCGCAGGTTATTTACTGGAACATGTTTACGTGCTTGCGGTGTGTGTGGGAAGTGTCTGTTTTGTCTGCGCTAAAGTGTGGAGAGAGGAGCGTTGGCGTTTCCTTGTTGGGATCTGTCCACGGGCGCGCACGTGTGACGCAGCGATGACAGTTGTGATGATCGGGTTGCACGACCATAGCCAAAAAACACTAATGGAATATTAGCTCCAGGAAATCATTGACGTCACATGTAGCGCTCTGTTTTTAATCTGGTTTTGGTTCATAGTGTAAAAGGTTTCATTCAACTGCAGAGCTTCAGTAGATGATTCCGATTTCTCTGAAAGTCTTGACAGCTGATGGCTAAAAACAGCGTGTTCGCAAGCTATATGATTGTTAAGACACTCGTTAGCATGCTTGCAAGCTAACGGCTAACGTGTTTCGTTAACAGAACATGGTGGCTTAGGTATTAGTCACCCTGATAAGTTATCTTTCAACAATGTATTTTAGTGCCTTAGCATGTTTTTCAGCTATTGCTAACATTATTATGTTCACTTTATGTGGCTAATGTTCATCAGCATGATGTCGACTGTGGACAAATCACCTGACTTGACCCTCGCACAGGAAGTGTGCATGTTGCTTTTTAACGAAGTGCGTGTGTGTGTGTGGTTGTTGCGTGCTGAGGACGCCGATTAGCTCGAGACCTAATTGGGGACTTGAATCAGTGAGGTGGTGGGGGCCTGTTTGTGTCTGCTGTGAGTTTTGCTCAAGTTTGTGCCATCTGTTGGGTGGATTGGCCAGATTAGGAAGAGGGGGTAGTAGCCTAACCCCCCCCCCCCCATCTTCCCAATCTCCACAACGCCATTGGTTTTCGGGAAGTCCTGAGTCGGGCGCTCGCCACGAGGCTGAGAGGGGGGGTGGGGGGATCATGGTCGCTCTAACCTGCTTAATTCTCTCTAATGGCTTCTCCATTGAGGGATTAACTCCTTGTATCCACACACTCGGAGGGTCTGGCGCGCACCAAGTGAATTTGCCCCTCACTCACGCACAAATACACAAAGGAAGAGTTGGACAATGGCCGAGCCTTCGCAGTGATTTGGCGTGGCATCAAATGGCCTCTGGGCTGCAATTAACATGTTTGGGACTCAGCAGATCACCTGAAGGGGGGGGGGGGGGGGTCGCAGTCGGTGGGGGGTGAAAGGAGACGAGAGGACGAAAGTTGCGCTATGGCTTTCGCTCTCTCTCACTCGTCCCTTGCTTTTTATTACGATATTATTGGAATTCTTGTGGAAATTATTTCATTAAAGTGTTTATTTTTGGACAAGTTTTGCTTTATTTTATTATAATTTTTAGTTTATAATTTTGTTTTAGTCCTTACTTAGCTACATGTAGAATATACAGCGCTTCTCTCATCATGTCCTGCAGGCATGCATGTCAAACAAAAAGAAACTTTTTTGGGATTGTTTGTGTGCCCCCCAGCTACCCGACCCCTCACCCTCCCAAAGGGCCAATTCACTTCTTTTGGTATTATTTCTGTTCAATACACTTTGGTGATTTGCAGAATTATTATTTACAGTTAACGGATGGATGTCGCGTGTGTTAGCATGTGATAGCTAAAGGCTAAAACATTAGCCACGCTACGTGATGAGGAACGCCGTCAATTGTGTTCGTCTTTAGTGTATTTTGTTCGATATGGTGACGGCACAGAAATTGAACCGCATTATAGCGAGGGATGACTGTACATACAGTTTGGGTATATGTTAGCATTAGCCAACATGCTAGCGGCCTGCTGGCTGACAGCTGTGGACACATCTGTAAGTGTGTGTGTGTGTGTGTGTTGGGGCAGGAAGCAGTAGGCAGCCATTGATGTGGTCAGACCCTCTGTCACCAGCCAGGGAGGAAGGAGAGGAAGAGGAGGAGGAAGAAGAGCTTGAGTATGTCTTCTTCTTTTTTGTTATAATTGTTTTCTTCTTCTCATGGCCGCGTTTCATCACACGCATTAGTTTTTATTTTTACTCTTTTGCATGAGTGTGTCCTTTCTATTTTTTGGGGCGAGTTCTGGTTTCCATTTCCGCTTCTATTTTGCATGCTGATTTTCCATGTGCATGGCATGTTCATGCGTTCATGTGTCATCTGCTTTGAGGAGGAACATGAACATTGTGTGTGTTTGGGAGCATGTGTTGTGCGGAATAAATGATGTAAAAAGGTTTAGGTTTGACTTTTTAAATAAAACTTTTTTGTAGAAGCATGAAGCATGAATGAATGAATTATTTTTTGTGCATTTTTAGGTGATGTTTGAAATGATCCTCATTTTCATCATCAAAATATTCTGGATGACGGTAAGGATGTAAGAAAAATAATCAAATGTTAATTTTCTTTCAAACTTTGATGATGATCTCAAATTATATTGATGTATTTTTTAAAGGGACGGACGGACATTTATGGAGTAATGTTATTTTCACAAATGCATTTTGGGGGGTGAAATGACTTGTTTTGAATCCATATAACACAACCCAAGCACACACGAGAGCATTTTTGCAAATACTATTACAGAAAAAAGCGGAGAAAATGCAGGAGACGAAGTCAACTACCACTCACGCAATGAAACATGCACGATAAAGTGAGACTATGCATGATGTGGAAGAAAGAAAAGCGCTGAGGACCAGTGCTGCCCCCTACAGGCAGCCTCGAAAACGGTGTGTGAGTGCGTGTGTGTTTTAACATGCGTGTACGCGTGCGTGAGCTTTCCTCGGGAAGAAAGGGACTTCCTGTGACAGTGCGTGTGACTCAACGCTTCCCTAACACATACACACACTAGTTGCTCATCTTTTTGAAGAGGACTTGAAAACACGCACACAAAGTAAAACAAAATAAAAAATAAAATAATCAAATAAAAACTAGCAATTGTAAACTAATGACGTAAAATCAACAAGATAATATAACACAATAAATAATAACTAATAAATAAAACAATGGAAAACTACAAAAGACATGCTAGCAAATAATAAATTACAATAAAAAATGACAGAAATTAAAAAATGATAAACTCAGGAAAAAATAATAAAAAGGGCGGACTGATGCAGTAAATTAGAAAAAACAAAAATTAAACGTGAAACAATCACTTCAATTAAACCCCCCAAATCACTACTTTACATAAAAAGCAAGGACGGATTAATGAAAAATTAAATAAAAAATAAACTCTTCTAAAATTGCATTTAACATCCACGCACGTCTGCGAAGGCTTCTTCCTCGCAAACGACTCATTTACATGTTTACATGTTTTGTGCAACAGGGGGCGTGACCCAAAATAGAGGGGGCGCGGCCCAATCTTTAGGGGGCGTGGTCATGCCTCTGAGGAGGCGTGGCCCCGCTCAGGCGAGCCGGCCCTCTTCGCAACATAGCAGGAGTCTCTCGCCTTGTCTCGCACACTCCAAGGCGGCGCGCCGACGGCAACACACACACGCGTGCACAAACGCACGCTCACACACACACACGCGAGGACGAGCGCGGAGTACCACAGCCACAAGAGGACGGCGTGCACCTGTCCCCCCCACGCCACACACTCGCACGGACTGAGAGGCCCGAACCAGACGTCCTTATGTGTGGATGGGACCAAAACCATATGGTGAATACTTTTGAACATTTCAGCGCTTTTTAATGGTTGGAGTTTTGCGCATGTTTTATTCTTGGCGTGGAGCAAAATGTGCAAAAATAAGAATGAATAAGTTTAAGAATTGAATTGGACTTTTGGGGATTGTTTGAAAAGTGCGTTTTGTATGCTTTTGTTTTTGGATGTTTAGGCAGAAGTCTACTTGAGAGTTTTTAAGGCTTGAATTGGATTTTAATCATTTTTTGGACAAGAAATGTGTGTTCACTGCTGAGGAAATTGGGAATTCAAAAATGAATATTTAGTGTTTGGATGTTTGAAGTGAAACATGCTTTAAAGGTTTATATGAATTATGAGTTATGGACAAGGATAAAGTGTCAAATTGTAATACTACATGTAGGAAGAAAAAGTTAATTAAAGGTGGGTTTTTGCTTAAAAATGCCTTCCCCCAAAAACTGTTTTAAGCTTGCATTCGACTTTTTTTCAAGCGGTAATTTATTATTTGTGGACAAGAAAAATGTATAAAGCTGTAAAAGTCCACAAAATTAGATTCAGGGGGCCTAAAAAGTTTTGTCTTATTTTACGCTTTGTGTCAGCTTTTTTAACTTGTAGGAAAATTTGTGTGAACGGCTGAGAAAATCCACAATAAGGGCAAGAAAAAAATGAATATTTAGTTTCAAGACTTTAATGTGACTTTATGCTGTGTTTACAAGTCCTTTTATTCACAGAGTGGACTTGAGTATTTTTTTGAAGTTCAACAGTGGTAATTGTGCACTGCTTACTTTTGGCTTAGATCAAAATGAACAAGTAAAGAAAAGGTTTGCTTTGTAATCTTTAAAATGGACTTTTGAATAAACAACTAATGCATTATTGAGGACTGCTGAAATGGAGAATGAGCTAACTTTAGTGTTAGACACTGTGTGAATTTGTTACAATGTTTTAAAACAGCTCAACATTTGAGGGAAATGGCCTCATTTAGTATTTTGAAGTTTGGAATTTAGCGGCCTAATATTTTATGAAATCCGTTGTGTAGGATTTCATGCAAAGACAAAAGTGTGCACTCTTACTGACACAAAGACAAAAATAGGAAGTAAAAAAAAAAAGGAAACTTTCGTGTGATTAAGGTTTGAATTTGAATGTTTTTGTCAAGCCACTTCAAATAGAGCAGCTTGATTAATTTTAGCATCCCATTATGTCATTAGACTTTATCACGCACGCAAGAATGAATTCAGAACTCATTCATAAATTGACTTTAAAATAACCGTGCAATATTTTGTATTAAATTTGGTATATTGTAATGCTGTGCTGTACGCATTTTAACTTGATGACATTTTGAATGTCATTTTCTTATTTTGCTTTTTTGCATCTCAGGCTGATGCAATATGAGTTAAAAACAACTCCAAGTCATATTTTGTTTGATATTTGTTACCCATTTTGAGTGCTTTGCGAAAAATGAGGTAAAACGCAGATTGACTTGGATTTCGTTTTTGAGTGTGCGGATGTTGTTTGTGCTCCCACCGCCGCTACTGAATTGCTGGCCTTCCAAATTTAGTCAGACTCCGTCACAGGCACTTCCTTTGCTCTCGACTTCCTTACTTCCTCCGTCTTCACGTGTCTGACTCACTTGAAAGTCATCGACTGCATTGTCGTCATCGGCCGAAAAAGTCATCACTCATTGTTATGTCTTTCAAAGAGAACTACAGATGTATTTATTATTTTGTCAGTCTTAAAATGGATGATTTGTTGCTATTCGTCATAGTCAAACTAAACCTTGTGTATTTCTCAGGCGACCTCTCAAAGCTCGGCCATGTTGACCAGTGAGGAGGTGCACACCATGGAGCAGGACGACGCTCACCACGCCGCCAAGATGGCCTCAGACGGCGTCCAGCCAGACACAGACATGGACACGGCAAATACAACAGACCAGGCCGACATGACTCGCTGGACCGAGGCCGAGTTTGAGGAGAAGTGCACGTACATTGTCAAGGATACCATGTGGGAGGCGGGGCCGGAGGCGGACCTTAACGCCGCTAAAAGTACTAGCATCAGGGCACAAGCCTCGTTGCCCCGGAACCTCATGTTCAAACACACAGCGGACGGAAAAGAGGTAAGACACGAGCGCACACATATTAGTTCATGTAAAGCAGCCTTCCAAAGTAGCGCTAGCGAATAAAAAAGAAGCATGAATGGAAGGAGTCAGGCTAGCTACAATACTTCCTTCCGCAGATAGAGGGAGCCGTTCAATCCTCAACCACTACGATTTAAAAACATACATCTCCTTCACACTCATTCACGAGACTTTTCTGCCAATAACAGAAGTTATCTCGATTGCATAAATTGACATCCCCCTTGCAGTCAAAAAGTGTGACGGTATGGATTATTTCATCAGGGTGTTTGTTATCCACAGGAAGCTGTGATAGCAAACAAGAAGTGAAAGTCCGGCGGATTGGAATGATTGCGTTAAAACCGTCATGACCGTGGTGAATAGATATCCAGGCTAATAGTCAAATTGTAATCGATTTCATGACATTGAAGAACAGATCACGAATTAGACTTGTTTTGTTTCCTTTTATTTGGTCACTCGACTAAAAGTACTTTGGCTTCGTGTGCAGGTTGTAGGCGTGTGCAGCCGAGAGTACATCCCCAAGGGGACCCGCTTCGGACCCTTGGTAGGGCAACTCTACACAAGCGACAGTGTGCCCAAGGACGCCAACCGCAAGTACTTCTGGCGGGTGAGTGCATGTGTGTGAAGGGACTCTGGGGGGGACCACTTCCTGTGACATCACCGCCGCTGCCTTTGTCACAGGAAGTGTAAGTAACTCCGGCTCGTGTGAGAAAGCGAGAGGGGGAAGAATGATGTCACAGGAAGCTTCCCGTAAGTCCGCAACAGTGATGGGCTGACCCACTTTGTCACTTCCAGGAAGTAACAAATCCCGCTCTTCGTGTGTCATGATGCTAGGCGTGTCGCTACTTCCACCATTTTGTGGACAATTTACACAAAACACAGTAAAAGCGCTCAAACTAAACGTAAAGTTGCATTCAAAGAATGTTTGCCGATATTTGTAGTTTGAGCTCAAATAAAGTACTATAAAAGCAGGTTTTTTTAGCAACTGTAGTTAGCAGCGTTAGCTAATAATGTGTTTTTGTTTCTGCCTTCAGATATACGCCGATGGCGACTTCCACCATTTTGTGGACGGGCTCGACGAGTCTCGCTCCAATTGGATGCGCTACGTCAACCCGGCCCACTCGGCGGCCGAGCAGAATGTGGCGGCTTGCCAGAACGGCCTGGACGTTTACTTCTACACTGTCAGGCCCGTGCCGGCCGGCGCAGAGCTCCTGGTGTGGTACTGCCTCGACTACGCTCGTAGACTACACTACCCGCCATCCGGGGAACTCATGATGCAGAAGCTCAGTAAGTAAAGTAGCGTGTGATTGGCTCACAACTTAAGATACACACACATGCGCACACACACAGCCTTCGCTAGCAGTTTTAGCTGATATTAACCAACCTTAATGTAGCATTAGCTATTATAAACTGGCAGGAAAGAAAAAACATCCAAATAAAAACAGCATAAGATAGTCTAAGCTTTTAAAAAGCAGCATTTTGGGGCAGGTTAATGACCCCAAAGTAGCCATTTGTCACACACTCACACATATGTACAAGTGTGTGTACGTGTTAGATGGCACTTTCTCCTCTTAGCGTCTTTGTAGTGTTAGTACTTAAACACACTATCCAGCTTTGTGTGTGTCACTTAAAAGAACAGAAGGGAGGCCCCCCCCCCCCCCAAGGCCCTCATTGCGCCCTCCCCACCTTTCCCCTTCTCTTGAACTTCCTGTCTGAGCTGCTGACAGATTGAAATCTCCAAGATGGCGGCCATGTTTGTTTAGGTTTGTGAGGAGGATGAGGAGGAAGGCTAACTGATAACCTCCATGTTTACTCACCGACGCCTTACTACTCATTCACTCACTTGTGCGTGTGTGTGTTGGGGGGGGTAACACACACATTGTATCACACATAATAGATGCCGGCCATTTAGCAGAGAGATGACATGTCTTAGCTTTTAAGAGTTTGGGCTGCTAATCCTTCCTTTCATCTCACCAGAATGTGTGTGACAGAGAGAGAGAGCAGCCTTAGCTAATATAAAGCATCAGTAAAAGCAGTGTTCGCTAACAAAGTGCTAGCGCATATACGGCAGCGTTAAAGCAACGTTAGCCAAAGTAAAGCAGTGTAAGCTAATGAAAAGGAGCAGTAAAGCCCCATTAGCTAATATAAGTTTATATAAAGAAGAAAACAGCAGTAAAACAGCATTGCGGTGTAAAACCAGTGTTAGCTAATGTCGAGCAGTTTTAGCTTGTACAAAGCTAATAAAGTTAAGCAGTAACGCGAATACAAAGTGGCGGTAAAGTGTTTTTTGTCTGCCCGCACCTTAGTGTGTTTACCTCATTCACTGGTAACAAAATGTGTAACACATACACACACATATACACTCCTAACTTCCTGTCCGGATCCTCACCTCGTCCGTCAAGCGCGTGTCACTTTGAGAACGCTAATGCACGTTTATCTCCCCAAAAGTAAACATCCGTCAAGACCTCTATTGATTTGACTTTTCCTGTCCTTGCAGAGCAGTCACTGTTGGAGGTGAAGCAGCATCAGGCGTCGGACCCCTCACCTCCCCCCACCGTCACCCCTCAGCCCCCCAAGCGAGAGCACAGTGTCCTTTCCATACTACGGGACGTCCCCAAAAGTGAGCCCAGCTGCCCACTGCCCACACGCCCACGTTGCGCCTACAGCCCAGAGCGTCCCTTGTACCCGCGCGCCCTCTACCCAGCCCTTAGGGGGCACCCGGAGGACTTCCTCCTCAAGGTGGGCACTCTGGGTTACCCCCGATCCCCCGGCGACCAATCGTCAGCCACGCCCAGCCCGTCGGCGAGGAGCAGCCCGGAGAGCAGCCCCCAGGGAAGCCCGTCTGCACCCTTCTACCCGGGTGGACTCGGGTCATACCACAACTACTCGCCGTTACCCGCCGCTCCGCTATCGCCTTTCTACCCCCCAGGGGCGTCCTACTCTCGCTACCTCCTGCCACATCACTACCCAATACCCGGGGGCGGCGTCTACCCCAGGATATACCCGCTTTATCTGCCGCCCCATGTTCCGCTCCTGCCCTCGGACGCAGCCGGGCGTCGCTTTGTGATGTCTGAGGCCGCCCACCCCCCACGGGACTTCATCCTACCAGCGCCCACTAGCGCCTTCTCAGCCACCGCATCCTTTAAGGACAAGGCAGCTGTGCACCGTCCTTACGCCGGGCACCACTCTCCGTCCACCGGATCCCCCACCGCAGGGGGACCCAGCGAACGGTCGCCCGTCAAGATGTGCGACTCAGATGAGGAAGCAGTGAACCTGGTGAAGGTGAAGCGGGGTATCGGCTCAGCCGGCTACAAGGCGTTGCCCTACCCACTCCAGAAGCACAACGGGAAGATCAAATATGAATGCAACGTCTGTACCAAGACCTTTGGACAGCTTTCCAATCTCAAGGTAAGGACCCCAATGTCAACGACTCTCAGGATGGTCACTATTCTCAGAAAGGATTATCTGACCACCGCTTTACTTTGCCGCAGGTCCACCTCCGCGTCCACAGTGGCGAGCGACCGTTCAAGTGTCAGACATGCAACAAGGGCTTCACGCAGCTGGCCCACCTGCAGAAACACTACCTGGTCCACACAGGAGAGAAGCCGCACGAGTGCCAGGTGAGGCTTTCGGCAGCATTTGGGGGTGAGGGCGAGCCTTATATCAGGGGGGCTTATATCTGTTTGTGTGTCAGGTGTGCCACAAGCGCTTCAGCAGCACCAGCAACCTGAAGACACACCTGCGCCTTCACTCGGGCGAGAAGCCGTACCACTGCAAGCTGTGTCCGGCCAAGTTCACGCAGTTTGTGCACCTCAAGCTCCACAAGCGCCTGCATTCCCGTGAGCGCCCACACAAGTGCCCGCAGTGCCACCGTCACTACATCCACCTGTGCAGCCTGCGCCTCCACCTCAAGGGCTACTGCCCAGTCGCCGCCCCCCACCCCGCCGCCGCAGACGAGGTCCAACGCGCCAACGAGGAAATCGAACGCTTCGATATGAGCGAGCACGCCGAGCAACTGGAGAGGCTCCGAGGCGGAGCCGAGTTGGACGCCATCCTAGAGAAGCAGGTTCTGGGAACGGCGTGGCGCCAGACCTCGGTTATTAAGGTGCGGTGCGAACTTGCCGTCAAGCAGGAGGCGGACCCTTGAGGGAGGGAGGAAGTGGGACCGACTTCAGGGACTTGCTACTCAGGGCTCAAATTTGACAATCACCCTACTAAGGTCCCCATTTCCACACTTTAATTTATTAGCTGGTGATGATGTTTCCAGAACATTCTTCAGGGTTTACAAGAATGATTCCACAATTTGACTGTGTCCCTTTACTACTTAATTTAAACGACAGGAACAAAGGGCGAGTGTGTGCGTCGCAACAGTTACCTCAGAGTGCATGTGAACGTGCGTGTGAGAGTGCATGTGTGTCAAGGGAAAGGCTGAAGAAGACAAAAACTTTTTTCTATTTATTTACTCTTCGGCTACTTGAAGAAGAAGAAACGGAAGTGGAGCGCAGCTTGGCAACATGTAGCACCTGTTTTGTCATTTTGTTTTGTTTGTGTTTTTGATAACGATGACACTGTCAGTGATGTGGATGTGACACTCCAAACCAAAGTTGACTGCATGGACTTCCGGAATGCAAAAAGCAGGAAGAATGTGAAGAAGGGACTTGGATTTGATTTTATTTATTGTATTCTTCATATGAATCTTAGGGTATTTCATTTGACCTATGAGGACATTTTCGGGAAGACGGACGTGACACTCAGAACCAAAGTTGACCAGACTTCCAAACGCAAGACGTCCTTTCACATTGTGTTGCTTTTAAGTTTTATGTTTGTTATGGGTTGTTTCCATTTCATATTTGTAATATTCACATTTCACTTCAATTTTACCTTACAAAAATGTTTTTTTTTTTTACATTTAATGAATACGGTCTGTGACACTCCAAACCAAAGTTGACGGGACTTCCCAACTGCAGAACTATAAGAAGGGATTTTTTAAAAATGAATTTCATTTAAAAAATTTTAATACTAACTTTAATCTCTTAATTTTATTTTTGTTTTAAAAATTTTGTTTGGCTATTTTCTAGCAATTCTATTTTAATTTTTTTATTTTCAGATTTGTTCATTTTGAGTTTTATCGTGTTCTTTTGTTTTTTTCTTTGTATTTTTCAATTATTTTGTTTTTTTATCTCCAAATTCTTCATTTTTAAAATCTTACTGAAATTTTGTTCTAAATGTGATTTTTTAAATTTTACTTTTCAAGATGAATACAAAATGTATTTTTCTTAATTTATTTTTCTCGTTTATTTGAAATTCTCATTTTGGTTCACGTTTTTTTTTGTTGAAAGAAATCAATATTTTTATTGCTTTAATATTCTTGTATTCTTAGTACACCACTGTCCGTATGTGACACTCCAAACCAAAGTTGACTGGACTTCCAAACTGCAAACGCCTAAAGCAGGAAGAATGTGAAGAAGAAATCAAGGGACTTTTCGTTGTTTAATCCTGGCCCCTCCCTCAAGCACATTTCTTATGCACTGGCCCCACCCACTTTCTCATCTTCCTCTTGACCAAAAAGTGTCTCGTCTGTTCTTCGTGAGCTTTAACTCCACAAACTCAGTGTGCGTGTGTGTGTGTGTGTGTGTGTGTGTGTGTGTGTGTGCGTGTGTCTCTCTCTCTGTGTTTACATGCTAGTTGGTTTACAGATTGTTTTATTTATGTGCAAAAATGTCCAAATGTGTAAATTATGATGAGAATTATTATAAATGTTCACTGCTTTTAATCCAAACCCTGGCATGTTGTTATTGACATCTACAAGAACAAACGAAAAACAAATGGTACACTTTCATCACTAACACATCAGAATTTCTCACTGACAAATTTGAATAAACACATTTATATATATTTTTTTTCAATTGTAGTTTTATTAGCCAAATTATACATTTTCCACAGTGGGCGGATTACTCTCAATATATGTGTATAATGCTAATATAATACAGTCATATATTTAGAAATTTTTATGAGCTGCAGGTTAGTTGGATTTTTATTTTATTTTTTAAAAACATCATCGCTACAAATTACAACGCATGGTATAATCCATACTTTGACTTTTGACTTTGATATTGCGCAAGCAGGTCCAATTTAAAAACTGAAACATCAAAAACTTGATGTGCTAGAAAAAAGTAGTTTCTAAATCGGAGTTAAAAATAACTTTAGCCATCTTTGATTAAAAAGTATCTTTTGACCATTGTTATTTCCACATACAAATATTGAAAAGAAAAAAAAGTATCACGCATATTGTCCGGCTATATGGCAACATGTGAGTCTCGGACAAGCTAATAATAGTCGAGTGGGAATAATAATAAGTAGCAGCTGTCCTCGCTTTGCTGACTGCTCACATTTGCTGTCGCTCGTCTTCACAATTTACTATTTTTTTTAATTTTTATTTATGACGAGGCAGGAAGAAGAAAGTCGTCAACGTTTATGTCGCTCTGGCGTCCGGCAGGAAATGGAACACGGACCTCCCGAGGCCTGCCGCGACCGAGCGCTTTCATCATGCCGCCGGACGACATACGCAACTTTACCTGACAACCGCCTCTCGTCTTACACAGTCGCCCCAACGTATCCCAGATGACTTTTGGCTACAACTTGACCTGGTTCTCCAAATGTCAGCAAGCAATCAGACTCAGAGCTGGCTTAGCTACATTTACTCTCAAAACAACTTTTGGGATAAATTCTTAAATTTCTTTTTTGGTGTCCAAAAATGCCACATCATGTCCACACATGTACTTTTCCAGGAGCAAAAGGGATTTCCAGCCTACTCACACCCCCCTAAGGTATTTTTACGGTAAATACGATGGAAGTCGTCACGGAGGTCCGGCGGACGGGATGAAGGCTGAATCATCATCCTCATCCTCATCCCGTCCTTACTCAGTGTAAGGAAGGCAAGACTAGTTGTTTGCGAGGAGCCAATCATCAGTCATGACCTCCCCCAAGGCCCCCGAGCGCCACACGCTGTTTACTAATAATACCGCTTGTGCTTGAGCGTGAGACACTTTCAAGAAAGGACATCAAAGCTCGTCTAGCCTCTCAGCATCGTCATCCTCATCTTCCTCCTCTTGTAATAGCCGCTTGTTCGAGCTCTTGACAACACTTTAATGACAGCTTGAAGCGTGTTTATGACGTTACGTGCATGCACAGGCCAAGTTTCGTTTTCAGCAGTCTTTCGGTCTGGTGAATGCAAAGTTTAGAAAAGCAAAGGCAAAAGCACGTAAAGCAAATAAAGGCCAAGTGAAGGAAAGCAAAACTAGACCAACCCCCCCCTCTCTCTCTCTCTCTCTCTCTCTCTCTCTCTCTCTCTCTCTCTCTCTCTCTCTCTCTCTCTCTCTCTCTCTCTCTCTCTCTCTCTCTCTCTCTCTCTCTCTCTCTCTCTCTCTCTCTCTCTCTCTCTCTCTCTCTCTCTCTCTCTCTCTCTCTCTCTCTCTCTCTCTCTCTCTCTCTCTCTCTCTCTCTCTCTCCAAAAAAACTAATTATGACATCATGTGAGGGCTGAGTTCACTTTCCACTTCTGTTGATTTATAATTGTTGAGAATATCTCAAGACCGGCCAGACACTTGAAGCAACAGCCACAATCAGATAGACGACTTGCGTGATTTTCCATGTTATGAGTGGTGTTTGATCTCAGAAAGCTCAAAGCCACTCATTTCATGCAAAGGCTGCCCGTGTCCTCACACTTGTTGCCATATAACACGGCGTGTACATGTGTGTGTGTGTGTGTGTGTGTGTGTCTGTGGGGCATGTCGCGGCTTTTATTGCAAAGGGGGAAAGTGGTGAAGTTTCTTAAGGAATGTCTGCACTGCATAATTGACTTTGTCACGTTATACACAAACACTTAACACTGTTGAGCTGACTACACTAATACACTCTATGTGTGTGTGTGTATGTGATGACTACTTCATTAAATGTGTTAAGAAAAGTGAAAAATATTGGAAAAATATAGGTGAATGTTAAGGAAAATATAGCAAAGTAAGAAAAAAAGATCACAACAAATAATGGTTAAAACTGGAAAGTACATGAAAAATATTAGACAAAAAACATGCAGGACCCGGAAAAAAAAAGTAATGTCAGAAAAAGAAATTAATCAATAGAAGAAAGTTCCCAAAAATATTGGTTAACCGTCGGAAGAACTAAATTTAGAAAAAAATGATAATTAGAAAAAAAATGGGCAAATTATGCAAATAAGAGGAAAAAATGTATATTAGTAAAAAAACTAATGGCACTCGAGCTGTGAGGCACAAGGACATTATGCAAACTCCACACACAATTACCCGAGCCATGATTCAAACCCAGAACCGGACGCGCCAACTAAACAATTCCACAGTTTGCTCTTGTTTCTCAAGAAGAATCTCGGCCTGTCAGGATGTTTCAGATGTCTGCCATTTTCTACTAAATACTACTGGTGTTGTAAAATGGACGTTCCATTGCAATTCGTCAGGCAGCCCGTGGGTATGTGCACGAGTACTGTACGCAAGTCAGACGGCGGCTCGGATGAGGAGAGGCCCGTAAAAAACTGTGTGTCAGCTGGGACCAGACATTCATTCATCACAAGACTTCATTACCCACACACAAATACACATATGCACAAACACACATGCACACACGCTGAGCTTGAGTCAACACCGTAAAGCCGCCATCCCATCATGCTCGGCGGCGACCACTCTGCCGTGATGACATGATCCGTGACATCATTTTAAACACATGCGCTATAAATTAGCAGTTTCAAAATGCAAGCGTGGCCGGCAAAAGTACTCGCATGCTCTACGTAACGACAAGTACGGGTACTGAAGCAGAAAAGTAAAAGTGCTGATCCAACTATTAAGTTAAAAAAAACAAAAAAAACAATACATGCACACTCGGGGTCAATTAGACAAAGTGCTTTTTGCTGCCATATTGTGGCCAAGAAACTATGTTGATGTAAATTGGGAAGCTTCACTTAGACAAAAGCAGTGCTTTGCTTTTGTGGTACCTAGGACTAGATTGAAGTGAGTTGAGGAGCCTCATAACTATTTGAGAAGTTTTATTCAGACAAAAGTAGTGCTTTACTTGGGGGCGTATATTGAAGTGGGTTGAGGAGCTTCAATTAGACAAAAGTAGTGCTTGAGCTTTCTGTGTCATTCTCTGCCTCAATTGAAAAGATGCCTATTTGGAGTTTGCTTTCATATATCGGGAAAAAGTGGCTAGAAAAATAAATACTAAATGCAGTACCAAAGTGTTTGTACTCGGTTACAAGCCCCCAGGGGGGCCATAACTGCTGTCTGTAATTATGTACGCGCACTCATCAGAGCGTCGCGGAGCAGCCACAGGCTCGTCTGACAAGACAGTTTAGTGGGCTCATTAGCGAGCGGGGGTACAAATGACTTGTATGGCGGGGGGTGGGGGGGGGGGGGGTCATAAAACTGGCGAGATGAAGGAGGAGGAGGGGCACACGGAGAAGAAGACGCTTCAAAGCCGGCGTGTCGGAACGCAAATAGCTCAAGCGTCGCGCATGCGACATGATTAAAAAAAGAACTGTTGAAAGCGCTCGGCGGTGGAAGAAAGAAATTGCGCAACAGACGATTTGTCCGACCGGCCCCCGTTTACTGAACACGCACATTTGGGACGCTCGTGAGTCATTGGTGACACGCAACAAAGTCAGTCCAGTCTGGCTGGGCCTCGGCCATCTCCACACGGGGACACCGCGTGATGTTGGCTGCAGAACATGCTCGAGGAGGAGGAGGAGGAGGGCGGGGGGGGGGGGAATATCAACAAAGACGAGCAAGTCAAGTAACAGACAAAGAGGAGCTAAATGGAGAAGTGAGGCGACCGCGTAAACAAGGCGGCTGTTTATTGTTGTCTCGGACCAAAGTGAGGGAACACGTGAAGGACATAACAATGTGGGCGTAGAAAAAGTGACATTGAAGTGGTCGTAAAACTACAGAAGCCGCGACATGAAAAAGTCCAAATGATGGCTAGGATATCGATATATTGGGCGCACCAAATGCTAATTAGTGGTCACAAGATACTAAATGGCGAGTTCATTTTTTTTACAACTTTCAAATGACATGAATTAGATGGACAACAACAAGTATTTTTAGTAACTTTGCATCATGTGATGTTTGAAATCTGAACGTTTCAAAATTGTTAGCTTAACAGCCTTTTCAAAGTTAAGGTCAAAATAGCAATAAAATGTTATTTCAGTATGTCTGGGTTCCTATTGTTTGTTGAATTTGTTTTCAGAAACGTGGGTAATGCTACTTGGCTAATGCTAATTTGTGACCTCGAAATCTCATTTGGGGGTTAAATTATTATTATATTATAGGTCAATTATTTGGTGGTCACAAATGAGCATTTTCTGCCTACAATATCAATAGAGGGGAAAAGAAATCCTCGTATGTACCGGTTAAGGCTTCATATGAATCTGCTTGTTGGTTATATGCTGTTATTTGAGTATTTATTCAATATCCTTGACGTCCAGGTGAAGGTCCATGTTCTTGTATGCTCATTGTCCTCACCCGTAGGACAAAATGAGTCTCAAGGATTTTGCATAAATGCTCAAGCGCTTTTCCTTACCGGGGCTCAAACTGCAGATTTGTCCCACGAAGAAGATGTGCATCAGAGAAAGTTCTTTGGAGAACATCATCATCATCATCCTGCGCTTTGAAAGCGTTTATTTTTATCGTTGGTTGCCATGGCAACGGTCTCAGTCGGAGGGCGCCGGTATTATGCAGATGTGCAAAAAGTTGTCAGGGTGGCTGAGGTGCTCGCTGAGCCACTGCAGCGGCGTTTCCATCAGCGGCTCGATGCCGTGGATCACCACCTGGTGGCGCCGCTCCTCACCTGCGGGACACACGATTTGAATCGGACTTCAGTCGACTATATTAGGACTTACGGTCATCGGTGCAGTGGCAGACCGTAATTGATCACGTTTTTGTAAAAAAAAAATTAAAAAAAATAAATCTGCAAAGGGGAGATACACAAAAATAATTTAAAAATAAAATGAAAATCAATAATTATCAATAATGAAGCGCTCGACATCAACATTCACTTAGTACTTCAAGTAGAGAAAGGTTTTGAAGTGGTGGACATGTTCAGGCCGGTGGCAGTTGATTATTTTCTGCGCTCAACTTTCGCTTTGACACATTCGGTTTCGCATCGACAAACACGGCGAGCAAAGACAGCCCGCTAATAAAGAGCGCGTCGGCAGAGTGACCGTTGTCGGCATAGAGCGAGCGAGCGAGCGAGCGAGCGAGACTCCAGCGTTCCGTTTCGGAATGTCGGAAGCGGCAGAACGAGCGCCGATTTTAGAGAGTAAGCAGGTTTCGGGTGCTGCGGCGGTTGGCACTCGGCAACAACGCCCTCCTGAGATGACTTGGTGCCGGCTGTGCTTTTGTGTGTGTCTGTCTGTCTGTGTGTTTGTGTGTGTGCATGTTGTATACGATCAGACTATTTTTTTTTAGGGATGTTCAATACAACTTTGTTACAGACTGATAACGCGAATATCAAATCTTGATCAGTCACCGATACCAAGTGCCGATTGAGAATTCTTCTATCCAGAAAATATTCAAAATTGATACCTATTTACAGTTGTTCTAATTTTTAGCTAAAAAATTGTAAAACAACCTCAAGATACCGGTATCGGCCTCCGTCGCGAGTACCGATACCTTGCTGGTATCAGTACCGATACCGATTATCGGTACTCGCCCATCCCTGTTTTCGTTTTTTTTTTTAAAATACACCTTTGCGTAGCCTTTTTTTGTTGAAAATGTCCAGTTTAAATGCGGGTCAATAAATCCGATGGCGGTATCACATCATGCGCTTTTTCAGACACACAAACACTTGCGAGTGGGTGGGTTGTAGTCTATGAATGAGAAACGGGGGGAAAATATCAGTGGGCCCAACCCCACGCCCACTCGAGACACACACAAACATTTATGCTACATTAGACACGCACACACGCACGCACACGGTCTGACTAAGCATCAACATCACGGCAGTTGATGTTTTAATTAAGTCAGAGCGAGCATGTGGAGGGGGCGGGGCTATGCATGTCACTCAGGCCGCACGGGGGCTTTCCTCCGCTTGGTCGCAAATAACAAAAATGGACGTGTCGCGCTGCGGCCGAGAGGAAAAAAGGCTTACGAGCCGTCTCAAATGTGTCATGCGTGGGCAAAAGGTTGCTCAACAACACTCCTGAAGTACAAGTCAGACTTTTTCCCGTTGCATGCTGGGAACGGCAGAGCTGGGAAGCCCCTTTTGCAAACACTCGACAGTTTATCGATTATTTGGAGTCGGTTTGACCAATTCAAAGTTGGCTGAGATTTTCTTTATCTAATCAGACGTGACGTGACGCCCGAGCCTCAGACACAACACACTCATTTGAAGCGCCAGAGATCACAGAAGCTCTGGGGACCCCCACGGGATCTGAAGTGCGGAACAACAGCAGAGGCAAAGCCCACTGCCGCCCGCCGCTAACACACGACCCGCTGGCTCTAATCCAAACACCGCCACTATCTGCCAGACGAGCAGGCCACAAAAGAGCACTTTCACCTTGATCAGGAGAGACGGAGACTTCATGTCAAAGACATGAAAGCGGGATGAAGACAAGAGCTGGAGGAAGGGACTACACCTGACTGACACCTTGAAAGATAAACAAGGGCTCCTGGATCAGGAGAAGCCAAGATCTTTAACATCTGAGCCAAGAGGGAGGAAATGAGATGAGAGTCTGGATTATGTCTGTTTGTCTTCATTCTTCAGCTTGACGCACATTTGATTTAATAAGGTTGATTTAGGTAAAAATGTGGTGTTGAAAAGGATTTTTAAAAAGTGGAGGAAAAATAGATCTTTTTTTTCTCTTTTATCTCAATATCTTAAGTAGTTTCATTTTTAAATAGAACTATTTTCTTACCATTGCATTGATGTTTTATGCTCAATTCTTTTTTACTTTGTTGCTGTGGTTAATTTTTTTTTAAGTGCAGTATAAATGAAGTTGAATTTGTAAACATCATACAAAAACGGTTTTGAAGTTTTTCAAAGGCCCCCCCCAGGTGACATTTTAAAAATGAAAACACGAATGAAAAAAAAGTTCATTATTTTTATGCAACTATATTTGTATTTTTTATTGATTAAAACACTATTATTGTGGTTAATGTCAAAAATATACATTAAAAAACACGCATCCGTATTTGGTTCATCTAAATAAAGCTATCAGAAGCAATATCAGTGCAATGCATTCGCATAATGATAAAACATTCTTGATAAGAATAAAAATAACTAGACAATTTGCCATATTTTTTGTATTGGATTATGTGCTGACGTGGACTGAAAGTGAATGAGGCAACCATGTAGGTAGCCAGACGCAGAGGCGGTTTGTATGTGTGTGTGTAGGTGGGATTGCTCAGTCTCCAGCGAGCAGGTGAGTCTCCTGCGGGTCGTCTGTGCTGACGCTCCATTGTGTCCTTATCTACTTCCTCTCTTCAGTGTGTTTAGACTGCTGCTGCTTCCTCTCATCTTTATTTGGGCCACACACACATTGCCTCCGTGTGCGCGCGCTCTGATTTTATTTACTGTTTACATGTAAGTCTGCGAGAAGAGATGCGCTGTAATTAGGAGCGAGGGGATGAGGCAGAGAAGGTCCCTAATAAGAGCAAGCGAAGTGGTGAATGTTATTTTATTTTGTTTTTTTTAATGGCGAGAGTGGCTGTGACTGTTAAATCCCCGTGTGTGTGTGTTTGTGTGTTACCTACCGTCATTAGTGTATGCTGCAGGGTACATTTCTTTGAGCAAGTCGCCAAGAGTGTGAACGTTGCCTTCAGGTGAAACAGGTCGAAAGAGTTTCTGGATGAAGGGCCTGTCACTCATTGTCTGCAACAAAAGAAAGAATTAAGAGTCATTTGCGGAAACATGTTCCGGACATTTTTTTTGTTCTTGGCACCTACACAGTGTTCAAATAATTTGCTTGGTTAAAACAGTTGGTTATATAACACAGCGGCACAGATGCTATTCGTTAGCGTGTCTATGGTGATTTGCATTGTTTATTAGCATTAAGCTAATTGGACTTAGTTACCTGGTTGTTTTTGTTTTGTTTGACAGTAATTTGGGGGAATTTATTAAAAAAAAAAAATGATGTTCATGATTTAGCTTGGTCACTTGCCAGCCCATTCATGTGTTTCACTTCTTTCCGGAAGCATCTGCTCATCGACCGATAGCTCACATGAACTCTGAGAGGCGAGGGGGGAAGAAGAAAAAAAAAAAAAAACTTTTTTTTTTTCCCACAGACACACCCACGTCCTGGATTGCACCTGTTCGCTTCTACCGAGCATTCCGCCGTGTATGCAAATGAGTCATCCAACATTTGGCGTTGCGCTAACTGGAAGGCTGAAAGACGACGCGGGGAAACTCCGGGGCGCAGATCGAAAGCGATGCATGAGCCATCGACTGCTTTTTTGCCGCAGATGTGAATCGAAATGGACATGCTGGGATGTTGCGCAGATCTGCATCAGTCTGGAAGTCATCAGACGTGTTTACTGGGCTGCAGAAGAACGCCACTGGCCCGGCCTCAAGGTTAAATGAATCACGATAATCATGTATCGCTTATTGATTCTACCCCAAGGGGTTCAGAGGTCAGAAGCATTCTTTCCCCTTTCGCACGCCAAACTCTTTCCCCGAAAATAAGAAGTGAACTAGACAGAATTTTGGTTCGAGATGGACTTGGTTGTATAACTCATTCACTGCCAGTCCAGTCAAAATGGATCTTTGACGGCTATGTCCGTCAATGGGAGTGAATGAGTGGATTAATTTCGCATCTGATGAGTAACCTCCAATTTGGAATGACAACACACATTGTAGAAACTTGATTGATGGATGGTTCAGTGTAGACACACTAACCTAATCCAAAACTGATTGATGATGTCGTCGCGTCACGGTCCAGCGCGGCTAATGAATAAGCACGGCTGCTGTGTCATCGTGATGGCGTTTTTGGCCGGAGCCCGTCGGTCTTCACGACCCGATCGCACCTTGTCGACACCAGAGCCGAGGTGTCGAACAAGATCCCGGGGGGGACACGCGATAGGCTCTAATCATGAGAGACGTGAAAAGGAAACCAGTGTGCGGCGAGGTCGGGTGACGGCGTGGTAACTACACACCGCCGAGCAAAGGTGGCCAGGATGGCGTGGAAGGCGTCAAAGGCCACGTTCACGTTACACAGAAAGATTGAGTCATCGGCGGCAATTGCGACATGCTTTAGAGCGCCTCGTCGTCCCGAGCGAAGCAGGGAGAGTGCGTTTAAGTGACGGCGACTCGGATGCATTTTTAAAATGTGGCCGGTCTATGAATAATGAAAGACCCCGCGGGGCTATTGTTTCCCGAGGTGATGAAGACACTTTCTTTTGAGCCGCCCCGACACCTTAGCTGGCAGGGCGACACCTCGCTCTCACTCGGTGAAAAGAGCGGCGGAACTCAACACGTAGCCTAATTGTCGGCGGAGGGGATTTAATCCGTCTAAGTGA
Source organism: Syngnathus acus (assembly GCF_901709675.1). Classification (NCBI taxonomy): domain Eukaryota; kingdom Metazoa; phylum Chordata; class Actinopteri; order Syngnathiformes; family Syngnathidae; genus Syngnathus; species Syngnathus acus. Next base: position 13,130,720 of record NC_051101.1, on the reverse strand, counting down.
TGGTGGTCAAATAAGCCGAGCGGACGGCGCTGTCAATCAAGAGTTGCTTCCACTAAAGTGTGAGCCCCGTCCATTTGCCAATTAAAAGTCCACCCACTTGTCACGGAACTCGAAATGGCCTCGAGACGCCTGATCTGGTGATGGAGCGACACAAAAGAGGTTCTAGCTATTTGATCTTTTGTCAAAATGTTTTTTTTACCTATCATACGTCTGGAATTTACTGTACAGGTACGACCACTCGTAACTCAAAATGGACTCTGATTCAGGTTTGGTCGCATTCAGAGTCTGTTTGAACAAATGCCAGCAAGCTGATAACGATCTGAAATGCGGTTACGGGAACGAATCCAACACACGGCAGAAACATGGAATTAATTATGTGGAAAATAACTCGGCGTTCCCGTTAGTGTCGAGACGGATCGCGACACGTCCGTCGGCGGTCACGGCTAAGAAGTCCTTACAGTAAAACCCGGCGTGACGTCCTCGTCACGCGTTGCCTTTGGCATCTTTATACACACACAAAAGCGCGCGGAGCATTCCCGCGTGTTGTAATTGTCTGTCGAGTCAGCCCGCCGCCCCCTTCACAGCGAGCCATTACGAGATATCTGGGAGGCAATAAAACATGCGTTCTTCTAAGCACGCAGCTTCCAGAGAGGCGGGGGGGGGCTGCTGAGTCACAGAGCGGGAACAACGAGGCGTACCTGACAATGTTTTGAGAATAGGGCAAGGCCATTATCAACAACACGTTGTTCACTCCATGAATGAGTGGATCATTTTGGAAAAATTGACCAAATTGATCAAATTGACCTAGAAAGGTTTAGGGTTGCCTCTTGGTGGAAACACAATGGAAGCAAAGCACTACTTTTGTCTAAAACGCTGCTCCTCATCTTATCGACATACGGCCTCGGCACCGACGTATGACAAGATGGCGGCAAAATTGTCAAAGGACGTCAGAATTTAAGAGGAAATTCACACCGCTGATTTCGGACCTGTCGATCAAACGCTTCAAATCGTTTGTCATTTCTGAATTCGGGGTACGAGCGAGAGACGCAAGATGTTGATTTAGCGGGCGTCCCCGAGACGGACGGACGCTGGCTGGCTGGCTGGACGTAATGAAAAGTGTACGTGACGGCCGCGAGGCGTCTTTGTCCCGGCGGCTGCAGGCCAGACGGAAATGAGCCCTCTGTTATTTGGACTCGCCGTTGTCATTAATTCTGTCGGCATCAAACGCAGCACATGTTATTTACACTAAAGACCGCAATCTGCCTTTGAAGGATGCCAAGCATGTGTTTGCCTGCGTGTGTGTGTGTGAGTGACTTCTGAGGGCCAGACAGCTTTGTTCTGGAATTTCTGCTGTCTTCTCGCATCCATGTTCACTTTCTCCGCGCCGGCGTCGTGTCACGACACGTCTGACCCTTCTAAACGCCGGATTTGCCTTCTCTCTCGTCTGCCGGTCTTCCTCGTTCGTGATTGTAAATATTTAGCGGTCGGGCTCGGCGTACCTGTCGCGTTATCGTGTTTTCTTCACTTGACCAAAATTGTGTTTATTGTTAATTACGTTTTTGGTGGAGTGTTACCTGTTCACGCGTCCACATTTGGAAGAGGTCCGATTCAGATCCGAGTCGATCTGACTAACTCATTCACTGCCAACCCGGTTAATATCTTTGATGTCTATAACCGTCAATGGCACTGAATGAGTTAAGTTCATCGTTTCCTCCAGTTTCCAACAATGAATCTTAAGAAATAATAACACTTAATTACACAAGACAAAAAAAAATTCCAAGTTCAGCAACTCTTTGGTCTGGATGGACTTACTGAGTGAATATTTTGAGAACATCTTGCTCCCCATCTTTGACTTAGTGTTCCGCCGGGTGTAAATATTTAGCATCTCGTTTCCAAAACAACGGAAAGTTTGGAGTCACGGGCCAAGAATCGCTGGCCGGCAGGTTTTTTGTTTTTTTCATGGCGACGACAAGTGCACCGTCTGAGTGGGCGTGTCAAAGTGGCTTTAAAGGGCCAAATTTTACTGCGGCACACAAGAATGTTTGTCTAAAGTGCATTAAAAGGCTTTATGGCACACGAGATGAGAGAATAAAGACGAGAGGCAGCGGAGCCGTCGTGACACGCCGGATGATCAATCACGGCAAACAACAAAGCATCACATCTGCGCGGCTCGCCGACAGTATTTTTGAGCCGGCGGGCCGACAATGAGAGCGAGGGGCTTTTCCCGACACCGCAAACGTCCTGATACTCAAAGCTCGGCTTGTTTTTCCCAAGACAAATCTGTTCCACATTCTCTCATCGGATTCGTCGTGACTCTTCAGTGACCGCCGGGCATCAAGAAGATTTATGGTTATATTTCCCCCTCCAATGTGGGAGTCGCCCGGCTTCCTGGTTGGTTCCGCGCGAGATGAGCTCGATGCCCCCACCCTCGGGACAGATCTCAAATATGATTGTTTTACGTCTACCAAGGTATTCTTACCTGGATTTTTTTTTTATGTAAGCGCATTTATTGAAACTGCCAAATTTGAATGTTACCGAGAATTTAATACTGATGAGTCGCAAAATAAGAGACGGCATAGTATTGCGGGACAACGACGTTCGTAAAAAATAATTGCTGAGCGATAACACAAGATGGCGGCGATGCACAGCTTTTGTCTAAATGAAGCGCCTCAACTCCGGTCAAAACAAAAGCTCCTTAACACGGGACAACATTGTACGGCGCAAGATGGTCAAAATGAAGCATCTCAACTCGGTACCCTGACACCAATTTGTCACAGGATAGCAGCAAGGCACTACTTTTGTCTAAATCAAGTTCTTGCACCCAGTTCAATTTCGTTTTTCAGCCCTGCTTTTGTTTCTGTCTCTCCAGTCAGGGGACTTTTCACCTGAGTCAGGAGTAAAGCGTGGCGGAAGTGGAGGCGGCAGCGGACAAGCGACCTGAGGCAGCGTGTCCACTTACGCCTCCGGATCAAGCGCCCTGCCTGCTCCCTGTCATCACAAAAGCAGCGATGACCTCATCTGTTTGGTGTACAGATGAAGATCTTGCAACTGGATGGAAACTGTGACGCAGGTGGGCGGGCGGGTGACAGACAAGAATGGCGTGTGGTGATCTGAGCATCATTTACAATAAGAAGGGTCCTTGCATTGAAATTTGGCCAAAATAAGCATAACTGGCGCAGTAATGATGAAGCATTGATTTCTTGGTTATCATTTCTGATTTCAAAATGTAATCTAATTGAATCTAAACAGTTTTATGATTAATATTGCATTTGTGGAATATGATTAAAGCAGCAAAATACTCCCATTTATATCCATCTCAGGTGGCGGCCATTTTGCCACTTGCTGTCAAATAAAAATGACATCACAGATGCTCAGGGCTCAGCTAACGACCAATCATTTTATATTTGAGTTGACCTTATCGTTCCAATACTTTTGCACATGTCCAACATTTCAAGCACCAAAATGCCCTGGAGCATATTCACAGGCTTGGCGGAAGAGGCTTCGAGCGGTAGCTGCTCATTTAACAGTAACGTCACGCAATTCTCCGAAACCGGCTGGTGTTTTTTCAAGGCGGTGATGGGGCTTTTTTTTTTTACGACAGCCTCAGAAACAAAGAGGCTGTGTTTGTCGCTGTCGGGGGAAGGCCCTGAAGGCTTGCACAAGCAGGTGAGGCTTTGAGGTAAAAACCTGCATCCAAAACATGTGCTGCTATGTGGAAAGTGCCAGGAAAATGCGGGAATCTGCTTTGCTCAGAGGTGATTTCCCCTTAAGGTTCTTATTCGACCCTCTGGCGCCATTTAGAGATGTGATTCACAACCGCGCTTGATTTTGAATTTCACTTCCCGCGAGTTTGTGGGTGAATTGAGACTGGTTGAAACATTCGTTTTTTGCTGGTGTGCCTTTGGGTTTTTTCTCATATCAAATACGTGGGGATGCTACTGACCTGATATATTCTGAAGGGGATGTATCGGAACCCTCCCTCTTCAGTGGGGTACTCCATCAGTTTCCTGTTCATGGCCCAGAATTGTTCAAACTTATCTGCAAATAAACACAAGCACACTTGTCAAGTGAAGTGGGCGTGTTGGAGCAGGTCAGAAGGCAAAAGAAGAAGGTGAACGTTGTCTGAGCGAGGACAACGTGACTGTGAATAAGTTCATGTTCATTTTATTTGCCCAACAGCTGCTCTTAAACATGTGCGTGTATGTTCCTCACCGTTCTGCAGGCCCATCCACAGTTGCTTGTGGTCCTTCTTCTGCATGTCGTTGACAACTTGGCTCTTGTGTTTGAGCGCATCGGCTTCCTTAATGCTGGACATGAAGTGGGCCTCCACCACCGAGCTGCACAAGCAGTGGAGAAGGTCCTGGTTCGGAAAGTTCTGATAGCGTAAAAGAATTCGTGTTAGCCACATGTAATATTTATTACCTCAATGAGTGACTTAAGAAATGTAAAATGAGTTAAGGAGAGCCGTTACTTTAAAGTGCACAGTGATGCTCCACGGCAAGACAGAGTTGGAAGCGTGGAGGTCAAACAGAACACCGATTGGATAGTGCCTGAAATTGGAAAATCAATTTCTGTTTGAACAACTCAATACTGAGCAATGTACTCTGTGATTTGTATTTACTGGAACTGCTACGGCTGATTGATTCTAATTGTTGCGTGGGGCCACACTGACACCATGTGGATCAATTTGGGATTGCGCTCAGAGTGAGTGCTCTGGCGTCACAATGATTGCATATAAGATGCGTACCTCTCTGGGAAGGAAATCTAAATTAATTCAACAAATAATCCAGAAGTCTTTCAAATGTAAATGGCCAGTGAGCTGGAATATTTGATAGTTCGACCATGCTACCAAGCAGCATCATCGCAACAAGCCTCACCATTTGAGCGGCGTCCCTTCATATTCAAACCACATCTCTCCCGCTTCCTCGGCCCTCATCACTTTCAGGAAGTGCTTCTTCACTTTGTCCGTGACCAGCGTCAGGTAGCTCACCCTGGGCAACAACAGCTGTGGGAAAACAAGTAGCTTACTGTCTTTGACTTCTTCTGACATATTGACAAGCGGATGTGTTGATGAGTGACGAGTGTTTGACATACATAGTAAGGCTCCGCCTCTCTCTCTGTCACCTCATCCTGGTTGAGAGTGAAGCAGGCTGGGATCCGGCCGAACCAGACGTCTCTTAGCACGTCTTTGTCATCTGCCATGTTGCTGCTGCTGCCCCTCCCAGAGGCTCATATAGACTGGACGCCTCTCAAGTCAGAGCCGAAAGTCCAGAAGCGCACAGCTTCCTGTCGTACCAGAAAAACATATTTGACATTATTTGGGCAGTTTCACCTCACCAATCCTAAATGGAACCATCCATCCTCCACTGGTGTTGTTCTCATTAAATATACACCAATATACATAAGACATAATAAACGACATGCATTGAAACGGCGTCTTCGACTATATTATTTCATTAAGTGAGCCACAAAAAGGAGGGAGAAACTAGTGGTAGCACATAAGCTAGGTAGCATAGCTAGTGTAAAGGCTACGCGGAAGTGTTTTCAAAAAACCGTTACGCGGCACTGACTTGGCTTTTCAGAGTTTGTCACGACAAACGGGTATATCACGCGTGTGTAGGAGTGGATAAAAGCCTACTTTTGTCTGCGTTTTGCGGTCAAATGGCAGGGAAGAAAGGAAAAGTGTTACAGCGATGTTGTCATTCCCGGGTGACTGACAGACGAAGAAGAACGCTTTGACAACAGCGACCACTGGAGACGGCTGGCAACTTGACGAAAGTAATTTAGTTTGATCATAAATATTTTTTTTATTCTATCAAGCAGAAGCGCCACTTTTATTGTACATTAAAAACGTTTAAAATATTTGAAAACCTGTTGTATTATTTATTTATATTATTTTATAATATTTTACTGCGATGTGACGTCATCAATATGCGTCCGCGCATGAAAAAGACGTGGCCGATTGAGGGCTGTTTGGGTCCTCCCGTTTTGTTGGCAAAAGAAGCTTAGAAAATGGACAAAAAAGCGGCGGTAGATAATGTAGAAATGCGCCTACAGGCACTGGAGACTCGTATATACGGAGACAGAAGGAATAAAAGTTCGAAACCATTAAAGGTTTGTTTTCAGGTTTATATTTGTTTATAGGTGTGGCCAAGCTAAGAAGCTAACTAGCTGCGAGTCTAGCAAAGCTAACGATCGCCGATCATTTTTCCCACTGTCCAATATTTACACGAATCAGTGTGCAGTAATTCAGTAATGTGGTATTTCTGTGCGGTGTGTCATGTAGTTTCCTTAATGTCATGTTAGCGATATGTTTTTAACGTCGGTGTCAAGATAGTTAGATTTAGCTGGTCACAATAGATTGGGGGGAGTTTAGATAGTTTTCAGCAATCGACGTGTATTTGAATTAGTGTTAAATTGTCAGATCGCGTATGTCGGGGTGAAAGTTGAACTTCTTTCGATGCAATTTGTTAAACTAAAGCAAAGTTGACACATCTGTAGCTTAAGGCAATCTTGGTGCGGTGTCATATGATCCAACATTTAATGCCCTGCTACAGTGGCTGCTTTTTGTGTGCTTGCTTGCTCGTAACTAATGCATTTACAAACGGAGAGCTTAATGTCATGAATAATTGTCTTCTGTTTTGCAGTGTGCTGAGTCCCTCGCAAGAATTCAAGCTGGCCTGACCAACACGGCCAACAAGAGGGAGCGAGTCAAGATCCTGCACAAGAAGAGTGAGTCACACAGCCTTTATTAAAATCAGATTAGCTTCAGCTTCTAATGAATTTTTATATTTGCGCAGTTGAGGACCTGATGAAGTACCTGGACCCTCAGTTCACCGACCACATCGCTGTGCCTGACACCATGAAGCTGGAGTTTATTCTCGCCGGTGAGAAATGCAAAAATACAAATGCTGAATTATCTTGACATGGATATTTTAACTTACTATCATGTGGCCTACAGAGGAGGACTTCCTGATTTCCCAGGCTGCTTTGCTGGAGCAGGCCAGCAATTTGCAGCCGCTGCTGGAGAGCACCTACATCCGAGGTAACCCCGTTTTGTTGTCGTCTTATTTGTCAGAATGTAAATAGTAACAGTGTATGTCTTCCAGATGTTCCCGAGCACTCGACCAAGCTCCAGCGTCTCTCCCAGATTCATATCAAACAGCAGGTAGAAGAAAGATGCACACCATGTTCTGTCGTTTGGGTTTTGCCTTCGGAGAGCTCACTGTCGGCTCTATTACAGGACCAGGCGGATGTTCAGTCGCTGGAAGTAAAGAAGCTTTTTGAGGAATACAACAAAATGGTACTTCTACAAATACCATAAAGCATAACTGAGGGACTAAAAAAAGCCTGTTAGCGTGACCTAATTATTTTACATGTGAAACCAGTATAGAATATGTACTACTAATTTAAAACACACAAAACATAAGAAAAAACTACTCGGGGCATAATTTACTAATTAGAATGAGTATTACAGAGTACCAAGCTGGGACAGTCATTTCTGTAAAAAAAAAAAATTAAACAGTGTCTTTGTATTGTCAGATGTTCCTGCTGTCCAAGCAGTTCACCCAGTGGGACGAGAACCTGAGGAAGCTGGAGGAGGCCAAGGGCATCCGGCCCGTGGAGTAACTCCCATTTGTGATGAATTGGGTAGCTTTATGACGTGGAAAAAATACAAAGCAATTTTGGAAGTGTTGAGTTGCTAGCCTGAAGAAAACAAAATGAAACAACAGAAGGCATATGACTCTTCATCAGCTGTCTGGAAGATTTTACTCCCCACACATGACAGCTCCGAGTCACCCTGCTCTTATTTATTTGTACACATGCTACTCTTACTGTATTTTGTTAGATTTACTCGCATTCCAGCTCATCTCCTGCAAGTTGAGTCATAAGACTGAGCACCTGACCTGCATAATTCTTTTCCTGTCCGTTTGTCTCCTGACATGGACAATGCCTCTGTTTGTTTCAAGATGTCACAACGTGACTGCGGTTAATCAAATAAAAAAGGTTTTATTGGACTACTGTTTTCCTGTGCGAAGTATGACTTCTCTATTTCACTGTAATACAGTATCCCCCAGTCAGCAATTGTGGAATTGCTGATCTGTGGAGGATGTTCATTCAATTTTTTAATTTTGTTGGGGGGGAAAAAAATATGCCTTAATTAGAGACATGGCAAAAGATTATAGTAATGTTGAATGGCACTTTTCTGGCTTAAAACACCTCCCAAAAATACAAAGAAAAAATTGGTGGAATCGCTCTTCACCTCCACTACATTTACATGATTAGACAAAACAGAAGGAAAAAAATATTAATTTAACTGAGTTATTTTCTATTTTTACGCGGATTTTGGCCATGCGCGCGCCAGTCCGGAAACAGCCCCACATTGTTGCCTGTGACGTCACCAGCAAGCGAACGAGCGCCAACCAAACGAGAAGGGAACTTCACACGAGGGTTCATCTTGGCGAAGGCGGCGGACTTCCGATCGTGCCGCTATGGACCGGACTGCCGTCGTCAAAGTGGGCGCCGCGGCTAGCGCGAGCGTGTGCGCCCTGTTCGGCGGCGTGGTTCTGGCCCAATACATCGTCGCCAAGAAGAAGCGAGCGGGCAAAAAGACAAGAATCATCGAAATGGTGAGCTTGGAAGCTACCTTACAGCTACACGGGGCAGCGTCAAGTTAGCAGGTGGCATGCGCAGGAAGTGGACACTACTTGATTTCAAAATAAAACTTTGATATTTTCACGTCTATCCTAGCAAGACGACACCGTATATCATATGAAATTCTAATGTTTTTAATGTAATGAAATCAGCCGCAGCCTTTATCAGTACATTCCACATTATTTTATACATATTGGACCGCACAAACTTATTTTGAAGGAGGCCAGAGGCTGTTTCGTTTCCTTAACAAAGGTGACTTTAGTGTTTCACGCACGCGCGGATGACCCCCCAATATCAGCAACAGCAGCTGTTTTAGAGGTCACTAGCAGCTAGCTTTTTAGTCTACACAAGTGCATAAGAGGCTTTTGAGGTGACAGTGAGCCCCCGGTTGTGTTTTTTGCCCATCGATACTTACTGCTTCAATTGTCGGACATGCATGTCATGCTGCTAGCAGTAAACCACCAAGCAGGAATCAATGGAGGTGGCTACAACACTTGCACAGTCCATCACAGCTGAGCTATTAAAAGTGTGTTATTTAGTTTTAACTTAATGTCTGTGTAGTTCATTTATACCTGCAGCAGGAGGCCCCGCCGCCCTCCTTCATATACAGTATATGATTCATGTAGGAGGTATTCAGCCCTGCCCTGACACTTAGAATTTGACATTCCAGTCATCTGTGACTCACCGGCGTTTGGTCGCCTTCGGCAGTCACGTGCTCGGGGGACAAAAGGGACGCATGCAAGACCAACAACACAAACGAGGACACAAATCGTGTCGCTGGTCATGTGAGCTGCAGCATGCTTGGGCTGCAAATAACAAAACAAAATACTTTACTTCAGTGAATGTCAAAAATCTTTTTTTGTTTGTCCTAACGGCAGCTCCAAAATATTATAAGGAAAAGTGGAGTAATATATATAAAAGTTAGAACGTTAAAAAAAGTTCATAGATACCGTTGGTAACCAGCAGAGGGTGCTGCTGTCACAAATCTGTACGCAACCGTCAGAATGGTTTTGAAATGGAATATTAAGAGCTCTGAACCTAACCTTGTCCTCCCTCACCCCTATCAGTAGCACCAGATGCCGGTCACCGTGGCAACCGGAGCGGCTTCCCCATAATGCAATATTTAAGGCCTTTATATTGTAGATAAAGATATATCAGTCTGCATGCACTTTTAGTTTTTTACCCCCTAATTCTCAAATGGCCAGAAACTGTTTTTTTATGGGGAAAAAAAACCCAACAACTTATAAACAAGTGCGACTTAGCGCAATAAAATTCACATTGAACTGAAAGCCACCTGTAACTTCCACACGCACATATACTAGAATTAAAAGTCTTGTTATTGTCCGCCGCATGTTTATTGTAAACAGATGCAGAAGCTCTGGCTGATGCAACCTGGTCCATGTATGTTATCGTGGTGTAACCGGAGAGCTTTGACCTACGTATTGGCTCAACCTATGTGAAACATTCCTCTTGGCTCGCATTTGCGTCCTTGTCATGCGAGGGAGATCGTTCTGCTGAACTCGACCCGGACATGTTGTTGTTTTTTTGGTGTTGGATATGCTAAGTAGCAGCCGTATTTATTTATATGTCTGCACAATGGGTGTGTCTGTAATGAGACACACCCAATGACGCTTAACCTGACCTTAACCCTTTCGTTGCCGCTCGAGTAATGCGTGAGTGTGCTTCAAATGTGCGTGTTCGGCAGATGCTGTCATTGAGCGTAAAGTCAAAGGTAACATGACAACAAGGGCAGATTACAACCTCTTTTTTCCCCCCACACTCCTCCACATTTCTATTTATACACACTGGTGTGAGAGTGTGAGTTTGTGTTGACATGGATCAAATGTTAAGTGCGTGGGTAAGGGCGGGATCTCGTTCGCTACCCTCCCCGCCTTCTACAAGTATATAAAGGCTCTTTAGCCACACATTCTTTTCTTCGCTCTTGTTTTCCACAGACTACACAGCCTGGCGGTAAGTGTGTGTGTGTGTGTGTGTGTGTGTGTGTGTGTGTGTGTGTGTGTGTGTGTGTGTGTGTGTGTGTGTGTGTGTGTGTGTGTGTGTGTGTGTGTGTGTGTGTGTGTGTGTGTGTGTGTGTGTGTGTGTGTGTGTGTGTGTGTGTGTGTGTGTGTGTGTGTGTGTGTGTGTGTGTGTGTGTGTGTGTGTGTGTGTGTGTGTGTGTGTGTGTGTGTGTGTGTGTGTCAACTGTCACCCTTCTATAACTGCAGCTTAATCATCAACTTTAAATCTTGAGGTAACGTAATGCCGCACGGCTTCCTCAGAATGAGAAGATGGAGTTTGATAGATTTGTTCTCAATTGATTTCAACACTAGAAATTGGTTTACATTGTACAACAATAATTATCGAGGAGCCAATAGTATTTGACTATATTTGGATATACGTTTTTTTCTACCCGACAACAAGGACTTGGAGGTGTGGTTTGTTAGTTTATGAAACGTTACTTCATGGCAAGACGGAACATATCCTCCAACATACCTCTTCAGCATGCTCCTGGTCCTGTCGCTAACGTCGTATATGAAATCGAGGCGTGGTCAGGCACGATGCAATCACTTCGAATCATGTCACTCCAGTGATGTCGTCTCCTGTTCCGCTTTCAGATGCCTCAGTTCGAGAAGAAGACGGTGCACATGAGGGACCCCGAGAGGGTGGAGCAGATCATCTGCGGCCTCATCAAGGGAGGAGCCTCCAAACTTCAGGTGGGTCCAACTCTGACACCTGCTGGCGATGAAATGCAAGTGCAGCATTCGACATGTACAGCCATGACCCCAATTGGTCTTCACGTGGTCCTCCCCCCTCCCCTCGCAGGTCATCACTGACTTTGACATGACGCTAAGCAAGTTCGCCATCAACGGCAAACGCTGTCCAACGTGCCACAGTGAGTCCACGTCGCGATCAAACCTGCAGTTTGAGCGTGTAGTTGTAACACGTGGGTGTTCTCGCTCCCAGACATCATCGACAACTGCAGCCTGGTGACGGAGGAATGTCGCCAGAAGCTCCTGCAGCTCAAGAACAAGTACTACCCCATCGAGATCGACCCCAACCTCACCATGGAGGAGAAATACCCCTTCATGGTGGAGTGGTGAGCTGCTTGGCTTCACGTCGCACGCAATTCCTGATACCGTAATGTTGCGTCTTTTCATCGTATTTGATGTTCCGCCCGTGTCTGTTCAGGTATTTCAAGTCTCACACGCTTTTAGTGGAGCAGAGGTTAGAGAAGGACAAACTGGCCCAAGTGGTGCGAGACTCTGACGCCGCACTCAGGTACCCCCCCACCCCCCTCCCAAAATGAAGCGAATTAAAAAAATATTTTTCATTTATTTTCTAGGGAAGGCTTCGAGCAGTTCTTCGACCGGCTGCACCAGCACAACGTTCCCGTCTTCGTCTTCTCTGCCGGCCTGGGGGACGTCCTGGAGGAGATCATCCGCCAGGCGGGCGTCTACCACCCCAACATCAAGGTGGTGTCCAACTTTATGGACTTTGACGACAACGTGAGTTCATAAAAATGACACTTGCACTCAGGAAATTGACGTCACTTTTTGTTTGCGCACAACACTGTAAAGATATTTGATATTATTTAGTCCATGTGTCAAACTAGTTTTTATTTGTTGAGGTTAGCTGTAAAACTGCCACCTAAAAAAATGACACATTGCATATTTAAAAAGCAAAATGTTCAGCCAAACCATATCATTTAGTTTTACAAAAAAAGACCACTAGCTTTATGCTAGCATATAATGGGAAACGACATAGACGGGCTAATGGAATTTAGCATAGATGAACAACTGCTAATTTATCACACACCGAATGGGAACGATATAAAAAATGTATTTCAGAGTCTTGCACGTGGTTGTCGTTGCAGGGCGTGCTGCGAGGCTTCAAAGGCGAGCTGATCCACGTGTACAACAAGCACGACGGCGCCCTGCGCAACACCGACTACTTCAAGCAGCTGAAGGAAAACTGCAACATCATCCTGATGGGAGACTCGCTGGGCGACCTTAGCATGGCCGACGGCGTGCCCAACGTGGAGAACATCCTCAAAGTCGGCTTCCTCAACGACAAGGTACGACGTTGGAAGAGAGTGCTATTCTGTATGACGTCTTCCTTTCGAAACGTGTAACCTCGGGTCCCTCGGCAGGTGGAGGAGCGTCTGGATAAATATTTGGACTCTTATGACATCGTCCTGGTGAAGGACGAGACCTTGGAAGTGCCCAACGCCATCCTCCAGAAGGTCCTCTAACTTCCTCTTTGGACCACCACCCCCTTTTTTTTTTTTTTTTAGTCCCATGCCTACTTCAACGCCTTTGTACATTTCCCGTTGGACACTTTTAAATGCGCAGCACAACTTTTGGGTTTTTGTGACGCACTCTCGCTTCATCTCGTGGACAGCGCATCACACTGCAGGACAGTGAACCGCCACAAATTTGGGGTTCAGCATTTTTTGCGATTATTTTCAATATCCACAATCGGGCTTGATCTTTATCTGGGTTCACTGTACAGCATTGATTTTTTTTTTTTTATTAAAAAAAAGATAAAAATCTGCGGAAATTAGCATGACGTCAAGCTAATTAGAAACAAACATCAGCTACACACAGAGCAGCAACACATCCAAAACGAATATACACCTTTTCAAGTATTCCTTTGCGCCTGCTCTCACTTTCTTGCCTTCAAGGAACGGGAAGCTATTACGTAACATCCAGAAGACTCCCTTGCGTGCGCAGTTCTCGAAATAAGAGGCAAACCTGGGACACTGTATTTGTTTATTGTATGGTTGTCTTTGTGTACCATAACGTGTGTAACGGACCAGGAAGAAGCAGGAGGACCTTGGAAAATGATTCGAATGGAAATGAAAACGGCTGTCCTTGATTGACTTTGGGAGGATGTGATCTGAAGAAATGCACTTTAAGATAGGTGTGAATAGCTGTAGGATTTAGTTCACATATGTTTGAGTCAGTAGACGTATGATGTATCAAACAAACACACAAAAAAGCCATGTTTACTTTCGTTCAGCCTTTTAAAGCCCCCTCTGCTTAGAAGAAGCACTTTATTCTACATCGTCACAACGGGCAGAAACCCACGCTAAACACACACACACACCAAAGTTCAACATCGTCAAAAGAACGTGATTTTTTTTGCTTTGTGTTTTACATGTGCTGCTATCACCTGCATGTTGCCTTTTCTCAGCAAAGAACAGATGGAAACATTTCCTTATTCTGTATATCATTGCAGCAGGGAATAATGTCAATAACGTGTCTGTAGACCTTGTGTGGAAATGTTTTCAAAAGTAGAGTCATGTGTTGTATTTTTATAAGCAGATTGTTTTTGTTTCTTTCTCTGATGGTGTGAATTAGAAATGAAATATAACATTGTATTATGAGCACGTTTTACTTTGTTTCGTAACGAAAGTGGAGTTTTCAAAGGGGTTGCAATTCATTAGAAGGCCGCGAGGCGGCAGCAAAATGCCAAACTACAACCCGGCTCCTTTGACGTGGCACAAATTGATAGTTAGGAACAAGAACAAAAACATCTGGCCAGATGTGTGTGGCTCGTTGGTCTAGGGGTATGATTCTCGCTTAGGGTGCGAGAGGTCCCGGGTTCAAATCCCGGACGAGCCCTTCCTTTTATATATTTTTTCTGTAATCTCAATTTGTCTCACTATTAGTAATTTGGACCTCTAAAATTACACATTACATACACACATTCATTGAATTATGTGTTCAATGTGTTAAGATCGAAATTTACATGACTAAATCCCTTACTACTTGTATTGAGTGAAGTTGTGAGCCATTAACTTAAAACGGTTAAAGACTCAATTTCCCATCATGCACCTGTGATCCGCGCTTGCGCACGACTGACTTTTCTGCAACTGTTATAGTACATCTGGCCAGATGTGTGTGGCTCGTTGGTCTAGGGGTATGATTCTCGCTTAGGGTGCGAGAGGTCCCGGGTTCAAATCCCGGACGAGCCCTTTCTTTTATACATTTTTTGTAATCAATTTATCTCACTATTACAACCATTTGCAGCTCTAAAATTACACCTTACATTACACACACACATTCATTTAAACTTATTTGTTGTTATGTGTTCAATGAGCTAAGATCAAATTTTACATTACTAAATCCTTTACTACTTATATTGAGTGAAGCTGTGAGCCATTAACTTAAAACGGTTAAAGACTCAATTTCCCATCATGCACCTGTCATCCGCGCTTGCGCATGACTGACTTTTCTGCGACTGTTAGAGTACATCTGGCCAGATGTGTGAGGCTCGTTGGTCTAGGGGTATGATTCTCGCTTAGGGTGCGAGAGGTCCCGGGTTCAAATCCCGGACGAGCCCTTCTTTTCATAAATGTTTTTGTAATGAATTTATCTCAGTATTACAACTATTCACAGCTCTATAATTACACATTACATGACACACACACATTCAGTTACACTTATTTGTTATGTGTTCAATGAGCTAAGATCAAATTTTACATTACTAAATCTTTCACTACTTATATTGAGTGAGGCTGTGAGCCATTAATTTAAAACAGTGAAAGACTCAATTTCCCACCATGCACTTGTCTTTCGCGCTCACGTATAACTGACGTTTGTACAGCTGCCAGAGTGCTAGACTACAAACTGGAATTGTTTTTGGTGACTTATTCGATGTATTTTCCATTGAATTCCTTGCTTTAGCTAATATAGCATTCCGTGTAATGTAAAACTTCAACAAGGGGAACGAAAATTGTTCCTAAACTAACGTAATGTGGTCCAATTTACCTCTCTAAATCATTTGCTTGCAAAAGAACTACTTTTCCCATCAGGCATTTCTTTCCCGCTCATGCGCACAATTGCCACGCCCGCTCCAGTTTGAGCGTCAGTGCCATGACAACAAGACGATGGCTTCAAGAGAGGAAATGTAATTTTTGCCACCGCGAGGCGTAATAAACCTGCGGGTTCGTCGGAGGCGTCGGTGAAGAAAAGGTGAGACACTCATTCCACCCGCTGGACGCTGGGTAACTCGCGGGGCTAGCTAATTAGCCGGACAAGCTAAAGTTAATACATTAGCGTTAGCTAATTCATTTGTGAACACGCCTTGATGAGTGAGCGTGTGAGGCTCCAAACTATTAGCGTGACTTATTTTAGTGCTCAAACGCGGACAATATGACCCTCACGTCAGGTCAGGGCACCATAAAGATAAGGAAGGAATCTGTGCTGACGCTCCACAGTTTGAGCGAGATATAAGAAAAGAATACATATGCTAAATGCCCGCGGAAAATCCACTAATTACTTTTTTTTTGGTCCGTTTAAGTCTTTTATCATTTGTAACTAAAAACAAGAGTATGTCTGGCTGCCAACTTTTGATCTTCAGTCAACAGAATTTGATATCACGAAACATGATTTCAAAGTGTATTCATTTATAAAATGAGTGTTTAATTTATCACTTTGCTGGATTAGTTGCCTGTTCCACCTGCTCAGTCAGCACTAATAAGAGCAAAGCTGCTTGCATTCTCAGGCTTGACACTCAACTTGTCACATGACTACTTATACTGCCTCCTCATTGGCTGCCGGCGTGGTATGACGTGCCCAACTTTTGAGTGACACCAGTTTCCTTCCCTTTTTAAACCTACTTGTGATTGAAATGAAAAATGTGTGATCTTCTCTGTGCTATTAGATGTCTCTGTTCAAGGCGCGGGATTGGTGGTCGGCAGCCCTCGGCGAAGGTGAAGAGTTTGACCAGGGATGCATGTGCGTTGGAGATGTGGATAACAGCGGCACGGGACACGGTAATGCAAAAGAAATTATGTTCAGGTCTTAGTCACGTCCGTCACATTAATAGTTTCTCGCTTCTTGTGCAGACAAGGTGGTGGTGGGTAGCTACATGGGAATGCTGCGGATCTTCTCCCCTCAGCCCGCCAAAGCCACCGAGGGGGCGCAAGGCTTGGCCGATGCGCAGCTCCTGGAGGTCCACCTCCAGAATGCCATCATCCAGGTGGAGCTGGGGAAGTTTGTCTCGTGAGTACATCTGGTTCTTATACAGAGGTGAAAAAAAGACGGACCTCTGCAAAAAGTGATGTGTTGCTGCCTTCATTCATGAGGCCACGGCAACATTTAGCAGCTTAATCCTCTTCCAATTAGCTTTAGCCTGATTTTCTTTACGCTTGGCGACTTGAGCAATAGATGCACGAGCCAAATTTAAACCACCTCAGTTTGTTTTTTTAACGTGTGATGAAGGTTGGTTAATTTATATTAAACACCTCAACCAGGTATTGTGGCAAAATCACTGAAATCATGTTTAAATTATTTAAATTAAATGGTTTAAAAAAAAATCTTTTTGAATTCTTATACAGTAAGGCTGGGCAATTATGGCAAAAATGTAAATATAAAAAAAGAATAATGGCGCTGTCAGCCAGTTTGCAGCAATGAAACGTGAGCTCTCTCGCTGAAAAAAGTTCTAGAAATCTCCACGGCGTCGCCTCCTTCCTTCCTTCCTTATTTCCTTCCTTCCCACAGCGCCGCGACGGTATTTGCTTTAAGCTGCGGTTCGCCAGTGCGGAATTCCTCCCAGGAATTCAGCAGGCAAGTCGGGCGGCGAGGTTGGCGAGTATAAATACTGGCGGGGCGACCGAGGCGCTGGGCAGATTTTTTTTTTTGTTCTTTCCCAGGATGAAAGAACACTTGTGGGATTGTCTTCCCCTTCCGTCGTGGTTGCTCCTTTTGGAAGACTGCGTTTTGTCCTGGCAAGACAAAAATCAACAAATTGTTCTGTCAGTCGAGAAGTCGCGTCATGGCTGCATCTGCTACACCACTTTAGTTTCACGCGGAGAGGCAAAAGCGAATATATTGCGGCGGCAAAGCACTACTTTTGTCTCAGTGAAGCTCCTTCATTCACTTAAACGTAGCTCCAAGGTGCCACAAGATAATGACAAAGCACTACTTTTGTCTAAATTAAGATGGATTTAAATTAATTTAAGTAGATTGAAAATCAGCCTTATTTCTGCTGTGATGATGATTATGTTTTTCTTTTTTTTTGTCCTCAGATGTTCAGATCTTCTCCACCTGTCTGTCCTTCACCCCAGGAGGCTGTCTGTCTTCTCCGTTCTTGGTACCCCCCCTTCGTTACGTGTCACTTCCTGTTTCAGTGGCGTTTTGTTGACGCGTGTGTGTGTTCAGGCACGGCGGGCAACGTGGAGCACGGCGACCAGTACCAGATCAAACTGGTCTACGAGCACAACCTGCAGAGGACCGCCTGCAACATGACATACGGAACCTTTGGAGGGGTCACGGGTAACGCACACATGCACACTTGAATGATGCTTTTTCATGCTTTTGGAAAAACCTTCGGGGACAGCCCTTCACTTGTCACAATCCAAGAAAAACACACACACACACACTCACACGGGAATCCCCTTTAAAGTGCACAAAATGACGATTCTAAATAAAGGCGGCTTTGTCCAGACACACGCGTGCATAATTGAGTGTGCGCATGTGGAATATGCCAGACTGTGGCTTGGCGTGATGGACCCCTGATTCACTCCTTGTTTACATGAGAGCCTTTCGCACCGCAGGAACTTTGTACCGGAACTTTGAAGAACTCTGGAGGAACTTTGCACGTGTTTATACTCATCTGAAATTAAGTTCCGAGGAAGTATTTTAGGATGCTGGGGGGGATTTGTACATTTTGTGTATGCATGTGTGTGCAAACACACACAAACACACACACACACACACACACACACACACACACACACACACACACACACACACACAGAGTTATACACGTACAGGCTTTTGCATGTCTATTATGTTTCACCACTAGAGGGCAGTGCCCGCCATTGCATTGCTGTATTTCTGCCATGGTTTTGTTAGCAGGTTTTATGCCAGGGACGATTTAAAAGATGCAGCAAAAGACTATATTTAATATGATTGTAATTCACTGTAACGTTAAGCAGTTTGAACATCAACAGAAACTTCAATTATGATTCAGTAAGTTGCGCAAAGAAGTTGGATAAAAAAAAGAAAATCCATTCAAGTACATTTTTAATACAAAACTCTTTTCTAGGATGAGAAACAAATGTTAGACACAACTTTAGTGTACCAGAGTCACTGAGTTAGAATGAATGAGATGCTGTTTAGTTTGGGAAATCCCTGCACCCCCCACCCTACCTGGGAGGGTCAGAGGTCATCTACAAGAAGCCATTAGAGTCTCTTTTTATCACACACACACACACAAGAACTTTGTGCCGGCGCTTTAACTTGACCTTAAAGCAAAACCACATCAGCACGGCGTCGTCCCGACTATTTTTAAACCGAGGTTATTATCTTTTATTGCTGTGTAATAAGTCAGCTCGTAGTGGACGTGAAGGATTGAATAACGCGGTCTTAAGCTAATAAACCAAAATAGAACGTATAGCCAGCCGCACGCTTTTATACTCCAGCATTGTGCCGCGCGCTCGACACACAAGACTCTCTGTCTCGCGCACGGCCATTAATGATGGCTTTTATTTCCATTATTCATGATCCCTTTCGGGAACGGCGGTTGGCAGGTCTGACCCACGGCTTTGAGGTTCTGAGTTCGAGTGCTTATGTGCGTGCCTGCGTGCGTGTGTGTCATTGTAATTGTATTGTGTTCTTGCCCACTGTGGAACATGCTCCTCACTCACACCCACACACACGTGTTTACACAGAGGAGGTGTGTTGGAGTGTGTGGCTTTTCTTTCCAAATCTCTGCTGATGGATGGTTTGTGTGCGTGTGTGTGTGTGTGTGCACTGTAGGCGGCTGTATCCCTGACCTCGACTTGACGGCAGCGAGAGTTCTAATGGCGCATTGAGGCCTAATTATAGTCGTCCGGTCACATCGCTGCTTTATGATGGTGTGTGTGTGTGTGTGCATGTGCTAAGGTGTTAATGGAGATATCAGACTGAGTTGGAGTGAGAAACACGTCTCGCTCCGCTGCTGAAGTGAAACAGGAGCGACATGTTTATTGCGTGTGTGTGTGGAGGTTAAAAAATGCACATCCATTTTTATTGATGAAATACATTGACCTAATGATTAATATAATGATTAACCCCGCCCCCTTTCCTCCTGCTGTCAGGTCACCACTCGCTGTGCATCCAGTCCATGGACGGCATGCTGATGTTTTTCGAGCAGGACAGCTACTCCTTCGGAAGGTTCCTTCCGGGCTTCCTGCTTCCCGGCCCGCTGGCCTACAACTCGCGGACGGACAGCTTCCTCACCGTGTCCTCGGCCCGCCAGCTGGAGAGCTACAAGTAGGTTTGGCTGACGACCGCCGTCGACACAAAACCTCGGCGAGTGGAAAAGAAAATGTGACAAACCGCAGAAATATTTGTGTTGCCGTTTTGAAAAGTGATGAACAAGGTGTGCGTTGTCAAGTGTGTGTGCGTGCGTGTGTGTGTTTTGGCCGGCACTATCTGGCCTCATATAAAGTTTAAGCAAACATTTGGTGTCGTCGCACTCCATGAAAGATGATCTCGCTGGAAGCAAATGCTTCTCAAGTCCGAGCACGGTCTCGCGCAGGAGTGCTCGTCAAGTTGCGCACAGGTGCAAAACCCAAAGCCAGCTCGGGCCGCTACGTGATGTTACATTCCGTGTCTTTGCGAAGCAAGCAAATCCCGTCGGCGGTTTCTAGGAAGCGCGCTTGCGCTCCACATCTGCGAGAGCGCTTCCCGCTCCCTTCGTGCGTATCGTTCACCAGCGCTGATGTTGGCGCTAATAGAGCGGGACGCACCGCATGAAACGTGTGGGCCGGGTGTCGGTCAGACCTGGCGGAGACGACGCGCAGCTGTCGAGTCATAAAAGTACTTTCAGGCGAAACATAGAATAGATACAATGAATTGTCCCACAGGAATTAGCGTAAAGTGAATTCACATGTTCCAGAGTCCAATTGTAAAATAAAAAAAAATAGCATAACATCCACTCTGCTCCTCAGGTACGAGACTCTGGCCGTGGCAACGGAGGCCGAAAGCCGTCAGGACCCTGACCAGCCCCTCAAAACCGGAGGCAAGAGGCTGACTGTGAGTTGTCACCCGCATTGACCCTCACCGTGATGTCACTCGTTCCCGCGTCGACCGTTAGCGCTCGTTAACGCTAACAAGCCCAATTTGCAAGAATAAACTCATTGACGCGACCCGTTTGACACTGCTGGCGTTGTTTTAGTTGTACTTGGCAGCGAGGCTCTTTACTTGCACTCCGCTGCCCTCCAATTAGCGGGCCGTATGTACCGTAGCATGCAGGTAACCACGGCAACAGACACTGATTTAAAGCACCGCGTAAAGAGTATTTACATGACAGGTACGAATGTAAACACGCCGCTAAAGGGGTCACAAAGAGTTGAATGGGAGTTATTTCATGGGAATGAGTGGGAGTCGTGCAGAAATGGACGGACGGAATTATTTATTTATTATATATTCTATTTTTATATTTATAATATAAGTTAAATTATATTTATATGACTGGTGGATGTGTCAATGGATTTTTAAAATGTATACTAGATGAAGAAAAAAATTCAAAAATATAGCGTTGACCAGGTTTTTTCTTTTTTCCCCCCACCAGCCCGACTGGACGTTGGTTCTGGGCGAGCAGGCCCTGGGCATCTCCGTGCCCTCCTTCTCCCACTCGTCCTCCTTCATCTTCATCCTGGGCGAGCGTAACCTCTACTGCCTGCGTGACAACGAGCAAATCCACTTCATGAAGAAGTTGGAGTTCAACCCCAGCTGCTTCCTGCCGTACGCCTCGCGTGAGTCCCTCATGAACACGTGCGCGCCTTTTGCTCCACTGATGGATGAGTTGGTTAGCGGTTGGATGGGAGGATGAGGAGGAGATGAATGGGTGATTGAGGATCATCTGATTGAGGACAAAAAGGCAGCGGGAAGTTGAGGTAGGCGTCATGGGAAATTTGTTCAAATCATGTATATACTTGACTTCACGTGTAAATTGTAACGGTCAGCAGGTGTGTGCGTTTCCTTTGTTAGCCACCAACACACAACCACACGTAACGTACTCTGTCATTTTGACCCCCCTCTCCTCGCTGGCCGCTGTATTTGACCCGCCGAGGTGTTTGTTTTGCGTGTGGTCGTCACCTCAGATCTCCCCTGGTGGTAGCCGCACCGCTCCTGGGATGGATGGGCACGTGTGTGAGTGTGTATGTACATGTGTGTGTTGTGTATAATGCAAGTCCCGTATTTAGAACTACTTGCCGAAATGTGATGATGTCATCACTCGGGTTATTTCTCCACTTTGTGGCGGCAAAGTTTATCATGTGTCTTTTCACCTCTTTTCCAGCGCTAAAAATAAAGCCGCTTTTGATATTATGCTAGCTGGGTGGCGGAAGCAAAGCCTATATATACACACACACACGTGCGCACACAGCATTAGCACACACACACACACAAGGTTTATTCTCATTTTTTATTTTGGATTTTCCGATGGTTGTACCCCAAAAATATTTTCCCCTCCATTCTGTGGTTGTGTCGCACTAAATTAGCTCCATTTTTAAATAAAAGAGCAAACTTTACCGCAACTAATCCAATAAGAAATAACCACAAAATGATGATGTGTAATATCTGACATTCTCCCCTTGCCCTTAAAAAAAATTACTTTTATGACAGTCACAATTTGCCTCAATCCATATTTTATTCTCGTTTTCCATTTAGTGACCGATGGCACCACCAACCTGTTGCTAGGCAACCACACCAACATGCTGCTGGTGTACCAGGACGTCACGCTCAAGTGGGCCGCCCAGCTCGATTTTGTGCCGGTGGCGCTCCGCGTCGCCAACTTCCCGTGAGTGCGGCGGGCGCCCGTGTGCGGTGACGTATGAGCGCATACGCGCACACACGCTCTCATACACATGCCGGAATCGTTGCTTTTTATTAGTTTCCCGACTAGTAAAGTCGCCTTTTTGGGGCCCTCTGTGTGCCGGTATGTATCCTGGTCCGAAACACAAGTCCCTATAACTCGCTCAGTGGCGCCCCCTGGAAAGCTAAAAAAAATCTATAATTTTATTATAGATTTTATATTTTTATATAGTATATATATATAATATATAAAATATATATATGATACAAAATAATATAACACATTTATAATAAATAATATCACATATAATACAAAATATATATAACAAATAAAAAAAAAATATATATATAAAAAATAATTTGGCAGACACGCCATGTGCAAAATTCAACAGTTCGACGGGCATTTTTTTCTTTTCCTTGCAGCCATTTTGAGTTAATGCCAGATATTTCAGATTTGACAACTCTTACCGCGAAAAATGTCAGCCGACGCTGATAAACAAACATGACGTCATGAATGAACCTCATGAACTGACCTTCTCCATCATGCCAACATGCGGCCTCGCTCGGGGTTCTTCTGTGTCTTTGCTCCCGTTCAACATCAACAGCGGTGGGTGGGAACATCCCACTGTGGGCAAAGCATGTGTGCGAGTCTTTGTTTTTAGTGTTGGAGTGTGTTTCCGTCACAGTCGCTCGCGTGCGTGAGTGTGTTTCCGCGGCAGTTAAAGTGGACGTTTTAATGTTGGCGATTTCCACTCGTGCAGGTGTGGAGCCTCCACCTGAACTCCGCCACCCTACTGCCTCGTATGCGCGTGCGTGCGTGCGTGCGTGTATGCGTACGTGTGTTACCGCCTCGTCGGCCTGGAAGTACGACACATCTGCAACCAGTTAACACGCACTCACTCACGCTGTTAAAACACATTATTGCATCACTCAGCATTTCCTGCTTCTCTCTTTTCCCATTTTTGTTCTGTCAGGAAATCTTGATGTAAATTTGATGTATTGTCCATTAAAAAAAAAAAAAAAATAGAGGAAGTTGGACTCGCGGAAATAGAAGAATTTAGAATAATAGCATTCCGGTATTGTGTTGCTAATCAAAATATGGAAGTAATATATCAAATAATTTATTCCTTTCCATAAAGTCAATGTTTGTGAGAACTGCTTCACATCTGGAGTCACCTCGCAATTTCTTGTTTGGCCTCAGTGATCTGAAAGGCGCCGTGGTGAGCCTGAGCTGGGACGGCCACCTGCTCTGCTCCTACATGGGCACCGACCCGTCCTTCTTCACCACGCCCAAGGTGGACTCCCGCGAGGTGGACTACGAGCAGGCCGACGCCGAGATGAGAAGGCTGTACAAGTTCATCAGGGAGGCCAGCAGGACTCAGGGTAGAACTAAATGCTGAGGCCTTTCTTCATGGTTACCGTCTTACTTCAAACTGTCACAGTCAAGCGTCTTCAAAAACGAAATGTCACTAGCTCATCGCTAACATATAATGCGAAACATCATAGACAGGCTAATGGAAATGAGCATCGATGTGTACTTTTGAAGCTTGAAATTAAATAATTAACGATACATGTCTAGTAGAGCTCAGTGTTGTGGCAAAACTCTCAATTTAAACTTGCAGAAATATGAAAAAACATTTTTTCCACTCGCTTTATTCCCCCCCCCTCCTTCTTCTATATTGAACGTCATGAATTTGCGTACCTATTGAAGTGTCTAATGGAGTTAATCAGCATAAAGACAACCATCAAATTTGTTTTTCAGACATTCTGCCTAAAGGTGAAAATGAGGAGGACGTGACGGTGACTGCGTGCGTGTCTCCTCACATGGATATGCCGTCGGTACGCACACACGCACACAATGTCTGTCTCACAAATGTGAGTACACTCCTCCACCTTTTGTAAATATTTGTATCCAAATTGTTTTTGCCAATTACCCTCCAAGGTCTCAGCTGTGAACTGTGAGGCGAATTTAATCTCACGTTACTCTCACTATCGTCCACATAAAACGATATAATACTCTAAAAACGTGTAGCCATTTTGTTTTGTGTGCTTTCACAGCGAGCTCTGATCCAAGACATGGACGACCTTCCCGTTCCTTCGGTGACGGTAAAGGTGAGTTCAGAGTCACCTTTGATGACCTTTGCTTGCATTGCTTCAGCTTGATCCCAAATGTGCGCAGGTGACGGTAAAGGCCAGCAGCGTGTTGACCTCGGCCAGGCTGACCGTTGCCGTTCAGACGCCGCTCGCCGTCACTCAGGACCAGTTTGTCTTGGAACCTCTAGGTCAGTCCACGTGAGCGTTTGGACGTGCAACATGTCGGACAACATGTCTTCTACAGCTGTAACGGTCGTGACGAATTGTCCGCAGATTTTTCTTATCCTTTTGGGTGCGCAAACATGTGAAAGCACTTGTGTTTCGTTTTGGACGATAGATGAAAAAAAAAAAAAAAAAAGATCAATTGACTTGGAACAGCTGCAATCACGGGAACGCTTCCATCAGTGTTTTCAAAAAGCGCGGCTTGGATATCGAGATGAAAAGATTCATCCCGTGAGGGAAATTAAATTGTCACGGGAGTAATATTCAAACAATCAATGTGGGAGTTAAGACTCAAACACAAAAACATATGAAACTGTCATTTGGCTTTTGTTATATTATTATGTTGCCTCCCCATTTATCATCAATTAGTCACAGATTTTTTTTATTTTGCAAGGCTCGGTACTCACTGTTACATTTATTTATTTTTTTTCTCCGCTACCATATTAATTTTTGGCTTACTTGGATTTAAATAAGTCGTTTGAGAATAGATTTGATATCCCATACTGCTGAGTGACTGACACCCTCCCCGCGGTGCCGGTGTCTTGTGTACTTCTGGTTCTGGTTATACGATTCGAAACATGAAGCTATTCTCCGCTGGAAGCGATTTTTGTGACAAGACAAACGAAAAGCACTAAAGTATTCACAGCTGCGGACCTTTGATGCGACTGAACCGCAAGTCGCTACTTTGGACTTTGTTGGAATTTGGCTGCTACCAGCTAATTAGCTTAGCCTCGCTACCGTCACATGCGCGCAATCACTTGCAGGCTTTTATTATTTGACTCTTTATGCGTCTCAGACGGCGACTGGATTTGCAGCTCACCGCATTCTGCCTCTTTTGTTTTACGTTCATTGAATTTCTTTAGCGTCCTCTTTCACATCACTTTCTTCCGTCGTCGTCGTCCCGGGTTGATTGTCATGTTCATGCACACGTCTAAAGTCAGGAAGGAAGTGGTGTTTTTGTTTTGGTTCAGAGGTCAAAGGTGAGATTTTGAGCAGATTGGTCAGTGCAAGGGTCAAAGGTTAGTTACTGGTTACCTCTACCAAGGAGCAAGTTAGGACACTCTTGATAGATTTTGGGATTCAAAAGTTGCCAGACGGATTGTCGCCATTTTTTAATTCAGCCCACGATGTGCCAATTTAAGTTATTTTCATGGAATTTGGAGTTAATGTTATGGGCAGTTCCCTCAAACATAATAGACACACACACACACACACACAGTTGCCACTTATCACCTTTTCCCTCTCTTGACAAGAATCTGCGTCCCTCTTGAACTTTGACCTTCACCAAACAACCAGGAGTCACTTTAAACTTAATCACTCACACTCACACATGCACACACCAGGGTTACAATAATTCCTAATTTTTCAATTTAGTTTGTTTATATTTTGGTTTTACTTTTGTTTTTTTAAATTCGGTTACTTTTGATTCATTTTTTTTCCAGGTCAATCTTTTTTTCACAACTACTTTGTTTTATTTTACTTTTTAAGTTTTAGTATGAGAGTAGTTTTAGTTTTTAAGATATGGAGTATACTTGCGCCAATGTGGCAAGCAAGAGGTCTCCAATGATCATGTGACGCAAGGTTAAGCAAACAGAACCGAGGAGGCAAAGAGGACACGACTGAGGAGGTCAAGGAGGCGAGGTGGTCACCTTTGTGTGCAGTTTGTTTGCACTGTTGTCGCCGTAAACGGCTTAATGGCCCTGAAGGCCCGGCGGCCGGACCACACGGACCCTCGGGTCACTCGGACCGCCACTTGACCCGTCCAGATGTGGATGACGGCAAGTGAAGCGAGCAGAGACGCCCAAAAAGCCAGCGAGAGAGAAGGATTACTGTGTTTCACTTTGAGTGTTTGTTGCTCCTAATGGGCCTGGGAACACTTAAAGCACTTAAACCCGTCCGAGCCGTTTGACCCGCGGGGCGCCGAGGTTAAAAGCCTCCCGCTGAAAGACGGAATACCGGCGAGGAGGTCAGTGCTCCTGAAAGGCTGAAGTCGGAGGAGAGAGCGAGAGAGAGAGAGAGAGAGAGAGAGAGCGGACCTGTGGAAGGAAACCTTAGCAGAACCACTTGAGCGCATTTGCCTGCTACTCCAAAACATTCCCAAAAAAGTCCACTTTCCTAAAGTTGTGTTTGCACAGGTTAAGTGAAAGCAGAGCAGGAATGTCACTAAGGAATCTCAATTTCTTGATTTGTGTTTTTTTTTTTTTCTCCTCTCTTCCACACACATGTTTTGCTTGTATTTATTATTTGCACATGCACAACACGCTCATACATCGACACACACGTGTTTCGGTATTCGTCTTGGCGCAAAGCACCGCGGCTGAACCACAAGACAAATTGTGCCCGTTTTTTAAAAGACGAGGGAAGGAAAGAGCAAGGAGGTGCTGAGGGTTGAGCGAAAGCAAGAACCGATCTGATTGACACCAATCGTAAAGATGGTAACATTTGAAAAGAAATATTCAAATGTTTATTAATGTTGCTGTTCCTTCCTCAGGAGTGGGCTCGTCCACCGCTATCGCCTTTTCGGTTTTCCTCAACGGCCGCTACCCGCCTGCTGACCTGGGCGGAGACCTCACCTTGTCCTACAGCTCGCCCACAGGTACTAAAATGGCCACCGTCCATCGTGCTTAGGGTCGTGCTAATACAAAGCTAAGTAAGCTTTTTTTTTTATGATCAATGTAAGAAATTGCAAAAAAAAAAAAAAAAATGTATTCTCAAAGTTTTAAATATTTAATCAATTACCGTTTTTTTTCCGTGTATAATGCGCAAAATTTAACTAATTTATTGTCCTAAAATCTGGGGTGCGCATTATACATGGGTACAAATTTTTTTAAATTTTTTTTTTTTAAATTTTTTTTTTTTTTTTTTTTTTTTTTAAGAAAATCATGGTACAACAAAACCAACAACAGGACTGACCGACAATAGTGTGTTTGTACTGTGCTCTGGTCATTTCGTCAAAGAAGGGATAATAGTCCTCTTCTCTTCTTGACTGACAATGAATGTGATAGTTTAATACAATCAGCAAATAACAAAATGCGTATTACAGGTAATATTTTATTTCACAACACTTTGCCATGTTCCTTTCGTCTCTGCTGTTCACTTCAAACACGCTCCATACGAACGCAATGCTCTCGTATCAGACGCTTGCTCGATCACCTGCTCGTTTGCTGTCACAATGTACCCTACACAAATCCGAAACATTTGTTGCGGCTCCGAGTCACGACGAGGGGCAAGTTTTGGTTTCCAAGGGTGTTTTTATTCCTCTTCAACGTCTCTCCCATACAGAGCCGCCTTTTTCACATGTCCGCACGTCACTTTCCTCTCTTTTCATCTGATCGCGGTGGTGCCTTTACGGGCAGTCGGAGAAATCAACGCCAACAAAAAAAAAATACATCCAGCCTAGTTAAGACCATACCAAAGACTATAAAAATGGGACCCATTGCCTCCCTGCGTGTGTGACGATCATTGGGACTTAAAAAAAAAAAAAAAAAAAAAAAAAAAAAAATTGGGTGCGTATTATACATGGGTACAGGCTTTTTTCCAGCATCAACATGCCATTTTTAGGGTGCGTATTATACATGGGGGCGCATTATACACGGAAAAAAACGGTAAAACATATAAATATTAAAATATTTATATAAATATCATGTGTTTCACAAAAACAATGACAACCACCAAATAGAAGTTAGCCTAGCATCTTTTATTTCTTCTTCTTTGTATTTAAATGCCCTCTGGCCCTATGCTGTCTCTCGCTGGTGAGTCTTGGTACTACAACAGTGTCGCTCTTTTCCACTACGCCACACACTAATGGAGCAATAAGATCACACACGACTATTTTTTTTCCTGGTTCATGTTTTAAAGAAGTGGTGAAGAGGTAAAAAAAATAAAAGTATGTGTAGCCAGCTGTTGTTAGAACAATGTCCCTTCCAGTGGTTCTCTTTCCCGGAAAGGCTGCTGGAAGATGTAACTTTTCCCCCTTAGTGGCGGGCAACAGAAGCTGCCTTTATTCCAAAATGTCACAGACTTCACTATTACTCCAAATAGTCCAAATAATCTCCCTCAGAAAGTAGTTTATTGAGAAAAAAAAAAAGGGAGGTATTGTTTCCTTTGGATTGCGTTTGTGTTGGCAGCATGGAACACTTTTCCTCTGCCCTAAATCCGTCTGGGAACGCCGCTTTATTGTGAGACTAAAAATAGAACTCGAGTGCTCTAAAGGGTTTTGTGTGCTGCTGATGTCACCGAGGCGAAGGAACCCCGGCTGGCGTCACGTGACTTCAACATGGCACCACGAGTAAACGTTATTTGAGAACTTATTTTTTTAAGCAGTCCGACAGGAATTCGAAACTTTTAATAAAGATTCCGGATCAGCTTAAATTGTCCATAGGTGTTAAATCACGTGCGTTTTGGAGCGTTCGCTAGGCCGAGCGTGGGAACGAGTGCGAGCGAAACGGCGTCCGAGTGGAACATCTGCTTCTGTCTCACATCTTCTCGTGTCTTTGTCCTTCTTCTTCCCCGCAGAGTTCAACCCCAAAGGTACGTGCGCGCTCACGTGCATAGAGTAGACGCACAAATACACGCACACACACACACACGTCGTATGTACAGGACTGTCCAAACAGGAAGAAAGCCGAGTCTTTTCTGTAACGTGATCCGCCACCAGTAGTCCGCACATACACACACACTTGATGAATATTTTCTTCTTGCAAGGTCTCTTTCCTTGCCTTATGAATATTTTCTTTTTGACCTTCAAACGGGATTTGCACAAGCACACATGTGCCTCTTATCAATAGAAGTATTGTGTGTTTTTTTTTAATCCAATACTTGTTAGGACACACAGACACTCATTTTTCTTTTTATCCTTCATTCACAATTTAATGTGAAACGCACGCCTTGTTTTAAGATGAAAAATATTTTCTTTCCTTACAAGATTTCTTGTAACACGCAGATGCGCGCACAGACGCGCACACACATGCGCCTCCACGTTTTCAGAATTAAAATATTTACCTTTTAGCTTTCATACAAGAAATCTTTCGGCACGCACACACACGCAGTATAGGCAGTAGTGCTCCCGCTTGTCAGCCCATGTTTGTTTTAGTTGTCCGACTTTGTGAGCTTTGATACAGAATAGGATGTGCTGTGATCTAGAGGGGTCTTAGAGGCCTGCAAGGAGCACACACACACACACACACACACACACACACACACACACTGCTATCCTGTGGGATCAATGCCGGGTACGACTCGGGTCAGAAAGAGGTGCTGGCTACTTATTTAGCCAGGAGCATTGAAAAGCTAGCTAGCATGAATTTTCCCGGGTGGACGCAGCACTTCAACCGGCTGTCAACAAAATTCAACACAGCTTTGTCCCGAAATTCTGGCCCATATGGCTGTTCTTTTAATCCCACGCGTTCTCCTCTGCTCTGCTTTTCCTCTTTTCCTCCACCCAAGATAGAGTTTCCACTTTTTTTTTTTCTTTCACCCAAGAAGCTCTTGTCACAGGAAACCCAAAGATTCTTTGCTTTGGCTCGTAACAGCGGCCTTCACGCTGAGGGCACCTGCTGGCGGGGCGGCGGCGGGTTGAGAGGGACAGGGGGGCAGAGGCGAGGGCGGCGGCCGTCGGGTGGAATGCGGTGAAAACATCCAGCGAGCATGACACAGTAGCCGAGAGGCCGTTCGGGATAATGCGCCGGGCTCATGTTTGTTCAAAACCAATAGAATTATTCACGTGGTTGTCAGATAATTGCGTGTTTGTGTGTGTGTGTGAGCTCTAAGCAATACTCCGGAACATTCCACTGTTCAGTGCTGCACGTGAACTCTTTTATTTCCAAGGCTCATTTGTCTACCCAGTTCGGCGACAAAGTTACGCTTGGCAGCTCGTTCTGTTTTCTCTCCTTCTCAAACAACTTCCGTTTTGGACCGGGCTTCAGGACGGGTTCTGGCCGAGCCGCGTGACTGTCTGTTTAAAAAAAAATAATTCACGGGGAAATCCCATCATGTGTGACATACCATAACATCGATGCTAATTTCTGTTAGCCTGTTAATTATATTTCACATTTTCTATTAGCATTAAGCTAGTGGACTTCCCCTAGACAATTGCTTGAGCGTTGTACAATGTTTAATTCTTTTTTTTCTGTCAACTGGGAGTGACAAGTAAACAACTCAAAGGAATCCCGCTGAAAGTGTACATCATACTTTTTTGCTATATTTTGTGTTGTTGTTTTCCAGGAGTCCCTCACATCATCCAGCGCCAGTTCAGCCTCCCTCTGGCCCTCGTCTGCACGGCAACATCTGCCAGCAAGAGCAGCGTCTTCAAAATCACCGTGGACACCAACCAGCCGCCCGTGGACCTGGCTACCATCTTTCCCGGTATACACACACACTCGAGATTTTTTTTTTTATATATGTGTTTGAATGGGAGGTCCTTTTTTTTTTCCCCCCAGTAATCTGACAGTCGGATGCAATCAGCAACTCCGACGACAAAACACTCTCTCCTCGGTGTGTGTGTGTGTACATGTCTACTTTGTTGCCAGTGTGATTGTCTTTTGTTGCCTTTTGTCGGCATCCTGTATGGCGATAGGCTATCAGAGACATCATGCTGGGCCTTTTTACATTTTTTTTTGCCTCTGTGTGCAGAGTTTGCGGCCCACTCGGAAGATAACGAGGGAAACAGTTTGGCTTTCCGCTTCTTGCCCGGCGGCCTGGTGACCTTGTTGGCCTCCAAGACCTCCCGTAAGAAGTCTACTTTGAACTTTTATTGTTAGATAGCAAATATTCACAAATAATTTAATAAATAAATGAATAGATTATAAATAAATGAATTTAAATTTTTTTGTTTTTGTTTTTTGAGTCAGTGAATCGTAACCTCAATGTGTGTTTTTGTGCTCGCGCCAGAGCGCTATCGCATCCAGAGCGACGCTTTTGAGGACATGTGGCTAGTGACCAAGGAGCTTCTCCACAGAGTCGACGATCATTTCTCCAAGATGGGAGTCGACGACTTCAAGAAGAGCTTCAGTGGACCGCTGCCCCTCAAGGACTACTTCCTTTCTGTAGACCACCACTTTGAGGTACACAGAATGTCGTCGCGTTAGACATGGCGGCATGTGTGACTAGCGGTTTACGCGGCTGCCTCACTGTCAAAAAATTCCTGGTTTGAGACTTTCTGTTTGGAATTTGCTTTGTATTGGTTTTCCTTCCACAAAATGTTTCATTGCTGTGTGACTCGTCGCCAAAAAGTGTGTAACTTTGTGTTTTTGTGTGTGTCTCAGCTTCGCGTCAGCGCTCAGAAGTACCAGGACCTCCTGTCCGAGCGGGCCGCCCAGTTCCGAGCCATTCAACGGCGCCTTCTGACCCGCTTTAAAGACAAAACGCCGGCGCCGCTGCAGAACCTCGACACGCTGCTAGACGCCACGTACACACAGGTGGAAAGCACACGCACACACACACACCACTAATTAAGATGCCAAGTGATCGTTTTGATGCAACTTGTAAATTTAAATTCTGCTTAAATGTCTCACACACGCACACACACGTTAGTGCAGCTTATTTAGCGTGTGAGATTTGCAGTTTGATGATTTACGGTGGTCCTGTTTCAGGGTGATTAGCTGTGAGCTCACAGCCAGCACACTTCCACGCGCGCACACACCTCCGCACGCAGGCGTGAAATCTCGTAACTTTGAGCAGATACAACTTGTATATGTCCAGATGGCAACATTCTTTCTGCTACAGTGGGCGTGTGCGAGCGAGGGCGCGCTTATGCGACGGCTTTCATTGATTACATTCACATGTGTGCAACCGTTACAGTTTCATACAGCAGAGTGACCGGATTCATTTTTTGACTTCGAGTCGTTTGGCTGATTCCATTCAGAATGAGTATTTACGAGATGTGCATTTAACGACATGTTGTGATCTTTATCTGCACGGTAGTTGCCCAGTTGCTATAGGTTAGCATGATGCTAGCTAGCAAATGCTGAAATGTACGGTGGGGGGGGCAAACCTGCGAGTGTCACTCAATCCCAGAAGGAGTCACGAAAAAGGGCGGCGGCCATTTTTCTTTCCCCTCCACTTTCCATAAATATTTTCCCCGGCCGCCGTGTCCTCTCCAAACATCCGCCGTTTTCTTTTTTGTTAACACGCGGGACTCTCCATCTGGGAGGGGCGGCAGCAGTTGGGGCCCGGGGAGCCGATCCGGGCCGGGTCCCGGCCAACGGAGCCCTCCCTTGTAATTAGGAGTTCAAACGGCTGGCTGACTGACGGCGTGACTGACAGGCCCGTCCAGGGGCCCGGCGGGGGCCCCTAATGGAGGCTTCTGGTGGACAGCGGCCTGATTTATCGGGCCCCAAATGGGCTTCTAAACACGACTAAACACAGATCCCACTGTGGAGTCGGACCACCGCCATTAACAGCCGGGCCTCTTATTGCCGTGCTGGAGCTCGGGCGCGCGCACACGCGTACTCGTGTGACATTCTCGGGTATTAGCTTGATTTCTGCCATTTGAAGTGGATTCCGTTTCCGCCGTCCGCTCGCTCTCCATCTTCCAGTGTTTTGCTTTTAGCGGATCGGAGAGAATTCGGCACGTGCGCCGCACATTTGCGGATCAGAACATGTGGTGCGCGTTAGGCAAGCCGGACCAGCTTGGCCCGTGCCCTTTTGCCGCTTTTTGAAGTCCAACGCGGACGGAACATTTCCAGCCACTCGTCGCTCGGATGGAAAACGGCTCTTCTGCTCGGCTTTGGTTCCGATGACTTGTGTGAAGTGAAAAAAAACCGTTGCGCGATAACGTCTTGCGTTGAACCCTTTCACCTGGAAAAGTGTGTTTGCGCGCTCGCCTGAGCTTAAAGTACCGTCGGGAGCCGAGAAACTCTGGCTCCTCCATCATCTTGTGACTCGCCCCTCAGGAGATGTTTCACCTCCGCAACACACACATTTACACGCTTCAACGCACACACACACACACATGGTTAGAAGATGAATGGCGCACAGTAGCGTTGTCGGTGATCCGGTTTGTTTTGCCTAAGTGTCACCGAGGGGGCTTATCAATGATGGCTTTCATGCAGCTCCTTTGGGGCGTGTCCCTCGTTCACATCCAGAAAAGCTGCCGATCTTTCCCAATGATACTTTGGGAAGGGGAAGCCAAAAATCAAATAAGTCCTGACTCACGGCAACTCTCAGCATGACGGTAGCGCGCCGATGCTAATAAACAACGTTGCAGTAGCCGCTCACTAATAACAAAGTGTCAGTCAAAAGTGACCCGTGTGTATATTCGCCCAGTCGGCGAGATGTTTTTTGCCATAGTTACGCGGTGACTTTGCGGGCGACGTCAAGGAGACAAAAAATAAGAAGACAAACATCTTTTCATTAAAAGCGCTTTAATGTGGCGCATTTTTCCCAGCGTCGTCATCGGTCGCCGGGCGGAGATTTAATAAATCCTCGAGGGGGATCAGAGAGGCCCCTGCGAGGCGTCACGGTGATTTTATGAAACGCTCCTGTCGTCGTCGGGGCGACCGTTGACTTAAATGGGACAAATGGCTCAAAACTCAAAAGTCAAGTGAAAACGCTCATAACGGATTGCTCGGTAAATTCTGCGGTCTGATGTCAGTGGTGAGGCGACGCACATTCAACAGCCAGACAAAATGGATGCATAGCTACTTTATTCATCCCCAAAATGGCCGAATCACAACATAGGAAAGATGGCGGTGTTCACGTTCAGAACCATTTGGATTTGGAGGATCTTTTTTTTTTTTTTTTCCTTTTCTTTTTGTGCTGCCAGAGTGCAAGAATCGGATCAATTTTGAAGAGCGGCAATCTTATCCATTTTTAATCAAGTTTCGTTGTTAGGCATCAGGACAGGAATCTTATGATCTCCTCTTTTTTTACAATTTGGAGTCGTATTCATTTTGCCGATTGGTTGTTGAAGGGGCGGAGCTTCAGGCTTGTTCTCTCCGACAGCAGCAGAGGAGCTCGAGGAGCCTCCCGAAGCAAGTGGTCTCCTTTGCCTCCTCGCCTCCCCCCCTCCTCCTCTCCTCCTCCCTCTTGCTCCTCTTCTCCTTCCTCTGCCTCTCCTTCTTCTTCACCTTGTCCCGCTTCTCCATCTCCTCCCACTCGGCCTTCAGCCTCCTCTCGCGCTCCTTCCTCTTCTCCGCCTCCCTCCTCTCGCGCTCCCTCCACTCCACCCTCAGCTTCTCGTTCTCCTTCCACTCCTCCCTGTCCCTCCTCTCCCGCTCCCTCCTCTCGCCGGCCTCCTCGTCCTCGCTGTCCCACCACTCCTCCTTCCTCTTCTCCCTCTCCTTGCGCCTCTCCTCCCCCTTCATCTCCTTCATCCTCCACTCGGCTTTGAGTCTCTCCCGCTCCCTCCTCTTCTCCTCCTCGCGCTTCTCCCTTTCCTTCCACTCGGCCTTCAGCCGCCTCTCCCGCTCCTTCCTCCTCTCCTCCTCCTTCTTCTCCCTCTCCAGCCAGTCCTCCTTGAGCTTGCGGTCCTTCTCCTTCAGCCTCTCCTCCTCTTTGCGCTCTCTGTCCCACCACTCGCCCTTCATCCTGGTGAGCCTGCTCCTCAGCTCCTCGTCCATTTTGTCCTCCTTGTTCTTGCCCTCGTCTCTCTGTTGCCACACGTTCTCCTTTTTCTCCTCCTTCCTACCGCTGGCCGTCACCTCCTCCTCTTCTTCCTCCTCCCTTGAAGGACTTTTGGCCAACTGCTGCTCCCTCTCCTCCAAATACTGGACGCCTGGGCTCTCCTTCTCCTCCTCCTCCTTCTTCACCTCCTCCCAGCTACTCTCTCTCTCCCTTTCCTTCTCCTCCATGTTCTCCTCATTCTTCTTCTCCTTCACCTCCTTTTGGCTCTCTATTTGCTCCTTGGGGTGACTTTGGTGGCTCTTCTCCTCCTCCACCTCTTGGAGCTCCCTCTCCTCCTTGTTCTCCTCATTCTCCCTCTCCTTCACCTCCTTCTCGCTCAGCGTCTTCTTCTCCTTGGCCTCCTCGTTCTCCTGCTCCTTCACCTCCTTCTCCTCCCTCAGCGCCTCTTCCTTTTTGCCGCCGGGGTTGGCCTCGTCCATCCCTTTGACCGCCTCCCTCTTCCCCTCCGCCGCCGCCTCCCCTTTGCCTCCCTTCTCCTCCTTATTGTTGTCTTTGGCTTCCTCCTCCTTGCCCTTCACCTGCTTCTCCCTCTCCTCTTGCTGCTGGTTGCTGTCTGCCTCCTTTGCCGCCTCCTCCTTGTCCCCCCCTTTGTGCTTCTTCTCTCGCTCCCTGTCCCTCCATTGCTCCTTCTCCTCGTCCTTGTGGTTGTTGTCTCCTCTGTTTTTCTCCTCCTTCCGCCGAGCTTTCTCCTCCTGCACTTTTTCCTTCTCCTTCTCGTCACACTCTTTGCCATCCTCCTCCTCCAGCGCCTCCTTCTCTTTTCTCTTCAGCTCCGCGACAGTCCGCCGTCCTCGAGCCGGGTCCTGAAAAGGAGGCGGCGAAACATTTGCTCATCAAAGACGTCAACGAAACTAGGTCTTGTTTTTACGCACCGGGCCGTTCTTGTGCTCCTCCCGCCGTTGCTCCCTGCCCTGGAGCAGCTCCTCTTTTTCGCGCCTCCAGCTGGCCTCCTTCTCAGCCATCTCGTTGGTCAGGTCGTCCTTGGAGGCCTTGATTTCGTCCAGCTGGCGGTTGGTCTTGCGCAGCTCCACCCGGACGCTCTCCAGCTCCACGTTGATGGTGCGCAGCTCCACCTTGAAGCGTTGCAGCGCCAGGTTGCTCTTGCGCAACTCCGCCTGGGTCTTCTCGCCCGCCCGCATGGTGTTGGATAGCTCCCAGTTCTCAATCAGCATCTTGCGGTAGTTGCCCTCCAGAAACTTCAAGTCGGAGGCAATGTTCTCCTCCATCTTGGGCTCACGCACCCTCAGCTCGCCGCCACGTGGCTTCCCCGCAAAGGGCCGACGGGCCGACATCGCGGCGATGCGTATTTGGCTCTTTTTGTGATGAGCCCGCGTCGTTCTCTGTGACATCGGCACGTTCGGGGGGTGATGACGCTTCAAAGGGGGCGGAGGAACGTGAGATGCCACGGGAGGCTCCTTTGAAGAGAACGCCGTCCACCTCCTCGTCAGCGCTCCGCATGGCGGTAATTGGGACATTCGGACGAGCGGGCGTGGCAAATTAGAATCGTAATTTACCGACTCGGAGCAGATGCGTGACCGCAAACTGCAACTCAGTTTGTTTATTGCGTGTGTTTAAAAAAAAAAAAAAAGGGGACCTTGAGAAAATAATCATTTTAATTCGTAATCGCAATATTGAGGGCAAGAAAGTTTTTTTTTAATGTGTGCACGTGTCGCTCTGCCCAAAGTCAACATGTCGTGCGCGCTTCACTTCCGCATGACAAACAATGGCTGATTTGTAAGATTACACGCTGACTTTATGGCTGCGCGCGTGTGTGCGGCAGCCCGGCGACGCCGAGATGAGGATATTTATCTTGTAGCAGTAAATTCCCAGAGTTTTTTCCCCTCTCGGGCGCTCTCATGGCACTCACGCTCTTCAATGAGACCATTCAGTGCAAAGCAAACACACACACACGCACGCTCGCACACGTGTACAGACACACACAAATGTGTGTGTGTTTGTGTGTGATTGGCTGTCCATGTTCATTATTTGATGGCGACGGTTAGCATACCCATTAGCATATTAGCTTTGATTTGGACTTTTGCAATTTTGATCTAGCTAGGTTAGCATCCTGTTAGCATTATCAGCTTTGATCTTCTCTTTTGCAATTATTTGCACGGACTGATTGCCCGTTCGTGTTCGCTTTTTAGCAAGGTTAGCATCCCGTTAGCATTATTAGCTTTGATTTTATCCCCTGCAATTTTGTGTGTGCATGTGTCCACGTACACACACTTGATACGCGTACAGCCTGGGAGGTTAGTGTGAACTTTTAATGACAGGCTTGTGTGTGTGCATGTGTGTGTGCGTGCATGTGCGTGTGTAATGAGTAGAGAGAGAGGTTCTGTGTGATTATAGGCCTCCTTTTAGAACCAGAGAGACTAAATATGGCTTCAGACTAAACACACACTCACACACACACACACGCACTGGCAGTGTAAAGCGCATATGAAGAGAAAAGAAAACAGAATATTCCTCCTGGCAGACAGGATGTAGTCAAAATCTCTCGTAGGAAATATAATACATAAGTTCAACTGGCTTGTGTCCACTTTTCACTTTCTTGTCCCCTCTCTGATGGCCACAAGGTCTTCTCCACTTCCTCGTGTCCACTTTCTCTCTTCACTTCTCTCCCGTCTCTACTTGCTGGTCTCCATCTTTTTTGTCTCCACCTCCTGATGTCAAAAATGACCTCTATGTCGTGTTAATGTGTGGAAGACAGACAGACAGACAGACAGACAGACAGCTGTTTTGCTGAAACAGGCCCTCGGGTTTAGTCACATCACATTCTCTTAACACTCTCACTAGCTGTGTAAATGTGTGTGTGAGGTTGCCTATGTGTGCGTGCGTGTGATTTAAGGGTGTTCACTACGGGCCGAGTATGTGCTGTCAGCATATGTGTTTGAACTTTGACCCCGTCCACACGTCCTAGCAGCTGTAGCGGACCACTTTATGAGGTGTGCGTGTGTATGTGTGTGTGTGTGTGTGTGTGTGTGTGTGTGTGTGTGTGTGTGTTTCATTTAATTCATTTGACCTGCTTTAACCTCTTATGCAGGTCTTGCATTACATCCATCCAGATGTTTCCGCACTTTGATAGTGTCAAACTTGATGGAATATGAAAAAGTGTTTCGATATTCCATCAGTTACAAAAAATCTTTTTACATCATTTGTTGGCACTGAAAAGAAATACATGATTGGTTAAAAAAATTGTTTTAATGTATATTTATTTTTTTGGAGTGACTTTCTAACATTCATAACATAGTTCAAATACATTTACATGCATATATAAAGCACAAAATAGATTTTTTTTCTTTTTTGGCAATATTTAAAGAAAGTTAAAAAAATGGATGAAAAGATCAAAGCTTTTTTTGTGTCCCCACATGTCTATGAAGACACACTTTGGACGTTAGTGCCAAATTCTCCACCCAAAAGTCCACTCCCACTCAACCCGCTCATTATTTCATCTCTGGGTGGGCCTGAGTGTGCGTGCAATCACCTCGGAACCTGCGGAGGTCAGCCCCACGCAGCCCGAGGCTACCGGGAGCCGAGCTGGATGTTAATCCCAGGTTGGGTGTCACTGCGGTGGGTCACGCTCTGTAATTTAGGCCCCTGCTCGGTCGGGGGCCTGTTGGCCCTCGGGACCACCCAGGACATCGCCCTGTATATGGAACATATAGAGTATACGTCAAATTTTTTTTTTTCCCCTTCAGTCTATTTTAGTTTTGTTGGCTCCAGTTGTTATTCATGGAGAATATATGCCGTTGTATGCTCTCGGGTCAAAGGTTGCCCAGCTGTCCAGTATCAACAAATGCTAAGCTAACATAGCTAACATGGAGTTTCACTGGTGTTTACATTAAGGCCTCAGTCAAGTGTGCATTTGGAAAGGAAAAGTGAGTGGTCAGTTTTCCCAGGGCGAGAATGATGCTGCAAAAAGGCCAATGTTTTTCCTCAAAGTGGAGCCAGACAAGGTTAAGTCCACAAAAAAAAGTGTTCAAAGTGTCCTTTTGTCAGGCTGTGATTGATGAGCCGCCAAAGGAGGCGACTTCAATGTTTTGGCTGCCATGGTGGCTTCACTTTAGAGTTTTTTTCTACACGCGTGTTCACACACTCGCCGCACAAAGAGCTTTGCTGCGCGATGAAAGGTGGTGTGTTCGATTATCCCCGCCCTCCCCCATCAATCTCCCGACTCTCCTTGTCAGCCGATCGCCTCCGTCGCTACTCGATCATTCGCTCACATCGCTCCCGCTTCGTGTATTGTATATAGAGCCTCGACATTTATCTTTGCAGTTTTACCACTCCCGTTAAAAAAAAAGAATTTTTTTGAACAACAAATATACCATTTTTTATTTGAAATGGTCCACATGCTCAGAATTAAATGAAATTAAAATTAAATACATATGATCTGTAGTCTATATATTATCTTTGAGGACTTAAAATAAGAATAATCACATTTTTCTAACATGTTATGGGGCGAACCAGTCCTCAAAAAAGCATGTTTGTGCATATTCTGCAATATCAATTTCAAATGTATTTTCAATAAAGGGATGGAAATAGAAACAATTTAGCCGATTAATCGATAGATGAATCAACAGATTAACTGATTACTTTAATCGTTATCTGCAGACCCGGAGAAAAACATCCCATTATAATTGCTGAAGAGTGGGTGAAGACTGTACCCCACTATAGTTTTTTTTGAGGTGGTGGTGGAGGGGGGCTCTCAATTGAAATAACTTCCCGATCCGGTCGGGTCGCCAGATCCTGTCATGCGATCCTCCGTTCGCTCTGGGCCAGGAGGCTTTCATCAACTTGACTTTTTTTTTTTTTCTTCTCCAGCTTCTCGAGCGCGGTATCTGCGGCGGTCTCGCTGCCTCCTTCCCTCGTCCTGGTGATGCTATCAGCAGACGTGTAGACAGACGACTCTTATCGCTATTGGTTGTGTGCGTGCCGCTTTTGAGCATCCACAATAGCGGTTACTGTCTGGCCACCTATCGAGGCTGCCATCGCCTCATCGCACTGTCTCCATGTCTGACGCTTGTTTACATGCCCGCCCGCCGTCTTCCACCTTTGCGTGTGTGCGCACCTGTTTGCCCGTCACAATTTTAGGTACACCTGCCAGAACCTTTACTGCCTCACATTAACATAGTTGCGCAAAAAAAAATGGTGAGGTATTTACATATTTAATTGAGCGCATATTATTGTGTTGAGTGGTTTAAAAAATAAAAATAAATCAAAGTTTGGATGACTTAATGTTGTGGCCCGTGAGTGACATCATCGCACGGCGTCCATGTTGTAGCTATTTTTATCCGCCAAGTTAGTAGACGAGTTCAAGACCCCTCAGCACATGTTTTTAATCATCCTCATTATCGAGGAAATGTCTTCTTCTGGTGTTAGGGAAAGAAGAACATTTGAGGAAATGGCTTTTGCAATCCCCGCCTTTGTTAAATGGCCATGCTAATTTGTTCTTGAATTAAGGAAACCACTTGCACACGCACACACGTGTTCCACATGACATCAACTTTGCCTAAAACTTCCATCTGAAACAACAGCAGGTGAACTTTTTTTTTTTTTATAATGGGATTCCTGTAACGCAAAATTTCAATTAACCCGAATACACCGCAAAACTTGTTTTGAACGGATTAAAATCGGAAGCTGGATTTTTGCGGGTGGAACATTTTTTTATCATGTGACTCGCCTGTGTGTGTGCACGTGTGTGTACATTTGTACTGGTGTCAAAGTCCACTTCTGCTCAGAACAGATGCGGGGAAGCATTGTTGCCCATTTGTGTATTTTTGTTTGTGTGTGCAAATACGACAAATTCCTCCTCTAAACTCACTGGTCAGTGTGTGTGTATGTGTGTGTCGACTAAATGTGTCTTTGTGTCCACTCAGCTGGCATCAATCAGTGTATGCGTGGAAGCGAGCCGCTGCCCTGCCAACAATGGAGCCCTTCACTGCACCCTCGCTCTTTTTATCAATACACACACGCACACACACACACACACTTTGGAGCGCTCTCATGGGAGGGTGGTCCGCTTGAACCCGGTTTGAATGGTCAGAATGTTACATGAGGATCTTGCAGATTGTGGCCTTTCTGATTTGCTGACTTCAGCAAAAAAAAATGTTTTTTTGTTTTTTTTCATAGGGCCACTTGAATTGAGTTTCTGCAAGGGCGGGGGCGAGCAACTTGACTGGATAGAGACGGAGGGAGTTCATTTCCCTCTTGGGATGAATCAAGTCTGTCCATCTGTCTTCTTTCCCCATATTTGTGTCCAAACACCTTGGTCCAGGTGTCCTGTTGCGTTTTTTGTTGCAGTTGTTTTCCCATGTGGGTGTTCTTCACAAATCCATTTGTCAAGTCAATGTGCTCCATTAGTCCAGGATCTGCTTTCTCCCCCAACCTTCGGGCCTGTCCTCGCTTGTCCTCCTTATCGCTCCAAGTTCGGACCCTGGTTGAGGTTCAGAGTTCAACTCGCTGGAGGTCTTAAGTTGCACCTTGAAAATGTGCTCTCAAAGCCGGCCTTGGCTTTCTGTTTGCCGCTTTTCTAGGTCACCGCAAGGACGCGACACGTTTTAAGTGCTCGTCGGAATGTTTAGCCAAACTAAGGCCGCGCCTTTCGATAAGAGAAGCGCTCACGCGGAACGTTGGCTCGTCCCGCTCTTCTCATGGATCTATTTGAGACTCCGACCTTGTCATCGTAGCTCGGTGACTGGCTGGTGAGGAAGTGGCTGTCCGCAGTCTGGCTCCTGCGTCAGCCTCTGACCACCAGAGTCCCTCAGAAGAGAGGAAGGAGGGGGCGGGGATGTGTTTTCATGTTGATCCTTGGACTTTATCCTTGGACTTGTTTTGCTTTGGGATGTTTCCATCTGATCTTCTCACCTCAGTGGGTGTTGACGTGCGGCTTGTGCGGGGAAAATACCATGCGGACAAAAGTAATAGGACAGCAGAAGTAGAAAATACAAAGGGGTCACATTCAAGAATTTTTGCAGAACTCTCAAGGCTGACTTTCCAAAATGTTTGTGGCCACGCAGGTGATGACTCTGGCGGAGGCGGCAGAGGAGTACGCCTGTCAGCTGGAAGAGGCCTTTGTGCGCCTGAGGAGCTCCACGCAGCTCCTGGTGCTGCTGCTGTCACTGTGGCAGGGCCTCACACCCGAGCAGACCAACATCTTGGAGGCCACCATGCTGCCGCTGCTGCACGACACGCCGCAACTGGTACACACACACACACACACAGTGGGACAGGTGAGCAAACTCCCAGTTTGCTCCGCCCCCTCCATTCTGGACTCCTCCCCCATGCTGATAGGCCCCCTAATGAGTCCTAATGACAGGTCATCATGCCTCTAATGACCAACCACACGCACGCCGACCGAGAGGGAAGAACATTAGAGTTGAAAGAAAAAGAAGAAAAGAAGAGCGAGTTGAGAGCGGGGTCAAGAAGAGCACACGATGACAAGCGGGAAGCTGACAAGTCCAAAAGAAGGAGGTGGTGAAGGAGAAGGTCTTAAAGTCCATTTTTAAGCTATCGGCGTTCTTTTATAGGAGGATGAATGCCGTCACTTGATTAATAGAACAAGCGAGACAAGGATCTCATTTAAAAAAAAAAAAAAAAATCTTGGCTCTCCGCTAGCAAAAATGTTCAGCGCAGTACTTTGAGACAAACGCTCCAGACAGACGACGTGACGTCCTGATCTGTCCAGTCTGGGAAAATCATTGGAGGAGCCCACTGAGTGAGAACAAGCTGGATCTCATCCCCCGTCTTCTCAAACTATTTACAGGATCAAATATTTCTATTTTGTCTAGCCGGCCCGATATTTAATTGCCCCACACACACACACACACACACTTGTCCGCATTTAAGCAAGTTTACATAATTGTGTGTGTTGTGTGAGTGCGGCCCTCCTCTGCTCTTCATCAACTTTATGGCAGCAAAGAACGAAAAAAAAGCTCTTTGCAGCTGTTTTTTTTTTTTTTTTTCAAACATTTCTGGAATTTCTTTTTTTTATGTAGCTCAGCTGGATCACATTTAAGACGTCTTCACTTTGAATCTGACCCGGCGTGTTTCGCGTTTATCTTCCTCGGCCAAACGTGATTTTGAGTGTCTCCCCCTCAGGGCTGGGAGGAGAGTTGCGACGCGGCCGTGTCCCATCTCCTGAGGACGTGTCTGTCCCGTAGTCCCAAAGACCAGGCCACCACGCTGGCCCAGGCCGGGGGGCCGGTGCTGGGCCTGCCCCGAGACACGGACCGCCTCAAGAAGCACATCACGCTGCTGTGTGAACGCCTGGCCAAAGGGGGGCGCCTCACGCTGGCCTCCGAAGCCAACGCCCAAGTCCCCGCCCAAGTCCAGAACCTGGCGGCCCCAGGTGAGTCTAAAAACTTCGGAGACTCGATTTGAAGCTTCAATTATGGGTTAGAACCACAAGTCAGTTCATTAACTCGTGTTTATCTTTCGTCGTCGCCTCCGGTCCGCCACCAGTGGTCTCGCTCACACACACAAACACTGTTACGCACACGCAAATACACGAACAGCCACTGTAAACTGGGATTTATTTGCAGTCTCAGATGTTGCTTTTTTCACCCAGGCGTAGAGGTACACACTTGTTTATGTTTGCAACAACACCCACGGCAAACGTTTCCCCCCCCCTCTCCCTCTCTCTTCGCACACACACACACGGTGGAAAAAAAAAAGCCCCACTCGGTGTGGGTGTTTGTGTGTAAGTGAGTGTAAATGATAGCTTTTGGGTGGTAGAACATTCCTCACTTCAACACAAGCTGAGATGGACACACAGCAATAAAAAAATAGACATAAAATCAACAGTATCATTAAGTCAACCAACTTTTTTTCCTCCAAAACATGACTCCAAATAGGAGACAAGTGTGCTCGCTTCAAGAGGTTTTGATGAAATTTACTGTATAAACCAACACATAAAAAACACAAAAAGGAATCAAACATTTTGTATTTAATAGCAAAAGGTTCAAGCAAATCGTTTAAGTTTCTCTGGCAGTCGTCTGTTAGCCTAATGCTAACATCGAAACAGAAAGCAAACAGAAAGTAACTTCAATTTATATTTGAGTTTATTTCTTTTGTAGAGGGTCGATTCTATTTTTTATTTTGAGATTTACTGTGCAAAAGGACACTTTA
Organism: Syngnathus acus; assembly: GCF_901709675.1. NCBI lineage: Eukaryota > Metazoa > Chordata > Actinopteri > Syngnathiformes > Syngnathidae > Syngnathus > Syngnathus acus. Next base: position 13,086,183 of record NC_051101.1, on the reverse strand, counting down.
TAGGATCATTTGGGTGTGGGCGGGCGTTTCCCAGAGATGTCTTTTTATTAAATAAATTAAACCTTCTTGTGGTAGCATCACGTCAGTCTCTGAGGTTAAGACAGTTTTATAGCGCTCTAATTTAAAATTTACACTCTTGTTTGAAAACATTTATTAGGTCCCCGCGCCACTTTTATGAACACATTTAACTTGCCTTTATTGGACAACAAAAACACTAAAAATGAACATGATGTGCGGCTTTGAGACGCTGTAATATTTGCAACCGAAGCATATTGGCCTTTTTTAAAGAAAAATCTACACATTTGGTTTGGCTTCGATTCAGTTTGCTTTCCGAATTTTTATTTTTTCCAGAATCGCTTTTTGGTTATTAATCAAACCAAAGCTCAAAGTTACACACGTGCACTACTTGTACCATCGTCCGTGTGTGTGCGTGTGTGTGTGTGTGTGTTAGTTATTTTTGCAGTGCTGCGCTGGTAGCTGTGGTTTGAGGCCTGTGTCTATTTTCGACTTAAAGAGAGGGGAGAGGATGGGCTTGCTGTGTGTGTGTGTTGCACTATATATTTGTGTGTGTGTGTGCATATAGATAATATAGAGCGTGCATGCATGTGTGTGTGTGTTAGGTCTCGGCGCAGCTGTCCTTGTTGTGCGTCTGCGGCGTTTACAAATTGAAGAGTGGAGCTCCCTCCAGTTCTAAAAATAAACGGCGGGCGATCAATAATTAACACGAGCCTCCGCCTCCTCCAGGAAATATCAAATATTCTCCATGTCGTCATACACACATTAAAACATATAGCGCGGCGGTTAGGGATGAGCACATGCAGTTTCTCGGGAGGTTCTCGGGTCCATAAGACATAGCTGATGAGGGCGTGCTTTCCGTAAGGGGGCGGGGCTTATACGCCAGACACTTTTATCGAAGCATTCTTCGTACCGGCACACTGTAATCAGTCCGCCGGCCTATTTAAAGGGTGACGAGTCGTCACCGTGCTTTTTAGCGACGAGCCGTGCGACCACAACAAACGGAAACCAATGAGATGGAGATGACGAAAATTATAGACAAGAATGTCCAGGCGACGACACCCATCTCAAAGCTCTCCTTGCCCACATGTGAGGGCATTACATAATCGATTGAGTTTTCCCCTGCCGGTAATTTAGCGAGAAGTTCTCGGTGGGTTTGCTAGCACGGAATGCGTCTTCTTCCTACGTGTGTGTTTGTGTACTTGCGTCCAGGCTGTAAATAGCGTGAAGGCCGCAGGCAAATTGGCGCTGTCGGCACAGCCGTGTCACCCTCACGTTGAGGCCGCAGCCTCCCGGAATAAAGCAGGAATGTGCTGATGAGAAGCAAAACACTCGCCGGGAGTATTTTGGGACCCAGCCGACGTGCTCGCTCCGCAAAAAAGAAAGTGTCGTCGGGACGACAAATCCAAACCGTCAAAGTCAAGTGTTCTTCCAGCTGTTGTCGACGCGCCCAAACCTCGTCTTTTATTTTTATTTTTCGCATTTTTCATGGGAAATCAAGCGCAAGCCGCATTGTCTGTCTTTTTGGACAGCGGAAATGCAAAAAAGAATCTCCCGACCCAAGCGTTCCGTGAAGGATGTTCTGCATTTTTCGCTTCAGCTGCGCTTTGGTCCACCCACGCTTGATTTCCAACACATTTGAACCGTTTTTAAAACATTTTAGAACTCACATTTTTTTCTTTCTAATTGTAACATTTTACTGAGTTCCCATCTTGTCGCATCTCATTCTTTGTGTGTGTGAGTAGTAGCACTCTTTTCTTACCTGATGTTGTTATAAGACACACACACACACACATTCCCACCAAAATTGTTAGACAGCGTTGAAGGGGGGGAAAAAATGTCAAAAGTCTCTGGCCTTAGAAAAACACCTGCCCAATTAAGAGCGAAGCATATCCCATTTCAAACAACTGTGTGTGTGTATGTGTGTGAGAAGCCACATGCTGCGCTCTCACCAAACTGAACAAGAGTGGCTTTAGAAAGGCCAGGATAAATATTAGAGAGGGTTTAGGCTAATCTTCACACACGCACACATACACACAAAGGGGGCGGGGAAACATTCTCAGACAACTTAAGGTCGACATGATAGCAGACACACACACACACAGAGGGGACACACAAAGGCAACATGTGTGCCGTGGATGTTAAGGGAAAGCAGCGTGAAACTGGGAATGATCCTCAGCGATGAGAGGAAATGAGGAGTGAGCCAGGAGGGAACCAGGGATGGAAGGAGGAGAAGAGAGGAGGAAGGGGAAAGCGGGAACAAACGAGGAGGATGAAGTGATGCGGGGAGTTACAATGAGGAGGAGAAGGATGGAGAGAATGCAGGGAGGAGCAGGAGACAGGGGAAACATCAGGAACGAGACAGGGAGGGGGTGAGGAGGACGATGATGAAGAGGAGGAGACAGGGAGGAGGGATGGACGGCAGACAAGGCGTCCAATTCATCCACCTCAGGAGCTCCTTAAATCCCTCATTGATCCCGGGACTCCAGTGGGGATTTACCCAAATGCACACACACACACACACATGCACATGCATGTTATTCAATGCCGCTTCTTTTTCTTCCTCCATGATCAATCATCTGACATCATAAAATGACTTCTGTTTTTTATTTTTCTGGCTGTTTTCATTTCTGCACCATCATACAATTAGTTGCGAGCAAGCCATTTGATTGGCCGAGAGTCGCTCCATGAGCAGAGATGCGCTGAGCGGGTGCTTGTGCATAAAACAGCATTCACACGTCGTTTCGTCCGAAAAGAATGATCATGCTAATGCTAACGTATATCGTTTAGGCTGCGTGGAGCCCATCGCGGAGCTGGCGGGAGACGGGACGGAGGAACCTCAGGACGCCACCAAGTTTATCAAGAAGAAACAACCTTCCAAGAAAATCAAGAAAGGTAGGTCGTGAATTCACATCACTCAGTGCTGCCAAACATTTTGTGGCACGTTGTGGTACTGCATTGACAATTGTAGGAATGTATAAACACGAAAAAAAGATAGCTTGAAAAAAAAACTGGTTCCTTTGTGTAAAACCGACTCGTTTCCAAGACCCCACCCGACCCCGCCACCTCCTCTCCAACATATTAAGCAGACACGGACGGCCTGAGGCTCTTGCGTCGTCTTCACGTGCGGTATGTGTGGCTCCAGGACAGGAAGTGACTTTTGATGGACTTGAAAGGCATCAAAAGGTGTCTGCTAGGCAGGACGTCAGATCGGAGACCCCCACGCACACTCAGATGTGACACACTTCTAAGATGCCTCTGATTCTGCAGCCCACCTGGAATTATAGACGCTACACACACACAATGAGCCCGCGAACATGCATTAACTCTCGACTTGAACTCTGACAATACAGCCACTGTTTTATTTATTTGCTAATTGCTAACAGCGTGCGAATCTGTATCGTCCGTCAATTGCTAACCGTGTGCCTATTTTTGCATCCGTTAATTGCTAAGATCACGCGGCCTCATCCTCAAACTGTGCGGAAACACAGCCGCGCATTCACGTTAGCCACAAACACCCGCTGTTAGCTTCCAAGGCTGGCTAGTGTTTATTCGGCGCGCAGGATGGTACCCATTAGCAGGCATCATTAGCAATTAGCCGAGAGTGTTAGCATGATGGTAGCGCTCGTCCATTAGCTGCGTCAAAGCTGTTGGCGGAGTTCGACCAAGGTCACGACGCTTAACGGGAACATTGCCAAGTGTCTGTTTTTTCTGTGCAAGTGTGTGTGTAATAATATAAATAGCTAAAAGGCCTAGTGTCTGTCCTGATTTTTAGCATGTCTGCCTCACATGTCTGGTTCAGGGTTCGAGTCTACCTCCAAGACTAATTTGTTTGTGTCTGTGAATGTACGTGCGAAGACTCTTTTATTTACATGACATGAACTTGTAACTTGTAATTATTTGAAAGCAGGAATTGGACACTTTCCGCAAGTCAGCAGTAAATGTTGCGCCTTGCCGTGGAGTAGAGGGTTGGACTCTGGTAATCTGGTGAGGGGTGAACTTTTTAAATTCTATGTTTTTAGCCTTAGATGCGTGTTGGAGCGCCGCAGCAGTTAGTATTTTTGCCTCTTCGGGGGGGTTCCGTGGCCTTCAAATTGGTGCGTTGACTAAATTACAGCTGGCTTTCTGGAACATGCGTCCCAACTCAAACATGTCCAGTGCGTCCTTCTCAAAATAACTGCACTCACGTATGCCGCTCACTCTCGCCTTCCTCGTGGGTGTCCTGAACCCCGCAAACCCAAAACGCCCTCGACGTCCCGCGGACAAATCGAGCGGTAACGTAATTCTTTTTTCCCTCTGATGCAATGCAAATAAATACATTTAGCGCATAGCCTTTCTTTAGATAAGTCCGACTAGCTTAATGCTAATAAACAATACCGAAGACGGGCTAACAAATTGTGGTCCTCGAAACCTTTAAGCGATTGATAATTGAAGACGGTGGAGCAACACATGTCGACACACGATAAAACATTTCTCACAAGCATATATTATTTATCTTTTGTGAAGAATGACAGAAAGAACAATTAGAGTGTTCATTTTCTTATGTACTCGGCAACATAATACAAAAATGGGAGGCTCCAATAGATTGTTGTTTACGGCTTACCGTCCTTGTTTCACATTATCCCGCAAGTTTTTTTTTTGAATTCCCTCGGTGATGTCGTTAGCCCGAACGCTTGCATCTAAAAGAAGATTGAAAGCAGGATTAGTCCAAAACAGGCCCGTGTGTGCTTGTTTAAGTACGAGTGTGTGTAATAGTCGCCCGGTTGTTAAACGCTACCTTTGAGGACATGACCTCATCACAGTAAACAAAAGATGAATTGGAGCTAATCAATGGCACGCGCAACATCCTACTTTTAAGCAAAACTTTAACGAATAGCCACACCACGTGAAGCAAAGCTCCGTCAACGCGCTTTGCCGCCGGGCTTTAACGCGAGCATAGCGTCGTCGCTAATGTCGCTGCCGCCGCATTATCCGATTGGCTATTTTGGGCTCACATCAAATGCTGCCGGCTATTATGTAAACATGTTCCACATATTTCTTATCATTGTCACCAGTGGAAAGTTGAATGTGCTTGTAAGCCCCGCGACAGCCGCTAGCTCCCGTCGCTGACCTTCAGCAACCTTTGCAAGCGCGGCTTTATAATCTGACTTTGATGCCGGATAAACACCGTAATCCAATCACATTTGACACAAAGTGCAGCGTGTTTTTTAATGCGTGTCGGTTGGCAGCCAATCATTGGAAAACACTGAAAAATATGGAACCGCTAGGTCATGGGAAAGAAATGAAACAGCGAGCGTTATTATTTTGATGAGCACCACGGACAAAGCATACATCCTTTCGGTGAGGGCCGTCACGCTTTGCTCACGTAGCGTACAACACGTAACACGTGTGAAAGACTCGCGTTCAGGTTGTCGCTCCTCGGGGAACGGCCGTCAGGAATGAATGGTCTTCCTCTGGGATGCCTGGCGGAGGAAGCCAAACTTCCAGAGTGGAGGAAGTTTAACTTTACTCTGGGCTGCTGCTGCTGCTTTTTACATCACAAAGTTTTGCCGCTAAGCTAATATTTAGCGGTTACTTTGACGCTAAATTACCGCACATTAGATTACTTTGGCAGTTTTTTTATGTTATTTATCTTATTTATTTTATTTTTATTTTTTTATTGATCTATTTTTGATTGTCAGGTTCCTCTCATGCAAGTTATATATTCTCCCTTCCTTAGCCTTTTTTTTTTTTTTTTTAGAATCACTCCAAGTCACAATTTTTTTTTCAGAACTCCCAATAAACTTTCATATGTAATTGTGGTTTGCTATACGAATATATTTATACACGTGTTGGATATAAGTAAGGCTACGCGCTCTCCAAGCAGCCTTTGGAATAAAGCCCCCTTTGTGTGGACATTTCTCAAACCCCCAAAACTTATCTCCACAAGTCCCTCAGACAGCTTGTGCTTTTTTTCTTCTTCTTCTTTCTTTCTCCACGGCGCACCCACCCAGCCACACATTTATGTTATTACTTATAATTTCGTCACTCCCGTTTGATCCTTAAAACGACAAAAAATGTGCAACAAATTGACTTTTTCGGCCAAATATCTGCTCACATTAACATCCATTATCAAAACATTCATTTTGTGAACGGATGCATTCATAAAAGTGCGTGGCGGGTGCACGCCGGCCGGCCGCCCGCCGTGTAAAGTTTATCAAGGGAGACGTGTCAATTAGCTGGGGGGTACACAAGGCAGAGCCCGAGTTCAAAGTTCAAGTTGGGGGTTATTCGTCAGCTGTCACTAACTATAAAAACTTACTGTGTTCCTCCACACACACACACAATCTTCATGCATGTGTGCCTGGCCTGACAAATGTCCATTTTCCCCCGCTATGTAAACAACCATGATTCACTGTGACTTTAAAGACATATACCAAGCTAACATATATTTTTATACGCTTGAAAAATGAAGAGCGCTCGCCGCGTAAAATCAACAAGATCATAAAAACGATGTTTTGTGGGCTCGCCTTTGAAAGACAAACAAAAAAGCTGCAAAAACACCGCCGGGGACCACATGCCGCGCGTTTGTTTACGTATCGTGTTACATGGCGTATTATGTAACATAACATGCGGCAGACATGTTCTGTCCTCACTCTGCATGTGAACTCGGACGTGTTTCATACTTTCGTCGTGTTATCAAACATGTCAAATCAAATCATATGACGGGAAACATACAAGTACGCGGTATGACGGCGTACGCATAAACGCTTCTGTGTAGCGACGGATTCTTCCGGAAGGTTTTTAGCCAACGTGGCTTTACGTAAAGCCACTCGGGCATTTATTTCATATCCTCGATATCCATTTAAAAGGGAAAATGCGGTGAGGCCGCTTAAGACTCTGAACTAAGCTAACCCGATGGCCGCAAGTTCTTTTTATAGACGGAATAGAAGGAGCGGAGCGTGAATTTGAGCGCTTCCTTGGCGTGTTCAGTGTCAGTTTTGCTCACAGCCTTGGCGCTGGCTCAAGACAAAGAACAAAGCGCAACCGCAGACGTCAAGACGTTGCCCCGCACCCATCCTGTGTGTGTTTAAGTGATTAAGTGCGCCTGTGTGTGAAAAAGTGTGTTAATGTGTTGCTAACTGGTGTTGGCGACATCGTCTGAAGCTAACTGGTGTTAGCGACATAGCCAGAAAGTTACGGCAAATCTTACCAAAAATAGTGATTGCAAAGTTGCCTTTCATGGCAAGACGGCTATCAGAAAAATGGAAAGCGATATTGTGCCTGTTTCTATTTTCGACCGGGACAATGGTGTCTGGAAGCTAGCCTCAGGTTACGTACGATGTGTGTGTTTGTCTTAAGGGCGATGTCATGTTTGCTTATTGTTTCATATTATCCGGTTGAGTATAGCAAAAAAAAATTGGATAAATAAAGGTGAAGTAAAAACGTTTTTTTTTTTCCCCAACAGCACAGTACGAGTATCACTCGTTGAGTACGTACCGATACCAAGTACCGATACATTTAGTACTTTTGATATCCTAGATTTCTTTGAACACAATGACAAAAAATTGCAACCAAAATATTTCTTTATAATGCAGATGATAATGTACCAAATTGCCGCAGCATAGCGCCATCTACTGCAAAGGAGGACTAACTCCATGTCAGATTTATTTTACCTTAAGTATCGGTGGCTGATATCTGCAGCCTTCGCAAGTATTTAATACAGAAAAATAATGCCGGTTAAGACCGATACTTGGTATTGATACTCTTAAAAAAAAATAATAATAATGTGTGTGTGTCACTGAATGTTTGTAACTTAATGTGTGTGTTTGTGCGTGGGTGTGTGATCACAGACGACAAGATTAGTTCCCTTCATTAGCGACCAGGCTCTGCTCCATGGCAAATATTGGACCGTGGAAATCAAACAGTCACACACACACATTTTGAGGATACACACCTGAAACACTCATCTAATGAACTCGTGGTCCTGGACAGGATACTCTGCATTTATTCAGCAAATGGTCGTAGGCAAACACACGTGCACACACACACACATTAATGATCTGATCCATGTACACACTTCACATTGAGCTGACAACACACACACAACACAATGATGCCAAAGTAAACGGGGCCACAGGTTGCGGCTGGACGGCAGCTTTCATTATTTCCAGCGACTAATGAGACTGGATCAGTTCCAGACAGACGCGCTCGCCCCGGCTGAGGCGCATCGCCGCTTCCGTCCACAAACACCCACGCGACCACCGCAGACGCCGCTGCCACTGCCGCGTGGTTAGCAGCGGCCTGCCAGAAGGCCCCCCGCCATCAAGCGGCCATCTGTGCTCATGCTAATGCTAGTTCTCCTACTTTGCATCCAACAAGCTAACGACTCCAGTTTGCGCACGTCAGTGGGAGCCGACAATGAATTTGTTTAGCAGCCCGTCAAATTGTCTGTTTGCCTCCGTGTTTTGGGAAGCAACGCTATCTCCGGGGCGCGATTACACGCTTGAAAAACACACAATTGTGTTTGTGTGTGCGTGCGAGATGGGTCGCGTTGTGGCGGTCGCGCACGGCGAGCCGGTCAGCGCAAGAATGTGCATGTACACACTTGCGCGCCCTCATTTGCATGTGCTTACGTTCACAACACAACCGCACATGCCGCACGCGTGCAAAAATGCACACAATCTTTTCTTTCCCAGTCGCCCCCACACGCACACACAGTACGTGGCTATGTGCTGCGCTTGCCATTAGTGCAGGAAGTTGGTTTAATGCAGACAAAAGTTTAGGCCACGCCCACAGGAAGTTGCACTGATAGTGTCAGGCTCATGTGTGTGCGCTTCAGCGCATCTGCACAGACATACACACACAAACTAATCTAAGAATAATAGCAGCGTGTTCAGAGTCAATAACAAACACGATCTTTTGTATTTCCGAGCTATTTGAAACTTTTTGCTAACGCGTCTGGCATTTATAGCAGGCTAGCATCAACGGACAGATGGATTGACTGTACATAAAATAACATCAGCATGCTTGTCACAGTTGTCCATCCAAAATAACTAGCCAGGAAATGCTTCTTTACAAAGTCCGCATTCCCAAAGCCCAAATGTTTGTTGGGAATGCGGCCTCGGCCGTGTTTCTTGACGACTTTCACGTTGCAGTGGAAGCGGTGCAGACGGATTCTCTTCCAATGAGCCGGTCCAGATAGGCTAGCTATAATTACGCCGCCTGTGCGGTTCTTTGTCAAATGGCTCCGCCGACTGCACATTCCGGCATTTTGTGTATTTTTACAACCCCGTAACGCTGCCGCCGCTTTGTCACTTAACCACACACACGACGGGCATAGTTTGGTAAAGTACTTAACTCTCGCTTCTTTGGTATATAGTTGTGTGAAGAAGACTCTGGTAAAAAAAAATTTGCGCATACATTCTTTGAAAATGTTTGAAAAGTGCCTTTGAATAAACACTAGCGCGCATCCCTCGCGGCAGACAGTCATGACGCGATGCTCACTTGAAAGACGGTGTGTGTGTGTGGACAGACAGCAATTAAGTGGGAACATCCCAGTGGGACCAGTAGTGCCGACTCCATCAATCATACCGCAAACCACTGGAATGTCTGCAGGGATGTGCCGGCGTGCGCAGCGCACTCTCTCTCACTTTGTTGTGATGGCTCAGGAGAGTGTGTGGAAGTGCCTGTTTGATTTTGGGAAGCACACAACCTGACGTGCTGCTGTCGCTCACTGAGCTTAAATGAAATTCTTGAGGGAGTGACTTGAAAAGGAATAAAAATGGAGTCGTTTGGGCTGGTGGAAAAGGAGGCTTTTATTTTTTATCACTGGCTTGAAATGACTGAAAAACTTTGTTTGGTCTGAAAAGCACAGGAGGAGAAACACATTGTGTATTTAGACAGCTTCAGATAGAGACTGTGGATTAGGGAAAGGAATTTAAAAATTGATTTTTTATTAGATTTTTTTTGCCGATTCTGCTTACTTATTACTCTAAAATAGATTAGGGAAAGGAATCTAAAAACAATTCTTTTTTCAGAATTTTTTGCTTGCCGATTCTGCTTATTACTCGAAAATCAAAAAAATTAACTCATAAATAGAATGACCATGTTTTGTGGCCCCCAATTCCCGGTCAATTTATTTTTAGAGCCACCGACTCTCATTTTACAGCTGGAATACACTACTTGTACTCATCACAGCACACATACGCAACATTGCTTTCATTGTGCCGGCGTGTGTGTGTGGGGATACGAAGGGGTTAAAGCAGGGAAGTGCTGGAGCCAGAGAGATTGACCCAGACATGACCTGCCTATGAGAACATGGCTGCACGCGCACACATACACACACACACCAGAATAAGGACAGAACAATCTCATCATGACTCGTCTTTAACGTCTACTACTAAAACTAATATTAACTCCACACCTGCGCCCGAATAACAAATCATTCTTATTTGAACAAAACAAAACAAAAAATTGCCCAACAAATGTCAGGGTTGCCAACAAAGCAATTACTTCCCGGCAAAGGGCCAATCAGATAGCGGCGCCTCGCCGCTTTGGAAGCACATCAGCCGTGAAAAACATTCTGCAACGAGCCGCTTGGGTTCATAAGCGGCCTTATATGCTTGTGTGTGTGTTGCGGTGTTTTCTCTGGAAGTGGTAACGACTTGTACCCGCCGACGCCGCTCTGAAAGTACCACACTTAGCCGTCATTAAGTCCTAAACGACGTCAGTCCGCTTCCACCGCGCCACTCGACGATTTGGTCCGTGGAAAAATACTTCAAAGATTTCACTCCGGAGGATAATCAGACAAAATTGTCGTCAGAGGCATCCAATGGGAAAGGGGAGGAGGGAGAGTAATGTAACGACAAAATGGTAACTTTACAGGAACTGACTTCCCTCTCCTTGTCTATATTTGACTTTAATTGTAGCATCTCTGCCCCCTCTCATTCCGCCATCTCCATGGCAACCAAAAACAGCTAACCTTGACCGTCCACCACATAAAGCTGTCATCAGTCGGCCTCATTATTATTTTTTGTTGGCCAGCACCTGTACAATTCCCTTCCCTGGTCATCACACACACATCTCCACGATCTTGGCAAATGCTCCAACTCATCAAGTTGATTTGGAAGTCAGGTGGAGACGAGCTAACCGGAGCCAAAGCACGGTGCGAACGTGAAACAGACTCCAGCTGAGGTCATCTGGCCTTTACGTCGCTTCTCTCCGTCCCTCAATAAATAATCATGCACACACCGGCTTTGCCGTACGTGAGGGAGCGCCCGCCGAGGGCTGTAAAAGCCAGAGATGAATGTGGCGGCGAAGTGAGGCGAGGCGAGAAGACAGCTGATAAGACAGCGTGTTAGTCGGTGATGTCATCATGACAAGTGCTTGCCAGTGCAGATGTGTGTGGGGGATTGGTGAAATCTGTTGTGATGGACTTTAACATTGCAATTAATGAGGAGGACAAAATAAGATATTTTAGCTCTGTGGCTAATTTTTTCCAGATTCATCCAAATGCTTGGCTACTTTCTTCAAAGATTCATTTAAAATTCTTACGCCCAACGTGGGGCTCGAACCCACGACCCTGTGATTAAGAGTCTCATGCTCTACCGACTGAGCTAGCCGGGCTCATGCTAGCGAGCCAATATTTCTGTCACACTACCCTGGCTAATATAGTTCACTTGGGTGGGCCTGGAATGTATCCTGCAAGGTTGACTAGCCACTTCAAATGTATATCTCTGTGTATGTTGTTAGTTGTCCTTATAATAAACGCCGCTAATGAGTGCGTAACGCGCTCGCTGTAGTAAACCTAGCGCAGGCCGTGTTCGGAGCGTCCAAGGCAAACAGAGGGATGATTCTGGCCGGCTTGCGGGAAGGAAGGAAGGAAGCAAGTGTAACAGCGAGCAGAACAGGAAGCAATCTGTCTGAATGAATGAGAAAACACGCGCACGCTCGGCGCTCGTCTTCGCCAAGGCGTGTGAACGCTGCCGCGGGAAAGAAAGAAAGAAAGAAAGAAAGAATGAAAGAGTCCGGAGAGAAATGAAGCACAAATCCACCTCCTACGAGTGTGTTTGAGCAGCTGCTTTTTTTTTTTTGCTTCAGCAAACACCTCCAAGTGGACGCTGGCAAACTCGGCGATACGCACATACAGATGCGCTTCGTTTCGGAGCAAATAGCACTTCGATTCTGACAATCTGCTCACTGATGTGTTTTGAAAAGACACACGATCGAATTAGAACATGTGTTATTACAACAACGTGAAGCATTTGGCCAGCGATTTTATAGTCGTCCCGGACGAGAGAAAATCCACTTCTCCAAATAAGAAGTCAAGTGTGCTTGCTTCAAGCTGTTTATAGGAGTTGCCACTCTCACTTTAAACTTACTAGAAAACGGACACTTAAAGAAAAATTCAACTCCGTAAAAAGTTCAACCCGACCACCTCGGGAAATTCCTCTCGCTTAATGCTAGCATAACATAACCATAGCATAACCTTTGTGTGCCTCTTCTCACTTCAACGCTGCTCAGTACTGCCCCCCATTTTGTGGCATGACGCAGTACTACACCAAAGGTGCGTCATTTCAAATTTAGACTTGGATGAATCGTGATATCGGGACAGGTAGGGGGCACTGTGTTTTATAATTTATGACATTATTGCAGAAAATCGTGATGACAGCAGCACAGAAAAAAAAATACATGATATATATTCTTTACAAGACATTGGTAATCTGATAGGCACCGCAAGACTCATATGCAACTTTTAACGATTTATTGTAAGCCGTAGGAAAAATTCCTAACGCCGGTGTTTTAAACGCAATAGCTAACATCTTACAGATGTGTGCGGGGCGGAGAGTCTCTTAGATTTATGGCACGTGGGATAAAACAGTTCGAAGTTAGATAAATAAGTCATATACTATGGATGTGTCTCGCCCACTCTCGCTCTCTGCGGGACACACTGCTGTCTTTGTTCCCTGTGAGCAAACACACGCACACACTTCATAGGATGTCTCTTTGAAAGAATACGCCGCGTATTCTTCGGGCCACACGTGCACCCGCTAAGCGCTCGCATCCTTTCACACGGGCGGCGCGCAAACAAGCTTAAAGCAGCTCCTCATAAATAAGCATCACTGCCAAAGTGTCAACGCCGCTGACATGTTCTCGTATCGCAAGCGGCCGCGTGCTATCAGGATTAGCGTGGAATGTACGCGCTTCCTCCCACCGTCTGAGCATCCTCCGCCCTGAGAGCAAGCTTCATTTTGCCCCCCCCCCCCCTCCCCTTCCATATATCACTGAAGCAAACTCTCTGGGCCTCTATTCACGGCGGCAGACTTTCCTGATGATCATTACCAACTTCCCAAGTCCATTTCTCATTTTCCACATTAGCGAAATGACGCTGCTTACTTTTTGGACAGCCTGCGAATGAGACATGATAAAAGAAGGCATTGAGCTGTAGCTCGCACACATGCGCCGCGCTCATATTTAAGTACAGTTGCTCTCCCATGACCACCTCCTGTACCTGGAGACCTCTCTGTCTCGGACCCCCTCTGCGCTTCCGTGTTTGTGTCTGTCTGCCTCGGCGACTCGCCCCAATCGGACCGTGTCGGTGAAGAACGTGTCCGTGAGAACAAGCATGTCAGTGAAGAACACATCAGAGAAAAAAAATCATGTGTAAAGCTTGAGTCAATGAAGGATTGTACATTTATTTATAAAGCACAAGTCATAGCTGTTGTTTTTATTGTAAGGTCAATGGGGGCGATGTGGCCGGTTCTTTTTCTGTTGAGCCGAGCGACATTGGCCACGGTCCTAAAAGACGAGCGCCCAACGTGGGGCTCGAACCCACGACCCTGAGATTAAGAGTCTCATGCTCTACCGACTGAGCTAGCCGAGCTTGTTGAAAGCCCAGCAACCTTTGGACAGTGAGACTGGATCGTGAGTACGGCCAGCCGGTGTTGGATTACAACGAACAATTGTTTAAATACACTCATGGCTTGCCAGATAAACAGTGTCACAATTCTTTTCGACAACTTCCTGTGACTGTTTGCTCTCATTCATTTACATGCATACTTTGGTGTCATTTTGCAGGTGAATGCATGCTTGGATACATGTGTGTGTGCGTGTGTATGCGTGTGTACATATGCATTTGATTTATGGCCAAATCGCTGCCAGGCTTTGGGAGTGCTAAGATAAACGACTAAACTAACAATAGCGCTTGTTTTAAATGCTCGTGTGTCGCAGTAACAGTAACTCTTAAGTGGCACAATACGCAGGAACACTCTTCAAGTGACAGTTACGTCAAAGAGTGAAAGTTGCTATCCTTAAAGTATAGAGTGCTGCTCTATGTGCTGTCAATCGCACCGAAGAACACAAGCCCGGCTAGCTCAGTCGGTAGAGCATGAGACTCTTAATCTCAGGGTCGTGGGTTCGAGCCCCACGTTGGGCGTCCCTCTTTTGTTAATGATTGATTGTTCATGTCAAATCAGAACCTGCTTGCCGGACGTGGACGTCATTCCTCTTGAGACGTTTGTTTCCCGTTTTTACTTATTTCCAACGACTTGATATATTTTGAGCTTTGTGTGTATGCCTGCTACTGTGTGTGTCCATGGCAACAGTGACGCTGTTAAGTGGAGTCAAGAAACGCAGTATGTGCAAAGAATCTTAATAGTTAAACAGTGGAGACTTTGTTTTGTGTTTACATGCACTTTGAATCAAGACAACAAGAGTATAAATGTCTGACGCCATTCTCTCCGACTCCACACAGGCCCGGCTAGCTCAGTCGGTAGAGCATGAGACTCTTAATCTCAGGGTCGTGGGTTCGAGCCCCACGTTGGGCGCTTGGCTTTTGGGTGGACGTTAAGATATTAACCCCATATCCAAATATACTTACATAATCAGAAAGTTGATTATGTGTGACAGGCTTTATACCAGCAGACTTAGCCCAATTTCATAGTCACAAAAAAATTCATTTTGAGCAGACCACCGTACAGTTGTCTTCATGTTGGGGTGTTAGCAGGGCGTTTCTGTCCAGAGAGAAAATATCCCTCAAGACCGCGGGAATGAATTTGCCCACTAAACCACACCCAGACGGCTCGCTGGCCAGCAAGCATTGAAGCCGTGCTCTTCACATCTTGGGATTTTTCCGACCAGGATTTGTTCAAAAACATCTCGCCCAACGTGGGGCTCGAACCCACGACCCTGAGATTAAGAGTCTCATGCTCTACCGACTGAGCTAGCCGGGCTTGCTAACAGTTGTGGATGTCCATCAAATCCTTCTGCTTCATATGCTGTGATGGATTTGAGTCCACAAGGTATAAATGTCACACTTGAGAAATCTGCTATCCAATAACAGAAAGAGTCCCGAAATAGATTTGGAGTGATTGTGAGACCAGCCATTTTGTAGCTTTCCCAACATTTAAACCTAAATGACCCACAAAGTCTTCTCATTTTACACATTTTGGCGGCGTCATGACATTGGCCAAGAATTCCATCTTTGAGCTCGTTTGCAGCAAAGGAGAGACGTGGAAATACCAACTATGACAGGAAGCTAATGGCTAAAACTAACATCAGAGAGTCCGTAGCTGGGAAAACGTTGGGAGCACCTGCGCGGCCCTCCGTCAACTGCAAAGTTTTTCTCCGGGGAGCCCTCGCAAACGTCCACAAACATTGACGTTGTAAAACAAGATGGCAGCAAGCGACAAAGCGCACGTCTGTAGACTAAACACTTTTTTTCCTCTCCTTTGCGACACCGAGGCGCTGAGTCGGCGTCGGGAAACCCAGCCTAGCGTCGTTCCAGTCGCCGGCCGGCATCTCGGGAATATAACGTGCTCCCCGCAAATGAGCGGCCGAGGTGTTTCATTTTCGCTAACAAGACCAAACACTGAGTTCTTCTTGTCCTCCATGTCAGCTGCATATGATATCATAATTATATCTTCTGAATGTACGCGACATGACAGAATGTGTGTGCTAAGCTAAAAGGCTCCAGCTCCATTGTCACCACCATTATTTTTTGTTCCCGACTGACAAAAACAAAACACGGCAACAATAGTCGCGGTGCGTATGAGATGGGGATCTGTGGATTATCTGTGGTGCGTTCAAGGCCCGCATGTTCCGCTCGCTCAGGACTGTTAGCAGCGCCGCATTCAACTGCACGCAGCCGTCGTCAAAATAGAGGCGGCTGCACACACTGCCCGCAGCGAGCATTGTGCCTTTCAAAAAATCTGATGTTATTGTTATTCAGATGAAAATGTTTTGCTTGTGTTTGCATCCAAAAAACATATGGAAAGAGAACATTGAAAATAAATGATCGCACGTTAAGTCGCAATATTAGGGAAAGAAAATCAAAATCACACACAGTGAGAGAGACATCAGTCTGTGGTCTGTAAATGTTCTCATGGAGATAAGAAGAGCGTCTCATTGTAGGCAGACAACTATCCTCTTATCATCTCATCCCGCCGCCAATCCAAGCTGCCGCTAGTGTGTGTAGCGTATGTGTGTGTGTGAGTGTGTGAACATGTGTCTTGGACGGCCTCCGGGAGGGTGGAGAGCGGGCTGGCTGGGGGTCCTCCAGTTAAGTGGCGGTGCTTTGTAATGCAACAGGTGCTGTTGTCGCTCAATTTGTCTGCATGCTAAAGAGTGCATGTGTGTGTGTGTGCATGTGACAACAAAAGTCAGAGCTAATCCCATCTGAGAGGCGCTGCGACGGCTCGTCTGAGGCGCGACAAAGGGCTCGTTAGCATTCCCAGCGCCCGTCTGAGGTCACATAATAAACGAGCTCGTGTGGCCACGCAATGCCCTGCCCACATCATGGATGTTGAAGCGGCTCAGCAAGAAAAGTGTGCCAACATTTCTGGTAAAGCGTTAAACTGCTTTCGCTCCGACTGAAAAGAAATCAAAGAAATTGCCCGTGTTAATTGTCTTTTCCAGTATGGAGTCCCTCAAGGTTCCATCTTTGACCCAGTTTAGTTTTCAATCGAAATGGGGAGAAGTGTTGACGCACCCATCATTTTTGCACATGTGACAAAAAGTGAAGGGTGTTGAAACTGGGACAAGTGTCCCCTCCTGACAATGTCGTCCTTGTCATTCAGATAAAGACAAGAAAGTCTCCAGCGAACCATCAGAGGGCGCCGTCAGAGAAGAGCCGGTGGTGGCGGACGAGGTGAAGAAGAAGGAGTCCTCCAAGGAGAAGAAGGAAACCAGGAAGGAGTCAAGCAAGGAGGCCAAGAAGGAGTCGTCGTCTTCCAAGGAGAGGAAAGAGCGAGACAAGGAGGCCGGCAAAGAGACAGGAGACAAAAAAGTATCCAAAAAGACATCTGCGAGCAAAGTCAAAGAGAAGAAAAAGGACCCTGAAGCTGGAGAGGCCTGAGTATGAGGTTTGAACCCTGAACCCCTTTCCTAACCAGAATTGACGAAGGACTCACACCTGAGATACACGATATCATGGAAGTCATCGTTAGCATTTGTATCTTAGATTTTATATCGACCAAAAGTGTCGACCTTCCACCAGGAAACACTTTATTTGAATAATGTGAGCTCAGGGTAAAAACTGGCACCTATGGCAACATGGTCGCGTTTGTCAGCTAGCATGTTAGCATTAATGTCGTTAGCGCCGACGCACAGGGAAGAAACAAGTCAATGAAAGCCAAAAATAAGAAGGCGTGGCAGGGCTCTGAAGCTCTTTGTAACATAGGCAACGTTTTTTTTACGTCCTTGTAGATAGAACATGTCACAAAATAGAAAACACAATAAAAGTCCATTAAGACACTTTTGAGTCTTCTTTTTTTTACTGCTCCCTTTTTTTGTTCTTGTCTTTACGTGTTTTGTTTTATTATTTATATTGAATTCATCCAGCGCTAAATGTTATCTCCTTGTGTTGGAGATGCAGGTCTAAGTCCAGGCTCTTCGGGTGGTTGAGACAGCTGGAACACACACACAGACACACACACAGGGTCTTTGAGGGCCAGACCTGTCGGCTGCAGGAGGCTTTAACCCCGGGGCCGGGGCGGGGGGCTCCGACCCGGCAGCCCTCCCGTCCGCCGGCAGGAAACGTCATGTCTGGTCACTTTCTCCTTCTTTTCCTTTTCTTCTGCTTGTGAGTGGCTTCATCTGCTAGCGGTTAGCTACGCTTTGTTTGCATTTAGCTCTTATCTAGCGCTTATCCGCTAACAGTGGCGTGACATTTGGAAGATGACTGTAAAGTTCCCCCAGCGCCGACATCAACACGACCAGGCTGTGTTATGCCTCGGTCTGTTTTGTACAGTTTGGCTCTTAGATTTTGTATTTTTCTTTCTAGTGTGTTCAATATTTTTGATACTTTTGGTATAATATTGTGAGACCCTCAGTAACAAATGATTTTAAATTGAATTCACAAGCCAGATCGGAGGCTCGAGTCGCACCGAATGTTGTATATTGCAGTCCAGCCTGGCGGGAATTCACCAGAAAGTGCAGATTACCCAATCCAGGCATGGCTGTTAAATTTAATCTTATCAAATGACCTTGAAAACAAACAGAATATAATTGCTTACATGATTAATTTTAAAATTTTTAATTGATTTTTTTGTTTAATTAAGTAGAAGCTGCCCTTGCATCCTTCGTTTGGCTGTTTGTGAGCCTAAAATGAAAAATTCCCTATTCTCCTCTTGCACATGAAGGATGTGGAATAAATGCTCCGACGGCTTTCTACAGGTGCCGGCTGGACTTTGCTGCCTCTGCTGGGCTCCACACGGCAGCATGTAGTCGTCGAGGAAGAAGAGGAGGAGGAAGAAGAAGAGGAGGAGGAAAGCGTGCGTACGAGCGAGCGAGAAGAGAAGAGAGAGTGTGTGTGCAGTCCTCAGAAAGCGCACAGTCGGCAGTCAGCATCCATGAACGCGACACATTGATCTTTTCTTCTGGAACTTGTCGCTTTCCTCGCTCAGGACGGATTCTACCAGGAAAGTCCACCATCCTCTGCTCACCTCCACCAGGCAGGCTTCCAAAAGCGCGTCATGCACCCCGGCTCCAAAGCTTCAGCACAAACTTCCCTGAGGACGACTTTTTTTTTTTGCTTGGTATTTTTGGGATTTAAAAAGCGCACACCCGGAGGTTCCGTCGGTTGTTGAGGATGACGTCCGGCCGCCGCTCCACCTGCAGACTCCTCGCCGGCTTGCCGCTACTGCTGCTGCTTCTGCTTGGGATGCCCGCCGCCGCGCTCATCACAGGTGAGAGATTCCACTTTTGCTCTCCGTGCGTAAAAGCGCACGTAGTTGCGCGCGGTGTTGGCGAGGTTTACACGGTCAGTTTAGTTTGGCAATGAGAAGATGAAGACGCTCGCCTCACTCACGCCGGGGCTTGTAATTAAACTTCTGCTTTTAACTTGGATCTGCATGTGTGCGTTTTGCGCCTTCGTCGTCCGCGTCGATCATATGTTTGCCCCGCAGCCACGACATCAATACGCGCAAAAAAAGGAGGCTCGAAATGTGATTTTATTTGTATTATTTACTTTTTTTTTTTTTTTAAAGTACACGTATATCTTCGTCGTCACTTTATTACAGTGAAAGGCAGAGGTGGCAAAATAATGAATTCTCTGTTCATGTGTGTATAAAGACTAAAAAAAATAAGATGGGTGAACTCAAAATTTCAAGGCAACAAACTCCCATAAAAGAAAAAGTTTCAAAATATTCCAAATATTTCAATTTAAATTTGAAAAGGTTAAAATACTGTTTAAAAATACAAGTCGTGTGTTTTAACACTGTCCTCATTTTGTTCAACCATGTTTTCATGATCTCTCTTTATTTCCATCTTTTTGACATTTCATCATCTGCCAAAGTTGGAAAAAGTAGCAAGACTATTTTGACTGGATAGTTGAAAGTACAGATGTCGGCTTTACGTTTCCGGAAGTCAAAAGTGGTCAGAAAAAGAAATATGCCGATACCATGAAAATGTACTCAAGTACAGTCGCTAAGTATTTGGACTTGGTTACATTCCACCACTGCAGGCAAGTAAAAAGCACAGCCGAGGAGTTTTTGTCAGTTTTTTTTCCCCCTTTTTTTTTCTTCTCCAGTTGGCCTTCATCATCATCATCGTGTGATTATAGCGAGAGGATGAAAGTGTTTGATGCAGAACATGTCCCGCGTCTTTTGGCTCAGCTGGAAACGTTAAATCAAACCTCCACAGGACAGGGAAAAAAGAAATGTTGTTTTTTTTGGTTTGTTTTTTTTAAATCCTAAACACGATGTCGCGGGTCCTGGCGGGTTCTCCTCGGAGCAAAGATGGAAATGAGGCCAAAGCGGCACCAGATGGGGGGCAGAGGGGAGAGAGATGGTCATCGGGGATCAAGGGGCCCTCTGTAGATTGATTTACTTGATTCAATACAGTGGATATGAAAAGTCTACACACCCCTGTTCGAACACCTGTTTTTTGTGATATACAAAAAATGAGAACAGGATCAATGTTTTAAAAAGGGCTAATTAAGCTGGCAGGGTACCAAGCAGGTGCTTCTGCTAATGTCCGACTCTCTCATTGGTTTATTTGTGGCCTAAAAAGTTTATTTTGATCCTCGCTGTGAAGGTTATGTTTGTCTCGCTGACCACAACAAAGGAACTTTTCCACTTTGGATGCTTCTCTTCAAATTTTTTTTTTTGTGTGTGATTGTGATTGGCCCGACACCAGAAAGCCAGCAAAAAAAGAAAAAATTGAAAGCGGCAATTTTTATACACCTTTCTCAACACTGTAGGGAAACGAGCGACGTAACACGTTTCATAAAAATGAAAGAATATGTAACATGATTTTTTTGAAAGAGTACAACTTCAAAAAAACAAGTGAGCAATGATGAATAAGTGAGCAAATGTCGTGTTATTTTAATGACTAATCAAAACGGCTCCTTTTCCACTACTGGATTGCACGAGTTGGTGTACCTAATGAAGTGTCCCGCAAGTGCGTACGATACGTAAACATGCTAGTAAAGAGTCTCCACTGGAAGGTTTGCCCTTGTTACCTGAGACAAATACAAAACAATGACTGAGTTATTTGGTCAAAGCCCCCCAGAGACCCCCCCCTCCATTGCCCCCCCTTTCTCAGTCATGCCAGTTTAATTAGGCTCGAAGGTCGTAAAGTTTAACAGCGGCGGTGGAGTCGGCGAGTTCGTCGTCTACCCCGAAACGCAGACGACACGGCACTGGGAAGCCTCCATCGGATTCCCTCGCGCGCTCTCTTGTCTTTAATTAAACAAGTGTGATGTCATCCAACATGGCCGCCATAGTGGGACACAGGAAGCGGTTTCGCAGGTCGTGACCGCGGTCGGAAGCATCGAGGAGTTCTCCTCGTACGCGCATGTGCCTCGCGCTGCCCGTAAAGCTTTGTGTTTCCTGCGTTCCTGTTTCAGGTTACGTTTGCCACCGCGTCTTTCAAGACCCTTAAGACCCTTTAAATGTCACCGCTTAGGATTTAGTGGAATGCACAGAATGACTCACATGCTCGTACTGCGGAATGTTTGTCATAAATGTGTCGTTTTGTATTGGAAAAATATATTTTTTTAAGAAGTGTATCAGAGTTAAATATTTTCTGGAGGGATTCTTGCGTTTAAAGACCCTTAAGACGTCCTTACAAGCTTTTAAATGTCTTGAAATGCCTTTAAATGTCATTTTCTGTCTTCTGTGTCTTCCAGGCACGGAGGCCAGCTGTGAGAACGAAGGCGAGGTCCTGCACATCCCCAACATCACCGACAACCCGTGCATCACCTGCATCTGCCTGGTAACACCCTCTTCCTCTTCCTGCTGATGTTTGTCGCGCTGATTATTGATCGGCAAACTCGTCCCTTATCAGGTCTGGTGACGGGGCTTTGTCTCGTTGAGTGTTTGCGTTGCTTCCTTTCACAACTGAGCAAATGTGAGCTTTATCACAAGTCAATAGCGGGACGCTAATGTGTCAGGATGTGAACGTGTCAAGCTGGGTTTGAAGGCGACAGAAGCCGCTGTGTGTTTGGTACCTGGGCCTGAGTTAAGTTTAAGTTACAAGGACCGAAAGGCCATGAGCAGATTAGATTGGCATGGCAACACAGAGTGAAATCTGATTGGACCAAAAAAAAAAATGGAGCATCCACATTTGTAAAAAAAAGAGAAACAATATGAAATGAAAACACAGATAGGACAGAAGTGGACAGACTCTTGTCGTTGCTGCAGAACCACTGAAAACACAAGTTAAAGCGAAATGAACATTTCTGCCAACTTGGCGACTTTGTTGTCACGGTTACCACAGCATTCTCGCTCTTATCAGGTCGGCATCAGTTTAAAGCCCAGCTCAATGGATATCACTCGTCAGCAGCCAATCACTGACCTTTACTCCACAATTCACCCCTCCCCAATTCCCGCTGCCTCTGCAACACACAAACACCATATGGGCAAAAGTGTTGGGACACACATCGATGGATCGATCGCAGATTGGACTTTACTTGCCAATGATCTAATCAAGACATGTTGACAATGACACGGCAACAAAAATCACAATATTTGGCTGCAATAGAGCAATATTGAAAAAGAAAAGGGACACCAAAAATGTATTTCTGTACTTTCTTGTCCCAATACTTTTATCCGCATGGCTCACATAAATGTCATCAAAATCCACACACACTACACACTCGTTTCAAAATTGCAATCTTTGCTCAAAAAGGGGGGGCGGGGTCTATGTTTCCTGAGTGTGTTCAAGTACTTCCACATCTGTCAGCCCCCTTGTGCCCCCTCCCTCCAAAGACATGCGGTGAGTCTCCTGTCGCCAGGCGGTCTGATATGTTGGGGCGGGGGGTGCAGTGTCACTCATATACTCATATAGTGTGTATGTGTGTGAGGGGGGGGGGGGGGTCTAGACAGACCAGACTAAGGTCTGGGACACACACACACACAGAGGAGCCATTGTAAAACTGACAGAGCGGTCGCCATGGCGATCCGTTATCTGCTGCCCCTCTTCATCGAGTCGTCTGTATGTCCGTCTCACTCTACATCTTCGTCACGGTCAAGTGCTTTTCCAAACGGAGTTATGGGAATTATTTTGGGGGTACACCGCTTACTATTTTAAACTTCCCCCCCCCCCCCCCCCCCAGTTGGAATTTAATTGCTTCATTCGTTTTCGTCTCAGTGGTTTTTACTGTATAGGCAAAAGTTTTTAAGTCAATATTTTTAAATGTCACACAGATGGAAAAATATCTCATTCCCAATATTAAATTTACTTGCTTAAAAGTGAGGGGGGAAAATCTTCATGTTGGCAATTTTGAGAATTCTTCTTAAGTACTTTTAATGCATTTTTTTTTCTCAATAAGAAATCATTGAAATGGAGCGGGATGGGTTCCAGCACTAAACGCCGAAACGATAGACGCCAGAGAGGCGCATATTTGTCCTATAAATTATGGTCAGTTCATGTTATTTCTATTTCACACACACACATTTGGACAGGAAGGGGCGATTCGGCGGAAGTAAGTAAAAAATAAGTCTGTTTGGGGAATTCCTTTCCCTGAAGCTACTGTGGCTCTTTCACTGCTAAGGGGGGTCCCGACCTGTTTGTTTAGGAGGTGAAAGTTCACAGGCAGCAGTAGATTGGGAGATTGGAGGTGAAGGGGAGGGGGAGAAAGTGATGGAAAAGAGGGAAGAAGGGGATTTAAAAAAATAAATGATGGGGAGAAATGTTGCCATTGTCTCCCCCTAGAGGTAGAAAAGCCAAACTAACCCATATGACTGGCGTTAGGTTGAAAATGTCAAAAAGCCAAAATAAAAAAAAAACTGTAGTTAACGTAATAATTATACTAATAATAATCTAATACTGTTAATAATAATATCAGTAATTTTCGTTTCGTTTTCGCTGATACTACTATTCCCAGCATGCATCGTGGCACCTGTTGGCGTATGACGTCACATAGCAAACAGTCCACCGCCCCTCTGCGGCAATAAAGTCGCTCATTATCGCTTACACACCTCTTTTGGGTCAAGTTCAACAGGTCATTTTATGGCAAGTCAGTAGTGATGTGCACAACACTGTTATTTGTTCTTCAATTTAGCAGGCTAGCTCGCTAGTTAATTCGCTAATCTCTTTGTATGGTGGCCTTCGAGGGACAATGACCACATGGTGGCGCATAGTTATTTGCCTGCTAGCAACAGTCCAATGTTTGTATTTGAGGTGAATTTAAAGTTTTACCGCACTGAACTGTTATGAAAATGATTGTGTCCTGAACTGGGTTTACTAAACAAAAGAAATGTAGTCGTTTTTAGTCGAAATTTAGTTTTCGCATGGGAAAAACTTGGCTTTCTGACTGTCCCTTAAGGCAACACTTGACCTAAATAGATACTTTACTGTATTTTATGCATCCCCAGGAAGAATTAAATTGTACCAACAACAAAGTCACGCTTTGACACTGATTAATGTCGTACATGCAACATAGTACAAACAAAACCAAAGGAGGGATGAATAGAAGCGTAAATCTAATCTAACATCCTGCTGTTTGTCAATTGCAATTGTAAATGGCACCGCTTAACTATTGCCACAGACGTCTAAGATTGAATGTCCTGTTAAACAATTAACATTTACGCTTTGTGGTCTCCAAATGGAACAATGACATGTGACTTGTCTGTAATTTGATTGGTGGTTGAGATGTAATCTTATTACATCTAACATTGCTCGGTGACATTTACAGAGGCTTGACTTTTATGTCTTCCTGTTTGTAATCCAAGTGTGTATGTATGTGGGAGTGGGTGGATGGGGCCTTGGGGGGGGTCGGCGGCAGACAGCCATCCAGGAGAGCAGCCTTGGTATGTCAAGTGTTTAGAAGGCGTTATGACCCGTCACCACCTTTGACCTGTAGACAAGGGACCCTATGGAGTGTTGACGGGGGGGGGGGGGTGCATTAGGTCATCTGGACTAATACCACTTTGTGCTAACAGAAGACGGGAGCGAGACAAGGACGTGACCTTGCTCAAGCTTGGACACATTTTTTTTCACATAGAAGTAGAGGAGCAAGAATTAATTGATTCATTGACAACTAATCCATTCTCAAATTAATTGACAACCATTTTGGAGATTGATTAATCATATTGAGAATTTGGATATTACGAATATTTGGAGCTGGTGATTTGCAGCCTACTGCAAAAATGAACTTATTTCCAAATAAAAGTCAATCAAAACAATACGTGGTTGTAAATTGAAATGCACAATCAGTCTCGGCCGCAGAGTCGGCGACCGCAAAGTGAGCTCATGTGGCGTTTTGGGCCAAACGGAAAGAAGCTTCCTACTTGTTTGGCACTGGACCCTCCATGAACATTGTTTACTACCAGGCTGCATTACAATTAAAGTTATTTGTAAATGTGTACGCTTGCTTGTACTGACCATCAGACGGGTTGAGTCGTGTTATTATTTTCTGAATTGTTTTCAAATGTGGTGAAAGAAGCTGTTCCTTCCTCTGGGAATCACATAAATAATTCCGTCTAAGTTTTGGAAAATAATGTGAGTGCAGATGTTAATGATTCATTGTGATGACCTCACCACAAGCAATAATAATGATAATAATAATAATCCTAATGTCGTCTGATGTCATCTCATTTTAACCTTAAAATGATGTTTTGGCCAAAGAACAAAACAGCAGACTGACCAATCTTTTCTTTTTTTTTTCCGTCTGCGGTTGGCAGGAAGGCAAGGCCGACTGCAAGCAGGAGAAATGTCCGCCAGTGTCCGAAGATTGCGCCCTGGTGGTCAAACAAAGCGGCGCGTGCTGCGAGAGGTGTAAAGGTAAGAATTTTAGAAAGTTTTTTTTTTTTTCATATTTGAAACAAAGTTTATATATGCTCCATTTTTGTATTATTATCACTTGTGACAATTAAAACTAGGGCCCGACTGATCTGGATTTCTTTAGGCCGATGCTGGTTCCGATAAAATTCTGTTAATCGATTAATCCACCAATTGAGAAAATAACTTTTTTGGTTGATTTACATGACTTTGTCCTTTGGTATTTTTTTTAACTTTACAACGGATGTAGAATTTGGCAAAAATTCATCTCATCTGTGCTGTGATTTCACTTGATTCGGAAATAATCCTCTGCAATTGAAAAAAAAAAAATGGCTGCGGGCAGGAACTGGTCACATGGTCGTATCCGTCATATTAGCGAGTCTTGAGTGTATGAAGCTGATTCGAGGCTCTCGGGGAGGCTCGGCTTTCAAACGGCACGCGATGATCCCCCTCGGCGCTGACTCGAGATCTTTTTGGTTTGCTTTTCAGACCTAGGAAAGTAGATCAATTCTTGTGATCAGCTTTCATTGCAGGCGCAGTGCAGCATCGATTGCGGTCCATTTACTGTAAGCGGCATGAAATGAATAGGCTGGGAATTTATTGCTGAGTGGACAAGCCACGGTTGTGTGTTTATTACTCTTTGGAACTACCTAATCCTTCCGTTTATACTTTTTTTGTGAGGATTTTTTTTTTCAATTTTAGGTTTAATTCCAGTGTGTTTACAATATACACCATTTTTGAATGTGATGGCTGCAAATGACATGAAAGCAGTATTTATTCAATTTAAAAAGATGAAAAAATGAAATGCGTCTGCAGCATCCATATCCTCGACGTCAATTTTGCGCAACGTTCCTGAAAATGATTGTGTTGGCTGACATCCTGTCATCGATGTTTGAAATCTAAACACATGGTTGTCTTCTTAGGTTGCATGTTGGATGGGCAATCTTACAACAGCTCAGTTTCCTGGACCAGCGCCATCAAGCCTTGCGTGACTCGGCGCTGTCAGGTCTGGCACACACACGGAGAAATAATATATATCAAATTAATATATAAGATATATTAATATCAAAGATATAAAATAATAAGAAATATTTTGACATCACATTTTTACATCCTGGTTGTGACAGGAGGGCGTCATCACGGAAGCAGAGGTGCGGTGTGTAGTCCACTGTAAGAATCCCAAGATCCATCCCAAAAAGTGCTGCCCCACCTGCCCCGGTGAGTTAAACTTCCAGTCGAGTCCAAGCCCGCCAACGAAAGCAAATGAACTTCCAACTTTTGTCAGGTTGCATCTTCGAGGGCCGTTTGTACAAAGAGAAGGAGGAGTTCAGTCCAGAAGGCAAACCCTGCATCAAGTGCACATGCACGGTGAGTAGGCCTCAAATGGCGCCAAAGCACTACTTATATTTTCACTTTTCAGTCTCGATCATGTGGTTTGATCGAACGTGTCGTTGTAATTGCAGGGAGCGCGCACGCTCTGCGTGAAGGAGGCGTGTCCTGTGCTTTCTTGCCCCGCCCACCTCAGTCACACCCCTCCGGGCCAATGCTGTCCCAAATGTCTTGGTAAATAACATTCTTGGGGGGAGTGTGGGGGGTGTGTGTCACCTTCTAACGATGGTGGTCTCGCTGCGCCAGGTCAGCGGAAGGTGTTTGATTTGTCTCAGGGGAGTTGTCTGTTCCACAGCGAGGTCTTTGAGAACGCCACGTCTTTTGCGCACGACAACTGCACCACGTGCACCTGCAAGGTGAAATTCGAAGAGGCTCCCATTTTGTTTTGAACGACGTCACCGAACCTTCTGATCTTGTCGTGCGTTCAGGACTCCACCGTGGTGTGCCGGAGGCGCTGCTCGCGTCCGGGCAGTTGTCACGGCGACAGCTGCTGCGACAACTGCTTGTCCTACGTGAAGGTGGACGACGTCAAGTACTGCCGAGTACGCAACAAGATCTACAGGGTGAGATGACGGATGGCCGAATGGAGGGATGATGGATGGATGGATGGATGGATGGATGGATGGATGGATGGATGGATGGATGGATGGATGGATGGATGGATCTGATCCGTGTTGCGCTCGTCCATCCGCAGGAAGGAGACATGTGGTCGTCGGTGAACTGCACGCTGTGCGCGTGCGCGAAAGGCAGCGTGGAGTGCCGGCCCAAACAGTGTGTGCCAATCACCAGCTGCCCTTCGGTGAGTGACACGTCACCGCGGCCAATGGGCATTCAGCTCACCTGTTTGTTCTTTCATGCTATCCTCCATCCCATTCATTCATCCGCTTTGCTAAATATATGTCGCTCCGCCCTCCAGAACAAGATTCTGAACCGGACGGGCTGCTGTCCAGTCTGCACTGAAAGTGAGTAAGTTTACTTCCCCCGTCCCGTTTGCTCCTGCCGTGCGTCCCCTTCTTCTCAACGGCCTTTGTCTGTGTCACGGCAGAGCCCGGCGTGTGCACCGTGTTTGGCGACCCGCACTACAACACCTTCGACGGGAGAACTTTTAACTTCCAGGGAACGTGTCAGTACGTGTTGACCAGGGACTGCGGCGGTGCTGCTGGCAGCAACGCTGGCGTCAACGGCGGCGACTCCAGCTTTACGGTACGACTTTGATCCTTGAGGTCAAGGTCAACAGGCACATATACTTCAGTTGAATGTGAGAATGGCGACCCCAAGTGGACAAAAATAATATTGTGTTTATAATGAAATTCAAAAGGCTCTGGACTGCAAATTGTCATCGTGTCCTCCTCGCAGGTGTTGGTGAAGAACGACGCTCGGCGCACCCGCTCCTTCTCCTGGACTCAGTCGGTGGAGGTGCGTCTGGGAGGCCTGGTGCTGGGCCTCCACCAGCACCTGACCGTGCGCAGGAACGGCACCCGTATCGCGCTGCCCTACCACGGGCCCGGCGTGCACATCGACCTGGACGGCTACCTCCTCAAGCTCACCACCATCGCAGGTCACTTGAAGGACCATGACTTTTCAATGTTTCTATCTCTTTGAAGCACATTAAAATGTGAATATTCTTCCTGGTCGGCAGGTCTGGAGATCACCTGGGACGGCGACAGCTTTGTGGAGGTGGTGGCCGCCCCCCACCTGCGGGGGCGCCTCTGCGGCCTGTGCGGCAACTACAACGGCCACAAACGCGACGACACCATGGGCGGCGACGGCCACTTTAAGTTCGACGTGGACGAGTTTGCCGAGTCGTGGCGCGCGCTGGACGGCAACGAGCTGTGTGCCCAGCCGCCGCATCGTCGCCCCACCTCCTTCCTCTGTCCCGGCAGCGTCAAGGTCAAATTCCGCGCCCACCGCGAGTGCCAGAAGATCAAGTCGTGGGAGTTCCAGAAGTGTCACCGCGTGGTCGACTTTGCCGCCTTCTACAGGTGACGACGCAAATAAAATCAGACTCTAAATTGTTTCCCGCAGATTTTTGGGGGATGGATATCAACCGAGATGCTGACTGGCGTCTTTTACCTTTGTAGGTCGTGTGTGACGGACATGTGCGAGTGTCCGGTGCACAAGAACTGCTACTGCGAGTCGTTCATCGCCTACAGCCGAGCCTGCGAGCGAGAAGGCGTCCCCGTCCTCTGGAGGCCGGACGCCTCCTGCATGGGTGAGACAACGCACCCGACTGATGCCACGCCGCGACACTTATTGTTTTTAACACAAGTTTTTTTTTTTTTTTGTGTCAGCCACGCAATGCAAGCACGGCGCAGTTTACGACACGTGCGGGCCGGGCTGCACCAAAACCTGCGACAACTGGAACGAGATCGGGCCGTGCCACAAGCCGTGCGTGGCTGGTTGCCACTGTCCCGCCAACTTGGTGCTTTTCCAGGGACGCTGCATCAGACCGCTAGCCTGCCCCGGACGGTGACCCCACGTCCCCCACAAAAAAAAAAGCATCTCGGACTTGAGATGCGGCAAAGGTACTCAGGGTCCAAGGAATCCCTTTTGAACAAAACACTCAGGAGAGGAATTTTGCGGGAGGACGTTCTCGTCTCGGAACCTCACGGAACTTTTGGACTCTCCGAGTCGTGCTGATAGTCTCCGAAGTGGACGAGGAGCTTTTGTACTGGAAGCGAAATAGATTTATTACAAGCTTTTCTACAATTGTCATGTGTTGATACTGTTAATTTATATAGCAAAGGTGGTAGCACAAGCAAGGAGGGTGCAGCTAAGAAACGGTTTACAGTGAACCCCCAGTTGATTGCAAGGGATACGTTCCACATCCACAAAAAATGAATCATGAAAATTAAGTGTTGTAAAATCGTGCAAGGCCTGATGTCATGGTCGTAATTTTTTGTATTGTATGTTTTACCAAAAAGGAAAAAAATGGTCGCTGTGTAGGTGTGTGCATTCGGGGTTCACTGTAAAGGGACAAAACAAAGAAAAAGCTATTTATGTTTATGTGGTGTGTGTACTTTTGTGTGCCCAAATGTGACTTGTGTGGTGTCGTTGAAAAGTACTGTAGCGTCTTTGTGGAAAATGTTCATGAAAAAAAAAACACCTTACCCTCATTATTTAAGAGCCACAATATAATCTTTTATCCAATTTCACGCTGGCCCACTGTCTTTCCTCCATCATTCAAATCACGAACAGGAAGTCGAATAAATGCTCATTAATAGCCACAAGATGTCGCCACAGAGCTACCAAAGATATCCAGTTTAGGCTTGTGACTATAACGATTGTATTTGTATAAATAAATGGATACAGATGTATTTAATTTTTCTCCAAAGACACAAACCATGAAGACATTTATTTTGTTTTTTTATTTTAGACGAGTTTTTCTTCATACAATTACATTCACCTGTTAACCGTCTTCCGGGTTTGGTCATGTGATCTTTTGCAGACAGCGGATTGGTCAATACACGTTCTGCTCAGTTGATTGGAAAAGGTGCGCTCAGAGGAAAGTTTTGGACGGAAACGTTTTCTCAAGCGCGTGTTTGGTGGTTCATTTGATTTATGACAGCAGTTATTTAAAGAAAAGTCATTCATCTGTCATCTGATTGACGAACACACACGACCGATGCTATGTGAACCCGTGGGAAGAAAATGAAGTCATCCAAAAGTAAGTCAAACTTTTTTTTTTTTGCTGTGGAAAATTCAATGCAGACATGTGCAAGGAAACGCTACCACAAGTAGCACCAAAATGAACACATCTCTACTTGTGTATGTGCCATTTGTGCACATTAGTAATCATTCCTCTTAAAGTACTAGTACACACAACTTGAACCAGCAGCAAAAATTCTTTACACCAATTTTATTCAAACAAACTCATTAGTACAACAAAAACAAATGCAGTGCCAAAGTGTCTCGGATTCTCTCAGCTGTCATTTTGTACAAAATGACCACTGAAATACAAATTGGAAAAATACTTTAGCGTGAGAAGTCAAGAACAAACAAGCAAATGATAAGAAGAGCACCAATAAAGAAAAGAGATGGATGGGGTTTTTTTTTTATCCGCATAATATGTCAAATTCCCGTTCAAACTGTAATGGGCATAGTGAACGTGACCGTGATAAAAAATGCACCTTTCTGCAGTTGTCTGAGGTAAAAATCTTCAATATCTTTTCAATTTTCTAGCACATTTCCAAATAACCATACTAACTTTATTTTTTTTCACTGACTCGTTTTAAAATCTGATCCTTCAAATTACTGAATGTTCTTTTTTTAACATTCCTTGACTAAAAGGTCGAATTTAATAGTCTTCAATTTTTTTTAACTGAGAACAGTGGTTAACATTTTTGGACTACAAAGTGTCACTAAACAAAATTAACAAATTCCCTTTCCAAAATGTTTTCAATTAAAAGCCTAAAACTAGAGATGTTGCTAAAAAAAAATAATGTATTGAAAATAAAACCCTCTTCCATCTATAAAGTCTCTCTTGTAAAAAATTAAATATGTGGCATCATTTGAAAAAATACTCTTATGACCTGACCCATAAAAAAAAGCAACTGTTGGTGAGGAGAGGCGTTCGTCCGGCTGGTTTATTCGTCGTCGCTGTCACTGCCAGACTCGCTGAGCTGAAGATCACTTCCTGTTGTCATCGTCATGAGGCAGAAAAAGAAAAACATTCTTGAGGGACATCTTTACAGCAAAAGGTCACATGGTTGCTTTGTTCATTGGACGCTTGGTACTCACTGAGTGTGTTGATGAGCTGATGGTTGGCGGGAGGCTGCCGCTCGCCGCCCCCATTGGCGAGGGCGTGGCGGCCTGGTGGCGAAGACGAGACTGGGCCCGGCGGGCGGTTGGCATCACGTTCGCAAGCGCCACCTCCTCCGGCATCGCTGCTGTCGCCCGCGCTGGGCGAGGCGTTGGGCGAACCTGACGAGCTGCTGCCACTGCTGCTCATCTGCTCGATCACGTCCACTTCGGCTCGCAGCTCTGCAGGAAAGACAAAAACAAAAATGACTCGGTTCTTTTCATCACAATGGACTTTGCAAGAAAAAAAGGACTCGAGTGACTATTTTTCAAAGCCTGTGATCTGGTGTGGCCGCCTCACCTCTTTTGATGTCGTCCAGCTGCGGCTCAGGGGAAGGGTCGTCCTTGGAGGGCGACGGCGACGTCTTGGTGGTGACGCCCGGCTTCGTGGGGGCCCGGAACTGAGGTCCCGCTTGGTTTGTCCTCACTGCCTGCTGCTCGATGCGAGCTTGGATCTTGCTGCTGCCTTCAGCCCTGAGCAAACAAGCCACAGATGTTAGCTCACATCCATGATGGACTTATCTGTCATTATTTTCCAAAAATCTCCCTTTGGCTCAGGTCAAATCAACAACCCTTATTTTGGCGCCCTCTTGTGGCATG
This sequence comes from Syngnathus acus, assembly GCF_901709675.1. NCBI lineage: Eukaryota > Metazoa > Chordata > Actinopteri > Syngnathiformes > Syngnathidae > Syngnathus > Syngnathus acus. The sequence goes on along the minus strand of NC_051101.1, from coordinate 13,053,675 downwards.
TTAGGTTTAATACATTGAATTCACCTGGTTTTCTTGACCTGGATGCTGCTGCTGAGTTTCTCCAGGACAAAGCCACCCGTGTCGTGATTGATGATGAGCACGCAGTCCTTCTGATACTGCCGCTTGTTGCCTTTAAACACCGTCATGGGCGGCGTGGAGCCCTGCCAACAACAACAAAACTCTTACCACACTTTTGTAGCTAATGCAAAGAAAGCAAGTTGTACCGGAATGTGAGGCAGCGTGATGGTGACTTCGTCTCCTTTGCCCACATGCAGCTCTCCTTCGCAGCTGGTGTCGATGGACGCGGGTTTGAAATCATCTGTTAAGGCAAAAGTCATTCCACATATTTTGTATTTTATAGTTTGGTGTAGTACCATTTGATTCTGTGCTTTGTAATTTGTCTAATTGTGTATTTATATCATTTGTTTTCAAGTCATTTAAGACTATTGTAATCTGTCTTTTTTTGTATTGTTTTTGTAATTTTGTCTTTGATACTTTTAGTACTTTGAGTATATATTTCTATTTTTTTCTTGTATCTTTTTAGTTTGTATTTTTGGTCTTAGTTCTTGTATTTTTCTACCTTTTTTTTTTTTTTAAATATTGTGTATTTTACCATTAATATTTAGTGTTTTCTCTGCAGTATAAAAGTAAGGATATGGCTATGTAACAAAAAAATATGATGCAGTGTTTCACAATAACAGCTGTACCACTGTTTTTAGTCACTACATATGATTATGTCGTCATCTTGATGGATGTGTTGAAATCTGCATATAAAGGTGATTTTTATGGCTGTTGACTCACATCTGATTGTGTGAAAGGAGGACTTGGGCCTTTTCTCGAAGCTTTCCCCGAGCTTCAAAACATGCTCCTCTTTGTCCAGCAACGGGTTCGTACTGCCGTTCATCTTCTGCCTTTCTGGTTGTCACGGGAGACGAACGTTCAAATGTCCATCACAAATTTCGCACACAAAAACGAACAAAAGCTCGTAAAATAAGCGTAATTTTCAACATTTAATCAGCTGCGACAAGGTTAGCCACGAAGCTAACTATTAGCAAAACATCCTATACGTCACTAATACGACATTTCCGCCTTTAGCCCAAGCTGTCAAAAAACTTTTAATATTTGACGTAATTTCTTTTGGATTGATTTGTCTTTTTATTGTACTTTTTGTATGGATCCATGCCTACTATTTTTGTTTGTCAAATACAAGTATTTTATATGCATAGCCAACCGAAATACAATGTGATGTATTTATTTTTGTAATGTTTCTAACTTTTGTCCGCTAGAGGTCAGCCATGTACAATTTCTGACAGGAGCAAGTCATACAAGCCATCAATTTTCAGATCAAATATACGGAAAATCTAAATTTGCTGACGGGTGTCCGGATGGATATTTTTGCTGCTTTCCTCACTGTGCAGGCCATTTGGAATTCCCGAATCACACCTCACAATATCTTTAAAGACCTCTAATGTTGTATTTTTAAAATTGATCAAATCCTTCATACTCACAACGTTATCCGACCGATCGCCAAGTGTTTTTTTTTTTTTTATTCACAACTTATTGTCGATCTTTACATACAAAACAGCTGCTAGTGGATACAATTGTGCATTTGTAAAAAGACAAAACAAGATTTAGTTTTTTTTTGTTTTTTTTTCCAGCTTGACAACGTGTTTAGACGTGCGATGTGACGTCACCGTCAGACGCCTCCACTCGGACCATGAAAACCTGCACGTTCTCATCGTCCCCATTCAAATAAATAAAAGAAAGCAGTCGTTTAGTGCGCGTCGTCTGTTTGTTGAGCGTCGACATTTCAGATTAAATTTAGCAATCAATATGCACGTTTTATAAGCCTATATGATGTGTTATATGTGCTTTAGTTTTCTATGTATTTTTTTTATACGTAGGGACTTCTTTGACTGTCAGAACGGTGAACGTACGATGTTGTTTCTCTACGGACACTGTTGGTAGGATTCATAACATTACACCCTAGTCAATGCAAACTCCCGTAAATGTTTGTGAAAGAACATACATATCATTTAAAAAAAAAAAGACTTTTCGTGTAAAAGAAATATTCATTTTGTGGCCTCGTCTTGAGAATAAACAATACGTATTGAGAATGGGTGGATGGTATTTGTCACTTGCCGAGGACGTTTCTACACGGATCATGTTCACTGATGGACAACATGGAACCGGCTGCCGAAAAGGCACGTTGTTTTTGTTTGTTGACTTGAGTCCTTGCGACGCTTTTTGGCTACGTGTAGAAATGTACAAGACAATGTTTGCAGAGTAGTATACCATCAATGGGAAGCTTTTAATCATGCAGCATGGCCGCGCCGGAGAATGAAAGTTTGCCCCTTGGTGATAGCGTCACTCATTGTGATCAAAACAACAGCGGCGGAGTGAAACATGAGGGCAACCAACAAGAAGTCTTGAGCCAGGAGGAAAAGACTGGAGGAGAGCAGAGTCTGGTGTCCGCCTTCAAGCAGATGAAACTGGAGCGAGAAGCACAGAAGAACTGGGACTTGTTCTACAAAAGGAACACAACTAATTTCTTCAAGGACAGACACTGGACCAGCAGAGAGTTCGAGGAGCTCAATACGTGCAGACAAGTGAGAGTTATGCAGTTTCCCTGCACTATGAAGTCCAGCAACTTCTGAAACAGTATAAGTGACATTACTCAATGTGTAAATGGGTTTTTTATCAATTGCAGTCTGAATCGCAGAGGTTAGTCCTGCTGGAGGCGGGATGCGGCGTGGGCAACTGCATCTTCCCTCTGCTGGAGGAAGAGTGCAACATCTTCGTCTACGCTTGCGACTTCTCGCCCAGAGCGGTTGATTTTGTCAAAGTGAGCCAATGCCCCTTACTTGATTTTACAGTATCAAGTCTACACACCCTCGTTGTTTTCGTCGACAGAAGAATCCTCTGTGCAATCCTGCTCGCTGCGCCGTTTTCCAGTGCGACCTCACTTGTGATGACCTGCGAGACAACATTCCCGAGGCGAGCGTTGACGCTGCCACGCTCATCTTTGTGCTTTCTGCCATCCATCCTGACAAGATGGCGCTGGCCATTGGCAACATCCACAGGGTACGAGTGCATTATGACTGCTGCCATTTTGAATACAGTGAACCCCCGTTTATGACCCACTCTGCAATATACCGCTTTTGTGTTCTCACTGAAGGTGCTGAAAGCCGGAGGCGTCGTTCTCTTCCGAGACTACGGCGTGCATGATCACGCCATGCAGCGGTTCAAAGCCAGCAGCAAGCTGGCAGACAACTTCTACGTGCGACAGGATGGAACCAGATCCTACTTCTTCTCCAAAGGTGTGCTGATAATTATCCTAAAAAAAGCTAGAAAAACCTTTTTTCCAGAGGGTTAATAACGCAAGTCTACAAATCTATAAATCAATACCAAAATGAGACATTTTAATACTGAAAAATCATGTCATACATATTAATAAAAAAATATTGGGGGGAAAATAGATAAGAAATTAAATATCTAGAAACAATTCAGGAGCAAAAAAAAAAACAAATCTCAAATATCAAATTATTTAAAAAAAAAAAAAGTCACCTGGACTGCTTTTGCTTTTTTTGCCCCCATTTAACACGCACATGAATATCGTCATCTTTGTTGGCATCTCAGATCCCCATTCATTCCCAAATGCCTCATCCTAACATGCCTGGCATCCGTGTATTTCCAGACTTTTTGGCGGCGCTTTTCTTGGAGGCTGGCTTCCGTTGCGTGGCCAACCAGTACGTCCAGAGGGAAACGGTCAACAAGAAAGAAGGACTTTGTGTTTCCAGAGTTTTCTTGCAGGGCAAATTCATCAAAATACAATCATGACAACAACACGCACACATGCATGCGGAGAAAGACCTGAGTGGTCGTAAAGTTCAAGAGGGGATTGTTAAAAAGGACTTTGACTTTTTAAGTCACATGTTTATTTAGTTATTTGTTTACTGGAAAATTTCTCATTCACTTTGAAATGTATGCATCCGTTGTATAGATTAAGTGCAATTTTAAAAATAATTTTTAATCATTTAAAATGTATTGTCAAATCTCAAAATATTTCTTATTTTGGGCTACGAGTTCATATCGAAACAATGACTTTGAATATTCACTTGATATAAGTCTAAAAGTGAAGAATGAAATGGTTCTGTTTTTGTGGAGTGACAGATTCCTGTGGGTCAGTCTGGGGAAGCTGACAGGAAGCGCACAACAGTAAAAGGTCACGTGGTCAGGTCCTTGCTGAAGCTTTTACTTTGTGGTTATATAACTTCCCCTAAAACACATGTGAAAAAGCAGGAAGTGCAGGTTAGCTAACATTACATCGTGTGAACGTAGTTACCAAATTGGCTCTCCATGTCGTATTTAACCTTCAACTCGTCAATAACCAACATTGAGATGGCACAAAAACACTCCTGAGTAGGGTGTGACCAACAAGCAAACATACTCTGCTGCTCACCAAGCGTGATGCTATCAAGTTTTTTTCAACGCATTTTTGTTTCGCCTCAGGTTACCTTCACCCTGAAGCAACCTCGGAGTCAAAAAAGGTGGAGACACTTCCTCTCTCTTTCCCTGCGGTTGCGGCAGTCACGAGACCACTCATCCTGTTATTCCCCCAAGGTGTCAAAGCGTTTTCACTTAAGTAGCAGCTTGTCATGCAAGTGCCCCGAGAAGAAACGGAGAAATCCTTCTTGGGGTCAGTGGAGCGTGAAGGATCTGAATTTGTTCCCAGTCGGATCGATTAGCATAGATGTGCAGAAATAAAAGCGGATTTAATGCCGTGATTAGTGTCTGGACTACAAAGTGGTTTTAAATAACTTAAATGTTGATCTTCATTAGTGGACAGTAATAAAAGTACAAATACATTTCTGTACTTTAAAGTTATTATATAGTGTCAGTTGCCGCCACCTGCTTCTTGCGATACTGTCATGAAAATGTTTTCTTAAAAACACAACAAACTTTAAATTTTGTAACATTTTGGCTTTTGAAGACTAAAAGAAGGCAAAACAACGTAACCAAGTCACGGGTAATTCAATATGGGGGATAGCGGCTGAGCGTCACTCAGTCGACCAATTGAAAACAAATTCAGAAGCCAAAAGGGTCACAAAGTGGGCGATTGTTGGCAATTGCAGATGAAATGATTTATTAGAGCAATTTAACTCCGAGCACAATAATGGACTTTGTTAAATGTTATGCCACTTGTCTTTCTTTTGCATGCTACAATTTTGGATCACTTGGAAATATCAGAAAATCAAGTAAAAACAAAATGGCTGCTGCTTGAGGTGGAAATGAACAGGTGAATTTTGCTGCCTATGTCAACATATTTGTTTTTGGAAGGTTGTTTTTTTGACATTAGTGAACATATTGTTCAGAAAATAGCTTTGTGTCAGTCATAAGCAAGCATTATCTCCGTAAACGCACTCGGTATGCCTTTTCTTAGACCGTGTAAAAGGGTCACAATGTCGCATGTATTTTTAGACCTGACTTGGCCTCTTTACCAGTGTTCTGTAACATTTTTCAACCTCAGAGTCCACTAGAAGATTTACAAGTAGCATTTTTAACACATGATTTAATTTCATCAATTTGTGAACATCAAAGCATCTCAGTCCGTCGGCCAGACAATTAGGTCAAGTTCTTCAATGATTGCCAAAGAGGCGATATGGAAATGATGCAAATACTAATCGGATGAGATGTTCTCCAAAGGGCAGCTGTGCCATGACAAAGGGTCATCTGTTTGCATTTCTAAGAACAAGAAGCATGTGCATGCATACAGAAATATACAATGTGTAGCGTGGGTGCTTGGCTTTTCAGAGATGATACACTGGCCAAGTCCAAAGAACAGCAACAGTCGACTGTCACATCGTGCTCCTGATAGGACGTTACTGTCCCTTTGTGTGTGAGCAAATGATTTCATTACAGATGCAAGAACAGAGAGAAATAATGAGAATAAAGAGAAAAGGAAAGACATTGATAGAAAAATGGGGTAATATTCCTCCCACCAAAAAAATAAAAAACAAATATTCAAAAAATATTCAAAAATGGAAAACAAATTACTGAAAAAATAAATATTCCATGCAGCAGAAAAATAAAAAAATAAAAAATATTTACAGGGACCTTAGAGCATTCACTGGTTGGGCAGCCCCCCAAAACCCGCCGAAAGGTTACATGATTATCTCAGAAAACGTTGATTAAATCTCATATGATCAAGTGTTCAGGATAAAGTGTGTAACGTCACGTGGCTTTAAGAAGCCAATCAACATCATAGTAGCTCGAGTCTATGTAAATGAGGGGGCGTTACCGGACGTAGTCTTTCGCTCGACGGCACAAATGAGCTGTCAAAGAAGAGCGAAGAGCGGAAAAGGCGGGTCAAGCAGCTCACAAAACCACTCGCTTTCCATCTTCTTCAACATTGACGGGCGCTGGGTGGGTGGGTGACCAAAGGAAAGTAGGACAGAGGACACAATCCAGGCCCGCTTCGGTTCTGTTCGCTTTCGACCGTGTTCGGAGACAAACAAGCAAGCCAAGCGGGATGTGTTTTGTCGGCCCGGCTTGTTGAGCATCTCGCTGGTTCTTGGTCAGGTTTCGAACAATGGACCCCCATCGCTGTGACGACGAGGCGGACTATGAAGATGAAGATGTGGACCCCCGCGTCCAGGTAGACAAAGCAAAGCTCCAATCCTTATTACGTTTCATTGGAAACCTAAGATGTCGTAAATTGTCCTCCGGCGTGACTAACGACGACTTAAAGCGGCTTTCTTGCATGGCTGTCATCCATTTTGTGTCGTTCACGAATAATTATGATGTGACAGTTGACGGCCGAGTGGAGAAAACCACTTTGCATGTCACTAAAATACTCGAGTACTTGGTAAGATATGGAATTGCACGAGAACGACATTTTGATGTGTTAACTGTAATTCCGTTCAAATTTATTGTAATAATTATACTTTAATAAATATTTATAAACAATCAGAATAAAATGCAAGCATCCTTTAAAGTTAAATACGACTGACTATACTAAAAAAATACTTGCAAAGTTAAAAGAATGAACCACTCAGTGGTTCCGGCATATTCATGAATTTATCATTTCAAGATTCGATTCGGATTTTTATGCTTTAAATTGCGATTGTGATTGAATTCACAATTTGATTTAAATGACAAAAAATAGTACTATATCAAAACCACTAAAGCTATTACAGTGATCAATTCAATTAAACTATGATTTATGTCAGAGTTGTGGTATGACAATTCGGTCTGATGTTTTGCAGGGCGAGCTGGAGAGACTCAACCAGTCGTCGGACGACATCAACCGATGCGAGACAGCGCTGGAGGTCAGTGTGGTGGCACGCACATCAAATGCTCAACATGCTTCGTAAAGGAGTAGTTCATACATTTTCCACAATAATGTATCCAAAGAATGCAATTTTCACTCAAGCTGTGAGCAATCTGTGCCACGTCTTATGCTTGTAGGTCAGTGACATCATAAATGAGGTGAAAGTCTCGCGCGTGGCTTTTATTACCAAGTGACATCTTGGGCCAAGTCAGCAAGTTGACAGTCTGCTCCACTCGCATTCATTCCAAATTATTTTTTTGTCAGGAGGCCCGGCAGAAGTTTCGCTCAATGCTAGTGGAGGCCACCGTCAAGTTGGACGAGCTCCTCATCAAGATCGGAAAGACGGTTGATGACTCCAAGCCGTACTGGGAGGCCCGGCGTCAGACCCGACAGGTCGGCTATTGTCACTATTATTATTATTATTTCTTCTTCTGAAATTCCTGTGAAATGCAGAAGTGGCTTTCAACTGGAAAGTCCCCAGTAGACACTTCCCCTTTGTCATCGCATTTTCCTCACCACGTTAAAACTCGTGGTTTGTTAACGGTTTGACTGAAGAAAACACTGTTGGCAGTATATTGGAGCACAAACATGTTTCAAAAAAACTATGTCAGTGATTAACGTCTTTTAGCTTAACGCTAGCGTTCATTGCGAAATTGAAACAAAGCACTCTAGGTAGATTTCTGTTTAACTGTCCTATTAAACTTCTATTTTTTGCTTTTCTGCTGACATTTTATGGTTGTCACCACCACCACCACCTGCCCTTGCAAAGTACTTCGAGAGCAAAGTCTTTGGAAAAGGAATAACATTGAACTTGAGCTTTAAAATCCAAATTTAGTTTTAACATAAAAATATATCCCTCGTGTGTCCTTTAGTCCCAGCTGGAGGCCCAGAAGGCCACGCAGGACTTCCAGAGAGCCTCCGAGATCCTTCGCGCGGCCAAAGAAACCATCTCGCTGGCCGAACAGCGCCTCCTAGAGGAGGACCGACGCCACTTTGACTCTGCCTGGCAGGAGATGCTCAACCACGCCACGCAGCGGGTCAGCATTCGCTTTTCTTTAGCGTCTACCGCTTGACTTTCTATGGCGAAATGTGCTGACGAGCCGTGATTGGCTCTCACAGGTGTTGGAGGCGGACCAAGAGAAGATCCGAAGCGAGGTGGCGCACAAGGAGACGGCGGCCAAGCACGCGGCGGCCATCGCTCGCATGAAGCAGCTGGAGAAGAAACTGAAACGCAGCATCAACAAGTCAAAGTGAGAAACGATGAAAACCTTGCTTGTGTTGTTGCGTTCAAGTGCTGCTGGGAAAAAGAGCTATCTGTTTATTTTCTTTGACATCTTCACCTTTTCCACAGGCCCTACTTTGAGATGAAAGCCAAGTTCTACCTGCAGCTGGAGGTGCGCAACAAGCTCCGCTTCGTTTAAGTCAAAACCAAACGTCTGAATGTGATGTTCATGCTGTCTTTTTTTTTTTTTTTTTTTTGCCTCCACGCAGAACCTAAAGAAGACGGTGGACGAGCGTCAGGCCAAGCTCTCGCACGCCAAAGCTGAATACAAGACAGCCCTCTGTAACCTGGAGGCCATCTCGGAAGAGATCCACGAACGGCGGCGCAGCTCCGTCATGGGCCCGCGGGGATGCGGCGTCGGCGCAGAGGGCGACGGGGACCAGTCGTCCGCCGTCAAATCGGATTCCGATGGCATTTCCAGTAAGATCAAGAAGATGGAAATTTCTGCATAGTTTCCAATATGATATATTTGCCTTACTACTTTCCATCCATCCATCCCCCACAGTGATGTCGGTGTGTTTTGACAACGAGCCGTGCAACGGCGGTAGCGTGGCGTCCGAGGAACACTCTGAGACACGTTCCACGTGCAGTCTGGGTTCTTCGCCCGACAACCCCGAGGAGCTGCAGTCGCCGTCTTCCTTCACCTCCTCTTCCTCCGCCTGTCCGTCACCGACTCCATCTTGCTCCTCGTCCTCCTCGCCTCCCTCTAGGCCGTGCAGCCTGGAGCTGCCCATCTCCGTCTCCCTGTCGGACTTTGGTCTCATCTCGCCCGTGCTCGGCCCTCGCAGCGAGTGCAGTGGGGCATCGTCGCCCGAGTGTGACCTGGAAAGAGGTGAGTGGCCAATTGATGAAGGAACCCAGTTTTAAGATGTCTTTTGTCCAGACTCCTTATTTTCTACACTTTACGGCACCACAGGTGAGCGTGCGGAAGGCGCTGAGGTGACGTTGGACAACGGGCCAGCTATCATCAACAACAGGAACAACAACACCAGTAGTGTAACAGCCGCCACCAAGAGGAGCTTCAACCTAGAGGCTCGTTTCAGTTTCCTCAACCTGCGACGGCAACGCAGCGACGCCAAAAATGCGGACAACTTTTCCCAGAAGGCCGTGGTGGTCAAAGGACTGTGAGAAACCGTCACAGGAACATTGATTTGGAGTGACTCTGAAAGACAAATTTTAGTATCTTTTCATTCTTGTTGATTTATTCCACGAAGATGGGAGCTGGCAGCAAGCATTGTGAAAACGTCATGTGTGGACATGTTGAATAAAGAAAATGTTGCTCTGTTGGACAGTTCTAAGAGTTCTTAATTGCTGGACACCCTTACTTTGAAACCCTAACTCTCTTGGCCATGCCCCCTACACTACTGGATTTCACCCTGCCCCCTAGGTAGTGGGCGTGATCCATGGGTTTGCTCCGCCAACTTGGGGGCGGGGCCACCTTATGTATTTACACATTAAAACTTGCATTAGTTTGCATATGCGTACGCATACAAAGCGAGGTTCCAATTCTAAAAACACGTTTAGGTACCGTAATTTTTGGACTATAAGTCGCACCGGAGTATAAGTCGCACCAGCCATAAAATGCCCAAAAAAGTGAAAAAAAACATATATGTAAAAAAGTCACTCCTGAGTATAAGTCGCCCCCCCACCCAAACTATGAAAAAAACCGCGACTTATAGTCTGAAAATTACGGTATATGCTCACACCTGGGATCGAACCAAGTTCTTACTGAGCAAATGGATTCATTTAGTGTAGTGAGTGTACCTATTGAAGTGTCCATGAGGTGGACCTAATCACAGGCCACTTCATTAGGGAAAAATTATGGCCAAAGCTTAACTGAAAGTGAAAAGTGCCACACCCGCCCTCACCCCCACTTTCTGATTGGCTGTTTGATCTGTGACGTCACACGGACACTCCAAACATATTGGAACACGGCCCCGAGGACTAGAGCTTGACACCTGTGACCTTTGACCATGATATTTCTCTAATAAAGTGGCCTGTTATTAGGTACACTTGAAAATGGCGGTGTACCTAATGGAGTGTCTGTCTGATTCGCTCGTTAAGCGCACCTGCGGGAAAAGTTTTAGCTCCTGCGGAACGTGAAAGAGGCTAAAACTTTTCACGCAGGTGTGTTTAACGAGGGTAACTTGGAAAATATATTGGAACGCGGCCCCGAGGACTAGCGCTTGACACCTGTGACCTTTGACCGTGATATTTCCCTAATAAAGTGGCCTGTTATTAGGTACACTTGAAAATGGCGGTGTACCTAATGGAGTGTCTGTCTGATTCGCTCGTTAAGTGCACCTGCGGGAAAAGTTTTAGCTCCTGCGGAACGTGAAAGAGGCTAAAACTTTTCCCGCAGGTGTGTTTAACGAGGGTAACTTGGAAAATATGTTGGAACGCGGCCCCGAGGACTAGCGCTTGACACCTGTGACCTTTGACCGTGATATTTCCCTAATAAAGTGGCCTGTTATTAGGTACACTTGAAAATGGCGGTGTACCTAATGGAGTGTCTGTCTGATTCGCTCGTTAAGTGCACCTGCGGGAAAAGTTTTAGCTCCTGCGGAACGTGAAAGTGGCTAAAACTTTTCACGCAGGTGCGCTTAACGAGGGTAACTTGGAAAACATATTGGAATGCGGCCCTGAGGACTAGAGCTTGACACCTGTGACCTTTGACCATGATATTTCCCTAATAAAGTAACCTGTTATTAGGTACACTTGAAAATGGCGGTGTACCTAATGGAGTGTCCGTGTGATTCGCTCGTTAAGTGCACCTGCGGGAAAAGTTTTAGCTCCTGCAGAACGTGAAAGTGGCTAAAACTTTTCCCGCAGGTGCGCTTAACGAGGGTAACTTGGAAAACATATTGGAATGCGGCCCTGAGGACTAGAGCTTGACACCTGTGACCATGATATTTCCCTAATAAAGTGGCCTGTTATTAGGTACACTTGAAGATGGCGGCGTACCTAATGGAGTGTCCGTGTGATTCCCTCGTTAAGTGCACCTGCGTGAAAAGTTTTAGCTCCTGCAGAACGTGAACGTGGCTAAAACTTTTCCCGCAGGTGCGCTTAACGAGGGTAACTTTCTGATTGGCTGGTTGATCGGTGACATCACTCGGACACTCCATTAGGCACACCGCCACTTTCAAGTGTACCTAATAACAGGCCAGTTCATTAGGGAATATTCATGGCCAAAGCTTAACTGAAAGTGAAAAGTGCCACACCCGCCCTCACCCCCACTTTCTGATTGGCTGTTTGATCTGTGACGTCACTCAGACACTCCATTAGGTACACCGCCATTTTCAAGTGTACCTAATAACAGGCCAGTTCATTAGGGAAAAATCATGGCCAAAGCTTAACTGAAAGTGAAAAGTGCCACACCCGCCCTCACCCCCACTTTCTGATTGGCTGTTTGATCTGTGACGTCATTCGGACACTCCATTAGGCACACCGCCATTTTCAGGTTCGTTCGCGAAGATTCACGAGTGAGTGACAGACAGCGTTGCTGCCATGCCAGCATACGCACGTTATGGCGACATTGATGTTTTAATTTTGTATTTGTTGGATTGTAGTTGATGGTGTTATTATACCGAATGTAATTGTGTTTGAATAAAAGGTTGGAAAAAAAATCCGTTATGCCGACATTTGTTATTTTGGGGGACACCAACTCATATGACAACCAAATGTCTGATTTTCATGTTTTAATTGGCGAATATAAAAACAAGGAATAAAACACCAGACAAGTTTCAACATAAATGTTTATTAAAAGAATTATAAAAGAAGTGTGTTTCAGTGAGTGGTTCTTTCTTTCCTTGGCAAATCGTAAATCGACATTCTGACTTACATAGTTCACGCCAGCAGGGAGACGCAACACGTTCACTGACTGATGCACGAGAAGGAAGGTAGTTGACCCATTGACTCGTTCGCGAACGGGAGAAATTCACGATTCGTTCCCTCACTGATCGGTTCTTGCGATGAACTGGAAATGCGAATCACTCACTCACAGATTCTTGAACGGCAAATGCAATTCACGACTCGTTCGTGAACGGGAAGTGACGTCATTTTCTTCTTCGTTTTGTTTTACGGCGAGGTGGCACCAGCTTCAATGGGCATTACCGACACCTACTGGTGGAAGTCATATGAACTGAGAAAATGATTCGTTCACTGAAAAAAAAGGTTGGGGATCACTGGTATAGAACACGGCCATTTAAAGTGTCTCCATAATGCATTATAATAACAGACAGCCATATTACAAGACATGTGAGCATTTTGTCATAAAAAAAAAAAAAAGTCATTGGCATGGTGAGTCCACTTGTGATTGGCGGGTTTGGACAGAAGATCAATCATTGTAGCTGAGCCACTTTGAGGGGGGCGGTGCTGGCAAAGTCCAGGAAGAAAGGCCCTTCCTGTTTGGGCAGGAAGGTGGTGGGCACCACGTTGTACACGCCCGCCGGGACCTGCTCGCAGTCCATGTAGCAGAAGCCGCATCTGCCGGGACAACACACACGACGAAGACAAAAAAACATGAAGCCTGGCTCCAAAGCCTACTTTGAAAATGGCGAACCTGTAATCTCCGCTGCTCCTCTTGCTGGTGGAAGTGGAGCTGGCATCGCTCGTGGTCGACACGGTGACCATCTCGAAGCCGACGCTGTATTGCCTGTCAGCACGTGTCGCAAAACATGTCAATCGGAACGATTTCAATTTGCTGTGGCTGCGAAGACGCACGCGATATCCTGAGTAGGAGATGTTACATCACTTTGTCATCTTTTGTTCCCACTTGGCCGGTGTGTTGAATAAGTCAATCGGACAAATGCAAATCACACTCGCATTAGTAGAGGACGTCTGCGCTCCGGCAGATAAACGTTCAGCCTTGATTTGTATGCCTCTTTTGTTGTCTGCTGCATTTATGTAATTTGTTTATCCCAAGGGTGTCAAAGTCATTTTTTTCGCAGGCCGCATTGTAGTCATAGCTTCTTTCGGAGGGCCATTATGACTGTCGACCCAAATAAATGTATGAGCACCTGATATTATATACAGTAAAAGCGACAAAACAAACTGACAAATAACTCGATTTCAAATCAGACGAGTAAAAACTGGTCAAATATTTAAAAAAAAAAGATATTAAAAGTGAAGACAATTTGCAACTCTAGTAATGACACACGAATTTGATGCACAATTTGTCTTCACGGGCCACATAAAATGATGTGGCAGGCCGTATCTGGCCACTTGTGGTTTATCCAAATGCTGAATGTGTCCCTGCACAGATAACATTGGAGGCCTGAAATTCATGCAAATTTCATTGCAACTGGGTCAACGCAAGATTGTTTTTGTCTCTTATTGTTTTTTCTAATATAGCTCCTTAACTATATAATATCCTTTCTCTCTTTTGGCATCTTGAAAACTAGAAAACGACCATTTTAGATGACCTAGTGAAGGAGGACAATTGTGAAGGAGGACAATTGAATTTAGCCAGCGAGAGCGCCCTCTGCCGGCTGTAGGAAACTGGTACTATTATTTTTCTTGCTTTGTCCTGTGACCAAAAATCCCCACAACTTGAACTGGTGGCAATAACTCAACTGACTTTAACTCAGGCAATAACTCAACTGACTGCAAACCTTTAATGCGGTCAGCGGCAACACTTGAAGGTTAATTGGGGCAAAAGGGATGATCAAAATAATGCATGAATGGAGTGTCACGTATCATAAATAAATCAATACTAGGGACGGGGAGTCGGCATTATTGCTGTTGCTATTGTTCCGCATAAATTGAGATTGAGTGTGCAGCACATTTCGATTTTCTGCTGGCGACAGTAGAAAATGCCAGTGCGGGAAAGAAAACAAAAACAAAGCCACAAGATGGCTTACGTAAATGTGCATGAGGGCAGTGTGAAAATGGATTGAACACGCACACACAGAAATTGTGTTGGATGTTGAGTGTTTAACCAGAAGAAAAAAAGCTAAGATGACTAAGCAACTTTTTGCACTTGCTCCTGTCACGGGTTACTGAGTTCACAGGATGCGCGAAAGCCACATCAAAATGGGTCAACATGTTTAAATGTTTTTTTTTTTAGGGTGGCAACAACTGACCAAATGAGTAAAAAAAAAAAAAGTTAACAAATGAGGAGGTAAAAAAAAGTGACCAAATGAGTAGGTTAAAAAAAAAACACCAAAAAAAACTTTTCATATGTGGCAATATTGTGAAGAGAGCCACCTACAGGCCTGAAGTAGAAGTGCATTGCCCAGCAATGTCAATGACTTTGACTCATTTCATGATTTATGAAATGCTATGAGAAAAAAAAAAAGACACTAACCTGGAACCTCGCAGTTCTATGAGCAGCGGACCGGCCCGATCCAGCTGCAGCTGGTAGACGGGATTGTTCTTGTACGAGTCCTTGTAGTTGCCGCAGCCGCCGGCACTTGCGCCCTTCCACTGGCCGTTAATCTGAACACCAGAGAAATAGTCAACACAAAGTGTGCAAAATGACCAAAACACACACCAAATTATATTTGCTGTGTTCATGTTTGCATTAGCCTACCCGTTTGGTATGCGTGAAGGGATTTGGGATCTTGGAGAAGTTGAATTTGCAGCCAGAGTAAACCTACAGAACAAAAGAAAAAAAAAATTGAATTTCAAATTAGCAACTAGCGTAGCATTGTAGCATATGAAAGCACCCCTTTGCTGACTGCACAGTTGAGTCTATACTATGACTTTTTTTCTTATACGGTACGAAGTAGGGGAAATTTTCTTTCCTACACTCTGGGCTCCACTTCGGCAGGGGAAGCCGCTCGCTTTGTGGCAGCGCCCTAGCTCCATCCCTGGTCGTCCAGTAACAAACGTGCCATTAGCGCAGCAGTATAATAAGCTGTGAAAAAAAGCATAATTGGTCGCTTACATGTCTTTGCGTTTCCTGTACGGTAAGGCTTTTTGCAAAAGGAAAGAAATATTCTGGCTTTCAAGTAATCTGTGTGGAATCGATTCCTGCTCATGGCATTTAGAATCTTTTTTTTTTTTTTTTTACAAAAAATGACCATATATTCTGTAATATGATAAAAGTGATCATTCTGCTCACTATTATCACAATACTTTATGGCATTGTTGGTGCTCTTATATATAAAAAAGCAGCCTTAATTCATGTTTGTGAAACTAAAAAAAAAAAAAAAGGTTATCTTGGTTATGTATGTGACACACAAAGCAAACTTTTGAAATCAAGCACAAAAACAAGAAGAGCAAAGAAAACTTCTGGAGCAGAACAAATATCATTGGATGAGGAGAATGTGTGTTTTCAAATCTGCTTTGAAAGATCAAATATAATTCACGCCTCTCACTTTGCGGACGTTTTGTTACGAGGAAAGAAACAAAGGCGATGCTAAAACGACGCTACCACGAATCTCTCCGGTGATTCCCTCCACTTCTCTACGCAAGATTCTCCCAAGTTGAAGTTCAAACTTGAACTAAACAGCGATGCAAAAAAAAAAAAAAACATCTAGCTGTTGTCTGTCGCAACAACCCGTCTTTGTGTCCTACCCTGAGCGTGTAGTTGATGGTGTTCTGCTTCTCGTACTGCGACACCACCAAGGTGAAGGTGTGCGAGCCGGCGCCGGTCAGTCGGATCTTGGTCAGGTAGTGCGGGCTGTTGATGCGAATGCCGTCGATGTAGGGAGGCGGCTCGGCTGCACAACAACAATCGGTGGTTAGTATTGACCCTTGACAGGTAACGGAAAACTATTTTGGTTCCTATGGATGATACCATGATGTATTTTTTTTTCTCCCAATTTTGTTCAATATTGCTCATATTTTGCCTGTTGATTTTTTTGGTTGTCCGAACTTCCAGAGGGTGCAAATGTCAGACCTGGATAGTAAACCTTCTTGCCATCCGTCTTGTAAACAACAAGCGTAATGAACTCTCGGTTCTGCGCAAAGTCCTCCTGTATCACAATAAAAAAAAAAAACACGAAGCATGATTCTGGTCCTCATGTTTGAGAAGTTTATTTGGTCCTTTCTTTGTCCTACCTTGTCAGTGATGTGTCTGGAAAGCAGCACCCACACAGCAGCGCCCCCTGTTGGACTCTGCACCTCCAGCTTGTACTGCGGGTTGTTGGCTAAACTGTAGACGTCCTTGACCGGGCCTTGCTTTCCATCCCAACTGCTGCATGGCACACGAAACGCACAAAACACGCTTCAGGCTAATTTGCTCCGAGAGGAACTTTTGAGTTTGGAGGCAAACCTGTGGATGCAGGTGGATTCTTTGAAGAGGGCGGGGTTCCAGCTCAGGTAGATGACATCATAGTACTGACACAAGTCCTCCCAGGAGATCCAAAACACACCTGAAAGAAAAAAAAAAAAAAAAACATCCAATGCTGTCCATGAGCAAAATGTGATCTCCAGTACCATTATCAAACTTCTGCGCCGTCTTGGGGTCAAAGTTGAGGTATTTGAGGAGCTCGGGAGTCCAGTTCTTATCGTCGCGTTCGCTGTAGCGCCCCTTCCATCGCAAGTGGCTCCACGGGTTCTTCAGCTGGAGGAAGCGCATGTTCTACGAGAGGCGGGCGGGTCAGGAGGAGGACTCGGGGTGCCGGTGCTGCTTAGCGGAGGCTGACCTTGTATTCCCTGATGTCGAGGACTGCATAGGCGTGAGTTGGCACCAAGCCCCATTGCTCTCCTTCTTCTTCCGTCATCACTCCCGTTGCCGTGGTGATGAGGACGTCGCCCCTGTGGAATCTGCAAAGACAAAAAAGTTGATACCACAACATTTTTGAATCATCTCATCCAAAAGTGACTCAATGCTGCTATCTGCTGGTCAAAGTTAGTATTTGTTTTTTCTCTCCAGTGTGATGATAAAATCAGACTTTTCTCCACCCATACCCATAAAAGAATGTTGTTGACAACATTTCACAGCGCTTAAAGATTTCAAGTCACCTTTGGAAGAGCATGCGGAAAGTGTCATCCTTGCTGAACGACTGATTGTCCGAGTGCATGGCGATGCGTTCAGGGATCCAGCCGGTGAGCGCGTGAAGATCGATGTTCTGTGGCAATGACAGAGAACGTGGTAAATACACAAAGAAGAAGACCGCAGATGTAGAAAACGCGACGCCGCCTACCGAGTTGGATCCGGGGAAGTCGTAGCCGCCCATCACCTTCATGTAGGCCTTCTCGATCAGCGACACCCACAGCTCGTTCTTGTTGCTGGAGTACGAGCACAGCAGCTCGCCGCCGCGATCCACCGGCAGGAAGTCGTCGATGATCACCTGAGTGAGGAGACGTGAGTTTCTGCCTTCATCTTCTGCCTGCGTGATGATGTCATTACCTTCCGGGGAACGCCATTGATGTGCAGCTTGACCATGTACTTCCCACACGGGTTGTACTCGGGTTCTCCTCGTCGGTTCTGAGGATAGATGATGCTGGAACATATCGACGTGACGTGTCAGGATGGCACTGATGGGATCTTGAAACGTTCATCCTACCTGGTGATGAGCTTCTTGTTGTAGCGTCTCTCGTAAGCGGCGCTGATGGCGAGCGAGGCCACGAAGGAGCAGTCGGACACCACCGTCTGCGCCACAAAGTGTTAAGAAAAGTTGAGTGAGGAACAACGAGAGAAGGGCTCCCCCTCGTTGCAGACCTGCTTGATGCTGAAGCTGGACACTGACATAATCATGGTGGGATTGGTGCAGATCTCGTCGGGTCGGACCCAGCGGGAGAAGATGACTTTCTGCTTGGGTGACAGAGCCAGGGTGCCTGATTTGTCCCTGGTGGGAAAGATCAAGAAGATCTAACGGACGCTGGCTACAGCTTGTTGAAGACGACGACTCACGAGAAAGGCACGGGAAAGGCGAAGCGTTCCTTGAGGTCCACGCTCATGAAGGGAACGTAGGCGATGCCGTTGATTGTCGACGTGCTCCTGCAAAGGCGGCGGGATGTGGCAAATGTTGAAAAACATGGAGCATGAAGGTCGATGAGAAGGTAAAGTGACTCGAAGAACACAAGAGCGACTCACCTGAGGACCTCGATCTCATCGGACGAGTATCGCTGACCTTGCGGTTCACTGGACTGGACCGCTCTCATGGGCTGAGGTTGCGGGCGGTCGTTGAGGCTAAAGTCAGGACCCAGCGGGAAAAACTGCCGGACGGGTCCCGACGAGCTGGGTTTCACTCCCGACGGTCCCGCCCTGTCCTGAGTCTGCGACGGACCGGACTTGGACTGTGATTGCTTAAGACCTTCTGCCCTGAGGGACACCACGAGAACTTTAACATCAACGCCATGATGTCACGTGATGATTTTGAAACCAACCTATCCAAAGCCTGATGGGCCAACTGCTTCAGCTTGGTCTGCATAGCCTGGTCAGACGTCTCGTTGGACTGTAAGAACATAAAGAGTCGCGTGGAGAAGATCGTGAGGAACAACCGGAGGAGACCACAAAGAGTGAGAGAAGATGAGCATTCCTGACCGTCTTGATGCAGAGCTCTACGGCCTGAGTGTAGAGCTCCACGGCTTCGTCGTCATTCCCCTTGTCGTCCTCCTCAAAAGCCTGCGTGACCAGGAAGTGGGCGCGCTCCAGGTCCACTTGGTGACGAGACTTGAGCGGGTCGCTCTTCTGCGCATCCACTGCGCTCACTAGGCGGACATTTTCGGATGGGGAAAATGACAACGTTGCACTCTTTTAGAATAACAAACCTTATTATTACAGACCATCATTCATTTGTATCTAAAAGCAATTTTTGGATTTTCTCAAATGGCTTTCGGAGTGATAAACAAAGCGTTAAAGCCACATGGTAACGATTTAGCAGGAACGTTTGACAGCTGCAATAAAAATATGCAATCCACCCAGTTTCCACGACACACAAATAAATACATAGCAGTCACGGAAAAACCAAGTCAGTCATCCTGACTGAGCAAACACTCCCTTGTCTGACGCATGCCACTAACATTCCTACACATACATCCTGCATCATTGGGAGATAAAAAAATATATATACACTACCGTTCAAAAGTTTGGGGTCACAAAATTGTTTGGGTGACCCCAAACTTTTGAACGGTAGTGTATATATTTATTTAGATAATTATTTATAGATTATATATATAATCTTCTGTGTAAAAAATCTTATAATATATATGTATACTTATATTCATAGATTATATATAATCTTATACAAATATAAGATATAATTTACAATATTTAATTCATAATATTTTATTATAATAATATTTACACTACCGTTCAAAAGTTTGGGGTCACCCAAACAATTTTGTGACCCCAAACTTTTGAACGGTAGTGTATATATAATGGACTTACACGCATTGTGGAGGGTTTGCACTCGATCCAGGTACTCGTTGACTTTGTCTTGGATCCCGTCCAGCTTGGAGCCCGCCATGCCGGCGTAGATGAGTGCCTGGGCGGCTTCCTGAAGCGAACAAGTTACGTTTGAGTCGTCCACGTACACTGACAGTCACACTCCTATTTCAGACGAGGAAGCCAGCTGACATCCGCTGTATGGACCCACCTTATAGTAAAACGCAGCCTCGTCGTATTTGCCATTTTGGTCGTAGGTGACGGCCGTCTTGGCGAATTTGATCGCGTCGACTTCCAACGCTATGCTGTCCATTCTCAACACGATTTGAGATGACGAGAAAATTAATTGCTTTCACGTGGCCAGCAGGTAAATCCACGGAGGCGGACACAATACAGCGACATAATGATGTGAAAGTCAAACTATTGTCACGAATTTTATGGCCGGGGACGCCCGGGTGAAGTCAATCTTCCCTGACCGAAATGGACAGATGTTTAGCGGGTCAAAACAAACACGAAGCTTCCTGGACCGCTTTCTCGCGCATGCGCAGATGAAACAAGGTTGGTCGAAACTACATGTGACGTTCAGGAACCTCAGGTTAGAATAGAAAAATGCAAACTTGAAATCTCAGCAACCTTCATGGAGGCGGCCAGAAGACGGTGACATCATGGTGTTGATGAATGTCCTCTCTTGTCGTCATTGCTTTACAATTACGTTTAAGATTTCAAGCACGTTTCCGGGAAGGTAGTTCGCGCATGCGCAATGGGAACGGCAGGGAAACCCACATGAGGCATTCTGTGCCACTAGAGGGCGTGCGTGCATTGTATATGACAATGGATATGACATGTACAGATAGGTGAATTTAGAGAAAGAGAGAGGAAATGTTCTTCATCTTGCTCTCCAGCGCCACCATCTGCTCGCTCAGTTGCCGGTTTTGAGCAGTCAAATTTTCCTTCTCCAAGAAAGTGACTTTGTTCTCTGGCTTGTGTCAGCTCACAATGACTACAAAATCGAATTTCTGTGCATGGGTAGCTTCCATAATCATCAGGTACCTAGCAGCATGTGGCTCATTAATTTGAATGTCCTGTTTCAAGTAAGACAGGACAGGAAGGGACTAAAGAGTTTGAGTGCAAGTGAGAGGACATTCCAAGAAGTTCAAGTGGAGGGTCTGGAATTGCTCTGCAGGCCTCATGAGGAGCATAAGAAGCTATTCTGGATCACAGCAGTGAAAGAGTTAACATGAGAGATGACTTCACCGTCTCCCCCCCCCCCACTAACCATAGCCCCTCTGTCCACTCCTCCCTTTTATCCTCTTGTCTCCTCCCTCCACACACAACCCTCCTCTTCCTTCAATAGCTCCCACGGCCTCACAGCAGCCTCACTTGTCAGGTTCACCCTGAGCTTCCACTTCTTGCATCCGTCCCACAATGGCGTTGCACACCCCTGCGTACTCCCGCCACATGGCCCAGGAGAAGCACCAGATGCTGGACCTCAACCGCCGCCTACAGACCTACCTGGGCCGGGTCAAGCTCCTGGAGGAGGAGAACATGCAGCTGGCCCAAGAGATCCACGCTCTACGGCACGGCCACCGGGGCGCCTCCGTGAGGGAGAAGAGCTTGAAGGAAGATCTCCATCGGACCAGAGAGGAGTTGGATGAAGTCTGGCGGGAGCGGGTCTTTGCTCAGATGGAGGTCTGCAACTTGAGTGAGGAGTTCCAGATGGTAGAGCGGCACTGGCAGAAGGAGGCTCGGGCCCAAGCGGAGGTCAACGCGAAGATGGAGGTGAGCAGGAAGGAGCTGGAAGAGGAGCACGAGGCTCAGAGGTGGCTCAGGGAGAGAATCAGCGAGCTGGAGGAAGAGATGGAGCACCTGGTACGGAACCAAGAGGTCGACGTGGCCCGCTTGGAGACCGCCCTGATCCATAGGGCACCGCAACGCAGCACCCCAACCTTAGACCTCCTCCAGCTGGAGGAGGAGCTCAGCCAGCAGGCCTCCAAGGCATGGCAGGAGACCGAGCAAGCTTACCAGGCACAGCTAGACCAACTTGAGGAGAACCTGAGGGAGACCGCAGCCCATCTGGGCCAAACAGAGCGCCACAAGAATGAGTACCAGGCCCAGCTGATGGCCTTGGAGAGAGAGAGGATCTCTGAAGGCGATGTTAGGAGCCAGCTGGAGGAGACGGCAGAGCAGCAGAGTGAAGAACACAGACGGCACATAAACACACTTCAGGTGAAGCAAACACAATTTTCAAAATGTTTCCTCATAACATATAATTCACCATCTCAAGAATATGACAAATCTTTATTTGTATGACAATTTTCTCCTGACTGTAAATTTGAAGATGGCTGAACTTCTGTCAGTGTGTTTAAATACCAAAAGAAAGGACCAGCTACTATGTTTATACTTCCTGTCTAAGAAGTGGGCAGAGCGGCCTATTGTGAGAATGTGTGAGTCATTCCCAGCTGTCCTCTTCCTCTTCAGGAAGCCCGGCGAACAATCGAATAATACACGCTGACTCCTGAATGGTTGACAAACGACTAGCAGGAGCCATCTAATCATCAAAATCAAACAGAAGCACGTCTAACCTTGTCAAGCCATGTCTTGCGTACAGGAGCACTTGGAAGGTCTGGAGAAGGAGAAGCAGCATGTGGGCCAGCAGCTTCATCATCTGGTGCAGGAGAACCGAGGCTTGCTCCAGCAGAAGATGTCGCTGGGCCTGGAGGTGGTCACCTACAGGTAGAAAGAAAAAAAAAAAAAGACCTCCAAATATTCCAAATTATGTCATGTCCAACACGAGGTGTGTGCTGACTCCCATAAATTGAAATATGATTGGTTCATTCTGAACACAGCCATAGTTATAAGAGGGTGTGCGCACTTTTGCAACCAGATTTTTTTGCCGTTCTTCCCCTTTTGACACATGCTAACATGTCTCTTTTTTTGTGTTTCATGAATAGCTGGCACCAGGGGTGTGTAGACTTTTTCTATCCACTCTATAATTAACTGGTCACCAGTTCAGAGTGTGCCCCCGCTTCGCTCACCAAAAATCAACCGTGTTGGCTCTCATCAAGGTTACACTAAATCATCTGGCCCACTTTTAGCAGTTGAGGGGGACTTCTACTTGTCCAGCGTGCCAGAGGAAGTCAGCTTGCAATAGACATGACACATCAATAAAACTCGACCGTGTGATCAAGTGTGATCGAGTCACCCCGGCGCAAACTGGATCTTCTCCAGCCATACAAGGTCTCAGCTGTTTGGGCTTCAAAGGTCACGCCCTTGAAGCAGCAGCCTGAGTCGTCCTGCTGGAGCCGCAAAGTCCATTGTGGAGCACAAAAGTGCACACCCCCCCTCGCCCCACCCTCGCATGTATTGACGCAGACTGCTCCCACATTTATGAGCTGTGGGATTCTCCAATAACAGCAGGGAGGGGACTCATGACATGCAATATAATTAGCTATCAATCTATCAATAGTCAATCGTTAGACTTGCTTTAAG
Source organism: Syngnathus acus (assembly GCF_901709675.1). Classification (NCBI taxonomy): domain Eukaryota; kingdom Metazoa; phylum Chordata; class Actinopteri; order Syngnathiformes; family Syngnathidae; genus Syngnathus; species Syngnathus acus. Next base: position 13,030,290 of record NC_051101.1, on the reverse strand, counting down.
AGCTGGCACACCTTTTTTGAACATGCGGACAAAAAAGTAGAATAAAGTAAATCATGTCTTTTGAATCAAAATTTAGAAAAAAAAAAGATATTACGCGTGATGGATGGTGGCTAGCTTGTGAGTTAGCGCTGGATGGCCTGCTAATAATATCTGTGTGTGTGTGTGTGTGTGTGAGATCAATAGCAGAGACCTTTCATTCATCATCATAAGAGTGACTGCACACTCTGATGTTTCCTTCCCCGCACAGGCCGAGGTTTTTGCGTCCGAGGTGAACATCTTGTTTATTTTACTGTCTTTGCAGAGCTCTACTGGACAGCGAGAGCCTGCGGCGAGACGATATGAGCCGTCTTAAAGAGTCTAGAAACATTACACTGAAAGGTAAAAATACCAGGAATGTCCTTTGACATCATTCATTTTGCCTAGAAAGACCATCTTGCGTCATCTTTTTGTTTTTACTTACTTTAATCACAACATAATTCTTGTTGCTGATTGGCCGAGACCAATCACATGGTTGTTTTAATAAGCGTCCATTTAGATTGAATTATTTGGAACCTTTAATTAATGAAAGTGCTTTTTAAAGGCCTGCTTTGACGAGGAAAATGCAAAATAGTCACTAACATGATATCAGGTTAACTAATAGCCCTTCACTTTGAGCTCCTCCATTTTAGAATGGTTTTATTCAAATTGGTGGATTGATGGTTGTAATCCAAGTAACAGCGTTCGCAAAGCGCCCGCCACGTGGCCTCTTGGCTTTCCAGTAAGAAAGAAATGGCGATCAATAGCGTCCATTAGCGTAGCCTCCGCTCCACCATGGGTCCCCTCCGTGGAACTGAGCCAGAAAGCATTGGAGGCAATTCCATCTTACTCGTGAGGAGGTCACGTTTTTACGACAACTTCAACCCCCGCAGTTTATTGACTGCATTTTTTGCCTCTCATAGACGCGCCTTTGAGATCTTTACGAGGGAATTACCAACTACCGGCTCGCTGCAACACCCTCGCGTCTGTCTGGAGACCATCCGTGACTTCAACGACCCCTTTGAGGAGCAACCTTGAAAATGTCAGTCAGGTTCACAAGAAAGAAGAAATGACAACGAAAGTGGCCAGACAACAAAGTCCTTATCCTAAAATATTGCATGATGGAGCCGTGGAGAAGTTTCGAGCACAGGAAGTAGATGAGAAAGTAACATATGCTGAGCCTTTATCTTCTCCTGGTGAGGAGGAACATCCAGATGAAGGCGGAGAAGAAGAATATGGCGGGAAACTCCACTCGGTAGCTCCACCACTCAATAAGGAGATCGGCCAACAACAACATGTTCTGGAGACAACAGAGGAGACCTTCAGTTCTTCTGCAATTGCTCCGGTTGAGGCGTACTTGGTGGTAGATGAGCAGGAGATAACATCAAGATCTGGAACGGAGGCAATACTCGAACCCACCCTGGAATCCAGGACCAGCAGTTTGTCTTCCCAATGTGACCTCAACCCCGAGGACATGGCTGAGATCAGACAGGAAATAAGTTACTCCACCTTGGGAACATCTGTGGCAGAAGGAGTGGACTTCTTGTATCCAGATGGAGAAGAGATGGACACATGGGACAGCGTAGTAGAAAAGAAGATCCGTGTCGAGTCAAGTGAACCCAAATTAGAAGCGGAAAGTCAGTACGCAGAACCAGAGGAGGACATCTTAACAAGAAGGTCTGAGCTAAGTCGAGAAGAAACAAAGAAGCAAGAAGAGATTTGGAGTCGACGGGAAGAACGTTCACCAGACATCAACGAAGAGGACGAAGACTCCCAGAATGTCTCGGTGTCCTGGCGAACGGAGCTGGAGAGCGACAGCTATGCTCAAGAAAACACGCTAGCTGACACGCGTCCGCTCATCCGGTACACCAGCGACGACACCGACGCTAATACGCAAGCGTCTCACGTGGATGAGAGCGAGTCCAGTGATGGAGATTCGGCTGGACGTGCCTGGAACGAAAGCAAGACCAAGAACTTTGGAACCATGGAGGATCTTTGTGAGGAAGTCGATGAAGAGGTGGTAGAATATGACCTGGGATATTCTCAGGAAGCTTCTGGACTGGAAAACGTCAGTGAGGAGCATTTGGATGAAGAAATACCTGCGGAGGTTGATGATGTGGAGATCGAGACGGACCGACTTGTGGAGCAGGAATTGGCGAACCTTTCCACAGATAGCTATGTTTCTCACTTTGCTCAAGAGGTGGCCAGTGAGAACCAAACAGTCCTTCTTGAGGATGAGGAGGAGGGATGGCAGGAGGTGGAAGAGGAGGAGGTCCAGGATGGAATGACCAAAAAGGAACAGAATGGAATCACAGAATCTGATGTCCAAGTGGAAACCAAAATGGACCTTAGGGATTCTGTGCAGCCGGAGAAGTTTCAGGACATGGAAGAGGAGAAGGTCCAGGATGGAATGATGACCTTGGAAGAAAAAATCATCCCAGAATCTGAAGTCCAAGTGGAATGCATCCAAGTCCTTAGGGATTCCGTGGAGCCTCAGTTGGACACTCTGGATGATAATGCCAAGGAAAGGGTGGAAGAGGGGGAGCTCCAATATCAAACAATGACCATGGAAGAAGAAGTCATCATGAAATCTGAAGGCCAAGACCTCCATGATTTATCCCAGACTCATTTGGATGACTTAGAGAAGGTCCAAGATGAACCATTGACCATGGAGCATTTAGAGGCTGGGGAAGGAAACTTGACGTCCTGCATGGTTCCTGATGTCCAAGACCAACCAATCTCCAGAGACTCGATTCTGCCTCAGTTGGACACTAAGGATAATGAGGAGGAGATGGAAGAGAAAGAGGTCCAAGATGGAATGCTGAAGCAAGAAGAAGCAGAGAAAGTTTACTCACTATCCTGCGTAGAATCCGATGTCCAAGTGAAAAGCAATCTGGACTTGGGACCTTCTCAGTCAGAATCTCTGAGTGATGGAGAGAAGGACCAGGTTGAAATAATGGCTATGGAACAAGAAGAGACTGATAAGGATGAAAATCAGACATCCAACATGGATCCCGATGTCCAAGGAGAAGGCAATCTAGACCTTGAGGATTTTCTCCCACCTCAGTTGGACTCACCGGATGACTCTGTGGAGGAGGTCCCAGATGAAATATTGAAAGAAGAAGAAGCACAGAAATTGTACCTGCTGTCCTGCACAGAATCTGAACTCCAAGTGGAGCAGCCTCAGTTGGACTCTCCAGATGATAGCGAGAAAGTCCAGAATGAAATATTGACCATGGAACAAGAAGAGGCCAACAAGGTGAACATGCCATCCTGCATGGATCCTGATGTTCAAGATGAAGACAATCTGGACCACAGTGGTTTCATCCAGCCACACTTAGACTCTACAGATGACTATGTGGAGGAAGTCCAGGATCTAACGTCGAACCAAGAAGATGACATCAAGTTCAATTTACCAGTGCGCATAGATCCTGATCTCCAAGATGAAGATGATCTGGACCTGAATGATTTTATCCAGCCTCAACTGGACTATCCGGACGACTACTTGGAAGAAGTCCAGGATGTAACGTTGAACCAAGAAGAAGCTGTCAAGGTAAACTTACCAGTCTGCATAGATCCTGATCTCCAAGATGAAGACAATCTTCTCTTCGGGGATTCAGTTCAGCCTCAGATGGATTCTACAGACAACAAAGAGATGAAAGAAGGGGTTCAAGATGCATCAGAAGCTCCAGAGAAAAGGGAGGATGAGGTGATGCATGATGATGAAACCTTTAGTGAGTTCCTCAGTGGACCCAACTTGGGAGAAGAAGAAGAAGATAAAGAAGAGTGTCTGGAATCTCAAAACCAAAAAGGTCTCCTCCAGCAATCTACTTCCATGGTAGAAGAGGCTGCAGGCCATCTGGCAGATGAATGGAACATCCTGAAAAAGACTACCAAAGATGTTGACATAAGACATCCAAAAGATGAAGAAAAATCTATTATGAGTCATCATCAAGAGGAAGGAGACGACGGCGAAGGTGCCCCAACATTTGACGAGAAACCTGTTGAGATGTCCCCAGAGACTGCACCTGAGGAATCCGTCATCTTGAAGGACTCCTTGTCGGAATTCCACAAAACCAACGGCAAAGACAAGAAGGACTTCTGGGCATCGTCCGTGGAAGATGCCGCCGCTTACGGATCAGATGACATCTCCACCGGGATGGACTTTGCTGGCGAGCTGGACTGGGGGAAGGCGGTCAATGGGAGTTCAAAGAAGGCGGAGCCTGTGACGGGAGTGTCCGTACATTCTGAGGACTCGGAAGTTGAGGGAGGTTCCTGGTCATCCGGGGACGAATAATCCGGTCCACCAGAACCTAGGTGTCATTGGAAACCATCTGGCCACTCATCAAGTTCCCGAGTCAATTCTTTGCTATCTTAAATTTTCCTAAAATGTCTTCCCTTGGTACCACTACCATCGTACCAATTTGATTTGATGAGTCTGCTTCCATCTCCAGTTTCCTTCTGTGCTAATCTTGGTCCGGACTGGAAGGTGAACCATTGATCAGCTGTTATTGATCTAATCGAGCTGATACGTTTCACTTCCCGGTGGAGATCAATAAGAGCAGATCGCACTAATGACTGATTGATTGTCGTGTAACAAAAAGCTCATGCGGTCAAGAAATGTTTGTTGATCAATAAATGAATAAATGTTGCTTTTTTTGCTTGATTGATTGTTTAGTAGGAGTACATTTAAATTGAATAAACTTGATGACAAAATGCTCTGGGTGTTATTTTGTATGATCACAATCAAGTAGTGTTCTAGAAGAACCAATTTGATTGCAACTTAGCTTAAATGTGAGCCCACAGCTCAAGATACGCAACTTTTTATGAGCGAGAAGTCAGAAATAGCCAAATATGATTGGCATTCCGTTCGGGCGTCTCCAGTGAGACACTTGAAGTTGCAGTCACTGACCAATTCTTTCATCATCATGCACGATGGCTTTAAAAATAGTCCAGGTTGCACGGCGGCGTGCAATTAGCTTTTTGTTTGTGTTGGTGACAGCTGCGCATGACTCTGCTAAGCCTCCACAATGTTAAGCCCCCCCCATGACAAATGCTTCACTTCAACACGTGTTTTATTTCTTATTCCGTATTAGTTGTCTTTGATCCTTCCATTAAAGGTACAAATGCAAATTTGATCCACTATTGTTTGACATTTATGCATCTTAGGAACGACAGTAAACAAACAGTAAAAATCTACTTAGGCAGTGAGGCTTCAAATTCTTGAAATGATCATCAAACTCTGACCCAATAGTTTGCTCATAATAGTGTAGCTAAACAAAATATCTTAATGGTGGTGTCATGGAATTCAGCCAAAATGGCTATAGCTTAAAACAAAATGGCCGACATCCTGTTCAATTTCAGGCATGAATCCTTTTTTGATAGATATGACCACACAATTTTTGTTGGTCAGTGAAAGCGATATCAGGGGCGAGTTTTTGTCAAACTTTTCAAAGTATGCTTTTGTTTGTGGTTGTGTACACATTTACAAAAACTATGGGACAGATAGACCGCCATGCTAGCTGACGGCATGAAACGAAGGAAGGAGGCTTGTGCTTGAGTGGGCAAGGCTTTCAACTAATCACATAACTATGTGCGTGTCAGTGTGTGTGTGTGTGTGTGTGGCAGCAGATGCCCGCTGTCATCTAATCAGTATGTGGAAATTGAATTAGTGAGACAGCGGGCCGCGCCCACACACAGACCTACACAAACGCAAAGTCATACACACATAAGCTAACTAAATCACAGTATTTCTCCAGTGTCATTTTGTTAGCATGCTAATGATAAAAACAGATGGATGTCAAGGTTTTGTGTCAGTGATTAAATTGAAATGAATTTCGAGACAAATCTGCTGGTGTGTGCGTGTGTGTGCATATGTGTGTGTGTGTCTCACTGGGCGTGACGTCAAGCAGGCAGCTGACATGGACAGATGACACCTAAACTTATACCACCCACAAATCTATAAAAAAAATAAATCCAAATGACTTTTTTTTTTTTTTAAACCTACATTTAAAGAGAACAGATGAAGGAAAGAGAAAAGAGCGACAAAGTTTGGTGTAGGTCAACTTGTCTATTTAATATATAAAATACGGTAAAACATACGCAAAAAGGGGAGCGAGGGAGGCGCAAGAAGAAAGGGAGCATCGGATACTTTGGTACAATAACAAACACTTTTTTGTAAAAGCAGTATAGATTTCGTAATAACATATCAGTGCATACTTTTATTTATGAAAATATACACAAATTGTATATCATTCTCCAACAAAAAAAAAGTCTCTTTACAAGAAAAAAGCAGACTAGCCCAACACAATATATTAGCTATTTTTATTCTATATTTTATCTTCATTTTTCTTAGAATATATTTGTGTGACGATGGTGTGTTGACTTTACATTTTATTCCCCTTTGCTCTTGATCCATGCAGCAGTGACATCCTCGCTTACTTGTGCGTCAAAACAACGTGCGACGTTTAATTCATAACACAACCAAAAAAAAAACCAACAACCAAACAAAAAGATATTTATAGAATATTGATCAAATAAAAACTAAGCTACACAAAAAAAGTCTTCATCACGTCTATGTCCTCATCGTGATGATAATTTATATTCATCATAATATCACCATAAAAAAACAGACTTGTCACCAGCACGAATGGACATCGGAAAGTGAGCGTTTTAGCTTTGGTGGCCTGCGTGTGGAAATATGTTGGAGTGTTTATTCCAAATCCTTGATACCTATCAAAAGATCCATGTACTAATTACAGCAGTTTATTTCTAAGATTTGATCTAATTGATTATGCCAAAAGTGATACTAGTAGTTGAAACATATTAGTAATCCTTGTCTTACTAGTTAGGACAAAGAGCGTACTAGTATATGGACTTTGGATATCAAGAACTTGGAAAATAAAACGCTCAAATGGCTTTCCATAGCAGGCAGAGTTTGAAGATGATTGTCTTTTAGTGATTATGGCGCCCCCTAGAGGGAGCGCACAGATAACAACCAAGTCGCGTATGGCTTGAGGCAGACTCCCAACAGAATAAAACGCCGCAGGAAATGAATTGAAAATAGTTCATTTAGCGCACTAAAAAGGACCGCATCGCACATTGTCCCAATAAATAGTCATCAAAAACAAAGAGGTGCAGTGCTAACGTTTCGTTGGTGGCTAACTGCATCGCCATGGCAACACAAAGATTTTTTTTAAGTGGGCTTGAGTACAGCGATATGATAAAAAAAAAAAATCTTTCAACTTTAATGGTAAAGGGGGATGTTCTCAAAGTGTTGATTGACAGGAAAAAGGTGTATGTGTGTGTGTTGTGAAATATAGTGGGAAAAGTACATATTAGCAAATATAAAACTTTTTTTTAACCCCCGCCTCTTTATCTACTTTTGTAGCTTTAACGTAGCATTTAAGGGGCAGTTTTTGGAAATGTTTGCGTATTTTAAAATGTGACAAAACAAAGCAAAAATAAAATAAAACGTAATGCAAACAGGAGTAGTAGTATGCTAAAAGTAAAAAAAAAAATCAAAAAAGGAAAACACACAACATAAATACCTATAAATACTGTATAAGATATATATATATAACTTTATAGATGTATAACTTGATATATATTATATATATTTATATAACTATACTATATATATATATATATATATATATATGGTATACACACACTTTGTTTTTTTCCCTTTTTGATTTTTTTTTTTAAAAGGACATGCAACACAACTGAAACTTTGGGGGGAAATAGCTGCAATTCTTACAAAACTCTTATAATTTAAACTTGTCACCATCGAAACCTCCAATCAGAGGGTTGTTAACTTCATAATCTAATCGTAGAACGTCAAAAAGTATACAAACACGTGGACGGAGGGAACCTTTGCATTGATATGTGTGCACGTGTGTTTAAGTGTAAAAAGTGCGCTCCAACATCGAGTCCCTTTTCTGCCTCTATAGCGCCCTCTGTTGCATGGTCGACAAACTACACTTTTATATCGTGTACTGTACACACACACACGCACATAGCCATAAAGAATTATTAAAAAAGGAGTTCCACTGAGAATCCGTTTTTTGTTGTCCTTACTTCCTGCCAAATACTGAGCTCATATGTACAATCATCTACTATTATTATCAATAACATGATTCAAACTTGTCACACACACACACGCGCACGCAGTTTATGTACAGTCCCCCAATGTGGTTCACTTTGTGCGTTACCACATGCCTCCCTGATTCTGTTGTTGTCATGGCAACAAATCATTCCAATTAATGCTGTTTTCCTGCCTCAATTAGCCGACTAATCATTGGATTAATTAAATCACATCCCTGCTGTCTGATTTGTAAGCAACGTCTATTCGTGTTGACATGATTAAAAAGAGGCAGCAAAACCATGTGATGGCTTTCTCTTCTCTGATTGGTCTGGCAAAGCAACAGCTTGTGGCCAATCAGAGAAGAGAAAAATGATTTTCAAACCAGCTCATTTACAAATTGCTGACAGTGTGAGGGCAGCCCAAGAGTCAGGGGTGTCATCAGTCTGGTTTTTAGGGGGGGCAGTTTTCCATCATTGGCTTGATCTACTCTGGAGATGGATGGCGACACGCAAGGCATGCTGGGAAACCAACCGCATGAGCCCCTTTTGCACTACATATTAAAACTGGCTTTTTCCCGTCGTGCTGTCCCGAGTGAAAGAGACAAATATGAAGTCGACCCGTGATGACAAAAAGTTTGGGGCATTAGTATTTGTGGGTGTGACTTCAGAAAGACCCTACAAATGCTCTGAAACCTTTCCAGGTAAACTTAATTTGACTTTTGCTCAACTTTTGAATGCTCAGTCTTTCTTTTTGTACAACTTGCTGGTCACGGGTGAAAATTCTGAAAAAGAAAATACTGACTTCAAAAGTTCAGAGGTCAAATTAGAGCATTCTAGGTTCATCCTGACAAATCTCCCCAATTTTTTTGTGAGTTGTGTATGTGAATGTGTGCCCAAGTGTTAAGCATGCGTATGTGAAATTCTGGGGCTGGTGTGTGTAGTAATGTTTTTTTGGGAGGGGGGGGAGGGCAAGGGCCTCAATTGGTTCTGTCCGGCCCGGCATGGCACCGGCATTTTATGTGACCCACGTATCCAACCTCATCCTCTTCACGTTGTCCTGTTCCGGAGGCTCGGTGGAGGCGGGCCGCAGCAGCATCATGGTGGGTTGCTGGACGCCGGGCTGCTGGTGGAGATGGTAGTCCGGACCCCCGCCGCCGCCCCGACCATGGCCGTCGTCCCGGTCGCTGCCGTCGTACGAGCTGCCGTTGCTGCTCAGGCTGTCGACGGGAGAGCGGCCCTGGACGGTGGAGGAGTACGACGGCACCACCTGCCCGTGGACTTGAATGCCGCTGCCCAAGGTGGGGCAGGGAGTGCTGCGGTCCCGATTGGGCGACACGGGCTCGGACTTGATGTTGACGTGAGGGTTGGTGTTGACCGTCAAGGTGCCCTGAGGGAGGGGAGCCATCGGCCTGTAGGGGGCAGCAGAGAAAGCAAAATTAGTGAGACAAAGTTACCCTGAAAAGTAAATTATATTACTAATTACTGGATTTTAAAAGTAAATAGGTTAGTAACTAGGATTTAAATGCAGCTCGGTTAGACAACAAGTTGCATTTGTTTGTTTTATAAAATGTTTTCTTAGGAAAATTACACATTTTGGGAGAAAAAAAGTACCAGAATTAAATCATTAAGAAAATGAAAACAAGTCTTGGAGAAAATAAAGAAATGTTCTTCCAAGAAAAGAAAACAATTTTACAATTAAATTGTTTTAATGACCCCCCCCTAAAAAAAAAAACCGTAAAAGCCGGCAGAGTTAAGATATTGGAAGCACAAAATTCACAAGCCATGCCTCAGCATACGAAAAAAAGTGCTACCTTTCACGCAATAACTTTTAATGAAGGCGCATCGTTTGACACTGTCGTCAGGACTCTTTTTTTTTTTTTTTTTTCTCACCCTCTTGCCTGCAGCTCCACGTGACGGACGCCAATTTCACCCTGCCAATTAGCTCCTGTGGCCGCCGGAGGGAACCTTCTAATATGTCACATCAGCGGCTAATATCCACTCGTTTGCTGGCATATGCACACGCGCACACTCGCACGCCATGCCGACCACGTAGATGGATGACGGCGGGCAAAAAAAGGTCCGAGTCAGCCTGCTGGTGACAGTGATGGAGTTCAGAGCGGCGGCCTAGCTTCAGCGCTAACGACATAGCCGGGAGCAGTCGTGCTACCCACAATGCTTTGCAGTGTGACAGAAGTGACGTTATCATAACAGATTTTTAAGTAATCTTTTTTTTTTTTAATTGCTTTTAACAATATAGAGGAAGGAATTTCATGATGGGCGCCTTGAGTGTAATACCAGTTTTTGCCACAACAACAACACAGCAGAGACAAAGACGAGCGTGCTTCACCTGAGGTTAGCAGCAATGTTGGAGTTAGCCATCTCTGCACTCTGTTTGTCTGAACCCCACATGCTGTGGAAACAAGTGGGGGGGGTGGGGGTCACCGATACAGCCAAAGATGGTGGCCTGTTCTTGAAATCCTAACCCAAAGCCTGACCCAAGTTTAAGGCAAAACTCACACTAGGTTGGTAAGCGACGCCAGGCTGATGGGCGGCGCCGCCTGTTGCTGGGTGACTGTCGGCTGCTGTTGCCAGGCAGCCATGTTGCCGGGCACCAGGCCCGCCGGCGTGAACGTCTGCAGGGCCGTCAGGTCGGCGCTCGTCAGCTGGTACTCTGAAACAAACGCGAGCGCGCCGGACGTCAATACGCGGCGGCGCTGATCCATATTCATCGTCGTCTTCATATCATATTCACGCTCTGGCTTTGAAGTAGCTACAAAGTGAATATTCATCCGCTGCCGGGAGGCGCCCGAGATCCTTGACGACATTATTCATGTTTTTTAAACGGGCCTTACTCGGCGGGACGCTAGCGTTACCTAGCGCCGCTCGCGGCAGATGGCCACCCACCAACACGGGGGGGCGCCCGCTTAATGGGAGCAAGTAGCACTTCAAACACTCCATTCCAAAACGCAACCCTTGTTTGAAAGCCCAACCCGGGATGGAAAACCCAAGTTGGAAAAGTGAGAAAGATTTAAAAGTCAAACCTTGGTTTGAAAGCCTGATTTCCAACTTGGGCGGGATAGCAGCTAGGAGACTAACCTGGCTAGCATAAGCGTGGGAATCCCAGCTGAGGGAGCACACGGCGATTTACTCGACGTGACGCCCGCGTTAGCCGCTGGAGGCGGATACGCCGGGGATGTGGGTCAGCTGCTTATTGGAGCAAAACAGCCACTTTCCTGTTTGCAATGCTCGGCACGCTTTCATGTCAAAAGTTCGCCGCCAATTAAACATGCGCTCAAAGCGTTTGATCATGGCTGCATCTACATTGTAAATAAGATTGATTTAAATAATCATAAATACATAAATAAAGTCGCATCGGACGAGCTAGCTCCTGAGTGTGACTTTCTAAAATTTATTCCAAAATATTCCTTGACATGTAACTTTTAACGACAATAAAATATATTTCTTTTTTGTTGTTTTGCATTTTAATGTTAGCTTTGATGTTGGTACAGAAGTGTAAAATATATTAATAGATGAAAAAGAAAAAGGTGTTACCAGTGTTGTAAGCCGTCTGCATGGCGGAGAAGGGCGCCAAGAGGCTGGGCGTCGCCACGGAAACCACCGGGGTGGTAAGGGGCTGCTGCACTTGGGAGCTGCCTAGCCGCTGAGCATTCTGGGAACACATAACACAACATGGCTGAGCCAGAGATCGATGCTAGCTGTTAGCTTAGCAAATACAACACACCGCATGCAAGCTCCGCCTCAAATCGTTAGATCATATTCCGTATCACCTCTTCTGAAATGAACAAGCTTGGTGAGACGTTCACAAATTGTGCAAAGATGTCTGACACATCAGGTTGCCATGGTTATCATGGTCGGTCGCTGTTGTGAAACGTGCGAGACATGCCATGCTCTTGTATCCACTCTCTGAACACTTCATAAAGTACATTCGCACGTAACGAGCGCGGTCGGGTCGTGACGGGCTCGTGCACGTTCATGCAAGTCGTGTTCAAACACAATGGGACATGGAACAAAGGCCGCGGAAGCTTTTCATTCACCTCGTTGACCAGCTCCAGCTCTTCTGTCTGCGCGGCGGGAGGAAACAGTTATGTCAAGAGCGACCAAAACGATTGACCGATTTGATTGAAAATAAAAAGTGTGTCGTCATGATTTGGGAAATGTGAGCTCCTTCATTCTGTGTTGTTTTGATACTTTGTGCTCTTTTTTTTTTGGTGTCTCACCAGCTGCATGAGGCTCTTTCCACCTTGCGAGGTGATGACCCGCAGGTCGGGTTTGCGAGCGCTGACCATCTGAGGACTGGCAGGAGGCGGGGACTTGGCTGGAACCACTTTGACCAGGTTGCTGTTGTTGCCATTGGAGACAGACAGGAGGCCTGGCGAGGCCCGGGCGCTAATGTAGCCGTTAGCTAAGAGATGCACAAGGACACAAGAGTTCATTTAGAACAATAATCTCAACTAAATACAAAATAATTAATCCAATTTATAATACGTAACTAAATAACTCAATGGATCTTGGCTTGGTTGTCATGGTTACATAGAGAATGAAGTATTTGAATGCAAACTTCTGAAGATTAAATCAGTTGGGAGGGGGGGGGGTCACAGATTTGGTTGTCACGGCAATAACACACACACTCGCGCACACACACACTCGTGTGTAAGATAGCTGAGAGAGGTTCTCCACGACACCGTTTTCTGATGACAGTGGTGACATGTGACTCTGCTCATTGTCAATCACACACACGGACACACACACACACACACACATGGAGTCCACCTGCCCATTCTGAGTGTTTGTGTTTCTGTGTGCGTGCGTAGAGTCCACGTGGTGGCGATGTGGTGACTCTGGACTGAGGAATGTTGGGAATGGCGTCTGACGTCAATGTGGATGTTCCCGAAGAGCCGCAACACAACAGCTGAGAGTGTCACACACGCGCACTCGGGCACACACGGGAAAGGAAAAGGGATACTGAAGGGGGGGAACGATGGAGAAGCATTAGCAGACCACAAGAAGCTTCTGGATGTAGAGAGTCACCTGAGCTGCCATTTGACTGGATGGCGTTTTGGATTTCAGCACATGATGTAGATAAAGGCAACACTCAGGCCTATCCAAAAAGACTAACGTCAATCCCCCACAGGTTGGAAAGGATGAAATAAATAAATGAATCGGCAACAGAGAGCCGAAAGGGTAAAAAAAAAAAGACCCCGAAGGAAAACATGAAGATATCTGTTAGTGCTGGCACTGTATGTGCCGCTAATGGGCTTTAAGGGGGAAGCTCTGGCCAGCGTCAAAGTCACCTCTGAGGAGCGCTCGCTGCCAAGATCGCCGACGCCAGCCCGGCCGGCCGGCCGGGGCTGGAGAAGGGGAGATGAGGGGCAACAGCTGAGAGGGGCCCCGAGGGCGGGCGGGGAGCAAGAACACAAGACGGGTGTTGCCTGTTTTATTTGTCGCAAGGACGTTTTGCTCTCAGCTGCTTTGCACAATAAAGTCTTGACGGACAGAGAGACGAGTTGAATTGGTTTCATGACCTCGCTCAGGAAGAAAAAAAATCAGCTGGCTGAATAACAGATATGAAAACAGTGAATGCACAAGTTCAAAAGATCACTTTCACTTATCCAAATCAAAATGTAATTTGGCCGCCATATTGTGTCTTATGGACTGTGACCTTCAGCTGTTGTCTGTCAACACCATTAGCGTGTGTGTGTGTCGAGATTTTACTTACGGACTGGACTCGGGCACGCTCCGTTGGAGTTTCCCAGATCTCCTGTGAGGAGTGCACCTGCAGAGGACGACACAAAACAACAGCGTCATTCATTTGTGTAGCTCAATAAGATCAAAATATTGCAATCGGCTCAATTATGCGAGTTTCAACAAGCAGAATTTCCCGTTTTAATGCTAAGTGCAAAATGTGCTGTGAGGTCACGTACGGGTAAAATGTTATAAAAGACAAGGGGGGGGGGGGTAAACAAACATATTTCGGGAGGTAGAAGATGTTCGTGGCGCATAGAGGAGCCGTCAATCAAATGGTGTGGGCGGCACTTCACAGCCGGCTGTTGTTTTTGAAGAGGCTTTTGTTTTGGCGCTCCTTGGTTTGATGATGTTTCCGCGCGTACGAAGCTCGTCAGTCAGCAGCGAGCATCAAAAGACGTTTCTGTCAGCTTTGGGCGCGCGCGTGTGGAACTTACAAAAGTTTCAATTAAAGCAGTAGCGAGCGGGCCCTCGACACCCCCGCCATGCCGAGTACTCGGTGCAAGTCGACCGACTTTGAAGGAAATGAAATACATTTTTGCCTATAAAGGCAATTTCAAGTTCTTCACAAAAAGGAGAAAGCGGCGCCGTGCCTGCGCTGGCGGGTCGCTGCGGCAGTCCCGGCGAGACGCTGTTCCTCTGCAGGGCGGGCTGCTGCGGCGAAAGCAGGCGGGGGTCCGAGAGGGCGGCGTTGATGAAGGAGGTGGTGGTGACCAAGGTGCCGCCCGGGTTGTTGCTGAAGTGGAGGGTAGCCGGTTGCGCCGGCGGGGCGCTCTGATTGGACACCGGGACTGTGACGGGGATGGAGAAGGTCGGCTGCGGGACGGCGGCCTGGTGGTAAAGACACACAGGAAAGGGGCGGGGTTTAGAGGGCGTCCATGTTTACAAAGCCAATCATCACGATAAGAGAGAGGTGATCAAATTAGCTTTATTAGCTTAGCATCAGCGGAGCAAACAAGCTTGAAATGTCGGAAAACAGTCACGCCAAAACAAATAAAGTCAGCCTGTCCTTCCCTCGCTAGTTTTAAAAGCTAACAGTATATCACAATGCTAATGCTAAAGATCACCACATCTGTTATCAGTGCATTGCCGAGCTACTGATAATGCTACATTTCATCGCTAAAGCTACATCCCGCAGCGAGTGACACGTCCTAGCATTTAGCTTGCATCCCAACAGTGTTCAAACTGCTAATGCTAACACCCACCAGTTGCCTTGCATTCCACACTGTGAAACAGATATAACACCGCTAAAGCTACGGGCTAATGCTAAATCTCATTCCATTGACAAATTTGTGAACTATTTTAACATTTTACACATTTTGAATGATACAAAAGTATGAAATTATTTTTAACTGATACTATACAATACAAAGGTACACGCACACAGTGATGGTGGAGTCCATAAAGTGGACTAAAATGAATCTCAACAACCATTTCGGGTTGTCCTGCAAGGTGACCCACTTCTCAGTGAAAGCAGGACTTCTATATAAATAGAATATGGGCCAAAGCACCCGAGTTCTGGGCTCTGTGCTCGGCTCTGCGCAGCCCGGGACCCATTTTGACTTTAAGGAAGGAGCGGGCACACGTCGCATTAAGCTAGCAAAACAAATTCAATAGCCATTGCTTTGTTTTATTGTCTTTCGCTTCCTCCAAGTGACTTTCCTTGCTTTAGCCGCGGTATCAAGCATAGAGTGACAGTAGTGCTGTGGTCTCGGTTTCAGGCGTAAACTCATAAAAGCGCTCAGGGTGACCGTGCGCGTTCACCGGCGACCAATCACGCCAACTCGTAAAAATCGAACGGCGCTCATTAAGGTGACGTTAATGGAGTGATTGAGCGCCAGGGATATAGACATCAATCGAGGTGCGAGGCGGAACCCGAGCCGGAGACGGAGCCAGTTCACGACCGGAGCGCCGTGTCCAGTCAGGGACGTTTCCATGGCGACCGCACGCCAGCCCCTATGAATAGCATCACCTCTTCACAGTAGGAAGGCGTGAACCTGAGGTATTAAATTGAGTTATTACAAAAAAAGGTGTTTTCCTTGCCGGTGGTTGCCATGACGACAGCGGTGACAGCCCAGGATGTCATTAACGCACCTATTTTTATAGCACGCATGACGATTTGCCTCGCTGTTATGAATATGCCGCATGAAGTCGAGTATGGATTGCCAGGATTTATTACTTTTACGAATTAGAGGCACGACACTGTTTTGTGAAGTCCATAAACTCCCAAATATAATGGTATTTCTTCCCTGAGGATTTTGTTGCATGTGTTGTATTTATGATGAATCTATAATTATAGAAGTACACTGAGAATTGCATTTGTTCTTTTTACTTACTTTTTATTCTATTTATTTTACTTTTAACTTATGTATCCAGTTCATTTTTCACATTAACTCTATATTTATATTATTCTATTTGTTTAAAATGCATTACTATTATATTTGAATTGATTGTATATTTGAATCACCATTTTTAAATTTGAATCGACTTAACCCGTTAGTTCTATATATCGTGCACATGCCAAACATAATGTGGCAACACACTCCACAAACATGGCTGACATGCATGCCGCGCCACAGAGATGCTAAGCAAAAAAACTGTATTTGCCGAATATTTTATTTCCATTTATTTAATTAACCAACTTAGCATAAACAAACATTACAGGACTATATTAATATTTGCAAATGCAAACTTGCCCATCTTGCTTGAGCGTCACATTTTTTGCACCACTGTAATTTCCAACTGAATGCATAATGCCTTTCTGACCGTCCTGCCTTGGGGGAGGTCTCCGTCTCTCACACACACACCATTAGCATTAGCTGATGTGCTGGTGAGTATGGAAAGCCGTTTGAGCGTAAAGGACAACTTTGGCATACTAGCGCTTGACTCACATTGCTCGCAGTAGCGCAGTAATTAACCAGTGCATCGTTTTGACTTGCGCTAATTTAAAAGCAGTTATGAGGAGAGTGAAAGAGTTTTAAAAATACAGAAATAAAAATAATTGACTAGATTTTCCAAACCTAATTTTTAAAAATACTTTAATATGGGAAATGGGGAGTTTGTGTGATGTGGGCGGGGCTTATTCTAAACGCGTTTTAACCACTTTTGAATCAAACGGCTTCCCATAGGTGAAGGTTACGTGGACGAGGAAGAGGAGGCGTGAGGATGGTGAATGCGAGTGCTCTGTGAGTACAAGGACAGCCGCCGCCGTCAGCAGCCCGAAGAGGCGAAAGGGGGAGGGGGGCGGGGTCAAAAGGGGCGGGGTACACAGCGGAGGCGTGGCGGTACTCACTGACAGCCTATAGTTGCGCATCATTTTATCAAACTCCTCGTCAATTTTTTTGTACTTCTCCTCAGTGCGCGGCGTGAGCGAGAAGGGCTCCTCGGGGTCCGGGCTCTCAGAGTCCCGGTGCTCTTTCTTGTTCAGAGCCTTGGTAGCCCAAATAGAAAAAGGATAGGAAGAAGAGGTGGAGGGAGAGGAGGAGGAGGAGGAGGAGGAGGAGGAGGGTTAGAGACGGTGACACAGGTGCGAGTGTACTCACGCCGTAGCGCTTGAAGAGGGTATCCAGGTCGTCCGTCTTGTTGCGGTACTTGTCGTCGTTTAACGGGCTTTGGTCGATGGAGTCGTCGCCGTCGGGCTCGGGGCTGTTGCAGCCGTTAAATGATTTCTTTCGCAAGGTCTGAAGGGGGGCGGGGGGGACATTTGCATAAACACACACACGCACGTGTCATCAAAAAAGGTGGCAGCAGCATTTTGACATGCCCATGACAACAAAAGAGAAATATGACCGAAGGTTTTTTTTTTGATCCAATGAGTGCTGATGTTAGCTGACACCGACGCTTCGGACCTGAGCTTCAACGCAGTTGCTGATTGGTGTGAAAGCTTCGGCGTCAATACGGAGGATTGGCTCAACCCGATTTGA
Organism: Syngnathus acus; assembly: GCF_901709675.1. Taxonomy (NCBI): domain Eukaryota; kingdom Metazoa; phylum Chordata; class Actinopteri; order Syngnathiformes; family Syngnathidae; genus Syngnathus; species Syngnathus acus. Next base: position 13,012,504 of record NC_051101.1, on the reverse strand, counting down.
CGCCGAGCTAAGAAGCTTTGCGGACGGGCGAAACGGCGGGAATCACCGTGACCGGCCAAGAAATCAATTAGCAAAACTGTAAAATGACAAAGTCAAAAAAAATCTGCCAACTTGCTACAACGACAAAAAAATTAAAAAACTTCAGTAAGTATGAATTGCCACATTCAAAAAGACAGTAATAATAGCTTTTGTTATTGCCTTGGTTCCATCTCGAGAGTGGCTTTTTAACTCAAGTGCAACATTTTTTTTAAAACCAAATATGAAGGTTTAATATTAAAAAGAGGGAAATGAAAATCAAATCAACGTAGGACACGCATTTGGTGGACGGTGACACGCACACATACAAATTAAGTGAGCACACACTGAGCACGCGCCCAACACTCGTGCGGGTCCTGGAAGATACATAAAACGGGCACAAATAGCACAATGAGAGCTGAAAGGGACACGTGCCCCTTTAAGGACATTGAATGGACGTCGGAGGAAATCGGCCAGTGGAACGTGTGTACGCGCAACACAAAAGCTTTTGTCGTGCAACAATTTTACCGTGGCGTAGAATAAGTGCTATTTTCTCTCATTTGAACTTTTGAACGTAAAATAGATTCATTGAAATGAAGCAGCATATTGCAGATTGCATTCCACTACACTGCAATGTCCATTTCAACTCCATTAATTGTTCAGCCCTACTGACCACCACCTTCCTTAACCCCCCCCATCTTCCGTCTTCCTCCATCCATCCATCTGCCTCCCTTCCTTTCTCCTCGCTCGTCTATTCATCGGCGGCCTTTTCTCATTGTGCTCGCTCGCCTTGCCTTCCGCCGCTCTTTTCTCCTCCTTCTCTCGCCCTGATTGGGATCTGCAGCCGAGCGGATTAACACGTTGTGGCAGCAGAGGCAGCCCGCCCACACACACACACACCACACACACCACACACACACACACACACACGCACTGCGTTTGGAGGCAACGTGCGCATATGTGCTACCTCTCACTTGAGTGAAGGAATGTCGAGCTGTGTGATGAATACTGCCACACGCACACATACACACACACAACACACACTAAAGTGCTTCTAAGCATACAGGGGAGAAATGGTCATATGCACTATGACCCGCACTAAGCTGAGTGTATTCGTGTGTGTGTGTCAGCCTGCGTGACTACATCCACACTTCATAATTTATAGTCAAAAGCACTCGCAGAGAGGCTCACGGAGGCACTGAGCGAGAATGCGAGCGAGTGCATTTGGTGACCGGCCAATTATCTTCGCCGGCGTCCTCTGGCCGCAGATTAAGCCCAATGTAAATCGTATAATTAAGTCACGCCGTCCCAACCGGGTCGGGCCGAGCCTGGGTGACACAGAGACTGCCTACGGAAAAAAAAAAAAAAACTGCTTCCAATGACAGCTGCCCGGCGAACGTAACGTCTTCGTGTCCACTTTCGCTTAAGCTTTATCGATGTTAAGCTCTGAGGCTTGGCACTTCCTGTCAATTTGTAATTTTTTTAAAGTCCAATGATGACCTCATTGCGTCGGAGGAGGAAGCGTTTCAATAGATTGGAGATTATTTGGAGAAACATTTGGAACGTAGAAAACCTTTGGGGTTGCACGTTTAACAAATTTCATTGGTGCCACCATTTGAAAAAGGCGTCACGTGAGGACACGAGTACGAACTCCGAGGATTAACCAACACCCGCTTAATGAGGAGGTGGGCATCTGGAGGGGGACAACCGAGGACAAAGTCACTGAAAGCTTCGCCGGTGTGACCGTGGCTGTGCGCGTGAGGTAGGGGAGGGGCCGAGGTTCGCAGCAGCATAACATAACGTAGCATAGCTTAGCACCGGGGAGGGATGCTCCCGTGTAAAGGATGTACACAGAGACGCACACCAGGCTTGAATATTGTATGAGATGCTCTCTGGGGCCATGGAAGAGCGTGCAAAACACACACACGCGCGCACAAACACACAAATGAACACAAGCATAAAGAGGAAGAAAGAGACAAGCGCGACACATCCACACACTGGAAAAAACAAACACACACACATGTATGCACACAAACAGGACCAGTGGAGCTTGAGCTGATGTGGCCCGGAGCTGCCCAACGCCCTGCGACACACACACACACAGGCGCATGCACACGCACACTTTAAGAGCCATCTGCAACTGCAGCAACAGCCTACAGAAAGCTTGACTGCTGCCACTATGAGACAGAAAGCTGGAGTCCAGATTTTACTCATCGACCTTATAAATTATCAATCAAATTAGGAATCAATAAGATGATGAGCTAGACACATTAGTTGTGTACAGCTGCAAATTTGTGATTGGGTACAATACACATCTGTGCAAGTCTTTTTTCTGCATCAAGCGGCCAGAGCAGGTCAGTGTGGGAGGGTCCGGGTGTGAGTTGTGGCCAACAGCAGCTCCTTGTATGTGTTTTCACACTTTTTTGTTTCGTGTTTTTGCTCTGTTTTTCTTGCTCAATAAATGGCTCAAAAGTGCTCAAGTGGCTCTACTTGAATTAAAAAAAAATAATAATCTAAATTGAAATAATTTGCTTCACTGGTTTCATTTCATTCAGGCGGCAGCATATCTGAAACTCTCTCATAACAAAAAAAATAAATGGCCCACAACAGTCTAATTGGTCTTAAGTATGTCAAAGTATGACATCTCGATGGAATGACAAGCTAAGTTTAAATCCGGCTCGTTAGACGAAATTACCGAAATTTGCTGCACGAGTCTCTGAAGATCATCCTGCAGGTGCGAGGTGTGTTAAAAGTACAACAATAGCCATTGTTATATTTTCATAACATTCCCCTGTTATTTCATTCTTACGGCGAACATAAAACGACGGGAAAAAAAAAAATCCCACAGACGCAACATCTACCAAAATGACGTCGTGCCTTTTCTTTGTCCATGTTGCGTTGGCCTCCATCATAAAAAAACAAAAAATTCAGCTTTGACCACACCTGAAGGATAATTGTTGGTGACGCAGAAACAGGCACAATCAAACCAATTACGCCATTATAGCCAAATTACGATCAAAGGAAAAAAAAAATGAAAGCGCCACAAATGAAACGTTACCTCGATGATGTCAGCGTTGGTCCGACTCTCGTGCGGCTCGTTGTACTCGGTGTACTTGAGCAGCACCTTGTCCATGTCGGTGCTGGCGTACTGGAAGAGCTTGTTGGAGTGGTTGAAGATGATGAGGGCGATCTCGCAGTCGCACAGCACGCTCAGTTCGTACGCTTTCTTCATTAAGCCAAATTTCCTTTTGGTGAAGGTCACCTGTCAAGCAAACGGGACAGTTGGAGACATATTCGGAACATATTCCACCAATCAATCCCAATTTGTTTTTCCAGGCTTCTCTACTGACTCAATTTAACAATGTGGGGCCCAAAGCTCTTGATTGACAGGCGTAAGCTTTATCCACAGGATTGCAGATCGCCCCGACAGGTCTTGTTTACTCTCAATTTAACGGGAAGTGCAATTTCAACACTTTTAATCACACTTGTGTTTCCATTACGCCATTCATTGCATCAGATTGCATTAAAGGGGGGGGAGGGCTGTTTTGAGGCAACAGACTTGAGGACCGGCTGGCCAAACATGCTTCTCGTCTGCTGTCACGTTGACTATCCCCGTCACTTTCACACTCTGCCATGCTCTTTTCCACGCCAGCACTCTTACAAACGCGCGCACACACATTTGTCAGGGAGCTCGGAAGGTGACTGTGAGTGATAAGGTGCTAATTATTTGAAATAAAATATTTCAGTCGACCAAGAATGTAGATTGGGTTTTGTTTGGAGAAGACAGCAAACATTTTTGGCAGTTAAACTTATTTTGGTTGTGGTGTCCCACAGGGCTCCGTTTTAAGCCTCTTTCCCATCCACAAACAGAAGCTCTATTCAATAATACAAAATGTTGGGCATATAAACATGGTAGCACTCTTTTGTAGTTTCTTCTTTGGCAGCCAATACAGATCTGCTTGTTTTGGTGCCACTTAACAATCTGCAATTTGATTGGCTGGAGCTTACTGGACGTGTGTGTGTGTGTGTGTGTGTGTGTGTACGCAAATCCACTTTGGGATGAGCTTCAGGTGAGGTTAAGTTAAGATGACTCTTGAGGAAATGAGTATGTCAACATGTCATTGTGTGTGTGTGTGCGTGTGATATGTAGATGGGCATGGAGATAAAGATGAGTCCTGGAGGGGAGGGTGGGGGTGAGATGATCGCGGCACCGTGTGATGAGGTGGGAAACGGGTTGGGTGAGAGTGCGGGAGGGGGGGGAGTGGTTGCCCGTGGATACGACCCCGATATAATTTGATTTGTGGCAGCAGGAAGCGACGAGAGAACGAGGGCGAAAGGGGAGGAGGAGGAGTGAGAAGGAGGCATGACAGATGCTGCAACATGTCAGAGCAGCACAGGGATGGAAGGATGACAAGAGGAGAATGTGAAAGAAGGACCTCACGCCGAGTCGCTTCCGTCCTCCATTCCTTTATCTTATCCTTTCGTCTTGCCGTGTATGTTGGGCTAATGAGAGCACATCGATAACGAGGCGTTTGCAATAATCACGCAGAGAAGAGCGTCATCTGTCTGTCTATCTATCTATCCATCCATCCCTTTGTTTCAACTAAGCCACTTTGTTTTTCTCAGGTCCGATCCAGGACAAAGTAGCTGGGCGTGTGCGAGGTGAAGAGCAGGTAACCAATGGCAACGGAATAAAGCGAAGAGGACGGAGTGTGTTTTTTTTTGTGTGCATGCGAGTGTCTTGGCAGGGTTCTGCTCGCGTGGCAGATGGATGAGGAAAAGCACCACTGAGAACCGGCGTCGACTCGTCGTTTTCCTGTAACCGACGGGTCGCTAGCGTTTGTTAGCTCGCACGCAGGGCTGGAACATCAACAACATTAACTATGAGGAGTACTTTTTTTTTTTGTTGTTGCTTTTTTTTGTACAATTTCTTGCTAGCCTGATTTTTTGGGGTTGGACACAAATTTTTATTTTTTTAAATAATTAGTGTACACAATGACCAAAATATATTAAATTCAATATAATTAAATGAATGAAATTTTTATTATTATTATTATTTTAAATAATTAGTATAAACAATGATCAAAATATATTAAATGAAATATAATTAAATTATCAAATTAAATAATTTAATTATATTTTACACATTTTTGGTAGCCAAAATTTCTAGGACACATTAGCATGAACACAATGGCATGGCTAAAATTATCATTGAATGGCTGTGGCACACCAGAATTTTTAGGATCACACATTTTATACCGTCATAATAAATCGCGTTTGGCCAGTGCACTGTATGTTTACGTTTCCAAAATGGCAATATTGGTTCCAAAAAAAAAAAAAAAAAAGCTAAAACCTAGCAATGCTTCACAATGCTTGAAAGGAGAAATGTGCAAATTGGAGATTCTGTCGTGCTTCCAGCCGGGCCTACACTGGCAGTGGCTGTTTTGTTTTGTGAAGCTTATGGAACGGAACATCTCCCCAATCAACATGTAGGAGGGTGACGGGCGCTCATGTCCTCCAACATCCATTTGAATTCCTTTCACCGGCGTCATTCTTCATTAAGCTTCAAAAGACTTTTTTTTCTTCCAAACCAGCAAATTGTCCTTGGAGAGAACATCGTATTGGAAATATTCAATTAATCGTTGCGGAATCAAATATACTAAAGTTCCTGCAGTTGAGACAATTCCTGATTTATTCCTGTGACTCAATTTGGCGAGTTGGTCAAACTATCGACTAACCGCCGGCCACCTGATACGAGTTCCGGATCCATTAACTGGTCCACAAATAGCTCCGATTGCGTCTGAACAAGAATCCTTGGTGGCCTGCGGGCGTCATTTGCGCGCCTTTATGGAAATACAACCTGCTGGGATTGATGAGGAAGAAATCAAAAGCCGAGAATAAACAAAAAAAAAACAAGCAGGCGGCCTGGCTTTTCATTTTATTTACTTTCTTCTTCTTCTTCTCTTGTTATTCGCCGACTGCGGGCTGCTGGAGGTGGCCATGTCAAATCCATTACTCAACGTGCTCAATAGAGCGAAGAAGCCCATTTAGCCGGCGACTCGTCTTTGATGGATCATTTAGCCTTTTTAACCGAGATGACAATAGGCTGCTGATATAAGCACGCTCCGAGGACATTTTTCTTCTCGCTTTTTATTTCCACCAATTGGGAGAAAGCCCACCGCGACGTGTAAAATGAGCCTCGTAAAAAAATAAAAATCACGCTTTGATGTCGTGTTGTGGTGATACTGCTGAGAGAACAGTCAAGTGTTGTTGTTCAAGCTACACGGGATGCCACAACAGCGCACACTCCCGTGGGAAATTTAGATTCTGTTTCTATTATTTAGCCCTTTTGGAATTGCTTCGCTTGCTTGGTCTTTGTTATTATTCTTAGGGCCAAAGAAATGCTCATTTTGAGCCCTTTCCAAAAATGGCGACAAAAGGTCGAGAAAAGTCAGCCCTTGATAGCGTGACTCACTAGACGCTAATTTGCTAGCTAACAGCCAATCGATTGTCACCATTTCGATGCAAACGATTCTAAATGCAGCTATTTAACTTATTATGTGTTCTTAATTTTATGAACTCACTTCTCAGCCATGATTTTTCGTTTCAGCCCTTGCGGTGACCAGTTTTTGCTTTGACCTTATTTTGGAATGGAACGACTTGAGCTCGTCGATGAATCAGCGCAACAAGCAATTGAGCGACGCTAACCTGTCTGTTGCGCTCATCGGTGATCCTCTGAATCTGAATCTTTTTCCTCCCCATGTTGATGTGGCGGCGGCGGAGGCGGGGTGGGGGGGTGTCAGGTGACGGCCGAATCTTCTTCCACTTCCCGCTGGTGCGTTTAAACACTTCCTGCCGGACGCGGGAGCCGTTTACTCGGTGATGACGGTGGAGAAAGAAGAGAGGACGAGCGAGCGTTCAGATCATGGTCCTCGTTGGCCGGGCGGCTCATCCACACTGTGACCTCGCCTTCACCTCAGCTGGCCGGCTCCTGGAAAACAACACACGGGCAGGGGGAGTGGTGAACGAGGGGGCTCGCTTTGCACACCGTGACCCACTTTAGCTACTACAAACACCGTCTTTGCCCGACCCGGCCGATAAACAAGAGAATAAATGAGGCGGCCATCAAATCAGCCGCACATGAAACAAGTGGAGCTGTGGGGGTGGAGGGAGGATGTTTGGGGTTGTTGCTACATGCAGAGCAGGAGGCCCTCGGCGGCCCGGCGAGCAGGGAGGCTGTGCTGTGTCAGCTTCATTAGAGGCATCACCGCCACATCACTGATCGGACGGTCGCCCACGGCAACCGGCTGCCCGGTCGGGGCCGCCTGGCACGCCGGCCAACGCAGAGATGACAGCGGCATTGGAGCCTTTTGTCTGTGTGGGTTTTTGTTTTTTTTTTGGTTAATTCGTCTAGCTTTTTTATTTGCTCTTTTTATTTTTGTTCTTGGAAAGAAGCAATTATGACTTGTAAAAAAATATATAAAATATATATAATAATAATAAATATATAAATAAAATGATGAAAAAATAATGAAAAAAAAATCCACTTTAATAACAAAAAAAACGATGTCAGACACTAAATGTAAATAAATGCCAAAAACATGTGGAACAGGTATCGTTCCAGTCTACGTCTGAGTAAACGGCGCCGCCAGCCAAGCATGTATGTAGTAAAAGTTGGTGGTGAACATTCCTAAATTCCAAAGAAGAAGAACGCGTGCAGTGTTGGTGCAAAGTCATGAATGGATGAGAAGGCCGGGAACGCCGAGGGAGACCGGAGCTACTTTTGGGCGCCGTTCCTACTATTTGCGGCGGCGTTGTAAAAATAGCCGTCCATAAATAAAGACATATACGCAGGCAGGGGTGCAGACGGTGAGTACACACGAGCTGAGATGACGCCACGCCACGCCAGCTCGCCGACATTGTTTGCATTCGCTGCCTACCTGCCGGCCTTCATTGTGTCATGTGGATGGAGGTCAAATTCAATGGCTGCTACTGTACGTAAATACAAACAGATTTGAGCTAATGTTAGCCACGTGCAAATATAGCAATAGGAGCTCGATTTTGAAGCGAAAATATTGACATGGTTCCAGCTCATCAATTCAAGTTGTCATCCCAAGATGGCAACATTGTATCGCTTTTTTTTCCCAACCACTTAAAGCAACCAAGCACACACGATGTCAATAATGATTATGTTAATAATAATTTCAAATGGTAATACAAAGTGTTTGAAATTGCCGGTCATGACATTTCCTGTTTGTGCACGTTAAGAGTGGAAGCTTCAATTGTTTTTGAATTATGCACCGATGAGAGCAAAAGAGGAAGTGTGGCGGCTTGGTGCTAATTGTTTTCCTGATGAACAACCGGAGGGAGGCCTGAACAACTACGGCAGAATGTCGAAATCCTCCGCAATATCCTTGTGAAATTTAGCACCTCTGCAACCGCAAATAAAATTAAATAAATAAATACATAAATAAATCAAATTATTTTTTCTTAATATTAAGAATTTTTTGGGGAGAAATTGTAATTTAAATAAGATGTTTTTATTTAAAAAATACAATGTTATTCTTGAGCACCTAATTATAAATATATTACGTAAACCTCTTTTTATTTATTTCATTTATTTGTATTTATTTCTCAAACCGATTTTACGTGAAAAAGAATTAATTTGTGTATTTTTCTTTTAAAATCTCATTAATATTGAATTTTTTTCTTGAAAAAAAAAAAACCCTCTTGTGATATTAAGACTTTTTCAGGAAAAGAAAATGACTTAAATCTTGTTAACATCCAAACTTATCTATGAATTATTCACTGATGAGAGGGAAGCAGGGAGTGCGGCAACTTGGCACTAATTGTTTTCCTGATGAAGAACCGGAGGCTAGAACATCTACAGCGAGGATGTCGAAACTGTCGGCAACATCTTAGTGAAATTCAGCATTCGGAAAAAATCCATTTTTAACTCCTCTTCAAATGGTCGCCTCCCTTTCCGCTGGCACAGATTTGATAAGAGAGTTCAGACGAGGATAATGAATTCTACCTGGATCACATCATTAGCGCGCTGCGGGTATTACCAAAAAAAAAAAAAAAATCCCGAGAAAGGAGTAGGTGTTCCTAATGTCTTGCACATTCTTTCCAATGACACGCTCGCTGGCAGTTCAATCCACACGATGATAACAAGGTGAGTGTGTGTTATTCTCACACTCAGTCGCAGCTTTCGTTAGCTGAGGTAGCGTTCAAAGGCAACTCGCGGGGATTTTTCATCGCATGAGAACATCCTTCATCCACTCGAGGTGGTCGAGTCGCAACCTTACTAGCCTTAACAAGCGACCCTTAATGTTAAACAAGTTTTGAGCGGTGTCAGATACATAAACAGATAATTAGCAGATTTGCGGAGGACCTAGATAGGAACCCTGGGGGATGCCCGACGAAATGAAAAGTGGATTCTCTCAGGAGAATGTGGACATTTTGTGAGCGGATATAAAAGCAGACGTGACGCGGTGGCGCTCTTGAGGAAATGAAGAATATCTGAGGTGCAGCTACTTTTGATGAAAACTACATTGTCCCAGTAGACGGACTGGGCAGAAGAAGCAGTTGAAGAAGGAGAAAAAAAAAAAACTCTTCTCATTCCAGATGCTTCAGTGGGAATGTTCCTTGCTTTTCAACATTTTAAGTTTTGTCTCATGGACTTTTGACACCAACAGCATCAGATCACGATGGAGCAAAACGAGCGCGAATTAACCTCCAGACCTGTGTTTTGAAACAAGACGCAATTAAAAATACTTTTCTGGTATCTTACAAAATTTCTGTGGATGAATTTGAACTCTGAACGAGTCAAAAAAACAATCCCGTTGACTGAGGACAGATTAGATTGACATGGCAACACAGCGAGGCTGAAATCTGATTGGACGAAAAAATCAATCCAACATTCACATGTACAGTAGCAGTGGTAGCTACGATACGATATTTTAGATTTTCTGAAAAGCTAAAAAGCAAAAGCACGGAGAACCCGAGTGAACGCGTCGGCTAAGCTCAGGCAAGAGGGGGGCATGCTAGGTCGTTGCCTCGGAGCCGCCTGCCACACAGATTAGCGCTAAAAGAGCAGTTTGAGAATGTCGCATGGCGGCATCATTATCCCTGACATCTGTTGCTGCATTTCAAAGCTTCAATCTGCTCTCCGCCTTGGAACCGAAGAGGCCGCGAGGGGTCTCGGTGCGACTAGAACATTCACTTGCCGCCATCACCTGCCGGCCGAAGGGGAAGTCACCGGATCGAGCCGGACGGCGGAGGTCAGCTAACGGGTGACCTTTACCGCCGACGAGCTGCCTCCGGCTCCCGCGTTCCACGCTGTTGTTATTCCTGGAGGCGGAAAATAGGTGACCGTGACACGGCGGAGTCAAAGCGCAAAATCGCAGCTGTTTGGGTCGGACACGACCGATGTGCTACAACGAGGTTTTACAGCAAAGACTGGAAAATCGACAGCTTGCCACTGACATTTTGTCACGGTTTCTCACTATAAAACAAATTGTTTCATTCCTACGCCAGAGACGGAAAGTGACATTTGCTTTCAACACAACAGGGCGGAACAAGTGTCAGGTGTCGAAACTTCACACCCCTGTCCTTGTTTTTCCGCTATTCCTTTTCACGCAGTTGGTAACGCAAAAGGACATCGACTCCAGTTTGAGCCGTGTGAAAGGGGCTAAATGCAATACAAGGAGAGAATTTATTGCAGAAAAAAAGCAAGCAGTGGCAGCGGGAAAAAAGAAAAAGGAAAAAATTGTATTGAATAGGTTTATCTGGTTGGAAGCACTGTTGGTCTAAGAAATATTTATCTAAGGTAATAATTTACAAATATAATTTCTGAATTTGTATTTTCTAATTCATAATAATTTTATACGATTTATTATTATTATTTTATCTATTTTATAATAATTCAAAAAATTCTAATTTTTCTTTCATAGATTTTTTGGCCCTGCTCCATCACGTAAGCGTGACCTCAGTGCCCTTGCGGTTTATCGAAAGCTTTTCCCGCTCGCTAGGCGACGTGGCGCCATCGGTGCCAAGTGCCAACTCAACAAACTGGACTAACACGCTCACATTAAGGAAAGACGCCAGCGAGGGACAATGACGCAAATGACAGAAAAGCAGAGCAATACAAAAACTTCTGTTCAGCTGACGGAAATGATGAATGCACGTCTTTGATTTGTCGTGCTTCTTATTTGGATCAAAACGTTCCGTAACATTTGTACCAATTCCAGATGTAGCCAACACGACAACTACCAATGTCAGGCAGCTTTTTTTTCTCTCTCTCTCACTCAATACTTGGGCTCGCTTCCTATTACTGTATTGAAGCCTAAATTGAAAGTGTCATTCCGGTTTGGTAGGACTATTTAGCTACGTGGCTAACATGATAGCGCTTGGCTAAGTGGGCCGCTGAATGGCCTCCCATGACCCACTGAGATTGGCTTTGGAGCCTATTGTGCCAGCATCAGCTGCAGGGTATTTACAGCGGGTTGCCGTCTAGGGGGGTTAAAAAAAAAGTACTCAATGAACTACTGAACTCAGGAAAAAGCCTAAAAATCTAAAAGTAACCAAGTATTTGATATTTGATCACATTGCGAACCACCGCAGTTGCTCGGCGTCCATCTTTGCTGTGTCAACAAAGCTGATTTAGTGGTGGGAGCATTTGCAGGTGGAGGAGGGGGGAATATGTTGGCCAGGTATCTGAAAGATGGTTTTGTGCGTCCACGCTGCCAAGCACTGGCAGAAGAACATGATCTCACCTCTCTATCCCCCCTACCCGCAATCCACTTAACCAATCACGGGTGAGGCTGCAGAGAGAGGTGGGGGTGTTGATGCAGTGCAAAGGAGAGGAAGCCAAGTGGAGTTGGGATAAAGCGAGAATGGAGAAAGCTGGGTAGCAACACCATGAGAGGTTTGCCATTGCTGTATTTTGACAATGCTTTCCATAAAGATGGGTGCTGAAGAAATTATATATTTTTAGTCTAATAATATTCACAGTGCCTTATCACAGAGCAATTTTTATTTAAAAAAAATAAATAATTCAACATTTATATTTAAAAACGAATTATTATTTGTGTATTCCCCCCCATTTTTTCCAATAGATAATTATTTGGCCCAATTTTCAAGTTACAATACCCCAAAATATTTGAGGATTTTCCTATAACTATTGCATTTTGCATATATACCGTAATTTTCGGACTATAAGTCGCACCGGAGTATAAGTCGCACCAGCCATAAAATGCCCAAAAAAGTGAAAAAAAACCATATATATGTATATAAATCGCTCCTGAGTATAAGTCGCCCCCCCACCCAAACTATGAAAAAAACCGCGACTTATAGTCCGGAAATTACGGTATATATTTTTTGAAAAATATAATTTTGACTAATATTTAAGTAGGTTGTTTATTTTCCCTCTATATTTGAAAATAAAGCGCACCAGTGAGTGTATTTGTACATATGTAAGTCGTCTCATGTGATGGCAAACAGTCAAGACCTCTCCAAATCAAATAATTAAATAAGGTCGGTGTGAACGAGAAAAGAAACCGATACCCTCTCGACTATCCACGACAATATAGTCATTTTATCAGCTATTTTTTGCCCATTCCACATAGACAGCATAATCAGTCAAGCAATTACGTCCTGCTTATTAATTTTTTAAACTAAATGAGTTTGTCCTGATGAAACCTTCCTGCATTGTCGTCAGAACAATTGGCAAACCTCGGCGGTGCATCACAGGCGAATGCCGCCGCCACAAAACCAACCAAAAAATGCTTTTGCTTGGTCTGACGAGCGTACGGCGACTATGCGGTTTGACCTGTCTGGTAACATCAACAACAGGAAGCAAAAGAAGCCTCCAGGGCACACCCATCACGCCGTTAGGTGCGACATCGTTGTGAAGTGGCGGAACAATGACGGGGGGGAAAGTGCTGTACGGGATTGTTTCTGTTTTGGAACTTTCTCTTGGCACCGCTGCTGCTGTTAGGCAACAATCTAGCCGTGCCAAGACAATTGAACCAACCTGAAGCATTGGAACAATTATGAGGTGGAGGAAAACATTCAAACTCATGATAGTTGAATTTGAATCAGGTGGCAAGATGAAGATCATTTTATTAAGAAATAAATTGGTGGTTGAAATGTACATGCGCAAGACATTCAAGTCACAACAAAACAACCTGGCACACAATTTGACAACTGCAGCAGCTTTTTGGCACACAACCAACGCAAGGGGGTCAAAAAAAGCGTTTGTTGTCGAGATGAACTTTAAAACAAGCAGCCGCCAGCTGCTTGGACACCGGCCCGAGTGACCGCTTTCTGTTAGCTTTGCTAGCCTAGCGTACAGCGGAACTGCAAGGATGGCTACTAGTTATGAACTCTTGGGATTGAATGATTTGGATTTGATTTATTTCCATTAAGAAAGCCGGTTTCAACTGAATTGAGTTTTTAATATCACTCATAATATGGCAAACGCGGCGGCTCGGTGGTGCACTGGGTAGCACGTCCGCCTCGCAGTTAGGAGGGTGTGGGTTCGATTCCACCTCCGGCCCTCCCTGTGCGGAGTTTGCATGTTCTCCCCGGGCCCGCGTGGGGTTTCTCCGGGCACTCCGGTTTCCTCCCACATCCCAAAAACATGCTTGGTAGGCCGATTGAAGACTCCAAATTGTCCCTAGGTGTGAGTGCGAATGGTTGTTTGTCTCTGTGTGCCCTGCGATTGGCTGGCAACCGGTTCAGGGTGTCCCCCGCCGACTGCCCGATGACGGCTGGGATAGGCTCCAGCACGCCCGCGACCCCCGTGGGGACTAAGCGGTTCGGAAAATGGATGGATAATATGGCAAACGCAGCTTTTACAGCTCTGAGGATACGCTAACAACTGTAGCATAACTCACTGAGGCTACGCTAGCATAACTCACACAAGGTGAATGAATCAATACGACTTCACAATGCAGGTTGGCATGGTGGCCAAAAAGCCAAGACCGTGTATATTCACGTTGACTTTTTAAAAGGTATATACAATGGCGTCTTGACAGGTGGCGGCGAGCCCACCAATCACGACGCTAGACACATTAATAGCCTCGCGAGTCAAGAGGGGAAACCAACAGGTGTGGCGTTATGAGGCTCACTGCAGCACGAGCTAGCAGGGCCGTAAATCTATCTTGAGACACATAACCCCCTCCGACCCCCCTCAATGACATCCCCCACCAACTAGCCCAATTTGAAGTCAGCTCGGCAACTGACGACAGCCGCTCCACGCTATCGTTTTAATGGTCACGTTTCAAAGTGTCCCCAGTTGCTAGGCTAAAAACCAAATTTCAGTGATCCAGTTGAACTTTTTGTGTATATAAAATCAGATTTCTACTTGGATTAAAATGTCATTAATCAAGACAAAATAAAATAAAATGAAAAAGCAGATTTCACATGTAAAAAGGCAAGTCCAAGACTGCGGACTTCAGTGTGACTCAAGTCAAGTCATGTGACTTGAGTCCTCCACCTCTGCTATCTATGTTGTAAAATTCCACTCAATCAAAGAGCAAAAAAAATCAAACAAACCAACAACTGGATCTGAACCGAAACATTTTAGTTCCCTCCATAGCTTCAAATTAATAATAATACTAAATAATAATCAAGATTAAATTTGAGTAAGATTATGCAATTTGAGATTTTATTCCAGATTATGAGGAAGGAACGGAGCTACTCAATTAAATTCAACACAGATCAGGTCCTAGAGAATATTAATCAATCCCTCTTACCGTGAGGGGAAAAACCCAACAGGGACTCTGGATTGAAGCCAGACGGTAGTCCAGAACCAGGCCCAAGATGGCAGCTAGCGTCCCGGTTGCAAAAGAAAGGAAGGTCGACGGAGCACAGGCGTGTTCGCTCCGCCAGCGAACGTCCGAGTGACAACTGTTGGTGGAACGCCCCGTGCCCCCCCCGGCTCCGAACACCCACAAACAACCCTGCTCGCTGAACACCCGGCAACACAACCCCTCCCTCCCTCCCGCCTCCTCTCACGTCGCTTGTGCATGCCTTCAGCAACTGCCACCGATTCATCAGTTGAACACTGACAGATTTCTTTTCAGTCATACAATGTTGGCTTTTGATATTTTTCACACCGAATAGACTGTTTAATCAATTTGTGAAACCCATTCTATCATTTTGCGGTCGTAAGCCTTTTTGAAATGAAATTCCTGGAATTTCCCCAAACTAAAATTTGAACCAATGAGTCAACATTTTCATCTCAAACTTTTACATTTTTACCGATTTCCAGAGGACGCTAGGACACATCCGCCTTTGCCTTTTTATCCATCAAAGCAGATGTTTGCGTGGTCTTCTGAGTCTAGTTGAAGACAAGTTTTTAAGTGACAAAAACGTCATCTTGAAAACATCAATTGACTCAATTGCAGGTCGAGTCAATCACTTTGAAGCGTTTCAAGTTTACATGTTCGACATCAAACCAGATGTTGAAACCATCTCAGGAGTTGAATCTATCATGTCGCACAAAATTTCACGTTGGGATGTTTTTGCCATCAAAGCGTCTGTTTTGAGCCAAAACGATTTCATTTGAAGACACTTTTTTTTTTTATTAAATACGTTTTCCCCATTAAACTGTTGAATCCATTTCAAGAGTCGAGTTTATGGCTCTGCTGTGTTTTTCAAATCAAACTAATGCTACAATCCATTATTTGAGTCTAGAAACTCATTTTGTATTTAAAATGATACGAATTTGTAGCCTTTCTTTCTCGTTGTGGGTGTGAACAGTCAGCGAGCCAGACCGATTTTCCCCATGGCGACTTTTTCGGAGTACTCAGATACGATGGGCCCGTGCCTCTGACCACCACTTGGATTATCTGAACCGCACAGTCCACACAAAGACAGCTGGACAAGTGCACGTATACACACACACACACACACACAACACACATGCTCAGCTGTCAGAGAGTTGTACAAACACATTGCTAATGTCTCGTGCCTCTTGGCCAAACGACACTGAAGTGGTGGTGGTGGGTGGATCCGTCCAAATATGGATTATATTGATACAGACATTGGTATCGACATGGATGGCCGGGTGATAAGAGATTAAAAACACTAGACAATGCTATCGCCTCTAATTGCAGATTGTTGTTTTAGTCAAGCACGGTTGTATTTACTTTTTTTTTTTTTGGGCTCCTGGCGACCCGTCGTGATTTGTCCTTATTAGTTATTGCTTCCAGACGCGACTGCCTCCTGGAATGTGGCCCACGGGGGCCAGTGGCACAGACGAGAGCGCTGCACCCCTTTCGGACATTTGCAGCGTTGTGTGGAAAGTCAATGACGCGAGTGTTCCGCCCGCCGCCGGCCCCCCGTTTCCCACACCCTCCCGGCCCCGGCGGAGACTTCAAGGTCAAGAAAGGTCACCAGGCTGAGAGTTCTTCCTTGGGAAGCCCGGTCGTTGTCGCTCACAAGGACTCGCTCGCTCCTTTTACAGTCTTTAAGCCGGGCCTTTTATTTTGAAGGACATCTAGATTCTTCCGGCTAAATTTGGTGACCCGTCCATTTCGTCTTAATGCCAATGTCATGAAGCTATATCGGACATACATATATGTATAGAGGTGCAATGATGAATTGATCAATCGACAACTGATCGCTTAGTAAATTAATCGTAAAGATTTGTAGTTACCGATTAATCGGTTTGATACTTATTTTAATTTAAAATTGGCAGCAGTAACGATTTTATTCTCCGTCATTGTCTGATTGGCTGATTATGTTTGTGTTGACTCAAAACAAAACATGATTTGACCTATTTTCCAATATGTTCAAAACATCAGAATGTTTTCTGCACCATCACTTTGAAATATCCGAATATAAGGATGGAAATCAAAACATTTATCCGATTAATCGAAAAAATATTCAATAGGTAACAATTTCAGGATTGTGTGGCCCAAGTAGAAGTCCATGTATGATCTACAAATTTTTTCTTTCTCTCTCCCCATCCTTCCAACACACGATGTTGGCCGTCAGCCCGAAAGGAGGATCTGTGATCCTTCCTCCGCTCACTCGCCGAGCCAAGCGAGGACCTGCCAGGTTGGGTGGGGGAGGCAGCGACACATTCTTGTCCAAGAAGAAGAAGGAGAAATAGAGGAAGAAGCAGCGAGCCAGCCGGCCTGCAGGCGCGTGGATTTAAGTAAAAAGCCGAGCTTGGCTTCTTGTGCCTGCCAAACGCCGTCCGCCGTGTTTGTTTGTTTGTTTGTGTCGCTTTACAAAAGAAAAAAGGAGTCACGCTCGTTTGCCACCGATACGCGTGAAAATGAACACGACGCGCTCGCGAGGCTTTGACGCCGTTATGCAAATGAGCCTTCTTTTTCCTTCCCTGGGGAGGATTGGAGAAATTAGAAGAAGAAGAAAAAAATGACAAAGCTCTCCTCTGCTCTGACCTACATTGTGCGGCAATTGTACACATTCGCTCGCACACGTTTGACAAATCCTGCAGTGTAATAAAGCGGAACATGCCGCAGACACAAAAAGTTCTTGAAAGCTGCTCAGACGTTCTGATCGGCAACCTTTCACAGCCTCAAAGTGACACTGCTCCTTTTAAAACAGGCAGATTTGGAGTCTGAGAGTAGCAAAGCGTGCCACGCAATTGTTCATCGTTTGCTTTATCGACGATTGAGTTTTTACAGTCGACAGGAAAGTCTGGATGGAACCACGTGGTGCCGCAACTTGTTGCCTGGCACAAAGTTGCAGACGGGTAGCAAAATAACAGAGGCAGAGAAGGTCCCCAACTAAGCAGGTGAAGTCCGTTTTTTAATATTTGGGGTATTTTTCATGTATGGATTATTTTAAATGATGTGTATTATTTTTATGTCTAGATCATTTTGAAAAGTGTCTAATACTGTGCCCAATATTTTGGCTTTTAAGTTTCTAATATTTGTGTATTTTCTGTCCAGCATTTATGCAGATTTGACAATGTGTGTTTTTGTTATTTATTTATTTATTTATTTATTGCATCATACATGTACATTGTTCTTTATACTTTTGATTTTTTTGGGCGTATTTTCAATATTTTTTTTGTATATTTGTCAGTGTTTTCAAATTAGTTTTACGTAAGAACGTTGTATTTTTTTATATCTTTATGGTTTTTTTCACCCCCAATAATTGTGTATTATTTCTTTTGCCATGGTTATAAGCATGCAAATGTAAATAAATATATGTTTTGTGCACTCTCATGAGTAAATCCCGGTCACACAGTATTTCTAGCAAATACGAGGCGACACTCTCTGTCTCGACTAGGCGTCCCCATCCGCCCCCCCCCACACACATCCTCCCTGAAGCTGTCACAGCCAAAGGTGAAAGTTCAAGAGCGTCACGACGAGCCCTAACAGACGTTCCACGTCTGCTCGGCTCAGCTGCCCACTAAAAAACCTACAAACGTCCTCAGCTGCTGCTGTTTCATTCGATGGTGAAATTAATAAAAGGAAGAATCTGCAAAGAGACCAGACTTTGCCGCCATATCCTCATTAACACGCCACCCCGTGCGGCCGCGTTATAGTTTAATCTGTCGAGCAAATTAAAGTCATAAATCACCCGACAGCTGCGACGACTCCCATGACGAGACCGACCGACCGACCGGGAGGGAGGGAGGGAGGCAGCAGACGTTTTGCTTACGTGCGGTAAAATAAGAGCAGACTCACCCCGCCAAAACAAAACGCTTTGCTCGGAGGAGCAACTTTAGAGCTCCTGGAATCTGACGTCACGTTCGGGTCTAGCTCATATTCAAAATGGCCGACGCCACACTCAGATATTCTTGTTCTAAATTTCAATCTAAAAGTTTCATATTTTGAATGATAATAATTTGAATGAAGTTTTACAAATGAACTGGGACTGCCATAACCCCAAAAGGAGACAAGATGCTGTATGTGCAAGCGGCAACTGACCACCCAATCGCCTCACGCAACCCCCCACTGACACACACACACACACACACACACACACATGCACACACAGGCACTTCTCCTCAGAAACAGCTGACGCTTTAACAGGCTTACAACAGCTGACAGGCTACAGGTGGGTCAGAGGGGACCCTTCATAAGTCCTCTGTCCCCCATTTGGAGAGCTCACCATATGTACACACACATACACAAATTTACACACACCTGTTGTGACTCCAGAGGAATTGCCATATCGACCACGTCCTCTCCGAGCATGAAAACAAGCCTTTATGACCCTCCGGCATGTGTCGGAGAGGGCCTGTGTGTGGCGACAGATGCTAGCTAGCGGTGAGCCCAGCTAAAAGCTCTAAGCTTCTTTGGTTCAGGCAAGGAGGAGGTGGCGGCGGCATTATGATCAGAAGAAGAACAAGCAGTCATGTTAATCCGTCAGTGAATGGAAATAATGTGTAGCTCGATACAAAATAGTTTGTGGAGGATGCACAAACGGTACTTGGATGATGCTAACGTAATGATCGCTCTGGTTTAACGTCAATGAAGCAGGTGGGAAATAAAGTCCTTAATGAGCACAGCGATTAATTACAGTTAATGGAACTAGGCAGCTTTTTTTTTTTTAAACCAAAACATTCTTCCGAAACACAGCTACCAGAACATACGGTGAGAAAAGGGCCACACAAAATAAAACAGTAAAATGATTTTTAAAATTTTGAAAAAAATGGAAAAGAAATCTGCTGGTGTTGAACAGAGTTCACTCCAATTACAAGGTGAGAACATCCTCTCCAAATATAAAGAGATAAAAATTGACTACAGTTTCAAAACAGGAAGTCAAGTGCATAAAATGATACGATGTGATTATCCCCAATTACACAACGATACAATTTACGATGCAATAGTTTTACTCCAAGGAAAATGCTTACAAAGGCAATATTTTTTTTCTAACCACTCTTTGATTATTTAATTAGTTTCAACGAAAACTCAACAAATCCTGAAGGCATAAACACTTTTCATGGCTCTCAATATGTCAAGAAAATATTCAGTTATTGACGAGTGTTGTTTCAAAGGTTCATTTTAATTAAAACATTACAATGCGTTTGACTATTTGACAAAATAATTGTCTTGCTGTTCATAATGTTTTGCTTTTCATTTCACTTTTGCTTCATGCAAGTTATTGCAAATTAAAACGGTGGTGAGCGGAAACATTTAAGTGTCAGGAGCGAGATGCTGACATTTCTGCTTATAAACTTTTTGTCAGAAGAAAAAAAAAAAAAAAAGGGAAATGCGGCGGGATATTTAGGACAAGCTTAGACTTGAAAGCAAAACATTTCTAGGTGTTGTTCTTTTGACAAAGTGAGAAAAAGAACACATCTGCGCATGATATATTCCTGCCGTGTATGCAAAAACAGCCACGTTTTGACTTGATAAAAACCGCCAAACGACTTTGTCCTCCATCGCTAAAGTGCTGCTGTTTCGCTGCGTGAGGCAAAAACTTCATTTCATATTTCATATTCATGAGCGTGGCGTGCAACATCGCTGTGAGCCGGGCTAACGGCGAGTGGTCGCGTCGAGTGTGAGAAGTCACTGACATCTTGTCACCATGGCGACAAGCATGAGCGACACAATCAGCACCAGGAGATACACTTGAACTCAAGTGGTGTGTAGATTAGCCTAAAAGATTAAAGGGAAGTCAACCCAAATATTTTCTTCACAATAATATGTTGGATGTGCCGCCGCTAGTCCAAACACAGCATTCTGATTAATATTGTGTTTGTGGAATTTGAATGTAGCATCAAAAATCTATTTGTGTTTATCCATCTCAGGGGGCGGCCATTTTGTCGCTTGAAAATGACATCACAGTTGCCCAGGTCCCAACCAATCATGGCTCACCAGTTTTCTGAAGCTGAGCCGTGATTGGTTGTGACCTGAGCAACTATGATGTCATAGCCAAGTGGCAAAATGGCCGCCTCCTGAGATGGATAAAAAAAAAAAAGTGAATTTTGCCGGTTTAATTCATATTCCACAAAGGAAACATCAATCAGAACTGGCACATATTATTCCAAAGACAAATTTTGAATTGACGTTTTTCTAAGATATGCAATAAAAAAAAATGCATTAAAATTGATCTAATAGAGGACGCACACGCGCACAAAGCGAAGATCGTCATTTGATGGCTCCGTATCCTCCTGGAGGAAGCGGGAGGACTCTGGAGTTGCAGCTATAATGTGATAAGCAGTTCAATAACATAAACAAGTGCCAGAATCCTCCGGAGACTGTGTGCGCTGTGTGTATGCGTGTGTGTGAGTGGGCGGATGTGTGTGTCTTTTGCTTGTGTGCGAGTGTGTGGGCTGGAGAGGCCTGGGCGAGAGGTGAGGACGAGTCAGCCATTGAACAGCATCAAATAAAACGTTATCTAATGCCTGCCATGCTGACACCAAACAAGTGCGCTTTCTCTCTAGAACTCGTTGGCTCTCCAAATCGACTGCAAGTGAGCGTCACCTCGCTTTGCTGTGTGAAGAAGAAAGAAAAAAGAAATCTTCACACGTTCAGAGCAAATATCGAAACACTTCCAGGACCTTTTGCTTGTTTGTGTTTACGCTCAATGTGTTAAAGAATTTGTACCCCAATGTTTTTTTTCAACCAGGGACCGGTTCATGACTTTTTGCTTATGTACCGTTTTTTCCCATGTATAATGCGCAAAATTTAACTAATTTATTGTCCTAAAATCTGGCGTGCGCATTATACATGGGTAAAAAATTTTTTTTTTTTTATCCGGATATCATACGGAGGCCACCATTACAGATGCGCTTTCTTCTCTGCTGTTCACTTCAAACACGTTCCATACGAACACAATGCTCTCGTATCAGACGCTTGCTCGATCACCTGCTCGTTTGCTGTCACAATGTACCCTACACAAATCCGAAACATTTCTTCGCTATCGAGTTTGCTAGCGCATGCGCAGTGATACTGACCGGCAGAATAACATCCGGTTGTTCCCAAAGATGATCTTTTTTCTGAAATAATTTTACGTTTACGGACTTAAGTAGGAGTCAAAATTTGGGTGCGTATTATACATGGGTACAGGCTTTTTCCCAGCATCAACATGCCATTTTTAGGGTGCGTATTATACATGGGGGCGCATTATACATGGAAAAAAACAGTACTTTTGCCAATTAATGTAATCTATCAATTGATATGAAATAAAATCCAAATGCTTCCACTCATTTTGGCAACTCAAATGAAGACTCAAAAAAAAAAAACAGGAAGTAGCAAGAGCACAGAATAAAAATATCGAATCTGTAAAATGTCATACGTCTGTTTCATAAAGGCGTCTTGGAGTACACTCATCTCCCAGCCTCCGTGTTGTGTAATCAAAGCGCCTTTTGCTCCAAAGCAGAATACGAGCTGTGAGTCGTCTTTGCCAGAAATGCTTTTTGTTGGAGTCGCTGCCAACGCTTTTTGACAGCAGAGCTCGTCGCGGCTCGGGAAGACGGAACTAAAGACGTGGAGGTTGCTCGCTACGCCACCGGCAGTTCTGTTCAGTCTGGTCGAGTCGGTATTCACATTTGTTTTTTTTTTTTTTGCTCGCTTGAACCACTTTTTGGTTGGACCGCGCTTGCTCCTTTGGTATTGCAGGCGTCACATGACCTCCTTCTGGTTTCACCTTCTGTTGTTGGCTCAGTCCAGAAGTCTCACTGCCAAAGCCCACATCCAAATGGATGGCCCCCTGGAGTTTGGGGATTTTTTTTATTTTTATTCCACCCATAAAGAGAGTTTGACTTAAATTAAGTATCCGAAGCAGACATATAAAAACAAAAAGTCTGAAAGCACGCAGGAAGTCTACTATTTCAGAGTGGTCAGGTTAGCATTAAGCTAACAAATATTGACCAACCAAACTTCTTTAAACTTTGCTTTCTTTAAAAATTCAGCTCCTGAAGCAAGTTTCACCGAGCAACAAGAGAACTGGTAGGCACATAAAAAAAGTAGTTTTAAAAAAAAAAGCCATGCTAGAAAAACAAAGTCGGCCATTTTGGATTGAAACGGCGATGGTCAAGATGGCCGATTCCAGGTGTCCATTAAAGGTTAACTTGTTCTGAAGATTTTGTCTTGATTGGTGGATAGAGACCGTAAAGGTTTCCGCAATTTATTTTCTTTCAAACAATTAACAAGCTATTTATTTTTGATGCTATCACGAATCCCCACAACTGTCAAAAACAACAATCCGAGTTTTGCTTGTGACAAAACGGAGAACGCTGACCCAAGTGAAGCTTTCTACTTCTACAATCAAATAGCGTGAAGTTTGCGACTTTGACTCAACTGTCACTTTCGACACGAGCACAAAATCCAAACTAAAACTCTCATTGTCCGATTTCTTCTCCTCCACTTCAATCTTCTGCCAAAAGCTCCCGGCGAGTGTAATTGAGAAGTATCTTAATGCAATTTCAAATAAAAGACGGCATGGCTGAAGGTTGCCAGAAGCCGAACTAAACGGATTCAAATGGAATCTAAGTGGATTTTGACACCGTGACCCAGTCAAGGTCAAGCCGGCATCAGAGTTTTTTTTTTTGGTGTGTGTGTGGCGCAGAAACTCCGAGCGCCGCCGTTTCCCCGCCACTTGAGGATAATCCCGCAAATTGCGCTCCAAATTGCCTTTAACCTACATGAGAGTCCGCAGCTTGCGGAATGACGCGGGACCACCGGATCAGTTTGCCGAGAAAAACTCAAAAAGCGTCAGCAGGCAGCGATCTCCCCGGATATTAAATGTAATGAGACGGCCAGATTCTGTCAAATGCCGTAATCCCCGATGAAAACAAATGGAGTCTTCATTCAGCGTTTTTCATTTGCTCATCTGCGGCAACCAAAGCCAGGTCGGTCATTTCCATCCTGGCACGGAAGCGGCGTATTTAGAGCAATTCCGTCCGAGGCGGAGCGGATAAATTTAGCGCTTTGTACTGATTATTTTTAGCCAAAATCGACAACTGAGCAGGGATTACCGCTTTTTCTTTTTTTTCTTCTCCTTTTAATTTCCATGAATGTTTATGCAACATGGCGTGGACAGATGACAGCCAAGATCAGGAATGACTCCACAATGAGATCATCACAGTGTAAACGATCCCAGTCCAGCACTGCTGACCTTTAGGAACGGGGAGTGAAGGCCAGCCGGCTGTCCACTTGGGGAGATCCAGTGTCCGTTATTGTTCTACTCGGTCCAAGAAATGAAGCGTTTAATCTTGGACGCAACGCCAAAGTCACCATGCGGCACTAATTTGAACCAAAAATGAAGGCTCAACCAATAAAAGCCCAATTCCAGCAAATATTTTTTGCCACGTGGTTGGAAAGCAGTTGGACGGAATATCTAGGACAAATTTGTCCTGGAAATTGATAGTTCAACCCTAAAATGTGCCCTGCGAACAAAAACAGTGCCTTGCCAGCATGGAAATTTTTTTTTGTGGGTCTACTTATGATAGACACATCAACCAAATTTCATGTTGTTTTGTTAAACTGATTATGGGGACTGAACTTTAAAAAAAAAATAATAATAATAGATGAAGCTTAAGTTGTTCAGTGTCTCTTTTTTTGTGGGTCTACTGAAGATAAACATGCCTGCCAAATTTCATGTGAAGTGAAGCTGCTCCAAAACGGCTAAGAACACTTTTTCATACAAGCAAGATTGTGTAGATGAGCTGAGCTAGTAATAAAGATGGACTTGTGTGTGTTTTAAAATCTAAAAGTACAAAAAAAAAAAAAAATCAATTAATGTCGCTGACATTTGTTTGCGAACGCCGCTTTCTGTGAAGTGCGTTGCGGTGAAACCAAGCCTAATTGCATCACGTTGCAGCACTGAAAAACCAAACAGCCACAAGGAGTTTTTAATGATCTCAAATCATTGAGAAGAAAAAAAACCCCCCAAAAAAAAAAACAGTAGGGAACATGAGAACAATACCACAGGCTGTCTGGCAATTCCCAGAATGAGCATTGATTAAATCAACTTATTAACGTTCTCGGGGGATATGCAAGAAAAAACAAAACAAAAAATACAACGCACTTAGAAAACTAAGCTCAGATCACTTCAGTATTAATTGCTACAAATGTTTTGGATGTACAGAATGCAGCTAATTGATTGTGTAGTGTGGCGCATACAAATAGGGACAAAAGTATTGGGACACTACCAATCCCACGAACCATTTGTGCAGGGAGCCCATTCCTTCCTGCCTTAATACTCGAGCATGGAAACGGCCAAAAATGGGGCAAGGATCGTGGGTGTGTTGGCCTACCCTGGAGAGTGAGCGGGCACACGGACAACACATGTTCACCTGGCAGGACGTTTCCTCTGCCGCAAGAGAGGTAAAAGGTAAGCAGCCAAAGAAACGTGACAGCGGGCGGATGGGCGAGAGGCCAACCTGACAGCTTTCTACAACAGCAGCACATTAGCATCGCTACATGATAGCTTCTTATACACAACTAAGGGTTAGCTGCGTTGACATACTGGACTGCTATGTACACTAGCGTTCAAAAGTTTGGGGTCACAAAATTGTTTGGGTGACCCCAAACTTTTGAACGCTAGTGTAAATATTATTATAATAAAATATTATGAATTAAATATTATAAATTATATCTTATATTTGTATAAGATTATATATAATCTATGAATATAAGTATACATATATATTATAAGATTTTTTACACAGAAGATTATATATATAATCTATAAATAATTATCTAAATAAATATATACACTACCGTTCAAAAGTTTGGGGTCACCCAAACAATTTTGTGACCCCAAACTTTTGAACGGTAGTGTAGTGTTTAGAATATTCCCTCAGAATCAAACTCGGGCCCGATCGCTAACGATTTATTTGAAAAACGATTCAGACATCGATTAAATCGGCCGACATCGATTAAATCGGCTGACGATTTTTTTTTTTTTTTTAAATACTTTTTTTGATAATGATTCTCCATAGAACTATATGGTGTTTAGAATATTCCCTCAGAATCAAACTAGGGCCCGATCACACGATTTTTTTTAAAAAAACGATTCCGACGTCGATTAAATCGGCTGACTATTTTTTTTTTTTTTAAAGACTCTTTTTGATAATGATTCTCCATAGAGCTCTACAACGTTTGATTCCGATTCAGACCTGGCTGGAAACAGTGGTAGCATTTGCAGCAAAAAAAAAAAAGTAGGCTAAACAAGCGTTCTCTATGTGATCTGTCACTGCTTCACTGCAGGAGAGGAAAACGTTGCAATGGATCCAGAGGGAACGGAAGGTTCACGTGCGGCAAAGCGAGCGGTCGCTGCAACGCGGCCTGCGGCGCACAACGGTGCTCTGTGTCGCGTCTGAAGTGCACGCCAGCGGAGTCATGTTGGAGCAGTTGGGCAAAAGGAGAGAGAGAGAGAGAGAAAGAGAAGGGGAATATTCTTCCCTAAATGAGCAGCGCCGAAGAGGAGGACAAGTAAAGACTTAAATGCAATAAATGCTCAAATTGACCCCCCCCTCTCAAAAAAAAAAAAGTGCCAACTTTAAGAGAGTGATTGCACCTCCAGGAGGGGGAGCTGATTCCTCCCTGCTGTGTTTTGACTGCAGATAACACACGCTTACAACACAAATGGAAGTTTGTAGCCAGCGATGCGATGTGCAGCCCACCTGCAGTCACGGCTCTCGGGAAACACAAAAGCACATTAGTGGCACTAAGCTCATAAAGTATCTGCCGCTTAAGCCCCCTTTCGCCCGACAAGTCCACCTACAATGTGTAGATTGCATACTTTGAAGTGGATGCCAACACGCAGGCCATGAAAGAACCTTTCAGGGTAAAGCATACAATCACATTTAAATTGTTTATTTGCAGGTTGAAATGTAAAATGTTATATGATTGTGTATTCTATTTTTAGAATATTTTCTTTAATAATTTATTTAATATTGTGATTTTTTTTTATTCTTTTATATATAGCATTGAATATTTTGTATTTGTCCATTCATTTGATTTTATCTTGTTCTTATCTTGCTATTAACTGCTGCATCTCCTCAGTGCTGCCCCTCACGTTGTGGCACAATGCGGTACTACACAAAACACTCCAAATTTGGACTTGCTTGTCTTCCATAAAAAAAAAAAAAGCTTTAAAAAAAATCTGTGCTATATTAAGTGTGACAGCGGGGAAACTGCATCAAATAAATCCAAGACGCTGACGAGAAAGTGAGGACTAGTGTCAGCGGCAACCGGCGGCAAAATGGTTTGCGGGTCTGAGGAGGAAATGAGAAGTTTGATGACACTCTCCTCCCAGGAGAAAGGCAATTACGCGCTGTAATGAGAGCGCAATGGGCAGAAATGGACTCGGCGCAAAAGCCGTTTTATTCCGGCGGATTGCGCCACAAACCGTCTTCCCGCGGCCAAACTGTGATTTACTTCCACGCGCGCTGTAAATCTGCTGTTCAACACACTGAGTAAATAGACGCTGTCGTAAAGACGTCAACAAGCGCCGTGGAAGGAATCAGCCTCCTCTGCTACTGTAAACAATAACATGGAAGCTCTCACAATCAGCACCGTGATGAGCTAACTCGCAGAAAGAATCCAGAGAAATAGTCCAGTTTGGGGTTCATTTATGGTTCTTGACAATTTTTCTCAGTGGTAAAGTTAAACACTAATAGACAAAGTGTTGTTAAGACTCCAAAAGAAGTTATGTAATTGATTATATATTTTGGTCATTAATAGGCCGGGTAATCGGAAATCAGAAAATTTCTGAATCAAAATGTTCAACTCTGACGAACCCGAGTCTCAATCACAGAACCCCATTCCAGGGTCAAAATGTCAATTTGTTGTCCGTTCCAGGGTTAAACCTTCATGAAAGAGGAGAGGGTCAAACTGTCGCCATCATGTGGCCTTCGTTTACACCAACTGTCTAGTCCAGGGTAAAATCACAGAACCTTCATTGATTGCCAGAGCTCAAACTAGAAATGTCAAAATGTTCTCTTCCTGCTCGTTCCAGTCACGACCACAGAACCACTATTTACCAAACCTCCATTGAACTGTCTGTTCCAGAGTAAAATCTTAACTAAATGTCTTCTGTTGAATAAAACGCCACACAGCCTCAATTATATGTAAGTGCAAAGCAAATAAGTGAACCACATCACCCACCACCAGTCCAGAAAGCAACTGCCTGACTCAACTTTATATGGGACGCGGTTTGGCTCGGAATTGAAGCCAAAGAAAAAGCCAAATCACGCCTTTAATAATTGTTTCATCCATAAAGTTTCATGCATGTATTCCATAAAATGCGACTGCATCAAAGCCAGCTGCTCGAGGCAGATGTCCCCCCCCCCCCCTTCCATTCTCGACAAAGTGTGTGATTGGCCCCGCAACAAAACATCACTTTTGAAAAATGTAAACACGACTAATATGCATGGAATCCTGCATTTGAAACGGAGTGACGTGAACTAAAACAAGAAGAAAACTACCTTCCGTTTTCCAGCTTTCCACGCACATTCCAAAGCAGCGGACGCACACGCATGCTCACCCCGAAAAAGATGACACGAACCCGGCCAAGAGAAGCAGTCACCTACCGGGCCAAAAGAGCATCCGCATCTGCCGGAGGAGGCGCGCGTGGTCAGGGGGCGTCTAACGCCGGCTCAAAGCGTCCCAAATCGCGGCCGCCGACTGTTCTGCGTGCCGCTGAGCGCGTCCCGGGTTGCGAATGATCGAATTACCTCCGACTTGACGTGCGGTGTAACTATTTAGCGACAGTGCAAATGGAGCCGAAGCTCGTTCTGAGGCGGTGTCCCCATGTGACTGACAGGCACCTTGGGCCAATGGGAGCGAGGCTTTTACGTTGTGAAGGCCAATCGGAAGGCGGCCGCGCGGTCGGCGAGAAGGTGGAAGCGGAGGTGGGCGGGGCTTGTATCCCTCCGCTTGGGTGGAGAGTCCCAACATTTCATTTCACCGGTTAAAAACTAAGTAACTTACGACAAATGGCACTTTGATTTTCACCACGAATAGTTTTTAAAAACGACGTCAAAGTTGTTGACTAGCCAGGTTATTGTGAGCGGCCTTAACGTCGATCTACTGCGAGCATATTGGACAGTTGCGATAACCAACCAACTGCTGACGGTGATTTATTATCACTTTCTACATTGTCAGCAGTTTATATGTAAATGAAAGGAATAACATGCATTGATGTGGGCAACAAGGGGGTAAATTCACCTTTTGCCTGGTGGTACACGTGATGTGAGCACAGTGTGCACAACACGGGCACGAATAGTGAAACTTGCACTACTTTATCAAGCTTGCGCGGATGAACACTATGTTTACAGTTAGGAAGGCGGGGCAGATGACGTCACACGGAAGGGAGGAGCTGGGAGCGTGTGCTCGTAACAGTGCAGCACGTGCGCGCATCGAGTAATAATAACGATTTATGACGTAGCACATTATTTCATAAGATTTATAAACAAGTATTGCGTTCAGTTTGGGCAATATATAGGTATACTGTTGTGACGCCAACGTACTTACAAATTTAGGCTATGATGACATCACCAGCAATTGTCGTGATACTTTGATACTGTGATTTGTTTTTTCTTACAATAAAAGAGTATTAAACATATTCAAATTACTTTTTAAAAGTCCAAAATGTTCAAACAAACCATATTATGATTCAAATTCAATATCTGCGCTCAAATAGCGCTTCAGATGGGTTAACAATTAATGAATTAAAATTAATTATAACCCTTTAACACACAGAGCAGCAACACAAACAGTATATAGCGCCACCTGTTGATTTGGAATGCACATTCATTGAGCATGTTCCCATGTGGAAATTCTTGTTTTACTGCACAGTGTAAGAGTTTAGGAGTTGTGGTGTCACCAAAGAGGTCAGAAGGATTACACACTGTGTGTTTTGTGCTTTACATAAGAAGATTACTCCATGGATTTCCATTGCTGCGGTCAGATGGACGCTCATTCCCGCAGCTGGGAACTAGCGCCGGGCTCAGTGCTGGGGTCATGGAAATGCCACCACGAGGAATGACAACAAACAGTGGAAAACACTGGACTGACGTACTGGACAATTCATCAATGAAACAGCTTAAAAAACATCTGCCTGTCGAGACGCACTGTGGGAAGAAATAGTTCTAAACACCGCTGTGTGGAAGTGTAAATGTGCAATGTTAATTCTTCGTTTTATCATTATCATCAACATTTAACATCTTATGTGGAGTATTTTTACCTCTAAAGTAATCTAATTGTCAAAATCTAAATGTGTTTTGCTGATTTAGCTACCAAATTAATTAAAACTGCTATGAAAATAATCATATCAATGCAATTATTTAATATCAGTTCGGGATTATAGATGCAAGTTTCAACTACTAACTTTCATAAATATAACTACCGCAGTGGTTTTATGAAGAATTTAAGCAGCTTTCTTCACAAATACGTATACTAGGTAATCTGGCGCCCCCTGTTGGAACATCAATCTCACTGGATGTCATTGACTACTGTATTTCATTTGCTTATGACTAAGCACAATTATGCAGCCAGTAGTGTACATTACTTGGACAGAAAAAGATTGTTGTTTTTAACATGGCTTGGTGTTGTTTGAAAAAAAAAAAAATCAATCGCCCGTGAAAATTATTTATTACTCCATCTATGAAAAACATCTTCTGATTGATTAAACATTTTGATTAAGAACTACATGTTCCAATACTTTAGTCCATTTAATTTGCATGTACATGACCCTCGTAAGGACAAGTGGTTAAGAAAACAGATTTATTATTATTATTATTATTATTATTATTATTATTATTATTATTCACTTCTTTATGCAGAAAAATGCCCCGAAATGAATAAGAGACTGCTCTTATTTTGTTTTACATTTTACTTTTAGTCTACAAGTCTGACATTTTTCTCCCCCCCAACGATTAGGAGCAATTAACCGCACTTTATAGTATGTTAGTCAGCAGGTGAGCAATTAGCTTGACTTTATTTACCTCTCTGTTTTGTGTGTGTGTGTGTGTGTGTGTGTGTGTGTGTGTGTGTGTGTGTGTGTGTGTGTGTGTGTGTGTGTGTGTGTGTGTGTGTGTGTGTGTGTGTGTTCGTGTCTTGCGCTCTGCCTCCACGCGCATCCCTGCGGTTGCCTAGCAATGCCGACGGTCTCCACGGCAACGGCGCCAACAAACGCCCCCTCTGCTCTCCTCTATTGCCTGTGCCCATCAATTAGGAATAAAGTGCAACCATCACAATGAGCCACTGCACACAGTAAAGGAAAGATTGCGGGGGGGGTGGGACCTCGGCCGCAACATCTGAAATCTGATAGGACAAAAAACAACAAACTTCCACATTGATGTAGCTAGAAAAAACATAATTAAAAAAAGCAATATAAACTTGTGTTGATAAACGTATAATATAATAAAACAATTTGTATTCGGAGGATAATATAAGAATGCCTTCCATCGATCCATCCATTTAAAAACAGCTTGTCGTTGAAGTTGTAATACCAAATGTAAGCCGCCAGAGGGAGACAAACGACTACCAATGTGAAAACCATGCCTGTCACCAACTGTCCTGTAGATGGCGCGCCATGTCTTGTTATCATAAAAGTGCTTCTCTGATTGCAGCGCAAAACCGTAGTCATCATCTAATCAAAACCATGTCGTTCTATTGAAAAAAATAATAAAGCATCTTTTTACTAATCTAATCGTCTACTTGGTCACTCATCCTGAATGCTAAAAAATTTCACAAGTTTTATCCTTAATATTTTTTAATTGCTTTTCCCCATGTTACGCTTTTTGTGATAATTATTCATTCTCATTTATGTCAATAAAATAACAAGGTAACTCCAATAATATTGCTTTAACTATATACACTCTATAAATGAGCGGGCTGTTCCTAATATTTTGTCATCTTATTTAGCGCCACGACAGGATCAAATTTTTAGAAACAGGTCTCGGTAAAAATTGAATATAATTTGTGTATTTTAAAAGGACGTGTATTATTGATTATTTTAATTAGTTGAATGATGATGACGTGCTCCGTACTTTTCCTCCTCATCCTCTTTTTCCTTCTCATGAGAGTCTTTCTTTCTTTCTTTCTTTCTTTCTTTCTTTCTTTCTTTCTTTCTTTCTTTCTTTCTTTCTTTCTCCCGTTCCAGGAATTCACGCCTTTAAAAAAAGAAAGAAAAAAAAAAGAAAAACGTCTCACTTTTAATTTATGTGCATATTAATTGATCCCATTGTAACTAGCATCGTGGGATACAGCATGCAAATGTGAGCGCGCGCCCGCTTGTGTGTGCGTGCATGCGTTCATTCAAGTTAAACATGACACGAGTGGGTTTTTCCCATCGTGAGTTGATATTTCATAGGTGCAAAATGGATGTTTTCTGTTTTTCTTAAGGGACGTTTTATTTCTTCTTTTAAAACATCAAATAGTACTAAAGAGCAAAACAATTATGAACCTGAAAATAATGAATTCATTCCAATAAAACGTCATCGGGAGATTTCGAGTGATTTTTTTTCATTTCTTTTGTTTAAAGTATGCAATTAACGGAAAATAAAGAAAAGAAAAGCCGAGACATAAAGCAACAAATAACCTGAAAAATATAAATTACCTCACTAATTAGTTTGATTAAAACGTCACCAATGTACAAATATTACGTGAAATATTACACTTTAAAAAAAACAACAGGATAAGGATGAATGACGATTGTACTCAGTAGAATTTGAGAAAAAAAATTATATCAATAATAACAATACAAAACAAATAAAGAAGCGGTAGGTTGAATTTAATTTTCCTCCTCATCCCCTGATCGGGGATGAGCGACTTTGGATGCAAATAAGCACGCGACATTTCCGGTTTAACGTTGATAATGATTAATTAAATATCCGCCACTTCCTGGTGTTCGTCACGTGATCCTCGCACCTGAGCCCGTCAGGAAAATATGCAAATGAGATGCCAATAGTTAAAAAAAATAGATATATTTAATTAGGAATCGTAAAGAATGAAGAAATAAACAGGCTTAGTTTAGATATAAACACTTGGTCACTTTATTAGGTACACATGAGAATTATATTCAAATACGATCAATCATGAAACAAAAACATGAAATTATTAATAACCTTTTTTTTAAAAATATTTATGATGAAGTATACTGTTCATGTTTCTTGACAGTGGCTGGTGTACCTAATAAAGTGGCCGTTAAATGTTATTGTATTTATCTATTTTCTGTAGAAAGAGAGTGAAATATATTTTAGTTCTAAATGATCGAATTCAAATTTGATCTGCAGGTTTATACGCACAAAAATGAGGGATTAGGCCGCCTAATTAATTTGACACGAAGAAGCTTGACGGCCATAAAAAAAGGACATATACCGTTGGAAATGTTGATTTTTTTTTTTACAATTATTGCTTTGGACAATCAAAGTAAAATGTCAGTCGTCATATATTAAAAACAAAATCCTCTTTAATTGAAACCCAAAGTATGCCATGCGTCTTGATTCTTCAATTATTTATCATCATTTTCATCAGATCTGCCGCATTCCAAATAATGTTGTTTTTTTTAACCTAAACGGACGAATTAAAATGCAATTATTGCCCATTTTAGTGACTTAAAAGGACAAATTTAGATGAAAATGTTTCTTAAAGGCCATAATAATCATCAATATCACACAACAGATTTAAGCACTTCAAAGAAGGAGAGGAAAAAAAGCTGATCATTTCCCTCCGGCGACCAAAAGCAAGAGATGTTTTTCCTCCCTCATTTGCATATATGCAAATGACTTTCTAATTGCGGCTGTAATCACTCTGTGTGGCGTGGGTCATTTTTCACGCAGCCATGTTGGCTCTGCATGTCGTCGTCGTCTTGAAAAAGACACATTTTGCTTGATTTTCGTGATTTTTCATTCTTATTTGATTGTGACTTCAGCTTCGACACGCACGTGGCGGTCGGCAGCCAAAAGAAAAGGATGGATCATTCAAGAAGGTGAGACTAAAAAGGGGGGGGGGGGGGGGGGGGGATGTTACACACCTTTTGGGGGTGGAAGGGGGCACAAGCTGCTTGCGAAATAGAAATAAATGCTTTCAATTACGACGTTTTAAATGTGAGCCAGTCGCTGCTTCCTACGTGTGTGTGTGCGTGTGTGTGTGGACAAAAAACAGTGCATAGCTGCATATACTTGAAGCGCGCATCCGGTGCGCGTGCACGTTTGTGTGCGCGCACAACAGGTTGTTTCGAGGGTCCGAATTGACGTTTTCTCGTAGTTAATATTTGTAAATGACAATAATGATAATGTGAATTTATGGAGCCTTTCAAGAGGCAACATTATTTGGCAGAATTTGAACGCTTAATAATAGTATTGTTTTTATAATATCGACACGGATGTTAGATAATTAACCAAATGTATTATAGTTGAACGTAACTTTATAATTGTATTAAAAATGTCACATTTGAATTTAGTGAAACGTTTCAGTTTGAGTGTGAATGTGGTTTGATAGGACGCAATCAAAGCCCATTGATTGATTGATTGATACAAAATGACCAACTAAACTGTTTTCTATCAGCCTGTTTGTCATCCAGCCAATGGATTTTTTTTTTTTTTAATCTGTTAGTCACTCACAGATCTTCACGTCACGTGAACTACAATAAGAAAGTAATTTGCCAATAAATTTGTAAAGACTCCACTTCAACAAGCTACATTAAATAGCAACATTCTGCTTGCCAAATAGTGAGCCATGCTGCCAAACTTACAGTCATTAGGGGGGTTCACATTTGATGATTTGCAAGTGTATAAATTATATCTGTCTGTAATTAAACCATAATTTGTGTATTTAGTTATAAAAAAGTAAAAGGCAGCCATTTTGTGATCCATTTGTGAAGACTTTACTGACATTTTCATGGCTACATGTTGAACTTTAAATGTCAGGTAGTTCTTCACAATAAAGCCACAGTTATTGATGCGGTTATAAATGTTGATAAAAGTCATTTGCTAATTTGTTCATAAAGACTCCTCTTTAACAAATTGCTGCAATCCATTCAATCACAAGCACTTGCCAAATTGTGAGCCCTGCCGCCAAACTCGGGGCTTCCCATTCTTGCCTCATGTGGAAGTGTACTAAACTATAATTTGTGTATTGAGATTTGTTTCTAAATAGCTTTTTTTTGTCAAATTATTATCAGTTAATGAAAAAAAGCGCCTAATTCCAGAGTGGTGCTAAAGGTCAAAAAGGCTCTAAGATGCGGGCATGGGCGCTAATGAACTTGGGTGGTGGTGCTGGTCCGTCTCGGGTTCCCATGCAGCATGAAGAGGGAGGAAGAGAGTGGGATGGTTGTGGGATAATGGGGGTCAGGGGGGGGGGGGCTACTGGATGTACCCCCATTGTACCCCCTCCACTCTATCCCATTAAGCGGTGGTCTTTCCCAAGAGGCGCTCAAGGCCTGCCGCCTGCCTAACCCGTCGGACGTGGTAACCTGGCATCGGCGAGGGCGCGCGCACGCACAGAGGCGCCATTTAGAGGCCATGTCGCTTCCAGGAAAGCAGTGGAGGCAAAGGAGGAGAGAGAGAGAGAGACCCCGACATAGTTGGGGGGGGGGGCTGACAAAGTTGTCTCTTTGGCAGTCGCGCCTCCTATTGAAGCGGTAATTTATTCAAAGGAGATTTTTATCCCCGCCATGTGATTCTTATGATAATGGAGTGGTGCACGCCTCCTTTTTGGACCCTTGTCTGCGGCTCCGGGCTCGGCGGTGACACTAAAAACTGATTTGCACGCCCCCCCCCCCTTTTTTTTTTTCCCCCAAATCCCACCACGACCTCCTCCTCCTCCTTCCATCCCACATTCCTGGACTCCCGTGTGCATCCCACGCATACACCGAGTGCCACGCACGTGCACGGTCCAGACGGGGGTCTCGGCCTGCATGGTGTCATATGGAGATGAAAGGTTTTACCGGTAAAAGCGGGAGGGAATTCCTCCTCTGGGAAGAGTTGTTATTTGAAGCTTCTCCCGTCCGACAGCAAACGATGCTGAAGAAGAAAACGAAGACAATAAGAAACTGACAATATATGTCACTTACCTGGACTTTTTTGTGTCAACACAAATGCAATAAATGGACGGAGAGATGTAAAGAACAAAATAAAACCTGAATGTTCAATTGAGAGTGTGCACAGAGAGACAAAAAGACGCCAACAAACGAGGTAACAAAGAAGCTGCATGCATGCTTCTGTTATATTGCAAAAAGTAGTCAGAAGGCCACTTTATTTATTTACTTGTTATCCAACCTCACTTCTCTTGCCAAAAGTCACCTGAGCTCATGTCTATCTCACCCTAACGTGATCCTAATTTGTATTCTAGGTGTAAATATGAACGCTTGCTTGCTTCTTTGTCTCGACGTGCCGAGAAATTGAGTGGCGGCAGTGCGTCTCCCATTTCTCTCGCCACTAACTGGAATGAGGACTATCGCTCTCGGAAATGGATGGATGGATTTGAGTCTGGTTCATATTCCGCTGAGCCGGAGCATCCACCAGCTGCGTCACGTTGGGGAGGTTGCGAGGGAGGATACACGGAAGTGACCTGGGTGACGTCACTAAGGGGCGTGTCCTCGTCCGCATGTGTATATATATTTTCTTGGAGCAGCCATGTCCAAGTTCAATGTGCGTGTGATGCGCGTGGATGGAGAGCGCGAGGGGGCCGCCAGGGGGAGTCGGAGGGGGGAGGAGGGAGAGGATGAGGCGATGGAGGGGGGGGGGGGGGTCTTTTTGGGGTGGGGAGGGCGCAGAGCCAGCGTGGCGGGAAATAACGGGTCTGCCGCTGCCATTGGAGGACGAGGCAGCGGCGGGCGTCTGAGTGGATGGACGCGACACGCACGCACACGCACGCACGCACGTCATGGCCTGGCGCGGCCGTCAAGAGCGCGCGCGTCAGCCTCCGCCGGCTCACTCGCCCCTCACTCGCCATCAGTACGCACGCACGGCCGGCCGGGAGCCTCCTCGCGCGCTTGGATGATTGCGGTTCCGCTCCCAGACACGGCGTGAGTATCAAACATCACCATTGTTACTATTACATTTTGTATTGCTCAAATTTATATCGATTTATTTTAAATTTAATTTAGAGAAAACGCATGCTTGCATGTCGTCTTGATGGTGGACCATTTCCACCCACTCTAAGCCAAATCTATACAAACAACGTGGAATGTGATTTATTTCAACAATTTCCTATGCGCTTTGAGAGCCAGTGCTCGATCACGTGTTAGTGCCGATGCTGCGGCGTGCATGAGTGACGCTAAACAACGTGCACGTGCGCGTGATTTGACGTGAGCATCATCATTATTATTAATTCTCGCATGCACGCGCATGCAAGTAGTAGACCCCGCGAGGAAGACGAAGACACTTTTCTTTTTTTAAGTACTGCACGTTGACGCCGTGCGCGGCCACGTGAGTCACATCGAGATGATGAGGAGGATTATGCCAGCAGAAGCCGCAGTGCACGCGCATTAATAATAAGACAAAAAAGTGCAGCGGGAGGTTTCCACATGAAAGCAGAATACGACGCGCGCATCACACGGAGTATATTGCATACACACACGTGTGGAAACACGAGCGCGCGCGTTTGGATCAGAACATTTGGGGGAACAAACGGATTATGCAAGCTTCCACATGATGGCCGTGAGATTTTCGCGGAGGGAGACACACATGCACACACGCGTTCGCTCGCCTGCAAAAGCGCGCGCGCGCACACACAGGCGGCCTAAAAGTTAGCAATTGAACGTATAGCAAAGAATTATATTCATTCATTGTGTTCAATTTTGTGATATTTCATATTAAATTTCAAACACATGACTTGATCTTGTGTGCAAATTGTGTTCAAAAATTGTGTACACGTGTGTGAAAATATACATTCAACTCCAAAGAATGCTTTTGTACATTATACATAATAACTAGTTGAGCACCCGCATCGTTATCATTTTCAAAAAGATATTTGTTTCAGTCGTGGAATTAAAATCGATCTTATTTTTCTTTGCAGGCGTCCACGCACGCACTCACGCACACACGCTCAAAGGCCTGACGATTCGCGCACGCGCTTTGTAGGTAATTAAGCACAACATACACACACACGCGGTGCATGTTTGAGCAAATATGTTGTTTAATTGATATATATTTGTATATATTTTTAGACACTAATAATGATTAACCACTGCAAAAATGTGTAACAATTTCAATGCAAACACGTCACGAGTTTAATCCACGTGTTTATCACAGCAAAAGACAATGAGACGGAAATATGTTTAAAAATGTAGTTTTTAAAATAAAAGTACACTTCATGTTTTAAATAGAATAAAAAAACGCTCTAGTGCTAAGTTGCATGTTGAATATTGAGGCATATTAAAGACAAAGTCAAAGAAGTGAATGTCTAATAAATCGTAAATAACTCAAACAGATACAATACACGATTCTGATTATTATAAATATTATCATCACCTTCTTTGAAAACATTTGATTTGAGTGTGAGGGGACAAAAGGGTCAAAATGATCCAATAGTGTAGATGATATTTTCTTCTTAAAATTAAAAAAATAACAATTAGGAAATACTATATTGTGAAAATATGGGTAAATGAGATGTACTTAAAAATATTAACTTGAAAAAACATGTTAACTTTAAAAAAATATGTAAAAGGCTGGTAATAATGAATTACATGCATATGTGTGTGTGTTACATGCATGGTGTGTGTTGTATTTATGAATGTGTGTCTTGACATGTACGTAACATAGCCGCACCTCGCCCTTCCCTTTGAATGTGTCACACATTTGTTTCATCTTCCTGTGTTAGCAAGTAGCACCTGTGCAGTAGCATCTGTGCTAACACGTAGTAGCATCTAAGCTAAAGGCATGGCGTCCATGTTGACTGCCTCGCCTGCAGATATATCGCTGCATCTTCCTTTCAAGGAGGGGGGGTGACTTTTGGGGAGGTGGCACACAGAGCCGCTTTAATTAGACGCACCCTGTGTGCCATGTGCCCCACTGTGTGTGTTACATTATCTACATCTGCGTGTGTATTTGTGGGTGTAAGAAGGTAATGTGTGCGTTGGTGGGGTTTTTTTTTTCCCTGCCCGCCCCCCTGCGGTTTTTTGGCGCCAACCTGAGCGTTGGCATCAGATAATGTAAATGAAGACGAGCGTTTTTCTTTTATAGTCCAACAGCCGGCATCCTGGTTTCGTTTAAAAAGAAATCTTGGCCCAGGCGGGGGGGGGGCGGCGTTAGAAGGCGTCACCCACCCGCGGGGCTCGCCCGGTGAGTGACGTGGGTGCACCACGGGAGGCGGGCACCAGGCGGTGGGACTGCTTTTAACCGGCTACCGCGCCACCCACCACTGCTTTTCTTCCGTTTACGAATAAATGGTCGTGCTGAGTTTCACACGGAACACAGCAAAGTAGGGTGAGAAAGTATCAGGTGTTGAATATTACACCCGTGTTTTGTATACCCTTAAAACAGGGTAACCCCCTTTGACTTTTGAGGTTTCTGATTGGCCAAGGCCCTAGATGACATCACAAACTTTGCAGAATAAATGCTTAAGTGTACGTTTGTGTGTACTGAACAAGCTTGTGTCCGCTCGCAGGACGGCGAGCGCTCGGTCCAGGCTAATCGACGAGGAAGGATGGGTGGAGCCTTCGGGGTTCATTGTTATCTTTGGTTATCTAGCTGTATGAGTGATGTACATTCTTCATAAAGCTAGATAACCGAAAGTAACAAGAATCCCATTACACTCCTGGAAAGGCACCAAGACACCCGAAAGGACGACGCGACGCAAGAACAAAAAATACAAAAAAGAAAATCCAAAGGAATCGGGAGGAAGCAGCGGAAAGGTAGCGTACCAAAATGTGATTTCGTGTTGATTGGTGAAAGTCTTGTCGGGAACCATTTTCAGGTGGAGTGGGGGTGGGGGTTGTGTTTTTCGTTAGGCATCAAATATGTGATGGGGCCCTTTGCAGGGGGCGCAACAAAGTAAGTTTTGGGGCATTGTGTTTGCCATAGAAGCTCCATACGTGTCATTTCTGGGCTTCTGAGCATAGCATTGAGAAAAGGGGATCACTTGTAATCTAATAAGCCGCCCCCTCCCCAGCCACCCATGATCCCCCTTGCGCGGGGCGGCATGCTGGAGCTTAGCCCGGGGCCCGTCACATGGCAGCGTTCAAAAAAAAAGAAAAGAAAAGAAATGCCCCGCACCGAATGCGGTTTGGACTTTGAAAAGACGCTTAACAAGTTGCTAACGGCTAATCAGGTGGCTAGCTGCTATTCATGGGGCCGGACTTCAAAAGAGCAATGCATGATGGGAATCAGGCCACTTGCATACTGAATTATACATACTGTGTTCCAGTTGAAAATTCGCCCCGCGTTTAATCTGACGCCCTGCTGGCATCTGAGCCTCATTTTCATCATTTTCTCCTCCTTTATTCACCCGTTCCAACTTCTCCGCGTGAAAAGATGTTTGATTTGAGGGAATTTGGTGTCATGGTTGGCTTATAATAACATAGCTTTGTTGGCCCGGATGAAAGGGGCTAGGAATTTGAATAGCGTTAGCAACAGTTTGGGGGACGTCTGCGTCACCTCGATCCTCGTGACTTCCCGCATTTTCCGAGGCAAACCCGAAACTGTGTGAAAGTGAATTCTCTCTTTCGACTCTGTGGGAAGCTCGAAATTTTGAAACGATTGCCTGATGGGATCTCGTTGAATGGCCGAAGGGCGGGACTAAGGGGCTGCGGTTGTAGGGGGGGGGGGGGGTCCAACGGGGTAATCAAGCAGACAGTACCCCCAGTGAACAATCTGAGCCTTTAGCTTCTGTGGCCAGAGGTAATTGGTCAATCAGATCAGCAAGGTGGATGCCCGCAATGGCTGATTGAACGTGTGATTTCTTTTCTGTCCGTGTAAAATGGAGGGCGGTCCCCCGCTGGCGGCAGAAAAGGGTCCGAGATCGCCATCGCTGGACATTTTTGCTGTCCCAACAAGCCGCAGCGATTTGTCCCATTGGAATCACATTTGGGAAGTGTGTGTGCAGAACTCAAAATGTCAAGTGCCCTCCATGAGAGCCCCTTTCACACAGAGATACAGCAACAAACAAACAAAAAAGGCGGGAAAAATGAATGGCAGGTGTTACATTTTACACACGTCTGTGTGAAAGGAAATGCCGGACCCGGTTCTGGTAAAGGTAAAAAGGGGGAGCCGGGTGCTAGTTGATTTTAGCGATACTGCGCATTTATCCTGCAAGTGTCAAGTAGAAAAACAGCCATTGTGGACACCCCCCTCCCCCCCTGCAGTAGACTTTACAGTCAATAGAGCAAGTCCACTTGTCACCTCGGGACAAAGCGGCCCTTTGCCTCCTTTTCAGTCCCGCCGGGTCCGAGCAGCCAGACAGTTTTCTCAATAAGAGCCTGTGATTCTTAAATCCCACCGAAAGAGCCCCTCCCCTGCTTCTTCTTCAGACAGTGTTGAGAAAATGGCTTCAGTGTTGTCCAAAGGAACAGCAGCCCTTCTTGTCACAAGGGCTTAAATGTAGGACCACTGCGCAAGTCCTCATACAAAGAGATTAATAAAAGGTGTGCTTTCCTTAACTGCATGCTTCCAAAGATGTTAACTGTATTGGTTTTGAGCCAAAGACGGCCGAAGCCACAGTGTACCTACCTCCTACTTGTGCCACTGGCCACGTGCGTTGATTGTCGCTGTCGGATTTTTTCATGCAGGATGTCACACCGGGAACGCCACTGACACTGGGAAAAAAAAGTGTTGAATTTAGTTGAAATTAATTTGGGAAATTAAATGATTTATGTTTCTGAAAGTTGGCTATTTTCTAGCTTGCTTTGTTTTTCTAAATTAATTCATTTAAAAAAAATTTTTTCACATTTACCATTTTATTGTGATTAGTTTTGTGAGGATTCTGAATTTGTGTTTACGTTAAGTAGTTGTGTGGTTTTGCGATAAAATGGCACCAAAGACAGACTTTTTTCAAATTAGCCTCTTAATTGTTTTATAAACTAAGATGGAAACCACAAATTGAATAAATATTTTATTTCATTAAATTCACACGCAAAAAAAAATGGAGATGTCACACATCCCCAAGATTCAAATAAGTTTACATGGACTCCAAATTCCAGTGACATTTTTTTTTATCACGGCTGACGAGGATGCATCTGTGACGCTATATAGAAATATTTGCATAAGGCACTTTTCTGTACAAGGGCGACGGCAAAGCGTTTGGAAAGCGGGCTCCACTCTCGAAAAAAATGTCAAGTGCCAATTAGGAGAGGTTTGCCGCCCATTCATGGTGCAAGCGCTCCTCCCCCTCCTGTCCCTCTGCCTGCCGCCCACCGTGCTGTGGGCCCCAACTCTCTCACACTCCCGAGTCACCCCTTTTTTTTTCTCCGTCTTGCCACCAAATCTTCCCCCGGGTGACATCGCAGACAAAAGAGGCAGACGAGAGCGCCCCCTTGGCTCGTTAGTCACGTCGCTTTGTTGCGTCCTTTTCAGGGACGTGATGGGCTGTCGTGTACGTTAGCATTATGGCTAACACGTTAACCTTAAAAGTTATGGGGGGAAAAAAAGCCTGGTTGTGTGACATGCTAGGTTTTGCTACTTCGGCAACCTTAAGGAATTTTACCAAAGCAATTAAAAATACAAATGTACTTCAAATTTGGGTATTTTCCACAAACATTTAAATATGATATATATGCAACTATGCAATTAGACTCATTTGTGCTTTGTCATATTGGATGCCTAAAATCACCAAATTAGCATAATTGCCATATTAGCCTAGCTTGAACTAGCTACATAAATCATAATGATTTAGCCATGTTAGCTTATCTTTGAGCTACCCATGTACATTTATTTGTGAATGCCCAAATTTAATTTGTCAGCACAAATAACATGAATTGAGCTGTGTTAGCAAAGCTTTGTGGTAG
This sequence comes from Syngnathus acus, assembly GCF_901709675.1. Classification (NCBI taxonomy): domain Eukaryota; kingdom Metazoa; phylum Chordata; class Actinopteri; order Syngnathiformes; family Syngnathidae; genus Syngnathus; species Syngnathus acus. The sequence continues at coordinate 12,969,646 of NC_051101.1, read as the reverse complement.
CTAACTCGAGTAGTGACACACAATTTGTGTGGTAGCTAACAACAAACTGGACTCAACTAGCGACTCACAATTTGTGTCATTTCTAGACAACAAAAATAGCGACATGACGTTCCAAGTTTGCCCTAGTTTTCAGCTACTTGGTCATTTGTGAATCACATGAATTGATTCAGCCTAGTTAGCTTAGCATTTGGCTAAAGGGCAACAAACTGGAGTGAATTAATGAATGACAATTTACGCCAAAGAGAAAATTTGGCTAATTCCGCCATGGCCTGCCACATCCCACCACTCTGACTTGTACTTTGCTTCTATCTTCTCCTCTTTTTTTCTACCCTTTCATTCATTCATTTATCCACTCAGTCAGTTGGCGGCGTGGCTTCCGCCCACTCCTCTCTCCTCGGCTCTCACACGCTTGGATGTGATTTGCATGCATTTGCATAATGAAAGTCATTTGCATGCCGGGGGGCAGACTGTACCATGAGAACACACATGAAAAGGTGTGTGTGTGTGTGTGTTGATGGGAAAATGGCCTCTGATCTTTGCTTCTTCTGTGCAGGCTAACGTCGGCCAAGCTGAAAACGACGAAGAAGGAGGAGGAGGAATCTCCTCATCGTCCACCTCGACTCCCCCTTCCTCCTCCTCCCCTTCTCCTTCCTCCCGCCGTCCTCCTTCGTTCCATCCCGGCCACGCCGGCCCTTCTTCTTCCAGCTCGCCACCATCTTGACGACCCGCCGCCGAGTGCAGGTATCAAACCCGCGCCGTCGGCCATCTTTAATCACCACGTTGTTGTTGTTATTTTTAATTGCCCCGCCGACGGGTGGGCGTGGAGGTGGGCGGGGTGTCTTTTTTGTGCCTTGGTATTAAATCACGGGGCGCTTCAATGCTTGTCTCTCGGAAAGGCTTTCAGAGGGCATCTGTGCGCCACGGCACCATCTTTCTTTCTTTGGGTGCCATCCCTAAAGGAGGCGAGGCACAGGTGCCACACACACACTCGCGCACACACACACACACACACTTTAGTGTCCTTTCTATTTTAGTAGTATTTTGACTTAAAGATTAAAATATATATATTTTTTAAATTAAGTCAGTTAAAAAAAATGTTAAGGGTTTAAATATATACAGTATTGATTTTGCATTTTTTTCTGTCATTTAATTCATCTTTGAAAAACAGTCAGGACCTGAAAGCAAAAATAATCGAGTGTAAGTCTCTCTAGAATAGCCTTTTTTATAATATGCAAGGTTGTACAATTCCACCATTGTTCCCCTTGCATGTGTGCTGACTAATTATTTAAACCTACCTAAATCCTGCTTGTGCTAATTAGCGGACGTTTAAACAATACGCCATTATGTCCTTGCCATACAACCGACGCCATTTTGCTTCTATCCTTATTAATATTTTCACTCAGGTGGAAAACATTTAACGTTTTTGTCCTCTGTTTTAGCAGCTTTGTGGAGTCACTGCCAGTTGATATTTACTGTAAAACGGACACAAATCAGCACCCCAATAAACTGCATATTTAAAAATTAAAATGTTAAACGATAGAAAAACAAAAGTCTGGTAGGTTAATGCTAGCCTGCGAGGCTAATTGGAATTAACATAGATGTTAGGCTAATTGCGGAGCATACAAAAATACTCAAATTCACTGCTGCCCAGCATGTTGTGGCACAACGTGGTACTACAATGACAGCGATTCCAAATTGGGTGCTGTATACTGTAAAACCCTGAAAAAAACGATGGCTTAGAAATCTGCGAGCTATCGTCTGGGTGTGAACGATGTACCGCAATCGACTTAGCGGTGAGCTAACCAATGGCTAGCTGGCCTCCTTTTAACAGGTGGTATATTGAGCTGAAGGGTTGGGAGTGGAGGGGGGGGGGGGGGGTCTCAGCCGTCGTCAATTTATTGTGTAAATTATGCAGAGCTGAAAACAAAGCATCCACGGCAGACAGTGGAGTGGCGGCGCGGGCTAATGAGATGATGAGGAGCCTGGGAGCTGGTTGAGGTTTTTTTTTTTTTTTGGAGAGGGGGGGGTGCACGGCCAGCAGCTTGCGTCTGGATCTTTGTGTGTAACAAGGGGGGTCTGGAGGATGACTGGCAAAGAGGGGGCACACATCGTCCCTCCTCACCAGACTGCAGCTGCCTTGGGAACCACTGTGGCAGGGGTCCCCCACCCCACCCCGCCCTCCCTCTTAGGAACTGGCACGTAGGGGCCCCCCAAAAGTCTGGCTGCGGGCCTGGGGGGCCTGGGAAGCACTTGAAGTTCACGGCCAGACCTCCTATTGAGCTGACAGTCTGACTGTTTGCTCAATCGGGGCCGCCTATTCAGGGCGAAGGGGTAGGGGGGGTTCACGGGACATGGTGGGGGTACGGGTGGAGCGGGGTACCCACGATGAGACACGGTAACTATTCACACGGGGAGAGTGACGGCATAAATAAGACGGGAGTGAATCCAGCCTGGAAGTTTGTATTGTGATGCTGGTTTACATTGTTAATTAGCGGCGTGCCTTGCTCTCACACACACACACACACACACACACACACACACACATGCACGCGCAAACACACACACGATGTCATCATCCTCAGCGCTGCCACATGCTGCGGCAGTAAATTGTCCATTTAGTAGAGAATCCACTGTAGGTCTCTTTAAAAATAACTGCAACATTAGCTTGTAGCATTAGCCACTTGATTGCTGCATCCTGTAAGTGTGGAAGGCCGAAAATGAGTTCAAATAAAATCAAGTTCAAAGCTTTATTTGTGATACTGTAAAACAATGTCGATCCTGTTACTGGATGCCTGCAAGTGTACCTAATAAAGTGTCCTTAGTGAAGGGTGTTAGCAGGATGAAAGTGGTCGTTAAGGCGACTGGTACGCGACGAGGCGCTAATGCTAAGCGCAAGCATGTGATGGCGCCTTTAGCGACGGCTCAGACCAAAGCGTCTTAATAACAAGAGTCGGGTCAATCAGGGCATAGCCGTGTTCTGATGGCTTGATAGCATCCAAGCTAGTAGCTAACAAACAGCTAATGTTTCCTGGATGGCTCGTGGTTAGTACAAGATGCTAACGTAGCCATCTCCATATTTAATCTGTTTTCCTTTTTGCTTGTTTTAACCTTGTCATTTTTGTATTGTCAGGTTGGCGGTCACCTGAGCGGGGAAGATTCCGGTCACCCGGATGCTGCTCGGCCAATCAGAGCGAAGCAAGAAGTTGATGATAATTATAATAACGCAAAATAAATTCATAGCGTTCATACGAATGAATGAATCTAATCATTAATGAGCGGCGGTGTCGCCGTCGCTCGGACTGGTGAATGTGAGACCCACGCCAGCAGTGAATTCTACTGCACTGTGATTGGATAGCTCGTGTGTCAGCCGTCGCACCGGCCAATGAGAGCTGTCGTCTTTAAACTCTATGCAAACACTCGATTTACTTCTGTCATTGCTAATTTCCTTTCGGCCTGTGAAACAAACACGCCCTCATTTCCTGACACACTCACGAACATATATTAAGCACTAGCACAGCCTAATTGGCTCTATATTAATTTTTCGGCAAGTGGCAATCCCCCCCCTTCTATTATTAGAATTGATCATCTATGCAAATCTTTTGAAATGTGACTTTAAATGGTCCCAATTCAAGGGGGCGCTATTTGGAATAATCCTCCAATCACGATGGTTGTTTTTTATTTTTATAATTCTTTTCTATATTTTCTGTAAGTTTGCATGATGCAACAACAGCTGTGTGTGTTCACCAATGTGCCTTGTATGAAAACTGTGTTGCAATAGTATTAAATGTTTACAATGAAAACAATGCAACTGTGACTTGAAGTTAAGTTTATTTTTTTCAATTGTGTATATGTATTTCTAAAATAGCTATTAAATATCTAAACAAGAATTTAAAACCTATCAAATATATCTAATTTCAACAAGTATTTTTAAAATATTCATTTAATTATTCAAACGAACATTACCACTGACGAATTAAAAAAGCACCCAATAGAAGCGGATAAAGCACAAATTAAACAGATGCTGGATCACATGAACGTTTAAAATTTTAAACTGTTTAATTTTCTGTTCATTTTATTTATTTTGTTTATCGATTGCAGTGATTGTGTTTAATGCTAAGCTAATACATACAAAAACACATGCCAGAGTCCAGCAGCATGTGCATATGGACATGTTTTCCACCGTCTGACATCACATATGGCCGCCACACACGCACACACACGCACACACACGCACAAATCATTATCATTGTCATGCAAACGAGGGCACGGCGCAGTATAAAACAAATGAAATGTGCGTCTTTGCAGTACAGCTGTGCCGCTTCTTGTCTTTTATGAAGTGTGGCCTAATTCAATGAGGAAGCTTCTTAACGCGCACCCACTTCTTTACGCCCCCCCCAACTCTCCTCCCTGACGGCTGCATTTTACAAGCCGCCCCCGCTCGTGTTTACAGCGTTAAACATCAGTCATTGGCCTTATGAAGCAGAGGCCACGCAACAATTACTATACAGTACATTCTGTAAGCATAAGAAGCACCTGCTGTGACCACTAGTGGGGCACCCCAAGAGCAAAAATAAATACAAATAATATGTCAAGTAATATGTATTTATCTCCAAGTGCAAAATAATAAAAAGACTGAATGGCAGGGAGTAGCATATTAGCTTTAGCCTTCAGATTTATGAACTGTTAGCCTGCTAGCATAATCGTCACTTTGAAGTAGGTAACAAAATATCGATAAAACTGCCATTGTACTTGTATTTGGGCATCGGGTGTGGTCCGAGCAGCTCATTGGCGCCTTTGAATCACAACCTCACAACGGCCATTGCTAAGCAAGAATGTCTTCCTGGGGTCTTTTCTCTGCTTTTTGGAGGGAAACCAAGTATGGATGCCAGAGGGCTCTGTGTCGAAAAGTCATCACCTTTTTCTTTATTGTCACTTAAGGAAAAAAAGTTAATTTATTTGAGCTTTATTGTCATTTGCTTCTTCTTCCCAGTCAATGCAATGCCTCAACTTCTTTTAATCTATCCAAAATACTAATAATTATACTCTCTTTATTGCATTTGATCAAACAGTTTATTGGATTGTAAAAGCGTCTCATCAAAAAATATATTTTCTTCTTTTAACGGTACACAACTGAGCTGTAAAAGCTGCCGTGCTTGTAGTCCATTAGGAAAAAAAAGAAAAAAAACAATAATCATATTTTAACAACATTATTTGTTATTTTTATGGGAGGCTTTATGTACATTTTGAATGCAGGATGCTGCACTTTCATTAGCTCAAGCATTTTAACACATCTCTGAGTTTGGAAATGGCTCCCCACTGTATAAAAAAATTAGGTAGAAGTGAATGTGCCCTGAGTTGACCACATGAAGTCAGTCCCGTCAAGACGAAGACGCCAACTATGATGGAATGTCGAGTAGTCACCGGTGAGCGGGGGGCCTCTGAAGCGTTTCCCCTTGTATGCCATGTGACAAGCCCGCCCTCTTCTAAAGTAAGCCCCTCAAAATGTGCAAAAGACAAGTTTAGGGTGATGTCATTCATATGCAAAGCAGTGTGCGTGTTGCTGGAGTGGCTCATATGGCACGCTTTGAAGGACCATTACGTTACGTGACCATTATGTTTCATTTGGCTCTCAGCTGCAGAAAGATTGCAGAAAAAAAAGATTGCATATTAAATCATTTGGTGGTGGGAAGTACAAATACTTTGTTACTGTACTTGGTAGATTGTTGTGTGTTATATTCTCAAACATGCCCATTCATAATAGAATGTGATTATAAAGGTGCATAGTGGTGATAAATAGAAGGCATTCAATAGAATAGCAGTGCTAGCTGCACTAAGCTAGCTTTAGCACTATGTGTAAACTGATGTTAGCCAAAGCTGCTATGTTGAACTTGTTAGCATGACATATTCTTTATAGTGTGTGAGAATAACACAAAGTGTTAACGCTTTGAAATTGTATTTTTACTGCCAATTAAAAGTGAAAGAGAGGTGGCAAACGTACCTGTCAAGTCGAAATGTTGCCCATTCGCCGTTGCTTCAGATCGTTGCTAGCATCCTAGATTGTTGCCAAACTACTTGTCAAGATTTGTGTTTTGATTATACAAAAATATTTGGGGTTATTTCTTCTGGTTTGTTTTCTTCTTCTGTCTTGTTCGTTCCCACCTGTGTTTGTCACCTTGGTCCTTTGTTTTAACCAATCAGCTGAGACGTGTAAGGGAACTCAAACAAACCAAAAAGCCCAAATTTGACATTTTACCTTTTATTTATTTTTTGCCACCATCTTGTAAAAGAAAAAAGAGGAAAAAGGAAATACAAGCTAGCATAAATCTGTGTAGTATTCAATGGGGTGTTTGTAGGTTGCTAGCACTGCTTAGTGATCACTGAGCGGATCAAGTGTTTGACCTTCACGTGACCTTTATGCACTTGCACTAATCTTGAGCAGAGAGCAAAAGTTCAAAAGCCTTCAATGAACTTAAACACGCATATTCATAAGCGAATACATTCAAACACACAGCGATTGAGTCTCCATTGAAGATGAACACGTGTTTGTTTTGTCCCCTGCGACCTTCAGGCCAGAGTTCATCCTGCCCGATAAAACAGCTCTTAACCTCTCAACATGGCCGCCGCCCTTGTTTGTCACCTCAAAGAAGAAGGGGGGGTCAAAGGGCAGAAGCGTGTTGAAATGACAAGACTGCCAGATGACCTTCGGCCTCATGTGGTCACACACTGACTTGCATGAGGGATCTTGTGTGCTTCATCCAGGCGACTTGAGCGTGGTCAATTTTCTGCGGCTTTCAGAATAAGATAATTATCGTGTGTGTGTGTGTGTTTCACCTCCTAATCTTCTTATTCCTTGCACCTCAGCACCTCACCTTGTTTCCTTACTAGCTCAACTTCTCACTTGATCCTCCCCTCACCACCTTGCCACCTAGACCTCCCTTCTCATTCTCACCAGCTCACCTCCTGTTTAAACACACACACACTCACACGTACACACAAACCGCCACGCATCACCTCTGTACACAGCTCTTTGGTTGCCGTGGTAACAAGACATCTGCATGTATGTGTGTGTGTATCCCCATTAGCAACATTCATTCTCGTTTCATGTTATATTAAAAACACCAAGATGCACACACACACACATTGTTGTACTAAAACGGTTTGTGAAGTTATGCAGTGGCTGGCGGGGGGATGGAGGGAGCTTTAAATTGGGAGCCCCCCCCCCCCCCCTTTGCTCCTGTGTATGCACGTATTTGATCCCCTCAGGTTAGTTATTGTACAGCCTAATCCGTGTCACCCCGCCTTCCCCTTCATTCAGCAGCTCTGATTGGATTACAGATTAAGTGTGTGTTATCTGTGTTGGGTGGGGGGGGTGGCAGCTGTTTCTAATATTTTGACCATTTGTGTATTTCCTCTGACTTGAACTTCCTCATGAGACGTCATCATGCGAATAAACTCGTGTTAAACAATTTTTGTAGCATGGTTTTTTTTTGGCATCTGAAAGAGAAAGATGCAGAATACTGCCACCTGCTGGTCAGGAGTATCATCCACTGTCACGTGTGTCCGTGTTGGTGGTGTTTTCATTCTTCTCCTCCACCTTTCCAATCTTACCAGCTCACAGCATCACCTCCTTGCCTATCAGTCAGGCTCGACTTTAAATAATTATCTGACGGCTAAAGTGACATTTCAAGGCTCCGCTCCGCCCCCACTCCTCCAGGGACCAGCACCTCAGGTCAAAGTTGAAGTCCATCACTTGACCTCCATGCGGATCTCCATGGCCTCCTGCAGACCGGCACAATGAGCAATCACCGCCGACAAAGCTTGATGATTACACACCCGCGTTGAGTTTCTGGGACCTTATCCCACCCCCATCCGTCGTGACATTCCTGGATAATGTCGGGAGAACATATGGGCAACCAAAACAAACAAAAAAACGTCCGTATAATGCGAGAAATCTTTTTGGAGGCAAATGCTGAAAACATACGTGAAACGAGGACGCAAAGACATTCCCGGGCTTTGACGTTACAAACCGAAGACGCGTCGCAACTCTCTGGGATGAAGCCGGTCCAGACGTGGAAGGCCTCTAATAATGGGTGCCCCTCGCTTCATTAAAACACAGACAAGGGAGGTGTTAGAAGGTTGTGGGGGAGTCCTCCAGCCTGTCTGCTTGGGAGTGTGGGAGCGCTTGTTTTTTTTTTTGGGGGGTGGGGGGTATGGGAATTGACTTTGCTATTAAATGACTTGACTAAGGGGCGAGCCGCCGCCACAATTTGCTGTCTGGCTGACACAAAGGGCGAGTTCAGAGTTCAAATAAGTGCGCCGGGTCGGAGGTGCTTTGTCATGTTAATGCCGTCGCGAACAAGTCGTCATTTTGATGCATTCAAGTTTGGACTGATTGGGAAAAAATGCGCCTTCGAATTCCATCCGTGTCCTGTCGTACTTGAGGTTGCTAGGCTGGCAGGTGAATTGTTTCAGGGGGCGGGGCCTTGTGAGTGAGCTGGAGCCCTATTGGCTGATTAGCCTGCGTGGGCGTCTTGGTCAAGGGTCAAGCTTAATTTAAAGGAGTCAAAAATGTGCTTAACACAATGAATATTGGATTCGTGGAATATGAATTATGTCGCAACATTCTTATCCATTTCAGGGGGCGGCCATTTTGCCACTTGCTGTCCACTGAAAACGACGACAAAGTGCATCACATGACCAAACCGAGAAAACAGGTCGTGAATTAAATTTTACTCACAGGAGGAGAACCTTGAGGAGAAAAAGATGGAAGAGGCCTTGCAGAATAGGCCCTAGTGGTGGAGGCCTTGCAGAAAAAAAAAAAGGAGGAGGAGGAGGCCCGGGGCGTCTGCTGGGGATCTCCTAATGGGAGCAGACAAGCGGCTGACGGAGGGAAGATGCTTAATTGGCGGCGAGTCGTGGGAACGCGTAAACAAACGGCTGCCACCTCGGACCCTCGCGCTCATGAATAAAGTGCAAGCTGGCAGCTGCGGCATCTAAACAGCCGAGAAGAAGAAGGAGGAGAAGAAGAAGAAGGAGGAAGAACAAGAGGAGATTAGCCTCGTTTTAATCCTCCTGCAGGGGCGCAGCGCACACACACACATGTATGTGAACACAACGTGTGAACATACATGCACTTAATCCTCACGCTACAAATATCTATCTGCCCCCACACACTACACTATCAGCACTGATAAGACAGTCACGCTTTCCTGCATTTCTCACACTTGAAATGGGAATTACTCTTTCATTCAGGATCATTTCTCATGCGCCCGGGCATGATCAAAACAATATTTGTTTATCACAGACATTTACAGCGCAAGGCCTTCAACGTAACTGGAGCAACAATCAATGTACAGATAGAAAAAGAATATTACAAGCATGATTTAATTGTCATTTGAATGAAATCATTTGAATAAATACATATTAGGAGAGGGAAAATATTTTAAACGAAAGCCACTGGTTCCTGCCGCCTCCTTCAAACTTTCCCTCATGACTTCCCTTTGATTTCTTTGAAACGCGGCGTCTAATAATAGACACGTCCATCACTGGGGTTAATTGGTACGGTGCAAAGGCTTTTGGTCATTAGATCAGTCCCACCTGCTCTCAACACCCCCTACCGGGCAGACCCTCCCACATCTTTTCACAAGATGGCCGACACGCCTCTTACTTTATGAGATGTTGCTATATAGCTGACGAGCTAGCTAACGAATCTAATTTTCGCCATCACTTTGAATGCTAGTCAGCTAACGTTCGCCCACTACCAAGCTAATAGTCATCAACAAATGAAATCACGTCATACTCTGTGAATACTGCCGTAAATCGATATCGTTTTTTAATATATATATTTGAATGCTATTCAGCTAACATTAGCCCACTTATACTACCAAGCTAATAGTCGTCAACTCACGGAACCGCTTTATGTTCTGTTCGATCGTGTTTATTTTAGCCAGCTACATGTAGCTAGCATGTAAAGTGGGAGCATTCTGAAATGATAACTTCCTGTTTCTAACCAGCTTATGCTTAGCTAATGTAACCAACAATGTAGCCCACTCATGCTATCGTGCTAATACAGGCCAACTCATGTAAATGGGATCTGTGTGTGTATGTGGGGTGAAAGGAAAAGGGAAAGGGAAGTGTAATGTGTCCATTTTGTTCACAATGACACACACACACACACATACTCCTCTCTCGCTAAATGGACTGGCACATCTCCCGTGATGCCCCTTTTGCCAGCTTCCTGCCTCTGTGTGCCATCCCGGGAAGCACCCCCTACTCTTTCACCCCCATCCAGCGTTAACGGAGGCCATTGAAGGGCAAAGAAAGCCCCCTTTGTGGGCACCCGTTTGCTCACACACAGTTTCAGAAGCCAGCGCCAAGAGCGGAGATCCAAAGACGAGCTCGGCAAAGTGGCATGAACGGGGAACGGGTAGTTCTCGGCGAAGGGGGCATGAGGGGGACACCAAAGAAAAGAACAGATTAAGACAGAATAGAATTGTTACAAGACAAGTTTGGGCTTTTGAAATGCAAAACAGATCAATGTAAAAAAAAAAATTGTGACTAATCAGTGAAATGAACATTTGCCATGTTTTTGTCCTTTAAAACTATAAAATTGTATTAATTTAAAATAATATAATTTTAAAAGGTATCAGACTTCTTTTTGAATTGTTTTTGCAGGTTTCATAGACACAAAGTCGATATGCGGCCTGAGTGTGCAAACTTCCCTGGATTAAGCAAATTAGACAGTCAGTGTGAAGAGCGAGACGGACGAAAAAAGGAGCTGAAGGAAACGGGTGACAAACGCGAAAAAAAAAAGACAAAAAAGCGGACATGGCGCACTTTGGGCTGATTTATAGAGTTGAAATTGTTTGTGGCTGGGTCCAGCAGATGCGCTTTGAACGGGTAGGGGCTAAATCTGACCTAACGGTTTTTGTTGTCAGGGCGATGCCGCCCGGGCACTCAATGGCGTTCCGGGTGTTTTGTGTATGTGTTGCTTTTGTTACCATTCAAGTGAAAGAAACAAAACTACAAAACGTGTTTCCTGCTGTTGCGCTGCCAACATGCCCGCTTGGTTACTTTTGTTTCTGTGGAATTCTGCCACTCAGGTGCAAACGGAGCCAGAAGAAATTCAGTCGGCAACTCACATTCGCACACCTGGCGATTGACTTTTGCTCATACTAACTCACTGAATTAGAAAAATAAATAAATTCTGAATATTATGAAAGTTTTGCTTTGACCAATCAGAGGTTGGAAAAGCGATGATGTCATCAATCTGGGCTTTTGCTAATAATTTAGATAAGAAAGCTCAAAGGATTCTGAAAGTCTCGAGCAGATGAGATTGACGTGGCAACACTCTTGTAACCTTTGACCTCTTACGGTAAATTTGAAATATATTCCAAACGGACTCATGATACGAATCACCACCAAAGCAAATTTCAAATTTCCCCACAATTGTCAACGGTAACTCAAGATGGCCCCCTACAGGTGGGCTCCCATCCGTCCACCCTCCCCGCTGGGTGGCACACCGCCTCCCTTCTTTGTCCCCTCGCCAGCCTCCCGCCGCTAATGGCCGACCGCCACGGCCCGGAAACGCTCATATCCCTGCGCCGCCGTGGGAGAAAGAAAGTAGCGCCGTATTTGTCATCTGCTCGACACGCCTGATTGACTTTCACTCCGTGGCTTCCTAATTAATATTCGGGGGCCCGCCTCCTCCCGCCGCGCTGTAAGACAAAAGTGCTTTTTCTTTTTTTTGTGTGTGTGTGTGCGCGAGCACCTCCTCTTTTAATTACGCTCAAAAGGAAGCCTCGTCATGAGTGTGTACACAAACGTACAGTGTGTGCGCATGTGTGCGTGCGACTCGCTCGCTCTGTTCCACACACACACACAAGAAAGCGTGCTCATTTGTCGCCTCCATGCAAATTGGCGCCCGATGGAGATTTTGCTGGCGCCGTCCACAATGGACGGTTTGTACTGGGAACCCAATGGGAGAGGTTAGGAGGGGTTGTGGGGAGACGACCGCCACCAAATTCCCATCGTCACGTCACATTACTTTCCACCTTCCCCTCGCTCGCTTATTAATTTAGGCCAGATTAGTCGGCTGTTAATTAACCCCCCCCCTCCATCTTTGCCATCTTTGCCGCGCTTTTATCGGTAGCGAGTGAGGTAGTGTGCCCACCAAAAAAAAAAAAATTCCTTCTCATATATTGGGATCTTAACGATGACTTTGACCTGATGAATTAGGTCATAAATTGGAATGGGCATCAAAATTGCATATGAGGGGTCAGAGTGAGTGAATAAAATGACAAGAAGTTCTGGAATCGGATCAAATAGCACAAAAAGACAAAAGAACACAAAAAGCAACATCAACAAGGTTTAAACAAGGAGAAAAGGTCAACAACAAAACACTAGTCATTGCAGCAGGCCCAATGCTAACATGCTAGCTAGACTCGGCCCATGCTAGCTTCATTAGTAACTAAGTATAACAAGTATAAGTTTAAAACTCAGTATAGTAAGTCTATAATAATACATCAACCCATTTTCTGAACATAATTTTAAACAATTACACAGAATGGATGGATGGATGAAAATCTTCCCCAACTTTGCTAGCGTCAATAGCCTAGCGTGCCTCACTAGCCGCCCCCCCCCATCGAGGTCTCTCAATTAAGAAGACATGAAGCCCCTCCAGCAGGCTCCTCTCGGGCCCTCCAGCCCCGACCCGGCAGTCACCAATTCCCACAATGGCGGCCTCTCGTAGGGATGCGTGCGCTGGGAGTCAGGGTTCAATGGCGCTGGCTTGTGGAGGTTAGCGGAGGTGATGGCGTGAATGGATGCTTGATGGTGTTTCAGTGGGGGGGGGTCGAGAGGTGGGTCAGTTCCCTTTTGTTGCGGCGGTGTCCGGCGTGCCCCCCGTCACCCCTGGGGTCTTTCATAAGGAGTGTGTAATGGTGGCCTTTGTTGGTTTTTCCTGGTCTAATGGCTCCGCTGGGAGCCCTTGTTAGCGTCCGGGTTGGACGCCAGGGGACTTCGCAGGAACTCTGGGATTAAAGGCCGTACTAAATGTGATCTGACCCCCTCCCCGTGTCACAATGGTCATTCACACGTCACGTGGTCTTTTTCTCAGATCCGCTAATTGCCAAAGATTTGGTTGGTTCTCTCTGAAGGTTTTTAAATTTGGGCTTTACGTGGTCACGATATAATGACATAGAGAGCGGTCTTTAAATCAAACCAAAGCAACAAGGAAATTCAATTGGCTTATTCCAACTTCATCCAAACATTGCAGAACCAAAGTGTTGCTATTATTTTGAACTTTAAATCTCCTCTTAAAATCAACCGGCAAATGACACGTCATCAAGGCCTGACTCAAAAAATGAAAAATGTAATCCTATTGGACCTCAAACTATTTTCCTACTTCAAATAAATAATCAGCAGTTTGGTACGAGATAACTCGGTACAATCTCGGAATGCAAATTGGCGTTGATCGGTGGGAGGTCAGCTTTTCAGACAAATACAAGTGTGGTGAACATTTTGGGGGAGCATGAATGAGGTGTCGCTGCTTTTGTTGATTTGCCTTTCACACGGCTCGTCATTTTTCCACGCCGTGAAGCACTTTGGAGTGCTCGGGCACATTGGAAGCAATTTGCCTTCAGTCAAGTGGCTGAAAACCTCTCCAGCTGAACAACTTCCTGCGTTTAGTCAAGCGCCCCCCCGCTTGGCCTACCCCCCCCAAACCACCGCCACAGCCTCCAAACGATGTAGCCGGCGTCAATGGCAACCTCCCAGTGTGCTGACGAGCTGCCTTTGTTCTGGGAATAATCCGCAAGGGGGCCGGAAAAAAAGAGCAAATGGGATCGACCGATAAAGAAGTATTTGAATTGGGAAGTAAAGTATCGCTAAAGTATCCCAGGTAACCTAACCTAGCCTAATGTAACCTCGCCTTTGCACCATAACCAAAATACAATTTCTTGACATCACTAATTCAATGTAACATAACTAACATAAGAAAATAACAGAACAGAATTTATGGCAAAGTCATATGATGTAACGTAATGTTTGATTGACATTGAATACCTGCTCTTGGAGCTCCTTGGTCTCAATATGTGATTCTTTAAGTAGTCCCTGGATCAAATCACAGATAACTCCCAGCATATGTTTATATGAAAACCACTTTTATCAGAGCATGCGGATTAAAAAAAAAAATGAAACCCCCAATGGGTTTATTTACATGCAATCAAAAAAAAAAAGGCCACAGATTGGATATATCCTCTCAATATGAGCCGGCAGCTCCCATGCAGGAGGTCCCCGGGGCTCCCATTAAGCTTTTATTAGCACCTACAGCGCTGATTCAAAGGACAGTGGCCATCTTGTTTGTGAAGGGCTGCACGCAGAGAGCTGACACCTGACGTCCCATTCAAGGAACGTGGGAAATAATCACGCCGTCATCATCATCAGGAGTCACAGGTGCTGGCTGGGGTTTTGTGTTGACATGCCTTTTTTTATTTTTTTTATTTGATTGCATTTACACATTTCATTTGAAAATAGGGTTTTAAAAGGGGGGTAAGGTTTCATATTAGGGGGTTTCAAGGCCTTTGTCCTTCCTTCCATTTATTTTAACAATTAAAACCATCTGACATTTTTATTTGTACACAGTCAAGAGTTCTATTTTTACTCACGATGGCTTTTGGAGGCCGTGTGTCAATAATTATCACCATGGCTCTCATGCTCATTTCCGCCTGCATTTGAATGAGGCAGCGTGAAGCTGAATGGATGTTTGAGTGGGAGCCACCATTCAGGCAATATCTGACCACCTGACCACCTGTCCTCTATGTCCTCCGTGTCCTGGGAAAAGAATGCAGAGCTTGTTCACACTCATGCAGCCACTCTGGGGGCCAACCAGGGGCCGTCCTCGTATCAGTGCCGCCGCAGAATGTAGACCTACATATAACACTGTGATCGATATTGGGATGGCAACAAGGTTCCAAACACCTTATAAATATTTGTCTGAAAGAAATCATTTTTGGGATGCTGTTGATGATTATGACCATGCAAATCACATCACATCCATCCCCTCCCCCCCAGCGGCACTAATCATCCCTCGCAGGACGGCGTATATATCTATAACGAGGACGCGCGCTTTCTCGGGCTTGTTTGATCCCCCCCTCCCCAAAATGAAAGTGTGTTAATTAAGCGGCGAGAGACAAAGCCCATCTGGAACACTTGCATTAACCCCTTCCGCACTCATTAAGTCTTTAAGACCGAAAGGATTAATGGTGGCAAAAACTTGATTGCATTGCCTTCCTTCTTAACTACATGTAACATACACATGCATAGATTTTTTTAAAAATATTTTCTATTGGGGTCAGAGTTTTGGTGTAGTACCATATGGTGCCATAAAATGTCAAGCAGCACTGAGCTTATTTAGTGTAATCAGAAAGTTGAAAAAGATGCAATATAGGATTTAGTAATAGTCAGGAGTTGTTATCACACATTAAAAAGGTTTATTTGGACCAAAATGATACAATAATGTGTCTTTTAAAAAAACATGCTAGGAAGGAAATGGGAATATTCAGAGACTAAAAAACTTAAGGGTCAATCAAAAATGACAGGAAAATAATATCAAAGAAAACCCCCAACCCAAGGAATAATACAAAAATTTTAAAGCTGCTCTTTGGTGTGGAAATTCAACAGTAAGCATTTATATTGTGGCCGACAGTGGAGATTGACTGGCATCGTCTCTTAAAGAGGCTCACTTCCCACGCAGGCCTGCAGCACAGCGCCATCTAGCGGTGAAATCCGGATGCTGTTTTTCTTCGAAAATGTCCCAAAGGACTGGCAGTATGACCTTTGTGTGTGTGTGCGTGCGTGTGTGTGCGTGTGTTTAGCTGTTGAGTTTCTCGGTCTCTGCAGAATGGACGACAGTGGTCAGTTGGGCTTCGTGACCCTCCTCGTCACCAGGAACCTGAAACAGACCACACAAAATTTAAAAAAAAAAAGGAAAAAGAAACATTTGTAATTACAATGTATGAAACACACTGAAAAAAAGGTAAACACGTTACATTTAGAAATATCACCGCATGCAAACTTTAAAAATGCAAAAATATTTTAAGCAAGTACTGTAACCATAAAATTCAATTAGGGCAACACAGTGGCTCCTAATGTGTCAATTACGCAACACGTTCTAAAGCTGATATGACGTCATTTCATTTTCCGGTAAATGCCTTTAATCCATTTACTGTGATGCAGCACCGCCACCTACCGGTCTTATTTGTTATCGTCTTAAATATATTTTTACCTCACTAGTAAAAAACATTTGAGCGCACTAGTGACTGTATAAAATGTTTTCTTATCTTTGTAAATATTTTTCAGAACTTTTATTTCATGTCCACTCACCTCCCAATAGATGCTGTCTTCGTAGCAAAGGGTGTCAGGAGGTGCACCGAAAACGGGCAACTTCATGATGAATCCTGACAAGCCAAGATGGTATTATATTATTATACTTGACATGTCAAGTAAGTGAACTGTAATGTGAGCCTACCGACGATGAGCCCCCCCAACAGGGCCATGCCCAGGGTGACCGCCAAGGAGATGGCCTGCCGGACGCCCTGGAAAGACGCTTCCACGTCGCCACTCGCCACATCGGGAAATACATCAGCCATGCTGCCAGAAGCCATCACGTGACCACCCAAACAGCGTCCCCGCCGCAAGATTGTGAGAAATGCCGTTTGAATTTACCCTCCTCCATAAGTGTCTGAGGAGGCCACGGCGGCGGTGACGGCTCCCACGATGGCACCTAGAATTCCGGGCATGCCGTGGAGATTGTGAACGCCGCACGTGTCCTGGATCTTCAGCTTCTCCTCCAAGATGGGCTGAAAACATGACACGCACACCTCAGTTCAGGTATGACTGATGGGCACATTAGCACCATCTAGTGGACAGACTGTTTACTTACAGAGAGGAACTTGAATCCCAGCACAGAGATGATTCCAGCCAGGAATCCGACGATCATGGAGCCAAACGGCGTGAGCATCATCTCCCCCGCCGTGCCTGCAGCCACACCACCAGCCAGGGCTGCATTTTGGATGTGGACCTACAACAGAAGAAGGAAACCATAAATTCACCCTTTGTTGAAACCCTAACTGTGGTCCTCAGCTAGTTACAACATATTTCAGCTTTTCAGGTGGGGGGGAAAAAAAATCACAAGAATGATGCCCACATCAGATAAGCTCCGCCCACATCGCACCACCTGCTTTATCAGAGAAGATCAGTGAATGTCGATTCCTATCAGAGGCAGCACGGCGCCCGGTGACTATCAGCTTTCGTCTCCACTGACAACTCGCCGAGCTTCTGACGCGTTTACTCACCATGTCCAGCTTTCCGTCGTGCGCCGTGAGGGCCGACATGCCGTACGTGGCCAAGGTGCACGCGGCCAAAGAGTAGTAGGTGTTCAAGGCGGTACGGTGCTGGTCGTCGCCGTGGGCCGTGACGGCCGAGTTGAAGCTGGGCCAGAACATCCACAGGTAGATGGTACCTGTGGTGCAATCACACAATGGCTGTGTCAGCTGCATGTACCGTAATTTTCGGACTATAAGTCGCGGGTTTTTTCATAGTTTGGGTGGGGGGGCGACTTATACTTAGGAGCGACTTATATACATATATATGGGTTTTTTTCACTTTTTTGGGCATTTTATGGCTGGTGCGACTTATACTCCGGTGCGACTTATAGTCCGAAAATTACGGTATTTGATCTGCTCTACTAATTAACGGTTCATTTTACCGATCATGGCGAAGAGGTCCGAGTGGTACACCGAGCTGTTCCGATGTTTGCTCTTGTCCAAGTTGGGTCGGTAAAGGACTCGAGCCACTACCAACCCAAAGTAGGCGCCGAAGGTGTGGATGGTCATGGAGCCTCCCGCGTCCTTAGCCTGGTTAGAAGATAGTTTGTCTTCATGGAGCAGTTCTAATCAGGCTTGGGTTGAGGCCCAAATGTGGATAATAGTGAAAAAACTCACCCCCAGAAGTGAGAGCAGGATGAACTCATTCACCGCAAATAGGATGACCTCAAATAGCGCCATCACCAGGAGCTGGATAGGACTGGTTTTACCCAGAACCGCTCCGAAGGAGATCAACACGGAGCCCGTGCAGAAATCAGCGTTGATCATGCTGGAAAGAATGGCAGGAAAAATTTTTGGGAAGTAGCGTTGGGAGTTTTTGTCAATAAAAAAAAAAACTGCTTACCTCTCAACTCCGATGTGAATCTTTCCGCCGTGCATGCCGTGAAAGAATCCTTGCATAAGCGTGGCCCACTGTAGCGCAAAGGCGGCTATCAGGAAGTTGAAGCCCACACTGCTGAAGCCGTAGCGCTGCAGGAATGTCATCAGGAAACCAAAACCGATGAAGATCATCACGTGAACGTCCTGGAAGCCTGTAGAGACACATTGGATGTGACTTGATAGCAGCTGGCGTTCCACAAGGCTCACTTCTTTGCCTGCTAACGTTTTACTTTGCAAATTTTTTTTCCCCAATGATGACTGGATATAAAATGATTTAGAATCTCTAATTTGAACTCTTACTGAAGTTATAATTAACTATACTGTGACACTAAATGTTCCAGCAAAGCAATAATAAACGGTCCAGTGGCCACCATCGCCATGGCAACAGTTCATTGGCACAATTAATCACACTTGTGAGTGGTGCCAGCATCCCCCCTCTTGGCACCAAAACAAAATGCATGCATAAACAACACCTAACCAAATTCAATTGTAAAGTTTATATCCCACAAGAACAAAATCGAGCCACATGCTGCTTCACCAAATCGAACATTATGTGTTTAGGAAGCGACGGTTGACCTGTTGACCTCTCTGAATTTGCGAACGCAAAAATTAAAACACGCTGAATCGTGAAGATCCCTTTCATTTCGCGTGACGGCCAGGGCGTCGTCTTATCTCCGGTGATGCAATCACGCTAAACATGTGACCATCTGACAACTAGTAAAATCTAAGAAACCAGGAAGGCGCCGGTGTGTCAACACTTGATCTTATCTGTGAGGACAGGAGCCTTTAGAAAGTCCTAGATTACATATTACGAGTCATAACATTATAAACGACATTCTGAAAAAGAAGCACAGATTAAAAGAAGCACGACAGAAGAAAAAAAAATGTGCTCGAGAGATACGGGATGGAAATGCTGAAGGAGAAATGTTTTTAAAAAAAAAGACAGATTAAAAAAGGCTTATTCCACCCCCAAAATATAGATTTTTTTTTTTTTTTGCCTTGCCAATTTTAATTAGAAAAATTGTACTTTAGAAAATTGCTTCTGGTGTACCCACTTTGGCCACTAGGGGCGTAGTCATACCGTTTTTTTCCATCGTTAACAAGATACTTTGGATATTTTTCTAAACTCTTAACACAGACTCACACCTACAAAACACAATTGGCTAAATGGATACTTTATTTCCTCCAAAACACATTTTGTTAAATATATATTAACCAATTTTCAAATTAGAACACATCTTTCTCTGCACACATTACCAAAAGAGTAGAAATCGGACTCAAAATGAAATTATTCTGTCAGAGAATAACACTTGTTTTCACTTTACGTGCCGTCCTTGAAAGGTTTCAAAATACTGGCTATTGTTGACATGACACAAACCGCATAGACTTTTGTGTTTTTGTTTTACACGCAAATCCATAGCCCACTATTGACATGCTTTGTCTTTACACAATTCTTTTTTTTTTCAGAACGTTTGTTCAGTTTGCGTAGAGGTCACCTGTATCACATCAATGTTGAGAGGTCAAAGGTTGAGCAGCTTGAGTTAGCTCATTAGCACAACGCAGATGAAGACTGCGATAAGACCAAAATGTTTGTCTCTCGACATTCTCATCATTCCCCCCTGCAGGAAAGTCAGATAAGCAACAAGTACTCACTCGTCACTTTGACGGACATGTTTGAGTGTGTCACATGATGCAAAAGGCCGCACCCCTTGAAAGGACTACATTTGACCTGTTCAATGAATCATGCTGTCAATCATCTTGTTATGCTTTTAATTGGTTATTAAGTTGATTATTTGGACTCTTGTTTTGTGGCAACGCATTGTCCTAGTGGTTATCAAATCTGCCTCACACACATTGAGATTCAGGTTGGAATCTCTCTTGCATTTTGTATGCTTCGAAAAAAATGTGAATGTAAATAAATTGTCTTCTCAATGTGTGTTTTACATTAAAGGCTGCAAATGTGGGTCAACTTTAGCGTTCAAATAAAAAAAGAAGACAACAATGGATCATCTTGTTTAAATTAAAAGAGGGAAGAAAAAAGGCTTCGATGAGTCGATGGAATGAAGTCCATTCGATTCCAATTAGAGGCATTAAAAGTAGGTCGGAAATCAAAAGTCCTTGGGATTTTTGAAATACTTTTGGACCAAACAAGAAAGGTGACTCACTTGGATAGCGGTAATAGAAGTCGTTTTCGTAGTCTGAGCGGTTGTGGCTGTGCCATTCCTTGGCGTCCACATCGTGGTCGTATTGGACCAGCACGCCGAAGAGGATGATGAGGATGATCTGCAGGATGAAGCAGACGATGGGCAGCTTCAGACGCATGTTGGTGGACACGTCCGTCATTGTTGCTGCGTCCTTCCTGGATTACTGGAGAAATGTGGACCTGCTGGTGTCGGTGCAGCCAGAACTGCCAAAATCCTGAGTGTGTGTGTGTATGTGTGTGTGTGAGAGCGAAAAGAAATAGATGAGTGAGCTTTTCTTTCATGTGAGTTTTAAAGTGTACACACCTCCTCTAGTAAAAAGGCGGGGTCACCTTTAGCCCCGCCTCTGAGTAGCTTGCAGGTAAAGTTCAACTTTGAAGCTTCTTATGGGGAAGCATTAAATTACTTTTATCTCTAGTTACATAAGAACTTCTTCATGTTTATTGGTTGGGTCGGAATCTGTCTGATTGAGGTGGTCTTGAATTAGATTTATATTTTCAAAAAACGTTTAAAAGTATTTTTATTTGATTGAGCAGTCAATCCCTGCATACTCAAAGTTCAGCACCAGTTCAGTTTTTAAGAAAAATTTTTTTTTTTTTTGGTGGGGGTCCTTCAAATTGATGCATGTCCTCAAAAAGGTCTTAAATTTGATATATAAGAAAAAGTACAAAAGTGCAAACTACGTGTGCCGTTTTTTTTTTTTTTTTACCAAACAGCAGCAGTTCGATAAGAGATGTCAGTCAAACCAATATCAGCCTCCTCATCTCCCCCCAAGGGCTAAGGCAAGAATGTTGTTATGATTTGGAGGAATGTCAACTATTACCTGGAAAGAGAAAGACAGGGAGCATATCACACACACCTGAGGGACACCTTCACCGTTTCAGCCAATCAGAGGTCTTGAAAATAAAAAAAATCATCTTAAATTTGGTGGTGGTTGTTTTAGAAAAGTATTTAAAGTACAACAAAAAATGGCTTCAAATGGATCCAAGAGCCTTCAAAAATGATCTTAAAACATTGTCATAAGATATGTATTTCAATTGTTTTTTTAGATTACCACTTGGAAATATTTTTAAAATAATACATTACAAAAAAAGTGGCTTTAAAATGTCTCTTCAAGGCCTACGTTTAATTTTAGAGACCACGAAAATATCTTGAGAATTCAAAATATGTCTTTATCAAAAATGATTGAAGCCGCCTCCCCCCATGACCCGGTTCAGCCAATCGGAGGCTGCAGAAAAAAATCATAATGACAAAAGACACACTCCTTTAACTACTGTACAGCATTTTTTTTTTTTAATCAACAACGCTAATCTGTCTCGTGACAACTTTGGCATTTTGCGAATAAACTGTTCGCTAGGTGACACCTCGAGTTAGTCTTGTGATGACACACGTGCACAAACACGCACACACATGATGCATACCCGCCCCACATGACTGATCATACCTGCAGATAACTCAAAGTATTTGCCCTTACTACTTTTGTAACAATTGTTATTTAATTGCTTACATTCTGTTGAATGAGTTTCTTAACTACCTATTAATTCATGTTAACTCATACACGGTGCGTATTTTATGTCGTTCTTGTAACAGTGTTTCCGACGCTAGTTTAGCGCAAATGCTAATCAGTTCATCAGTACTAGGGTGGCCGTCTGCAGGGCCTCGGTACTGACAAGACAATCTCTTCATCTGAGGTATCAATGGCACCAAAAAAAGAAAAAAGATAAATACAGGTCCGGGCATGTTTCTGTTAAATAACACGAGAACAACAGAAGACTTTAATGGAACATTAGACAAAACAGTAAGTTCAATGTGAATGAAGTTTAGTAACTTCTGGTATGTTTGCGTTCATGCATTTGTCAAGTATGTCAAGACAAGCAGAGGAGCTGCATGTTGCTGCAGGAAAATGTGTGACAGTGAGCACCCTCAAGCTTTCAGCCAAATGTTTCTACCGCTCTCCCAAGAAAAGAACGTTTGACTTATTGGCCGTCATACGCCGTCGACATGCTTCATGACCTCCATGCTCGTCACGCCTTTCATCATTGGCGTCACGCATGGCTTGAGCGAGCCATCCGGCAGGACGGGACCGGGAGTCGCCCTATCGGTCTGGCTCATCTGGCCCGAGTGGGCCCCCCCCGAGCGACGGCCTGTCACAGCAGCGCCGCGGCGGCCTCTTGTTGAACTCAACGTCTTTGAGGTTGTGTTTCTCAAGCCGTCTTGAACGACTGTACCCGACTCACAAAAGATTTACGGTGGCGGACGTTCGGATTCAATTTCAGGAATTCATTTCAAAGGCAGTTAATTTGGAAGGCGCTGTAACCTTTACAGAGGAAATTCATTTGACCTTATCGAAAGATTATAGTGAGAGAGTGAGAGAGAGAGAGAGACAGTGAGACAGATAGCAAGATAGCTTGCTAACTAGCTAGCATGCTAGCAAGCTAGCAACCTAGCTAGCTAAGTAGATAGAGAGAGAGAGAGAGAGAGAGAGAGAGAAAGAGCAATAGACAGATAGCAAGATAGCTTGCTAGCTGGATAGATAGCTTGCTAGCTGGATAGATAGATAGATAGATAGATAGATAGATAGATAGATAGATAGATAGATAGATAGATAGATAGATAGATAGATGGATAGATGGATGGATGGATGGATGGATGGATGGATGGATGGATGGATGGATGGATGGATGGATGGATGGATGGATGGATAGATAGATAGATAGATAGATAGATAGATAGATAGATAGATAGATAGATAGATAGATAGATAGATAGATAGATAGATAGAGTGCAGCAGGATGTTTTGGGGTGAATACTAATTGGAGGCCAATAAAGAGGTTCATTGATAATGAGAACAATGGTTAGGCTATACAAAAAAGACTCCTATTATTTCCTCTTGTGTCCACCTCAGAGTGTGTGTGTGTGTGTGTTGTGTACACACAATGAAAGTATCACAATGCGGTCGTTGTGTCACTGAGCCAACACAGCTTCCTCTCACCGAGCGGCCATAAAGACGCAGCGTGAATGGCAGCGTCAGTGCTGGCTGCAAGTTATCACGCTCTAATGTTTATTCATTCAGCCAGATTGATCTAAAGTCGGGTTTTGAATCATTGACAAGGAATTCTGGTGTTAAAGGTGCTGTCCAGTGTCCAAAGGTTTTCTGTGGTCTCATGGTTTCTGCTTGGACTGGCACAACACAAGCGAAGAACCGCAAAGGTCCCGCCCTGGTGGTCATTAACATCTGGAGGATGACAATGGTGCTCGCTTGACCAGCGTGAGGGGGGAGAGAGAGCGAGAGAAAGGGCAAGACCGAAGTGACGTGCTTGAGGACAGCTGAACATTCACCACTTGAATAAACAAGCAAGCACGGGAAGACTTTTGGAGATTTAAAGGATTTCTCAGCCAAAATGGACGAAACGTCAACAAATGGGACCACTTAATGGAGAGTCAGAGATCTTCACCATGTGAGATATCGCCATGATCTCTCCTTGTAAACTTCTTAAGACCAATTGTTTGTGACTTGAAGGCGCTCCGTGTGGATTTTCCATCATCATGAGTTCCTCCCTGGTTCTTCTGGTGAGCTGCCTGACCACCAGCGTGGCTCTGCTTTCAGGTAAACACTGTCATGGCGCCACTTGAAGAACACCACTTGGAATCTGACGCTCACAGTTGTTGAGTCTCCTTTTAATTTTCTTTAACTAGCCAATAACATCGCCACCCAAACGGGATCTCCGTCCAAGCTGAAGTACCTCCTGGATCCGCCCGTTTACGCCGAGGTGGTCGGGCGTCGCGGCGAGAACGTCACCTTGCCGTGCATCCTGAAGATCAAGCCCGACCACTACAAGATCAAGTGGACCAAGCTGGAGCCGGGACACGTGGGCCCGGAGAACATTGTGATGATTTCCAACGCTCACGCTTTCAAGCGGCACGGTCAACTCGGCCCGCGGGCGTGGTTGCGGCGGGCCCACAACATGGACGCCTCCCTACGATTGGGCCAACTGCAACTGCGAGACGGCGGAAGGTACCGATGCGAGCTCATCAACGACATCGAGGATGAGAGCGTGGAGGTCACGCTCAGGATTGAAGGTAACCCAACGTGACCTCATCAAGGTTTGGACTGTTCCATTGTTGAGGGCTTTTTTTTTTTTTTGTCGTCAGGTGTGGTTTTTCCGTATCAGAGTGAAAAAGGCCGCTATAAATGGACTTTCCAAGAGGCTGAAGCGGCGTGCGAGGAGCAGGATGGAACGCTGGCCTCCTACGAGCAACTTTACAGAGGTACAATTTATGGCCGATGGTGTTGCGCAACATTGTTTGCATTCGATTGGATTTGGGTTGGTGCAATTTGTGTTGTGTCGCAGCCTGGACGGAAGGTCTGGACTGGTGCAAAGCGGGCTGGCTTCGGGATGGAAGCGTCCGCTACCCCATCATCAGCCCGCGCCCCGCCTGCGGGGCACGAACGCAACCGGGTATTCGCAGCTACTCGCCCAAAGATAAGAACAGAGACCACTTTGATGCATTCTGCTTTACCTCTTTGACTGCAGGTAAGTTTGGGAGAAAAAAATTCTAAAATGTTTTTAGAAAAAAAAAGATTCTTCAGAAAATTTCTATTTTTTGAAAAAAGAAATTCTCATTAAAATACTTTTTCTTGGAAAATGCATTTAAAATGAAACTTTTGCTGCTAAAAAGCTTTTTAAAATCAGAAAATTAAGATAAAATAAAAAAATTCTTTAAATAACTACCGTAATTTTCGGACTATAAGTCGCGGTTTTTTTTCATAGTTTGGGTGGGGGGGCGACTTATACTCAGGAGCGATTTATATACATATATATGTTTTTTTTTTTCACTTTTTTGGGCATTTTATGGCTGGTGCGACTTATACTCCGGTGCGACTTATAGTCCGAAAATTACGGTAACTGGAATAGCACTTTCATAACGTCTTTTTCCCAATTTATGCCATCACAGGTTCCGTCTTCTATATTGCGGGCGCATTTTCCCTGGAGGAGGCCGGGCAGGCATGCGGACGTCGGGCGGCCGAGCTGGCGCTGGTCGGCCAGCTGTACGCGGCCTGGCACTTTCGAGGCTACGACCGATGCGACGGCGGCTGGCTGCGAGACGGCAGCGTGCGATTCCCCATCGGTACTCCCAGGACACGATGTGGGGGCGTCCCCGAACCCGGGGTACGCTCTTTTGGGTTCCCCAATAAGACGTCGCATCTCTACGGAGCTTATTGCTATCGGTAGTCGGACAGTTGACAGCGCCATTATTTCATTCGTCCGATCAAGCATTTATATTATCTACAATTTTTTTGCATTTATATAGACAATTTTTGTGCCTAATACTGGTTAATTCAAATTTAGCTGTACGTTAAAAAAATATATTGTAAATAGCAAAGCCTCCGCGCATTTAAATGATCAGGAGTGCTGTAATATTTAAGCTGCAGAATTGTTTCATTAAAATATATCAGTGCATTTTTATTCATTAAGCAATTGGTAAATAATTTGTTGTAAATAAAAATATTGCATTTTATTATGTATTATTTTAATGTATTTGTATATGAATGAGCTTGAAAATCTGCCCATAAAAAAAATCAAGCTAAAAGGTTTTGCTCTTCCTGTTATGGCTTTTTTTAATGTTATAAAATAGAAACACACTAAATATCGGAAATAATACGAAGTTAAGTCCAAGTGCCCCGCCATGTTTGCTTTAATAAAATACATCACTTTTCGAAATCAAAAATACAAACACCAAAGCGACGCTAAAATTGCTTGTTTGTGTGACTCGGCTGTATTATTTGGATGACAGCGTATTCTTGGGGGGGTGGAGCCTAAGGTTAGTTTCTGTGCTGAAGATGTTTAGAGAGTGATTTTCTGGAGCGGGGTGCTGCTTTGTGTGTGGACCTCTACGGTGACCTCCTCCACCGCATCAGGATGGGGGCGAGCAGTTGAATTGAGTCGGAGGTCTGCATGTGAAGACGGAACATCGTTATAATTGGGTGTGCAGAAAAACTAAATGTCGATTTTTGTCCCAGTAATCACGTCTTTCCATTGTTCTTGGTGATGGCAACATGTGACTTTTTTGAGCATCCTAGTAAAAATCCAAAATGTTGCTTACCTGGCATGCACAAGATCAAGGGCTCCTCCCAGCGGCCGCTGGGCAGGCAGCTGATGATGGGGTTCAGTTTCTGGACGTAGCCGGCGTGGCAGCGGTAGCGTACCTTGGCGAAGGTCTCGTAGTGCGTCCGCGTCTTACCAAACGGCGTGGCGTTGGGAACTGTCGGAGGCTTGCCACAGGATGCTGGCAGAGAACATATACAAGCAGTCAAGATATAAGATGCTGGATTTTTTTTTTTTTAATTTAATTATTCAATTAAATGGTTTATGTGATGTAGATGTAAGAAAAAATAAAAGTGAAATAAATACACATTTTTATTTTTTTAATTGAAAATAAACAGTGCTAATTACACATTTAATATTTACTTTTTTATTTATTTATTTATTTATTTATTCAGATCCTGGATTTAATTTTTTTTTAAATGTCCCATTAATTATTCAATTAAATGTGATGTAGATGTAAGAAAAAATAAAAGTAAAATAGATAAAAAGAAATTGAACATTTGAAATAAACCGTTATAATTACACATTTAATATTCCGTTTTTTATTCATTTATTTCATTAAATTTGTTTTTACCTGATTGTAAATAAGCTTTAAAAAAAAAAGTAGCTCAAAGTCAGGTGCAGAACTCACAGAGGCCTTTCTTGCAGGTGAAGGAAAGATGGTAGTTGCAAGGCACGTCGCTCCAGCGTCCTCCGTCGTGCCAAACCATGGCGGCGCAATCCTCGCCGGACAGGAAGTAACTGTCCGGCTGCCCTCTGTGCCAGTTGTCGTAAATCTGAAGCAGAAAAAATCCGCTTTACTTACCGGAGATCCTCAAAGACAAAAAAAACGTCCTCACCAGAAGGTTCCCGTCGGACCAGCGAAAATCTCCCTCGATGGTTTTGTCGTTCAGTCCGATCCACTGGTACTCTCGATATTTGTCTAACATAAAGGAAATAAAAAAAAAATTTCTAAGAATATGAGTGTATGACACTCCAAACTCCATGAAGAACATCAGATATAATCTGAGCTTCCTGGGGGTCCAGCCCAAACACCAAGCGCCCCCTTGTCACATTAAAGGCTCATGTTGTGTCTCCTCAACAACACTTCCAAAACAAAGTTGCGAACAGAAGATTTGTCAAACCGATATGCCGGAAGACCTTCGCCTTACCATTGATGTGCTGTTGCTCCTCAGGGGACATGATGGACATAAGATGTCCACCAATGGTCCGGCAGTGTTGTTCTGCTCCCTCCCAGCTCTGCCGTGCGGTCACATGACGATAGCAGAAGCTTTGGAACTTCTCCCAGCCGGCCTCACAAGCCTCCACATCTGGAGAGTGACAAATAATATGCTTGAGGAGGCGTGCAAATTCGAGTGAGGCTGTACTTCCTTACCTGACTGGCAGGAGGCGCCGTTGTACCCGGGCAGGCAGAGGCATTTGGGCGTCTCGCCGTCGACGCATGTGCCGCCATTCAAACATGGACTCTCCCCGCATAGGTCTGCGGAGAACAGCGTCATTTGTTTGTATCAAGGACAAACTCGTTGACTGCCATTGACGGCTATAGACGTCAAAAATCAATTTGAACTGGGATGGCAGTGATTTTTTTTTATTTTACCAAGGATGACTTCCTGTCTTTCAGCCATGACCGTGGGTTCTTCTCTGTCTACAATCGGGTCAGTTACGGTCTCCTTGGTTTGGTCTTCAAGGAGACACCCGGAACATCTTGGAGGGCCGGTCTCCTCTTGTCCTCCCTTTGGTTTGCTGCTGATGCTAGTGGCTTCTTTCCATGCAACAGGAAGTGGAGAGCTGGACAACATGTGGAATCCAGACTGATGTGTGGAGGAAGTAGATGTTGATGGAGGTGTTCCGGGAACAGTTGTGTGATCTGGTGAGTGCCTCAGGTTTGATCTCCATTCTGGTTTTACTTCTTTGGTGGAGGTTTCGGTTCTAGCGTTGTCTCCATCTTTCGGTGTGGTATTCTGGACTGCTTCTTGGTGTGCCGTACTGTCCGAGATGAAGGTAAGCAGCTCCGGAGCGGAGCTAGATTGGATCCCAGAGGATGAGGTCCTGGCGGAAGGGGTCGCAGTGACTGTCATGACCTCAGCTGGTAGGATCTTGGGTGACTCTGGCGTGATGGATGCCACAGCAGAAAGCTCCTCACCTGTCCAGAAAACCACAAAGGTTCAACTGGAGGCACGGATATTTTGCTCCATAAGTGCAAGATAATGACTTACTTGAATCCAAAGGTGGCTCTGAGGAGGTGACTGAGTTGGTCTCCGTAGCAACCAAGGGGTGGGTCTTTTCCTCTTCAGACTCTGCATGATCTTCAACTGTTTTGTTGTGGTCAAAAGTGGGTGAGACAGTGGAGCTTGGTTCTATGCTGTGAGATGACGTCAAATCCACGGTACTAGCACTAGTGGGAAAAGTGCTCTTGTGTTCCTCCGAGTGGCTGGTGATGTCATCGGGTCCAGATGTTGTCTTTGTAATGAAGATCTTCAAGTTGGCGTAAGATGCTGTGTGACTTTCAGGCTCAGGATCATCCGAAGTCCACAATTCGGTCTTTCGTGGGTTTTGCGTGACAGGGTGGACCGTTTGAACCTCACTACCGGTGTCTGTTTCTGCTGTGGAGAGAAGATGGCTGACGTCCTCTGACTCAGTGGTGAGAGTAGATAGCGGAGATGGAGCGAAGTCACCTGGAGAGAAGACATCAGAGGAACTTTATACGTACTAGCCAGTGACTGAAAAGACTTGACAAGCTTTTTTTTTTTGGAATACTTCTGAAGCAGTAGACGTCATGGTGGTTGTGAGCTTCGGGGAACTCCGTCATGTTTCCTGGCGCTTCCCCACAGCGCCCTCCAGAGGTCACCATGGTGTGATGCACCCTGCCGCCCTTCAGCCACCCTGAGCCGCAGTGGTTCAGTCCCTGGTGCTGGGCTGAGTACAGTTGAGCGAGGGTGGCTAGCTCCGCCCCTTCGCTCTGGCAGTACGCCTTGGCCTGCCCGAAGGTAAAACCGCGGGGAGCCGAGGCGTGGAACACCTCACCTGGTAGATATGGATTTGTAATGGCAACTTATTTCCATAGAAGATGAAATCGAATACCTCCAATGTGGCCCACGTAGCAGTAGACATCAAAAAGTTGTTGGGGCTCTAACGTTCCAAAGGTCCTCACTCCTGGAAGTCCTTCCATGACACCCAAGCAATCCTCTCTTGGCTTCTGAACCGCATATCTGACAAGAGGCACTGCTATCAAATGGGGGATTTTTTCAAATGGATTTCAAATCGGTCTTACGTAAATTTATTTAACACTGATTACACCGAATTTTTTTTTGCACAGATTTAAAATTCAAATTTTCATACTGATGGATTTATTTCGTCCTTACCTAACCGAGCGGTCCGAGAGCCAACCCGCTCGGCAGTGCTCGTAGCCGCTGTGGTAAGCCGCCACCAGCTGCTCCGGCTTGGCCATTTGGGCCCCGATCCCCGTACAAGCCTCGCGGGCCTGCTCAAAGGTGAAGGCGTGCGAGCTTCTCGACGGGTCCCCGCGATGGAACACCAAACCTGAGTGTACGTTGACTGGATTATTCCGAGTTCTGTTCTATTTGACCCTGTATTTTACCTTTGACTTGGACCCGTGTGGCATCGTGGTCTTGGTCGGGTCCCTGCTGCACATGACAGCGATACTCGCCGGCATCGCCGTACCTCAGCCCCTCCAGTTGAAGCGTCAGGTCAGCGGGGGAGACGGCGTAACGCGGCAGCGAGGCCCGGCCCCGGTAGGCCTCGCTCACCTGCACGCTGTCGCCACGAGCCACCAGGATCTCCGTCTCGTTATCGTGGCCTACCAGGCTCCACCTGACGCGAGGTAGAGAGAGAGCGGCGTGCCGGCCGTTGGTGGCCGGGGCGGGCGGTGGACGGGCCAGCGACACCAGACACGGTAATATCAGTGAGGCGCCCAGCTCGCCCGTAGCGTTTGGACCAGATGTGATGGTCACATGTAGGAGGTTTGTGTCATCTGCGAGGAAAAATGTTATTTCGATGATGTGGATTGATTCGTTTCCGGTTATGCGATTCTACCTGACGGGTTCTGGGCGGTGGAGGATCGTGGAAGAACCAGCAGAGCGATGGCGGTCAACATGACGAGGGGACGCACCTGTCTAAAGACAGAAAAAGGTTTTTCATATTACTCACTGTATTGTTTTTCTTAATTATTGCATTGTTTTGATGTCAGCCAGAATTTTATACGCTCCCTGACATTGGTGATATAATACACAAACAGCCACCACTAAAAATCCGAAATGTTCTTGTGCCCTTGGGTTGTGTGCAATGAATCCTAATTGGTCGTAAAAATTCTCAAGAGGCGCTAACCGTAAGAGTTGACTCGAGCCATTGACTGACAAAACGACATTTACTGCCCTGCGGTTCTTTTAACTTTGTTCCGTTTTCCCAGAAGTTACCCCCTCAGTTTATTCTCCTGCTCTGAAAGAAGCTCAGCGTGTTCTTTGTGCTTTTGTGCTCAGAGAGACATTCATTAGTGCTTGTTTTTTAAACCTTCACCACTGGATTGAAGTCTGTGAAAAGCACTGCTTGATTTTGGTTTTAAGGACATGCAGCTCCAGACCACTTGGTGGCAGCAGTGCACCTATCAAAAGGTCGAGCCAGCTAATAAAATGGACAAATCTAAAAATTCATCAAAATGTTACTTTTTAAAAAAATGTCGGTTTTCTGTTTTTTAATGTGCGAATGGTGGCGGAAGAAAGGTTGCATCCAGGCAACATGGTGGTGCACCCAAACATCACAGCAGGTTGAATAGTCCCTTTTTCAAAGAGAGAGAAAAGAAAAGCAAGAGGCCAATCACACTTTGCCAGGAACTGTCATGTGAGGAAAAAAACAAATAATATATATCACTTCAATTGTACAGTTAAGAATTACAACCTTTGTTTTGTCATCGGATTGTGTTGTAATTCAAGAGCCGTCTAGTAGATAGCAAACATCATTAGCATGTTAGGAAAAGGCGTTACCTTGGGTCATTTTCAATCAACTTCCAACAAGTTGTTCATTTGTTGAAAAGTAACAATTAAAGATGCAGAACATTTTTTGTTGAAAAAAAAAAAAAAATCCTCCAAGCCACTTCTAGAGGTGACACAATTCTCAATAAACCATTTTTTTTTTATTCTTATTTACTAAGTTACTATATATATTCATGTCATGTAAATACAACAAACTATGCCTACATTAATCTACATTATTTTTCAACCTATTTTATCACGGCCGATGTATTTTTATTTATTCTCAAGGAATATTCGAAAATCTGACATGTCAATTTAACCCTCAATATGACAGAAGGGATAAACCAATGACATCATTCCAGTACGTAGATACTATTGAAATTGAATTTCTATGTATTTTAATGTATCTTAGATGTCAAAATATTAATGTCATCACATAAAATATTAAATGGAGTGCATTACTTACTTCATCTTGCTCAGGCGCAGCTCCAGATCTAGAGTCAAAGAAATGGAGGAAGGGAGGTTGGTTATGTCCACCCAGACAGCTCCGGAGAGTGGAGATAAAGGAGAGAAATGGGGGGGGGGGGGGCATGAGTGGGTGTGGAGTACCCGAAAAACTCCTCACCCACAGCTTTACTTTCTGCCTGCTGGGAAATTGCTGCTTTACAGGAACACAGGGGGGGGACTAATCTGATTAAATACTTCAAAGTATACAAGTGGGGGGGGTAAAAAGTCGGGTCAAAAGTATTTGGCCACCGACAGGACAGTTCAACGTGTGGACAGAAATATTGGGACATGTGGAGAAAGCTAAAATGTGGTGTATGGAAATATTATTAGTAATAGTACGTAGTAAAATGAAAGAAAATGTTGAGTTTGAACAAAAATATTAGGACAAGTGCAGGTATTGAAAAGTGACTTTTAATCAGTCCGAGTGGTGAGTTGCACGGCGAAAAATTTGCAACATGAACAAATTCCTGTGCAAGGCTAATAAAAAGCGAATTAGCCGCTAGCTGCACTGTATGGGGCAATTATTCAAGCTCTCAATAAGTTAACCCAGCATGAATCCATATTATATTTAAATCAAGTCATTCCACTAAACGCAGCAGGCGAGCGCTTAATCTGCTTTAATGGAGGAAATCACTCAAGAAAGAATTTGTAAAAACGTTGAGTAAGGACATTCAAAGAAGAAAACACTTTTTTTTTTCTATTTATTTTTTTGAGTATTTTTTTTTACAACAATTGTCATTATGAATGACAATTATTGAATTATTAAATGAACTCATCCTGGTCGATATTTTTACCTTACAAACACTTGCAATAGTGGAGAAACATTAATCAAAAAGTATTAAAAAAAATTTCAACTTTTTTTTTCCCGACATAGGAATAAAATAGATTTCAGTGTGATCTAAAAGAGGCATCGATAGGTGCTCAGTCACACATTTATCTGTACTTTTTTTTTTCCTAGTGAGTATACACTAAGTTATACTGTACTTATTGATCACCTTCAGCCAAACTGGAGTCAACGGCAGGAAGTGGGTGGAGCCTATGGAATGAGCCAATCAGCTACTACCACTACCCGATGCCAACTTCTTCTCCCACTCGTCCTCCACCAGCTTGTAGAGATCCATGGTGGCTCGGGCGTCTTCTACCGACGAGTGGCCGCCGCGTCCTGTCTGAAGGCGCAAAGATCGGTCGATCTGATCAGTTCATCAATTATTATCGCTTCATTCCTTTTGTGAAATTCCAACCTGGATGTCGCGATGAAAGATGGCCTTGGTGAGTCTCTTGAGTGAAGCGCAGCCCTTTTCCTCAAACCCGGCCCGCTTGTTGAGAAGCGGGATGCGTGATGTGTCCCGGGTCAAGGAGGGCGGGTGCGAGTACTGCAGGACGCGGAAGTCGTTGTGGACGGCGTGGCCGATCACTACCTTTCCCGCCAGCAGCTTCAGGATCTGTCAAAGATTATTAAAAAAAAAATCAAGTTATCCTTCAATGACGAAGGAAGTAGAGTTTCCCTCACCTCCTTTCTTGCTTGGTAAAAGGGCGTGGCTTTCCTGAGGTCCCGGGCCCGGATGCCGCTCCATCGCGTGCGGTAGTCGGTGACAGGTACCGAGGGGTTAATGAACTTGTCATACACCACGTCACCCTCGTAGGATACGATGCTGCAACGTCCCAGGTGGCTAACGCTTCCCTTGTGACCCGTGCCCACCATCTCACAGTCCATGGCGAGGAATTTGCTGGCGACCGGGATTGGTTTCGAGTGTTGTTTTGATGTTTTGGTGTTGATCACGTTCAAAATAAGCTGCTGGTGTGAGGGAGATGAAGGCTTGTTGGAGCTCCCTGCATGAGTTAAAACCTGGTTTGGTGTGGTGGAATGACAGGAGGGACGCTGAGGTGACGTGATGCTTTGCTCTGTTGTCTGTGTGAGCTTTCTTTTGTGATTTTGTTTCTTTTTGTTGTGTTGTTGGATGTTGTTCACACGCATCTTGCTTGTCGTCTTAGTTCCTGATGTTCCCACACAGGCACACATTTTGGTGTGACCTCTTCGTAGCTATTTGGTCAGATCACTTCCACTCCGACAGACAGCAGTTTAGAGGATATGAGCTGTGACAAAAATGAGAGAAGAGAAATACATTTCACATTGCGTATGCAAATTTCCCCTTAACAATACATTGAACGTCTCAATATTCAAACTTTATCAAAGGAACTATGATGAAGTGAATAGAGGCGTTTCTTATAATTTTTCTACTTTTATATTGGAAAACCACCGAATGATTATCCTTTACAACTACTGTTAAGAAGGCCTTTATTTATTAACTTGAGGTTCTGACGTCAACTAGCAGTATGCCTATGCTAGCTAATGCTAACAGTCGTACTACTACCCACAATTACGGATGATCAATGGTTGCATGTGACACAAACATACAACGGACGACATCTTAACATGTTTTAACATAAATAAAACTTCGACTGTGTTACTTTAAACGATTAAAGAAAGAAGACAAAACAGACCCGTAGCACATTGCGGACCCGGTGTTTTGAACAAACAACAAACATCTACTTCCAGGTTAAGGTGCGTTCAGGTGGAAAAGAACTTCGTATCTTCGATAACTTAGTATAAATATAAGTATGCGTTGGACGCACACAATTATGTTATTTTAATACATTGTAATAACATAGTGGAAATCTAGAGTCGTAATTTGTGTTCTGTTTGTACTGGATTTGAGTCTCCCTTTGCTTTGCTTTCAAATGCTAAGCATCTTAAATTTATCGAAAGACAGTGAACGCACCATTGTTTTGCAAAGTTAGCTTGCCGACTACCACTAAAATCATACCAACTCCGCGTAATTATCATTACAATGACTGCTTAAACTGAGTTATAATATTCCAGAGATGTATGCGAATAACATAGGGAACTCGTGGGTTAATGTACTAAGCTTTTTAACTCACGGTTTAGCTCCGAGAATGGCTCTTGTGTAGTTAGCATCGCGCTAGCTTCGTAATTGCATGTGAAATGAAGCAAGAAGACAAAATGTGGGAAACTTCAAATCTTAGTCTTTCTGCGGAGGAGCAGAAAGAGCTGGCCAAAAGAATCATTTGCTTTTTATCACAGTACAGATACCTGTCAGAGTCATACATCATTGTAAGTAACATTTATTTGAATATATGAAGTATTCCTCTCAAATTGGCTTTTTTATTGAAGGAGTTCTTCACTGAAGATTTGTGGCACAAGTTGCCAATCAGCTGGCAGTCTGTTCTGCAACATCTGACCTATCCTCAGATAGCAGAGCTGCTGCTGGATGCTGGACATGGACACAGGAGGTACACTCACACATACTGTGCATATAACAGAATCCATATTTATGAATACATGCCTTCTTCAGGTATCCACACGTGTGGCCGCTGTCCCTCTTGGCTTTCCGTGCCAGCGCTCACTCCCTCGCCTTTCCCAGAAGTTCCCGGCGGTCACCAAGCTGCACTGACGGTCCAGCCAAACCCAAAGAGTTTCAGGAGAACCTGAACCAGAGCTCGCTGCTGGCACATGCCTTCCGCAAGCACGTCAAGCCAAAGAAGCAACATGAGATCCATGAGCTGGGCATGGTACTCAAGAATATTTGTTGAACGTGTTTAAAAAAAATAATAATAATAATACATTTGTATTATTTTAATTTATTTCAGTTGGTTAAGGAACTTTGTGAGTGGACGGAGTGCAACCGCGTTGTAGATGTTGGTTCTGGACAGGTAGTATGATGTCAATAAAATGTATACAACAAATTCTGCCATTATAATCAACATCTCTCTGGCTACAGGGTCACCTGACTCGCTTTCTGTCATTCGGGCTTGGCTTGTCAGTAACGGCCATCGAGGCTGACCCTGCGCTGGTTGCCATGGCAACCAAGTTTGATGAACAGCTACTGTGCGCCTTGGACAAGGAGAGGCGGAAAAAACAGGTGATTTCAAATAAATTTGAAATTGACAGTATTATATGCTGCTAATTTTATTGGACATTTTTTAAAATTAAATATAAATTAAAACTATTATAATAATTGTTCTGATTTAATTTTAAAAAATATATTCATTTTTTAAATTACCGTATTTTTCGGACTATAAGGCGCACCGGACTATAAGGCGCACCTTCAATGAATGGCCCATTTTAAAACTTTGTCCATATATAAGGCGCACCGGACTATAAGGCGCACCATTAATGCAATCACAATATAATAACTTGAAATGGTGAAAACAATAACAATATATCAATAATGTTAATATCACACAACACACAAAATAAACATGTAAAGCTTACTTTAATAAGTACAAAACAAAACAGTCCGATAGATCAGTAAACTTAAAAAGGTAAAGTTCCATCCATCCATCATTCTCTATTTGGTCGATATATAAGGCGCAACGGACTATAAGGCGCACTGTCGGCTTTTGAGAAAATTTGAGGTTTTTAGGTGCGCCTTATAGTCCGGAAAATACGGTAAATCTTTTTAAAATTAAATTAAAAAAAAATATTATTTTTTTTAATTCTACCATACAACACATGATTAATTAGAATTGAGACTTTTCATCAAATAACATAACTGACATCTTAAATGCTGCTGTCCTTCCTTTGTTCTAATCAGAAGTGTTCCTCTGATCCGCCATCATCGGAGTCGTGTCCTCGCCACGTGACGGGTTGGGTGGACCCCAAGGCCTCCTGGGAGTCCTTCATGCAGCAGCTGGGCACAGGCCACGCTGTTGGCGAAGGTCCATTTTCCCCCCATAACAAGAGACTCCGGTGCCCTGAGGCGGCAGTCCGCGAGGGGGACGTCTGGGAAAACCTGGTCCTCACTGGTCTGCACGCGTGCGGGGACCTCAGCCCCACTCTCCTCCGCCATTTTGTCAAATGTCCTCACGTACGCGCCATCACCTCCGTGGCATGCTGCTACATGAAGCTCACCACCAAAGAGCAGCCCTTCCCTCCGGGCGTCCTCGGACTGTCACCGCCAAACCCCGAGCCCTGTGACTTTGGCTACCCGATGAGCGCGCACGTACGGGGGCTGGCGGGACACCAGTTGCCCTACAAGGCGCGGGAGGCGGCTTGTCACGCCATGGAAGACTACGTGGAGAGGCTGCGCGAGGAGAGCCCGCTGTTGAGGACGCATTGCTACCGCGCCGCGTTGGAGGTCTTCATCACAGACAGCAGGCCGGATCTGCGCAGGGCGGGAATACAGACGGTGAAGAAAGCCCATTTGTTGACTTTCAATGAGTACGTCAACTCCATTTTTTGCATACTTCATCAAAAACGTAAGGTAAAAATCCCCTGATGTTTTCCACCACTTTAGGTATGCCCGCTTGGGTCTGGCCCGGGTGGGTCTGCCCCCATCCCTGCCTTTGGATGAGGACCGCTTGGAGGCGATGCTGGCACAGCAGGGCCGGGTGGTGGTGGTCTTCAGCTTGGCGCTGCTGCTGGCTCCCGTAGTGGAGACGCTGGTGCTGCTGGACCGCATCATCTACCTGCAGGAGAACGGTGAGCCGCCAGCGCCGCCTAAACGGGTCTGCGGATATTTACGTTCCGACTCATCGTATCGTCTGCGCAGGGGTGCGCAGTCAGCTGATTCCTCTTTTCGACCCAAACTTTTCTCCGAGGAATTTTGTGCTGGTGGCTCGGAAGATTCCGGAATAATTCTTCAAAGGGTTGTACAGTATGTAGACTTCAAGCTAAGAGGATTTCCGCCTCGCTTTTTGGAGGTTTTTAAATAACATAAAACTCAGATTTTTTTTTTTTTAAACGCAATCAATTCAATTAAATCACACAGACATGTCTGTGATTTTTTATAAACGTCAATATTGGCTGTTTTGTTTTTGCATGGTCAAACTGTTGCTAGGCAGATCATCAGATGTTATTCACACAAACTCAAAACGCTTCACTATTTTGCAAGTTGTGTGTATAGTAATGTGTTGTTTTGAGTTTATTGGACCCCCCTGACCCCCCCAATACAAACACACGCACATGATGCTAAGCAGATGTTGCAAACAGGTTGAAGTCCACCAACAGCATTTGAGTAGACTTTGCATTCCCAAGCCGGGCCCTCAAAGACCACGAACCATGTTGCGTTTCTTCCTGGCGGCGTTGGTTCTTCTGCCGACCCTTCACCGGACGTTCGGCGCCAAGAACGAACGTCCCAGCTGCCGACCCCTGACCGCCTCCTTCTGCCGGAACGTGGGTTACGCGACCAGCCGCTACCCAGCCGGAGTTCAGGGCTTCAACGTGCAGCAGCTTCGTCAAATGGTGGAGACGGCCTGCTCGCCCGACATAGCCACGCTCTTGTGCCGCGTGGCCTTCCCGGAATGCTCGGAAGACGACGCCCGCGTGAAACCGTGTAAGGCCGTGTGTCACAAGGTGAAGCGAGAGTGTGACGCCGCCCTCAAAGCCAAACGCCTGACCTGGCCCAGCAGTCTTCAGTGCGACGCTTTGCCCGAATACAACTGCGTGCAAGTCAGTCGTCAATTATCAAAATGGCCGACTTCCTGTTCAATTTAGGGCATGACGTATTTCCACCAAATAATGTTTGCGTGCTTTCAGGCTCAACAACAACCGCAGTTGTCAACCTCTCTCTCGACTGATTCGGCGACAGCATGTCAGACCGTCACCATTCCTCTATGCAAAGACCTCAAGTACAGCCAGACCATCATGCCAAATATTTTAAGCCATGCCACCCAGGAGGAAGCGGGCCTGGAGATGTACCAGTTCGCCCCACTGGTAAGGATACAGTGCTCGCCACAGCTCAAGCCCTTCCTGTGCTCCGTCTACGTTCCAGAGTGCAAGGCGGGAAATCGTCTAGCTCCGTGCAAAACTCAGTGCGAGCAGGCTCGCGCCGGATGTGAGCCTCTGATGAACTCGTTTGGCTTCCAATGGCCGGCAAGTCTGAATTGTGAGAATTTTTCCACGTATTCCTGTGATCAGGTAAGGAGAAGAATTCATAGAATTGTTGTATGCTCTGTTTGTAAATATCGCTACTTGTTGTGTGTTGAAGTAGCGAAAGATTTCACATCGATGCTAATTTCCATTTGCTCGTCGATGGTGTTTCACATTTATGCTAGCATTAAGCTAGTTATGGTTTCAAACAAGCCTGCTAGCTTAACGCGACACGCCGCAAACAGAGCATGCAACAATACTCGCAAACGTAGACATGTTCCTAATAAACCCATTGTCTCCACGCAGGCTCCCGAGTCTGAGACATTAGGAACTTGCGAGAGCATCACGGAGCCCCTTTGCAAAGATCTCCCGTACACACAAACGGTCATGCCCAACATCCTCGGCCACACGACGCAAAAAGACGTCGGCATACAGGTCAAGGCTTACTCCAACCTGGTCAGCCTGGCCTGCTCGCCACACCTCAAGACCTTCCTGTGTTCCGTCCTGACCCCCGAGTGCTTGGCGGGAAAAGCCCGCTTGCCCTGCAGGACCATGTGCGAACTGGTCCGCTCCAGTTGCGAGCCACTGCTCAGGGAGTTTGGCTTCTTCTGGCCTGAGTCGCTCAATTGCGACACTTTCACCACGGCGTCATGCCAGCATGTACGTCATCGAAGTTAGCGAATAAGCAGCTATCTTCTCAATGATGTATTTTGGATGTACTTTTCAGTTTGGCGTGAGCGAGGGCGGCGGCTTCTGCGAGCCCCTCACCATCCCCATGTGCCAAGGCCTGTCCTACAACCAGACCATGACGCCTAACCAGCTGGGTCACGCCACCCAGCGCGACGCCGCGTCCAAGATGTCCTTCTTCCACTCCATCGCGCAGACCAGCTGCTCGGCCGACATCCGCCCCTTCCTGTGCGCCGCCTACGCTCCGCGGTGTTCCTTCGGTCAGGTCCGCCGCCCGTGCCGGAGCTTCTGCCAGAAGGCCCGTGACAGCTGCGAAGCGCGCTTGGTCCGCTACGGCATCTCCTGGCCTCAGGAGCTGCGTTGTGAAGTCTTCCCACAGGATGCCTGCGTCACCGTATGTATATGTTGTCGTGTCAAAACGCATGAGTTCATGCTAACGCATAGCAAGAAACGCCGTAGCTAGGCTAACGAAACGTTAGCCATATTGCAATAGTTAAGTGTTGTGTTACTCTCCGGTCTAATTTCAGCGAATAATATTGATCATTAATCATCCAAAGTTGAATTTGATATCCGTAATATTGATGATATGATTCATAATTGTCTTCTGTCTTTTGCAGGATGACGAGAAGTCAGAGGTAAACACAAACACGTCACTCACAGGTTAAACATAAAAATGATTAGGACACTCGTTTTGAATTTCTTGTGATCACAGACGATGTTGAATGCAGAGGACGTGGCGGCCAGGCTGCAGGTTGCAGGCCATTCCATCGGCGGAAAATGTCAGTTCACATTTTGTACTTGAAGGTTGTCTAACACTCATGATGGGGTTTATTTTCCCCCCAAATAGCGCTGAGCGTCAGGACTGCGCGCTTGCTGCTGACACTCGCAGACGTATCCTTCACTGGTGTGTGTTTGTGTTAATGTGGTTGACTTTCCTGAGCTGAGATTCTCAGGCAGACAAATCTGGGTACCTGGACGTGGTGGAGTTCTTCAAGCTAGACCACTATGTGGCGGCCGCCAGACGAGAGTACTTGGACCGCTACGAAAGAAGACAGCCGCCATCTTTTACTCACGCCAACATGAATGATGCCCTAACTGCACGGGGTAATGATTTTTCTACAGTATGAATCAGTTGATTATCATGTTGCTCATATATTTAAAAATACATGCATCTTAATTGTAAATATTTATGAACAAATTGCAAGGGGTGCAGGATTGAGCCCTGAGGGACGCCAATTTTCTTCCTTCTGTTTCCATCTTTCTCGCAGACTTCGGGTTGGACAGGGACAGCTTAAAGACGCTGTGGTTGGAGTACAGCAGCCAAGGGAAGCTCGACTATGATGACTTCATTGCTTTGCTCACACGGATGCAAATCCTTAAAGGTAACAAATTCAACACAAACTTTTTAACATTTGTCTTTTAATGCTCAAGTGCAGAAACATAAGAACCATTAATAACATTTAAATGCTGTTTGATTAGCTTCACTACTATTTATTTTCTACGTTATTAATATTCCAACAGATCGTTTCCAAAGTCACATTCTCAATTTGCCGTGTGACTGCCAAGTGGCCAGCTTCTCTTTCAAACAGGTGTGTTTACTGTCACTGGACACTTCATTCCGTACACAAGCCAAAGTCATCTAATATTCCCAGTGCTCACTTTTATAGTTCACTTCTAAAAAAAAAAAAATAAAAATCTTTTTAATCTGACACAATCACTTCTAATATTCCATATTTGATTGATTTTATATCACTATATTTTTATTCTTCCAGTTCATGAAGTCTGCGGTTGTCTGAGGATCATCTTGAACCGCCAAGTTTAGTAGCACCTTTTTTTTATTACAATTTAATAACTAAAGGAGTGTGACGGCTGATAATAAGTGTAAATACATTAATAGTGTGCAGTATATTCAAAATGGTGGTACGTTACACAAATTAATTGCACAGTGGAACCTTTTAAGTCAAATCTTCATAATTGGAAATCCCTAAGGTGTTGAAATGCCCTTTGATGCCACAAGAGGGCGCCATAGCACACCCAAGTAACGACAAGATGAGGGAAATTTGTGATAAACAATGCCTTAATTGTAGTTATAAAATGTGCAGTGTGTGCACATAGTGAAGGCTGCTGGTGTTAAGATGTAATTCTGGGAATGTAATAAAGTTTGTAAAGGGTGGGAACAAATTGTAGTAAATTAATTGAACCATCTTGTAGAATTTTTGCCCACATTTTTCTTTGTTAGCCAAATTATAGAATATTGTTGGACTTTCAAGGTTCCATTGTTTAAAAAAAAAAAAAAAATCATGAATAAAAAAATGAGTCTATGTGTAAAAAAATAAAAAGGTGTCCCTTCCCCGAGTCCTTTCTCACATGCTCATGGTCACCTGGATAAACTGGACAGAGAGAAAGGTGGCCATTATTGTTCGGGAGGAGAAAAAAAAAACTTATTGGCTGTATTTGCGCACTTACATCATCATATTGGAAGTTGGCGGAGCCATTATGACTTGTGTCACGGCGTCTGAAGTGATCTGAAAATAAACGTGCACAATCACGGGTAATAAGACCAATTTTCTATCCAAAGGATTCAAATGCAATCCGAGTATTTTCACGTTCTCACCGGTCAAGCCTCGGAGTCGAACGCAACAGCTCACAAAATCGTCAAAGGTGATTCTTCCATTGATGCCGTAGCGCTTCATTATCATGTTCCTAGCGTTGGGGCTCAGATTGTAACCTGCGACATAGCAAGCGATATACCTTTACCAAATCCCCTGCTGGCCACAAAAGGCATTGCAGCCACTCCCATTGTCAGTGTATCACATACCCAGCGAATGGATGGCCTGCTGCATCTCCTGACCTTCCACCGTGCCACTGCGGTCGTGGTCAAAAGACATGAAATTGTTCTTCCAGGCGTTGAGCGCCTGCCACAGGTCTTTGAACTCGTTAAAGCCCATGGTGCCCGACATGTCTCGCTGAGACGCGCCAGTCAAGGATCTCGCCGCAGCTTTTTTTCAGTTTAAGTGTTTCACGTCAATAAGGATACATCCAGCATGTTGATCATCAGTCTGCAGGTATCCATGTTGAAGGCTGGGTTAAACAAAACAAAAGAAACATTTCATAATTTAGCTCTTCATTTTCTGTAGGGCGTGATTCAAACCACTATACCAAACAATTTTTTTATTATTATTATTTCTTACGTTGATAAGTGCCAGAGATGCCGGACTGAGTGAGGCATCGTTGCAGCTCATCTGCGGAGATCTGGCCGTCCTGTCAAACCACAACAAAGAAAGAAAAAATGATTATGATCCATTTGACTCATATCCTCTCATGTTTAATTTGAATTCAATTTACTC
Source organism: Syngnathus acus (assembly GCF_901709675.1). Taxonomy (NCBI): domain Eukaryota; kingdom Metazoa; phylum Chordata; class Actinopteri; order Syngnathiformes; family Syngnathidae; genus Syngnathus; species Syngnathus acus. The sequence continues at coordinate 12,926,657 of NC_051101.1, read as the reverse complement.
ACTTGCCCAGCGACAGCCGCAAAGTATCCATAAAGAGGATCCTGCTGCTGCTGCTGCTGCTGCGGAGTTGCAAAACATTTATTTGAAAGACTTTACATGATATGAATGTTGTCAAAGTGCTGTTAAAATGCAGAGAAAAACAAATTTTTAAGGTTAAACAAATAAAAAAAACACACTAAATATTTACCTTAGCTGTTTTGTGTTTGTATTACATCTTAAAATTTTGGGCATTATTCTTAACAGTGTATCTAATACATAAAAAGCCAACTGAAAAAAAACAAACATTTAAGGTTAATTACATAAAGATAAATACGTGAAATTAAAAAACAGACCTTCTGACCTTTTCTCCATTACAGTACATGTACGGTACATTGGGTGTGTCGAGGAAAAAAATAGATCAAATATCCTTGATTCATTTAACGCATTGCTGCAAGCAAATCTATAATCAATAACCATTGATTACATAATCTAAAACTAGTGTAAGTGGTTGCAGAACGAGCTTAATATACAATTTTAAAGCATTAGTCGAATACGTTTGTAGCGGCAAGCTTGACTTGTGCACATTTCTAGCCATTTAGGTGATTCATTTCGGGTAAGATATCGATTAAGTGCAATCACAGTTCGTTTTTTGAGCCCAATCTATTGAATCTCGCTCCATTTCTGCTTCCGCGCCCCTCTGACACAAGACTTGCACAGCACGGAAACCGAAGCACTTTTCTCGGCGAAACTTCCTCGAATCCTCGCCCTTACCATTCCTCCCGGAGCGGCTCCGTATCCCGCATAAGCCATTTTCAACCTCGTCGAAAACGATTTCAAATGTGGACGTTGATCCGAAAAGTACTAATAGAGTAGTAGTTACTAGTCAGGTTAATCTCTGCCCCTCCCACCAGATTGTTGTAATTTTCTCTATTTTCCGGTTACGCTAGTTCACAAGAGCCCACCAATCACAAGCTACCGTCTTTTTATTTATTTTATATTTATATTCAGTTGAAAATGTCGGCGAAATGTAACAACTCTGACATAACATAAAACAGTTTTGCAGGTTAAAGTTGTATAGAAAGCTAAAAAATATACTTCATTTATTACAAAATAGTTCATCCATCATGTAGCATTCTGATTGGCTCAGACAGACCATCTGACCTGTAATCTGCCAACAGTCCTGTAGGTGGCGTGCTGAATAACCGCGTGTAATCGTAACACACACAAAGAAGAAACTCTGACGTCATCCCTGAGAAACATGGCGAAATTTGTATCAACATGACCCAAACCGCGGTGATTTCTAATTGAATTTCTCTCTCTTTAGACCTATAGCCACCAAAATGTCGGACGTTTTGAAAACCACAACCCTGCAGGAGCGAATGGAACACCTGCAGGAGTTGTTGGAGTTTACGGAACATTGCCAGAAACAGATACAAGACCTGTACGATGCACTGGGCTGGTCACCGGACAACGACCCGGATAAGGTAACCACAATAGAACTTAAAATTATCAGCTAAAACAACAACAAATCTCAAGATATTTTATTCTTCCAAATGTCAAATTAATTTACAAGTGACAGTTAACAATAAAATCTTAAACTATTGTTTTCTCATGTGATGTGATTCTTTTAATCCAGGAACCAATGGAGCTGTGCCCCTACGATCCCGGCCATCGCGTCCCTGTTCGCAGCATGGAGAGGCACAAAGCTTCATGTTACCTCAGAAAGATGGGCTACTCTTCTGACGAGCAGGTGACACCATTTTACTATCTTTCACTTGTGGTTGTGTGTGTGAAAATAACATTTGCCGTCTTGCAGGCCGAAATGTGCGACACTTCCTCATCTTACGTCAACACCAGCGTCCGCAGCTATTCCATGGGTGAGTGACGACTTCCTCGAGGAGAATGTGTTAGCGATGTTAGCATTGTAATATGAGCTGCTGTTTTCTTTTGCGCAGACAAAGTCCTTCAGAACCAGGTGATCCTACAAGCCAGAGCTGCTGCTCCACTCATGAAGATGGAGGGTGTGTTCTGGCAAGGTACCGACCTGGTTCTTTTGAAAACGGAACCTTTTGAAAGCGCATTTTGACTCTTGGAAGGCTGAAGTGAAATATTGCTTTGGTGCCCGGAAACGGTTGGAGTGAGCTTGATTGATCTTTTGCGGTGTATCAGGTCATTACTCCTACCAGCCCGTGGACGTGCCGCAAAATCACAAGCGAGCCGTTTGCGACCTCACTGTGGCCGACCGGCGGGCGCTGTACGACCACGTGATCGGCGTCCTCAACCAAGAGAAGACCGTCGCCGCCTCAGGCAATGAGGAGCTCTACGTAGATCTGGTGTCCAAGCTGAAGAAGGGTAAGTAAATACTTTGTTAGTGTTTTAGTCGATTATTTAAGTGTGACTACTTTTGCCGCCTCTGGATATGTCGTAAGTCATTCCACCTGAACATAAAACATCTGCGTTTGTGTCAGCTGAAGAACAGAACGAACCAAAGACGCATTTGGAGCTGATGGCGGAGATGCGGGACTACAAGAGACGGCGGCAGTCCTACCGAGCCAAGAACGTCCACATCACCAAAAAGTCCTACACGGAGGTTCGAGCCTCCCCCCCAGGTGCAAAGTTGGAAGTTGTTTTTACGAGGCTATAGCAATCGTATCGTCTCACAGGTTATCAGAGAAGTCATCCAGGTCCACTCGGACGAGCTCGCCAGACAGTGGAAGGAAGAGCATGAAGAGGAGGACAAGGGGAAAAAACAAGAGGCGGATGAGGCCAGAGAAGGAAAATCCCAAAGGTTCTATTTACCTTTGTTTTACCCTAAAAGCGAAGCTTCATTTGCTCATTTTGTGTTTATTTCTGTCCGGCAGGCGTCGGACGGACGAAAGGCGTTCTTTATCCTCGGAGTCCCGCAGATCACGTAGCAGACGCCACCGTAGCCACGAGAGGAGTCGCGAGAGAGAAAGCAAGAAGAAGAAAAGGAAGAGGTGGAGTTGTCTTTTCCTGACATTAGCATCATGTCAGACTTGCACTTGTTCTTTTATTAATCTTACTTGTCTTCATGTGGACAGAGATTCACGCTCCCCAGAGGACAGACACCACCACTGCAGCAAGAAGAAGAAAAAGAAAAGGAATGAGCGAGGAAGGAGTGACAGTTCTTGACCAGATAACTTGTCAATAAAGTTGTGCAACAGCAACATGGCACCTTTTTTTCAACTTTGTGTTATACTTGAAAATGATAAACAGTTGTAAATATCAAATAAATCTGTATAAATATTTTTGGGGAATTGAATAATATACGATTACAATAAGTGCACTTGAGCGTCATTTTGCGTCGTCCAATCAGAAGAGAGGTTATTGGTCAGGTGGCGGCATATGACTCATACGATGAACTGTAACCCAGGTGGGCGCATAAACTGAGAAAAATGTATTTACCATTCAACAATGAAATGGAATTTTATTGTATTTCTTTTCAAGTATTTTATGACAGGAGTAACAACACAATGAAGAGTTGGCAAGAAACTTACGACAATTAGCATACTGTAAGCTAGCCTATCAGCTATGCTAGCTTGTGCAATTCAATTGCGCTTCATGGTTGTGTTGCTGGTTACGTTACAAAAATCCGAAGAAACTGTTTTTATTATTGTCTATTATTATTAGTTTATTTCTTGACGTCCTCAGTTGTCGTATTTTGCCTCTTTCTTAACAGTTAGCTGCTACTATGCTACGTTTGCTAATGTGGTTCTAATTTGTGTGGGGAGAATCACATATTAAAACGTATTTTTATGTCTTTTAAAAACATGTGTTCACCAAGTTTAATAGAGGAATAGAAATAAGAAATACTGCTCGTTTTTCTGTTTATTGTGGACCAGGCTCAGCCTTCCTCACCTACTGATTGGCTGACGGAATCTCCAGAAAAAGCCACGGAATGTTGGACTGGTGTGTCACGCCAGGGGAGGTTCAAAGGTCGCACTTCTCTTTTATTTAACTCGCGTATTATTGTCATATTAACGTATAAAACAACCACCTCTCATAAGTAAAATAAATTGTGCAGTTGAGAGCTGCAAACGATGTGGTGCAAGATTCAGCATTGTCTTGAAATGAGCTTCATGGTCATTTTCTGTGGGATTTGGTTAAAAAGTTTAATTTATCTGTAGCCCCACACGCACACAAATGTAAACATTCCCGGTGATGTAATTATTGTCAATACTTGTTGCTGCATGACATCAAGCTGCACACTTACCGAGTGTCTTCTCCTTCTACTCTGCCGATGCCGGGATCTGCCTCAGGTATTTCTCACCCTGTTGAGAAGAAGACGCATTGGACGAGAGACGCCAGCAAGGGTCCTGCCAGCCTCCTGGGAACCTGAGGGCTCCTGCAGAGAGCCAGAGACACGAGCATCCAGGAGGGCAACCGTCCCGGGCGAATTATGCAGTGAGGAGCAGCCGAGCTGGCATCGTAGCTGCTTTGTTTTGGTGCTTTCTTCCTGACTGCAGCGTGGTGTGTTTTGAGAGGACTTTGGTCGTGCAGCACCATGGGAGCCTTCGGTGACAAGGTGAGCGTGATGGTTCGGCCTGGTGGCGGCCCGGCGGACCTGAGATTAGAAGAAAACAAAGGTTGAGGTTGCAATGAAAATCACAAAGGATCTTTTTTGTTGTACTTTTAAGGCAATCTTCTTGAGGTGACACCAAATTTTAAATATGATTTTTTATTTTGTTGTATAAACTCCTGACAAAATGATTCAAATTCAAAATGAATTTAGTATTTATTTGTAGAGTTTTTTGTCTATTTTTTGAGACTGGTGTATGGTCTACTATCAAATTATCTGAGAACCATAATTTTTTGAGCAGATTAATAGCGAGTTGAGATGGAACATGCTCATGTATTAAAATACACAAAAGTACATTAAATCAAAATTAGATCGCACTGTATATTTTGTCATTGGCGATCACTACTATAGTAGGCTTTAGTATGAGGTTAGAGAACATGTGCGGGTTTAAAAAAAAATGTAAACATGGCAAATTTCATCATAAATAATTTCAAAAGTAGAGATGGAAAAGAAAACAAGTAAAGAATGCTTCATTTTGTCACCTGACTGGCCTTGGGGTCCAGTGGGGTCATCGGTGTCAGCTCCACATTGCACTTCAATGTCAAAAAGGATTCATGCAATTTTTCTCTTTTTTGTATTGAATGAACAAGAAAAGCAACGCTTGAGTTAGCATGTTCATTTAACATGCTAACACGCGTTTTTTTTGTTTCCAGGCGTCCTCGCCGTGGACGCTGCTCGTCCTGCTGCTGTGCATCGTCAACTGCGCTCTCTGCCAGGAAGACTATTCCGGAAACCACTCGGGTCCGGGCCCATGCCTTTGAACGGATATCGTGTTTTGGATGCATCGGATGAATGAACTAATCATTTTATGTGTGGCTGAAATGTGCAGGTGAGGATCACACCTTTGAAGGCTCCATCCTGGACCCCTATGACCACTTGAGGCCCCCGCAGCCAGGTCGGTCACATGACTTTTAGGGTGTATGTGTTTTGCAAATGTAGATGGTGAATATAGGATGTTTCTCTGGATTGAATGCCAAAGTCTTGTGTTACGGCTCTGATGCGACTATTTTGCAGGATCTCTGTGAGAAAGGGGCTCCAGAGAGTCTACTTGGTGAGTGAACCTCAAACTAACAGACATCGTCATCTCCACCAGAGTCTTCCCATGGTTACGACGAGGACCAGAATCCAGAGGAGGATGACTACGACCCCTACGGGCCCGCCCCCACCCAGGTCACCATGATCACAGAGGACGCCTTCCCCTACGTTACCACCACGGAGTCGCATTACGCCAAGGAGGACAAGCTGGGTAGGAGGAAGGTAGGGGGAGGCACAACATTTCATGACCCGAGGGAGTCATTTGTAACCACAGTTGACAGCTCACAAATAGCAAAAATCCATAAGAGTCAGTCAGAATGTCCATAATTTCAGACATATACCAAAAAAAAAACATGATTTCAGGTCCCATTCAGGCCCCAACGACCAGACGACTCAGAAGAGGAGTTCGATGGCAACGCGGGCCTCGGCGAGGAGGGTCCCACCGAGTGCGACTGTGAGCCGGGAGAACCAGGATTTGCCGGCTTTGCTGGACCCAAGGTAGACGAGAAGTGTCCAGATTGGTGTCTCAGAAGGCTTATCTGATCTTCTCACTTCCTGTCAGGGCTTGCGGGGCCACCAGGGTAAAATGGGAGCGCCAGGACACCAAGGCAGAGAGGTGACGCTCCAACATCATTAACATAACATTAACAAAATTAAAAAAAATCAAATGAAGCAAAATAAACGAGTGAGTTGTGTTTTCAGGGTTATCAAGGATCAAAAGGAGTACATGGCCGAAGAGGAGATGCTGGTCCAGTGGTGAGGAAACCAAATGAATTCTTTTAAAGTACTTTATCAAAAATCCACCTGCCTTCCACTTAATTAATAATATTGTGATTAAAAAATAAATAGCTTCCCTTTGATCAAAACAGCAAAAACTTGGACTATTTGTTTGTTTGTATCTGTGTTTGCATTTGATTTCAGGGTGATCCCGGACCCGAAGGCGAAGATGGAGGTTCAGGTTTTATTGGCGGCATGGTAAAGAAAGAGCCAGACAATAAAATATGACCAAATAAATCAGAATATATTTAGGATTAATTTTATTTTTTTCTACCAGGGAGAACCAGGACTTATAGGTGGCCGGGGTGAGCGTGGCGGGTCGGGTCTGAAGGTAAAACATTTTTTGACATCCCTGAGGTTATACAAAAAATACCTTCTTAACTTGCAGCGGAATAACGGCAAGTCCACTTGGACAAACTTTATCCCACTTTTGTATTTTGAACGTAATGAACCAGACCTTGCTGTGAATTGAGAAATTGACGCCCCCCCCCCCAAATATTTTAGAACTGCCCTTGTCAATATTTTGAGTTTTAAATACTGTACAATATGGGAACTTAAAAGCGTTACACAGACAACACAAATATACTACACACTTCATGTTTATAGGGTGATGCCGGCATGGAAGGACCGCGAGGAGGAGTTGGAGGGCCTGGTAACTTAGTAAGAAAACCCAATTGATTATTCAATCAATTAGATTTTAACATCAAAGTCTAAAGTTGTGTTCTTTTGTTTCTTTTAGGGTTCTCGTGGTGATCCTGGCACCCCGGGATCAAGGGGAGGTAATGGTCCCAAGGTACAAATTTGATGTTCACCTTTTTTTTTTTTTTTCCTGGTGTGGCAGAAATACTGTTTCTGTAAAAGGAGGAGTGTTTAAAACATACTTATTTGTTATATGAGGTGAAGTGAAGCTACGTTCAAATCTTGCTAGCAAAATGAAAACTGCTGACTTTATGCGTGTCATGAATAAATGTGTTTTGTCTATCCAGGGTTCCGTGGGTGAAGAGGGCAAAGTAGGAGTTCAAGGACAAGATGGAAGCAAGGTAATTAAGAAAGATTGAAAAATTGCTGTAAGAGCTGTTGGCCGCTAGAGGTCGGTATTGAGTTCACTCTTTGGGCTCATCCTGCAGGGTCAGACTGGAGCGCCCGGGTTCCCAGGAGACATTGGCGACAGAGGATACAATGTAGGACACCTTGCAATATGTTTTTACTTGCCGTGTTGAGTTTATTTTTTGTTACGTTGCATTTCTGTCTGAATATTTCCTTGTTTGTTTCCTTCAGGGTTATTTTGGCCAGAGTGGTGGCCGCGGACCCACTGGAACAAAGGTACACATTGTTTATCGGTATGCCCATTGTTTACTTTAGTTTCATTATGTCAAAGTCAAAAATAAAATGGTTATGCACAACCAGTTCCACAGAGAGAGACATCTAAATTATTTAATTAAAAAAATCTGAAATATTTCCCACGGAATCCAGTAATTCATTTTTTTGGGAGACATGAGCTTTTATGGGCATTGACATTTTTTTTTTTCCTCTCTGGCAGGGTACCCAAGGTCTTGGTGGCATTCCAGGCAGCGATGGTGATCCTGGAGAAGATGTGAGTGGGTATAAAAATTTGTATACTTCAGGTGGGCAAAATACAGCCACCGTGTATTTTAAATTACCCAAGGTCCTGTAAATTGTTTTTCCATTTATGTAGCCATTTTTCACTTCAATTAATTCAAATGTGTTCTTTTAATATTTTTATTGATCTAAATGAATGACCGGTAAGGTGATTTAATTTATAAAATACAGATATTCGTAAAAAAAAAATACATTTATCATCTTCCCTATGACATCCTCTCACATTTGTCTCCTCAGGGTCCCATAGGTGTCCCGGGTCTGATGGGAGAGCCAGGTTTCTTCGGGGCTAAGGTGACTCGGCCACTGTCCGCACGCTCACTGAGTTGAGCGTGATGCTGAAGCGGCTGTTTCCACCGTTGCAGGGAAGCAAAGGCGAGCCCGGCGTTCGAGGACCTCGAGGCAGAGTGGGCTCTCTGGTGAGTGAGCAGTGCACCTCATTTACACTTTGTAAATCTCTCCTGATATATTCAAATAAAAAAAAACCTTGGTCTTTCCATCAGGGTCCCGCAGGTGAGCAAGGAGATGCTGGGATACCTGGCAAACCAGGACCAACGGGTCTCCAGGGACCCATCGTGAGTACTGTAACACACCGACAACCGCGCAATTTCTACACAACTTATCAGCATGTGTGTGTGTGCTTGTGTGTTGTGCTCTTCAGGGGCCCAAAGGCGAGACCGGACCAGACGGGGACACGGTAAGACCAGTTGTGCGGTCAAGTGCAATTTGTGATGACTTCCTCGTCATGATTTCCTTAATTATTTTCCTTTACTTCCACGTGCAGGGTGCGAAGGGTAGGGTAGGGATCAAGGGACAAAAAGGACAAAAGGTCATTTTTGTTTTTTTGTCAGCATGTTTGGCACATTTACATATCCTTCTTGAGTGACTTTGGTTTCTGCTTTCAGGGGTCATTTGGTGACCGTGGGGACAAAGGAGAGGTGAGTTTCCTGTTACAAGGGTTTAAAGGTCATCAAAACACAAACCAGAGGTCAAAGACATTGTTTTTAGATTAATATCATGTTCAAAAATGTGCATGAATTTTTGTAGTTTTCTAAGGTTTTAAAATGATCCAAATTAAATGCTTTTACATTTTTACTTAATGTACTATGACTGTCTTTGTTGGAATATGTAAATAATTCATCATTAATAATAATAATAAATACTCGTATCCTTGTTTCAGCGTGGTCCAAAAGGTGCAGTTGGTCGACTCGGCAATGCCGGCCCCGTGGGTCCTCCTGGCGTCCCGGGGACCCGAGGAGCCCGCGGCCCCATTGGAGATTCGGGCGTCAAAGGCCAAGCCGGACCCAAAGGCGTGCAAGGTTCCATTGTAAGTTCTGTTTAAAATGGACTATTTCAGGATGTTTATACACAGGAGGTGGAAAAGATGGAAAATGAGTTCAAGTTGGCAAACGGGACTAAATGTTGTCATTTAGGGTCCCGGGTTGTCAGATGAGCAGGTGCTGCAGCTGTGCCGCGGCGTGGTTACAGCTCAGATCTCGCAGTACGCCGCCTCCATTCGGGCCAAGTGCACGCAAGGCTGCCCCATCAACAACCGTGCGCTCATCGGACCCCCTGGAACCAAAGGACCCCCGGGATCAGCCGGCAAAACTGTAAGACTGGCTTCTATGTCAGGTTCTCTTCCTGCATTTTTTTATTTTATTTATTAATGTATTCCGTGTCTCTTGTAGGGCAGAGCGGGTAAAGCTGGATCTAAGGGAGGCCGTGGTGCTCAGGGAGACCGAGGCCTAGAGGGAGAGAAAGGATCACAGGGAGAACGAGGTCTGTTATCAGGACTTTTTTTCTCATTTTCAAAATGATTTTGAATTCATGTGTGGAAGTTGATAGGTGCCTTTCTGAGCAGGCAAAAAGGGTCCTAAAGGAATTGGAGGTGGTCCAGGAAAAGGCTTCCAGGGACTTGATGGACCACAAGGGGTCCCTGGTGAGACTGTTTTCATTCTAACGACTTCAAAAAAAGCATTGCCTTGGTCGTTTTCTGTATGCTGACACTAGCACCCATGCTAACACTACACGGAACCACCTCAGGTTTTCCGGGTGAGCCTGGCGTTGCCAAAAATGGCATGGAAGGTCCACGCGGTGCCCGCGGGTTCCCGGGTCGGATGGGTATCACCGGGATGATGGGAATCGCCGGCGTTCCGGGTTTCTGCGAGGCTCGAGACTGCAGCATCCACGCGCCGGTGATGCGCAAAGAGCAGGGTCTGGTTAAGGGACCGACCGCGCAGCTCCTCAACTAAAGATTAACAAGATCGGAAAGTCTATTCGTCATCATCATTTTTGCATTATTTAAGCTTCGAGCTGATGAGAACATCAGTGGGCAAAGTACAGACCTGAGGGGCACTCCGCTCCGGAACACTGCTTTGTATCCATTTTCTAGGTTGGGTAAAAAGTATTTCAATTTTTCATTGTCCCATTTTTTTTATTCCTGATGTTTAAAATGCAAATGAGCATTGGGTGCCATTGGGAAGCATTCACAAGGCTTCGCTTTATCCTCATTTTATCTTCCAGCCTCAACCCATCAAAATTCCTTTCGCATTTAGCACAAACTTTTGTGCTTCCATCAGATTGGGGCTGGAACATAAAATGTGGAAACAGTGGAAGCGCTGTGAATCTTTCCTTGATGCACGGTAAAAAAATAAAGGATGACGTGTAAATATGATGTAAAGTATCTCAAGTACATGTACGGTGCTCTGAAGTGTTTCAGTTAAACTGCCTGATGTTTTGCTTTATCCTTGCCTCTTTGCTTCGCTTCCTCTTGGTTATCACAGGACCTCATACATGTTTTTTCCCCACACAAATTCCAAGGAAACACGGTGAGCTCGCATCAAAGGAATAAAGTGTTTTGAAAACTGTTCAACTATTCTATTAAATGTGAAATTTATGAATAATTCCGTGAGTTTTGTGAACTGTTTTGAGATGGCACCTAGAGGCATCTGTTGGTTTGAAAAATAATACATTTTTAAATAAATACGTTCAAAACATTCTATTTGTTTGAATTGTTTTAGTTTTCTTATGTGTGAAGTTGTATCGTATTTAAATGACCATTTTTATTTATTGAATGTGCAAATTCGCCCTTATGCTTAGGAATCTTTTCAAAGTCATTAAAGTGCAAATGACGAGTCACACAAAACCAAAAAGCGTTGTGACATTATAGCCCAAATTTCCCTTGTTCTTCATAGTCTTCCTTTTTTCCTTAAAGAGAATATAAGGAACATTTGGAGAATCGGAAAGAATTTGACAGTTATCGATTATTTGAATCTAGCAGGATTTTACGTATGTGGCCATTATTGACTTTGATGATTTAAATGAAATGGAGTAATTGATCAACTTAATTATCCGACAACTCCGTTTAAATAAAAGTGACCTGAAAAAGATGATGTGGAATAATTGCGTTTGCGGTCAAATGCAGTCCCATGTTTATAAATATAAATGATACGCTTCTCGTCAGCAGTTGTCGTGGCCGAGTGGTTAAGGCGATGGACTAGAAATCCATTGGGGTCTCCCCGCGCAGGTTCGAATCCTGCCGACAACGCATGTCTTTTCTTTTATTGCGTCTTGACTCCTCTTCCTACGCACTCAATTTTTTAACGCATCTCAGCAATCTTTTAATTAATTTAATCAGATATTTTAGCCATCGTAATTTGCTAGTTTCACCGTGTTTCCTAATTACTTTCAAAACTAATGCCAGCAATGATTTAATGTACCGTTTAATACAAAATCTGGTAGAGTAATGATTAATGAATTGATATTTACCATTTGTTTACGGTATATTTATTTGATTTGTCCGAGTTAAATCAATAGAACAGCAGCATTTTTTTTATTATTTGCGCATTTCCGCATTGCAGCTCGACATTTTTAACTTTCAAGATAAAAGCTCACAAAATTGATATTAGGTACACTGCTAAGGAATTCAATTAAAAAATCCTTAATGACTCATAAATAATTATTTAAATTGCATAATGGCTGTTATAATTGGAAGGTTTTTTTTTAGATAAAGCAAGGGAATAGAGGCGTAATTTACTTTGAAGGAATGTGCTGTCCCCGCCTTATGCTCGCGTTACTTAGCAACGTCAAATGTTGTAATGGCGAACTTGTTAGCTTTAAGGTAATGGACAGACAGCCGCCATGGACGACGACCTGGACGAGCTGTTGGACGAGGTGGAAAAGAAGTTCTGTCGCAACATTTCCGTCAGCCCGGCGAGCTCCAAGGGGGGAGGACAGTGCGGTAAAGACAGGGACGAGCGCCCGCGGAATGTCGGGTAAACCGAGCTAACTTAGCTAAAGATGGCGAGTGTGTCACAGTGTTTCATGGGCCGTCACTTCTGCGACCAGATGTGAACAGAAGATAAACAGCATCACGGAGGACATTGATGCTGCCTTGAAGGAATTACAAGACGAAGACCATCGTGATGCGCCTTGGGCAAAGGTGAACACATTTGAATTCAAATGAATTAACTAGAACACTTGTGTGAATAATGTAGGATTTTTTTTAAGAAACATTTTAATTTCAATGACCCCTCGCATTTCCTCCACTAAAAATAATTGTTGATCCTTGGGGTAGTCTGCTAAAAGAAAAACATGCACAAATTCTGAATGTTAATTTGTTTCTGCACGTTTCATTTCAGACCGTGCCACCTCACAAAGGACACTTGGACGACCAGATTCATTCTCAACCAGGAGGGAGAAAGTGAGCGCAATGAGCCAAATATTTGGACCCCGCTCTCAGCTTGATATCTCCCCTCCATCTACCCATGCCTCCTTGCAGGTGCTGTCCCGTTTACCTGGGAGGGAGCGGCGTGGCCAAAGGAGTTGGAACGGCCGCTTCCAAGAGGTGTCAAAACCCAATTTATCCACCTCTATGAGGATTAATGCAATTAAATACACATTGCTCTGAATGGCTATGACCAATGGGCATGTGCGGGGTAGGTCATGTGACCAGCTGAGGTGCACTTCCTGCGACTTCCGGGTGTTGACGTTTGACGACTGCGAGTGGGACTCGTCGTGCGATTACCTCTTTCTCAGGTGAGCCGGAATCACACTGCCAGCAAAGAAAAACATTTCCTAACTTGACATACATGCTGTGTGATATGAATGAAAATACTTTTTATATGCACATGCAGGAATAACATGCCTGATCATGGGAAGCTGGGAGCCAAGCTGAGAAAGAGGAAGGGCGTCCGGGCGTACGCTTGCCAGTGCAGCTGGTTCGCCGTCTCGGAGGCCACGGACGTGTCGATGCAGCCGCAGCTCAGATGGGCGTGCGCAAGACACCCGGCCTAAACCGAAAAAAATCTCTTTTTTGTTGTATCCAAAAGTGGACCAGTTGAGACAAACTGAATTGTTGCTGCTTCTCCAAAACAGTCACGTCAATCAGAGTAGCTGAGACAATTAAATTTCATACAATAATTCAATCATTCCAGCTTTTTGTCTTTTTGATTTTTTAATGGTGCCACAAGAATTTTTCTGAAGCTTTTACTTGTTGAGTTATAAAGAAAATGTCGATTTTTGAAAACATTTTTGAGTCGACGCGCTCACTGGATCGTCCGCCAGTCCAGCGTGTGGCGCTGTAACGTAAGAGGTGAACCGGAAACTCGGCTGCTACAACGCTATCGACGAGGAACGCGATGGAAGTTTCCGAATTTGACGAATTAATAGACGACTGGTTTATCGAATCTTTGAAAACGTAAGTCACCGAGAAGGTTTGGTTGGCAACCATTAAAGGCGAACTGTTTTTTTACCTTAAGAAAGCACTGCGAGGATATGCGAATAAGTCGGCGTGCAAATGTTAGCACGAGGGCTTCGGCGAGGCTTCATTTCGATTGTTTTTACAGCTTGAATTCCACTCGAATTTGTTTTAAATTTGAGAAACCTCTACTTACCCTGAATATTTAATCTCTCATGTCTCTTCGCATCATCCCATTCTTTGAATAAACCCATTTCGTATTTCGACTTGTTTCTGTCGTTGATAATAGATTCCAAGTTGCTAATTGCGTTAATTACTGTCTTAAGTGTCTCTTTATAACTAAAGTTATGGGTTTTTTTTCTTCGTGGTAAAATGGCGAAATAGCTGACTTTTTAAAAGAATATTTCTTATGGAAGCTGTAAGGTCAAAGGTCATGATCTGTCTTGCCTGTGTTGCGCAGATACAGAGACCTTCATGTGTATCAGCTGGAGTTTCCCACCCGAGTCATAGAGTGGACTTCAGGGAAAAGTGAGTAAATCAATTTACTTAAGACTTCTTGGCCGTTGTTAGAAAAAAGAAATGGACTGGACATACGGCCCCGGCGGGCCTGGGAACCACCCGAATTACCCCGCCGGCGGAAACATGCCGAGCAGCTACGGGTACGAAATGTCCTCCAATTATCTTCCCCCTGGATTTCCTTGCGCTTTCCCACCTCCGCAACATCCTCCTTTGGGCTACTTCCCCACCGTTCCCCCTCCGCTTCCGACGTATCCGCCAGCGGTCCCGACTTTTAACTGGAATCCTCCACAAACTGACTTCCAGCCACCCGGTGAGATTCTTCCTGAGGCTCCTGTTGATGAAAAAGCCCTCCAGAGGAATCAGGATGAGCAATGGCTGAGTCACTTTTTACAAAGAAGATCTAGAGAGATGAAGGAAGAAGCTCGAATGCCGAAGTCACAATCTCATCCAGAATTCGGAGCCGTCTTGCGTGATGCCGCTGCTCTGGCTTCCCACTTGTCCGATTCCTGCCGAAACCTCACTGACAAGCTGCAGGAGGACGTCGTCGCTTGGTCTGCTGCCTACGGAGACGCCTTACGACTCAAACAGGACCTCCAGGATAAACTGGCGAGCCTGGCGGAGGAACTGGAAGCGAAAAAGCGGCACGTGGCCCGGGTGCGAGAGCGGCGGCTGAGAAGCAAGCAAAAAGCCGAGATGTTGCGAGCCGAGCGGGAGGCGCGACGAGCCGAGAAAGAGAGCGTTGTGGACAAATGGCGGCTGCGACAAATCCACCAAGTGGAGGAGGAGAAGAAGGAGCGCGAATTGAAGCTGGCGGCAGACTCGGTCCTGTGTGAGGTCCGCAAGAAGCAGAGCGACATCAAGCGCATGCAGGACATCCTGCGCTCGCTGGAGAAGCTACGGCGCCTACGCAAGGACGCCGCCACCCGCAGAGGGGTGAATACCGGCGAGGATGAGGACACGGCCTTCCAGCGCCAACTGGACGAGCTGCGGCGCGTCATCAAGGCCAGGACGGATATCTACACAACGGAGGAAAAGGCGCTGACGGTGATGCTGGACAGCGTGCAGGAGGAAGAGCGGCGAGCGCTCAAGAAGGAAAGGGAGAGGCGGCAAAAGCACAAAATGGACGCCATGCTGTTCGGCGAGGAGGCGCCCGTCGACCCCGCCCTGCGGCCGTACGCCGAGTACTACGCCCAGGCGGAGTCGTCGCTGCATGCTTTGCTTCACATACGGCGACAGTGGGACATCTTCCTGGTGCCCGACGATCATTGCGACGGGACCACTGTCCCGCCGGGATGGATCCTGCCCCAGTTGCCGTCCAGCTCGGCCTGGGCGGTCGCTCTGGTGGATTGAAAACAACCAATTTGTGTTTTTTTGCTTTTCAATTGCTTTTTTGTGACTTAATCACAGAACTCGAGTGAATATTTGTACTGGTAATGGTCTGGAAAAAAAATGCTTTTGTAGCAAACATCTGTCATTTGAATAAATAATGAATTAGATTTGATCCAAAACAAGTCATTGTTTCAAATTGATAACGTGTATCATGAAAAAAACATCAAGATTTGGTTTGCACTCTTCAAAGGTAAACAGGCGTTAGCTGCTAGTTTTGCACAAGCTCCACACTTCAAATTCAAATATAACTGCTTATTTTTATTTGTCTACAGCCATCTGTGTGGCAGGTTACAACAAATCCACCAAAAATGAAATTTTGGAGCTCAGTTTGCCTCAAAAACTCTTTGCTGAAGAAAACAAGGTAAATACACGAATCAGAAATGCAGGCTGAGTGGTGTGGGTGAATTTTTTTTTTTTTTTTTATTGGTGTGTTTGCGTGCATGACGATAACGCATTCAGGGTCTCTGTGCCGAACGGGATTTCAAAGTGCTCCACGGTGGATTTTCTCCCGGTCCTGTCAGCGTTCTCAAACATATCCCAGGAACGAGGTGAGCATGACGCTCCAATGTAAACATTTCCTGTCTACTGTAAAAGGCTTTGCGCGTTTTATTTTGAAAGGCTGATTGTGACCAACGACGGCCTGACCTCTGACCTGCACGTCTGGAACCTTGGGGGCGATGACAGCGGTACGTCCCCTGTGATGTCATCCAAACTATAATCCCAGTTAGCATGAATTAGCCGACGTTCTGCTGTTAGATGTCATTACAAAGGTGGCGAGCTTCCCGGATTCCAAGGAAAGCTCGGGTGGCGTCAAGATGGCGGCCCGGCTCTGGCCGCAACCGGAGGTTCTTCACGGGTGTCGGGGCAACGACATTAGGCTGACCCAGCTCACCACAGGACAGACGCTCTACCAGCTCGGTAATCCGAAATAAATAGACAAGCAGATTTTCACTGGTCACTGATTACTTCCCACTTGTGTGCAAACAGCGTCAGCTAGCGAGGAGCGTGTGACCAGTTTGCACTTTTTAAGCGACGCTGTCTTCTTGGCCGCCTGCGCCAACGGCGACGTTCTCACCGCGGACACGCGGACGTCGGCGCCTCCTCAGCTGGCACCTGCTTCCCCATCCAACGATTCTGACGTGTGGTGGGCGGACGTGGCCGGCTCTGGGCTGGTCCGTGTGTCGTCATCCGGGCGGGCGGCGGTGTCGGACCCAAGGGACCCGGGGGCCGTTGTGCGTCGGGCTCAGCTAGCGGTAGGCACGTTGCGTGGCGGTTCAGATGACGTCAACGTGTCGTGGGCGCCGGCGTTGGATGACATCGTCGCTGTGTCAGGTTAGATCGAGACATTCTTTGGATTTAAGGTTTTATGGATTTGAATTTTTAAATCATTTTAAATTATTACATTTAAATTGAGCCTGAGACATTCTTTGGATTTAAGATTTAAATTTTTAAATCATTTATTACATTTGATTATTTTCAGGTTTCGGCAGCTTGGTCCAAATCTACGACACGTCCTCGTGGGGAGCGGATGGCCGTGACGCCCGTCCACTTTTTGAGCATCGCGGCCACGCCGTGTGTTCTCCGCAATCATCCAGTCAGGCTGAAGGTGGCGCTGTTGCCGTCACTCATCACATTTGGCATCCCAAAGAGCGCAGGACGCTGGTGTCTGCCGCTGACGACACATCGCTGCACGTGTGGGACTGGATCCAGCAATCGCACTCCAGGTAACCGCTGCTTTTTGTCATTTGGCTGTCAAAGCCTGACTGTTGTAAAATGCCCATTCATGCGAGTGGTTGGTGGATCCACACCATTTATCTTTGCACACAAACTGGACTTGAATCACGCTTTAATAAAAAAGAAAAAGTCGTGCAATCAAAAGTGAAATAACTCAAACAAGCAACATTGACGTTTTTGTCTTTTTAAACAAGCAGAGACGTGCCATAGTACAGCTGCTCACTTGTACAAAAATTAATACACACTAGTGATCATCATTAATCTCCTTTTACATTCGGATTAAGCCCTTTTTTTCTCGCTAGACATCTTAAAAGAACATTAAACACAAAAAACTGAATTCCAAGCAAAATCAGCCTTTTTTCTTTTGCTGAAGCTCCGAAACCGCCTCCTTGCGGCCTTTGGAGGGGAAGAACGATGACATTTCATTGGTGCAGCATTTAGGAAGCGCGCCAGCAGTTAGTGTGTCAACAAGACATCTCACAAAATAATGCTCAACATAAAAGCCCTCGTTTATCGCTGGCTTTGAATTGTTATTAAGATGGACGGCCAACAAAACAAAGTCTTTTTAGAAATTCAACATGGGAGTCATATGAATGCCCAAGGATCACCAAAGTGCACCTCATCACTGGATTTGTTTGAAACAAATGTTACATGAAGAATACTAAAGAGAAAAATCCCTTTCTTTAGCAGCTTTTAAACTTCACTAGTTTTAAGTGTGAGCCATGTTCTGAGAATAATAGTCCTACAAAAGTAGTTTTTTTGCCACTGTACTGTTTTTTCCAAGAATAAATGTTTTAAAATAGTTTTTTTTCTTAGAGCATCACTTGTGTGTGGGAAAAGCTTTTTTTTGTGTGTAAAATGTTGTAATCTTGACAATATTTAGTCATAGAGTAGAGTTAATTCTATTCGTAATAGTGTTACAAAAATAAAGCAGATTTTATTAAACTTTCTAAACAAAATCAAAAGTATAAAGTCTGATTCATTCCCACAAGGGAAGAAATTTGAGTTTTTTTAATTTAAGAAAAAACAAACAAATTTCATTTTCAATTGTAATCTTAACTGTAAATTTTATTCAAGACTAGTGTATTAAGATTTTTTCTAAGATTTGTTTGATTTTAACAAGTTGCAACTTCACAAAAATACCATTTTTTTTATATATATAAATGTTATCTCATGAGAATAAACAAATCTTCAGAGGTTACTTTTTCTAGAAATGAATCGTACTCTTACAAAAGTAAAGGCTCTTAAGAAAAAAAAAAATCCTAAACTCAGATTACAGTTGAAATTCTAATTTCTCTCTCTGAAAAATCTAGTTTTACTTTTCTTTTCCTGGTGGGGCCCTAATACGACCGACAAGTAAAAATCCACATCTGACCACAATCCTGTACATTAGTTTGTTTGTTGAATCATTCCGTAGCCACAAATGGGCAAGCTTTCGTGCTTATTGCTTTATCAAAATGCCAACAGATAAATTGTATAGTCATGGCAACTGTCGCCAAGACGACATTCCGCAAGCACCAAATTGCTGCTTTTTTTTTTGCGCTTGGTCCGGGTGGAGAGGCGTTTAGTGTGTTGTACGAGGCACAGAGGTGATTACGAGTGTAGGCACGTGCATGGTCGCTACTTGAGTTTTCGGAAGCATCCACTTGGTGACACCCCAAATAGAAAAGAAAAAAAAAATCAGCTTTTGTCTCTAAAGACATCTAGAAATATATCATTCTCAAAAATTAGCAAAATGTGAATAAGTACAACTGCTTTTGAAAAAATGACTGAACTTGTGGGAAGATTGCCTGAATAGATTTTTTTCTTGACTTTGCTCCCTTCAAAAAGAAAGAAAAAGTAAAAGGTTACTTTTACTTTTCAACATTCCACTTTTTTCCCTGAATTTTCTCAATCATGGCCCCAAGAAATGCCAACATGTTTTGGAAATGACAGGCCTTTAAACTAGTTTGACTTTTAGCTCCGCCTCCTGGTTTTGGCGGATGTCAGTGCGTGGCGGCGGCGGTACCCGCGCGTGGCGTTTAGAGTCTCAGTTCAAAAAACGGTACCAGCGCGGGCCGGGCCCCGCCCCCATCAGTCGCTGCTGTCGTCATCGTCGTCGTCGTCGTCCGAGATGTCGCGGAAGTTCCCGGTGCGTCCGCCGACCGAGTCGGAGCGCCCGCCGGCCATCAGCTCGCTGTAGCAGAACTGGCAGACCCGCACGGGTTTGGACGACTGGCTGGGCAGCAGGTACTTCTTCTCAGAGCAGGGCCCGCACACCACAAAGCCGCACTTGCGGCAGTGGTGGCGGCGGCTGACGGGCGTGAACTTGACCTTCTGGCAGCGCATGCAGACGGCCGCCTCCGAGTCGGGCACCCAGACGGCGGCGTGCTCGCCGGCCGGCGCCTTCCCGCTCTTCTGGAGCAGCTCCTGGACGCACTTGCTGATGTGGTTCATCCACTCGGACTTCTCGGTGGCGGTGGCGGCGTAGACGGCGAAGGACTTGGTGGGTGTCTTGATGAGCCAGCCGTTGCGCAGCTCGCCCTCGTCGGGCACCGTGTCGATGGTGACGCTCTCTAACGGGATGATGTGCTGCTTGTTGTACTTTTTCTTCTGCAGCACGATGTTGCCGTAGACCAGGATGTCGTTGAAGAGGAAGAACTGGCGCGCCTTGGGCTTCTTGCGGCACAGCTTGGTGAGGACGCCCTCGCCGATCAGGACGCGGCCCGGGATGGCCAGGGGCTGGCCTGCCGCCCCGAAGCAGCCCTCCACGACCGAGATGCGCTTGGAGTTGGCCTCGCTGTTGGCCAGGCGGTCAACCATCTTGGCCCGCCCTGCGCCCGCAAAGCAAACGTAAGCGTACACCACATCACGCAAACAGAGGCAGTTATGATGTTGACACGTCATTTAGACCAAAGTAGTGCTTTGCCGCCATCTTGAAGTGAGCTAAAGAACTTTATTTGGACAAGTGAAATACTTGCGGCGTGTATAAACCTTTTTTTTTTTTTTTATGGGGGATTGGTAACGTGCAGTCACTGGCATTCCACACAAGGCCCATTCACAACAGCGCTATGCTAATGAGCTTGTGCAGCCACCCTAGTGACGTGCACATTAATAAGCTGGAGCGGTTGCCTCACAGGAGTCAACCACGCTAATTAGCCACCCTCGCCTTTCTCAAAACTTAAAAATGTTCCTACTGGCCTACTGATCATAAAAACACGAAACACAAGCCTGTTTGGTTGACGTGAGAAGCGCCGTGCTGGCAAGGCGCGAATGGCCATCTGAGGTGTCAACAGACGCCACCGCTAAGGGATGAGAATAATTAGCGGCTCTGAAGGGACCTCACGAGCAGCCTTCAGAAGGCGAGCCTTTCTGCAACTTTGGCGCCAAAGCAGTGTGGTCGGAAGATAACGCCTTACGCGAGCAAACGCTGTCACTTCTTATGGCCAAATTGGTTTAAACTGGAACAAAGGGACGGATTATTATTATTTTTTTTTACTTTATCATCGCCGCTGTTGTAATTAATGTCTTTGACGTTACTATGCCGTCCGTCTTTATAGATGACATGGAACATATTCATGAGCCAGAGTCACTTTTGGCCTTTTAAGCAGCTCGCCGCTATGTTGTTAGTCGTTTGAATTTGGTTAATGACTGGCTGCTCACATCAATGGCGCAATTGGGAGAGAATTTTGCGAAGCGGAATTAACCAAATGAACAACGATAAAGCGAGAGATTATCCTTCAAACTCATCAAAATTGTGAGCTGGAAATTCTTTGCTGTCAGCTCCAAACTTTTTAAAAGTTATTTACACTAGTACATAACTTTAGTGTGTTCCACTGATTCATGTTGGTTGAAGGCGTGTTTCAGCTGAACTTATCTGTCCTAGCCGCAAGCATTTAACATTTTTTTTTTAATTCACGTCAAGTTGAAACACAAAACAACAACCGAGTCGTCTGATTGGCCGACGCACGTCCCGACACGTCTTTGGATCATCTTGGGGTCGAATCTTGTTGAAATCCAACCTGGTTTCTCACAACGCGCAGGTCAATTTATTAGGTACACTGAGCAAAGACAGCCGTCCATTTAATTCAGTTCGCCAGCCGTTAGTTAAGACTGTGGCTTAAAAGAGTTGCATTGAGTTAGCGTTACCGGGGCAACCGCAAGTTCCAGTTCACGTACGGCAGACAAAGTCCGACGGGCGCCTTGTAATCTGCAGCCATTTATACACACGCTGACATATTGGATTATGATTACACAAGAAGCTGTGCTGGAAGGGAAAAGGGAGCGGAGGACGCTTCAGATGATCGGGTAGATCATTGACGAGGGCCTCGCCCTGCCCGCCTGCAGTTACATATTCAAATCGTGTGTGTACCTACAAATATTTACCGTGTTTATTGCGGACTCGTTAGCGGAAAAAGCAAAGCTGTAAAATGACCACAGAGTTCCTCACAAGGACATTTTTTTTCTCCTCGCTTTTATAGGTAGCATTGAAAAGGATTAAGCTTTTTAAAAGCATTTCTCTGAAAAGGCTTTTAACAGCCATATAAGAAAGATAGTCATAAAACAAGTGAGCCTGTCATGATTCTTGACGTAGAATGTAGCGTTTAAGGAAGTGGAGCGATGGAGGTGAGTCAATCTCGGGCTGCTTAACATTTCTTAACCATTAGACAAAATGTAAATGATGGTGCGTTTAGTGAAGATGACCATTTTCAAGCAAAAATTATTCAATTTATCCATCTCTCATTTCAAACTAAGTCATTGTGACCAATCCGAAGTTTTGCCTTGCAACAAGGCTGTTTTGTTGACACCAGGATGGATTGCGTTACACTTGGTCAACAGAATCCTGGACTTTATTCTGTTGATAACAAACCTGATGAAGTTTTGCCCCGCTCTGTTGCATGCTCATCCTAACTTTTCTTTAATTGGAGCTAATGGTGACTAATAGAAGCGATTGGAGAGGATGTGTTGAGCATAAAGCTCTTTGTAAAACGCATATTTGTGGATGCTAAGTAGCTTAGCAGACCCAGCCTGCGTGCCAGACTCCTTGGGGGAGGTACAGCTTTTTTTTATTTTTTTATTCCAATGCAACTTGCTGAGCCGCAACTTCCCTTTTGAAACAGGAAGACGACTCAGCAGGAGTCTGGATCACACTTTCGCTCCTCTTCAAAACCATTGTCGTTTTGTTAAACAATTAAGCACAGAATATTCTGGAGAGGAAATTGTTTGACGTTCCCAAATGAAGGTCAACTGGTTACCAATCAAACGGCAAGGCACTTATAAACAATAGGCATGTTTCCAGCTATTGTCAGAAGGGCTACATAATTAATCAAATATAAATCAACATTGCAATGTAGTAGAATGCAGCTTTCAAATAGAGAAAGAAGGCTGCAATTTGGGGCGGGGCTTAATTTCAGCCGGTTGTCAGGTTTGTTTGTTTAATTGTTTGTTTGCACAAAAGAAATGACATATATTTACAAGAAACTTGGTTAGTACATGCAAACTCAATAGAGAAATCCTAGATTCGAACCCCGTACCTCAGAAATACGATGCACACGTGCTAATCACTAAGTACCACATTGGCCTCAACTCAAAAGGGTCACTTCCAAATTGGTGTTTTCCCCTGTAGAACTGTAAAATCACACTTAACGCAAATTGGGAAATTTAAACTGACACATTTGTTCAACAAATCTAAAACTTGCAGTTTGACACCCAACTTCGACCAACTGTTGCTACCGTTAGCCTAGCCTCACTGGCCAGCGCAGCTTCGACAGAAAGTTAGCTCTTCGCCTCGATTGCACTTTAGTGGACTTTTTTGTTTGTTTTTACTTTTAACCTTTCGACCACTAACTGCAAGTAATTGATCCTTTTTTTTTTCCCAGGAAGGTTGTCGAGCTTGCACCGTTCACAAGGCGCTACTTGAGTTCCGTTAAGAGAAGTCAAAGCTAATCGGCTAAGCTAGTAAACATTACCGACACAACACCCAAGTAACTTTTTGACACTAAGTACTTACCAGACTCTCTCTTTTTTTTCTCTCCCTCTGTCTCGTTTTTATTCGATGACTATTTAAACGTAATGTGTGTGTCCGACGAAGCGGGTAGAACAACGGATCCCATCAAAAAGTGTCCGTGAAAAAGGAGCCGAGCAGCCTCAAACGCAACACCGCAAGCCGCCGCCTGCTTGGGAGATGAGGAGGAGGAAAAAAACAACAACATGGCAGCCGAGCAACGCGGTGCCTTCAGGGACACTCGAGGGTCGGAAATCAGAACGCTTTTGATCAGGCGTGTTCAAGTGACACTTGAAGGTCGGAAAGTTGACTTGTCAGTTCAAAGTAGGGGGAAATTCACTTAACCTGATGTTGCGCGGGTTTTAAAGGTAAAAATATTTGTGCTTGCTAATTTCCAATTCGACTCCTGTCACATTTCTCCACCGACTCTTAACCATCCCAAATTCATTTATTTCAAACAGCCTTTTGTTTTCACTCATTTGTGTCTTTTTTTCCCCTCACTTTTACTTTAGCTTCAATGTGTTGCCATGCAACTGAAATCTGCCGAAGGCCTTCAGAATCCCGAGTCCTGCCGTCGAAACAACACCAACATATTATTGAAATGGGTATGGATAATTATAGCAATTTCATTATAGATTCACCACTCCGTCCTTGGTGGCTACCCTTCATATTGCTATATCTTAATATGTGCACCAAAAGATTGATTTGCAGGGGAAGAAGATGCCAGACCAGATTAAAAATGTATTTTTAGGGCACATTTTTCCCAAAAAAATACAATCAAATAAATAAAAATCTATTCAGGTTAGGATGAGGCAGCATCTCCCGTAATCCATCCCCCCCGCTTGCCTGCTTTCTTGCTTGGACACACGCACGTCCAAACAAAGATGACATCACTGCACACTCAAACGTGACTCAGAGGCCAGCCAGTGGACCGCGAGCTCGCCCCCACGCACACGCATACACCCATCTGTCCAATCCCCCCTCCCCTCCCATCCCCAAGGCCGCCCAGGGACTCACCCAGCTGGGGTGATGATGATGAGAATGATGAAGGCCTGCAGACAACAAGCAAAGCATGTCACAGTCACAGTGAATTAACGGCACGCTCTTGGGTGGCGTGCGGGGATCAAACGGCGGCTCGTGCCACGCAAACTGCTGTGTCATCATCACATAAAGTGCACCGATATGAAGTCTGTCCAATCACACATGAAACACATTGAACGACACCCGCAAAGTACATTAAAGTGCCATTTGTGTTCTTCAAAGCGTTCTAATTTATCTTGTGTTTTGGCAGAACTGCAGCGACTGGGCGCGCACACACACAGAGAATGGCGTAATCTCGTGTTTCCCTTGTGTGCGAGTAATCCTTAATCCGGGAGTCACGGCGGGAAACCGACCAGTGAGCTGCCGAGTGAGGTAATGCAGATTAAATTGTTGTGTCAGCAGCTGGAGACGAAGATTCAACTTTCACTTCTAAATCGACACACGCTCGTGTCCATGTCGATGACATCATCTTTCGCAAACTTTTGAAATGCAAAATGCATGGCTGCTCCATGAAAGTCGCAATTCTTTTTCAGTTCATAACTGCTTTATGCTCATTTCTGTTAGCCTGTCTATGGTGTTCCCATTGTATGTTAGCATTAAGTTAAATTTGCGTGAACATTTTGGTGTTTAAATACACAAATTCGAGCACTCACACACAAATATATTCCCTTATTTGGATTTATGACTACTCCTGTATTATAATCCCCCCCCCCCAAAAAGAAAATAGGGCTTCATCTACAGATATGACCTATAAAATTACAATTTTACTGCACACGAGAGGATGTTAAAAACATCTTTTTGTGTTTTTCTTCCAGGTTTAAGATCATCTGTTTTAATCCAAATAAGATAAAAACACTAAACATAAAAATGTCTTCTTTTCCACAATGTTATGCATGCTGATAATTCATTAACGCGTTTCCGTAATGGCTCTCGTGTTTTTTCTGACTGTCGATGAATTCTTTCCATGCACCAGAATAAACATCTTAATGCGTTTTAATGGACTTGCAGGACTGTCTACATAATGGAAAGTATGGACATTGGACGAGCGGTGGTGTGGTGGTGGAGAGGAAGGAAGGGGGGCTTCGCTGTCATCATCCTCACAGTCAGCCAATGGAGGGAGCAGGAAGAGAGAGACCCTTATAAAGCTGAGCGGACCATCGGCATCCTCCTCCTCCTCCTCCTGGTCCTTTTACAAAGATGCCGCGATGGACGTGAGCTGATGAGTGGGCTTTCTTTCTTTTTTTGGGAGGGGGGAGTGGAGGGGAGCAGGAGCCGCCACGTGCGTGCATGGATGCGTGCATGGATGCGTGCAAGGCTGGAGTGGGGGGGGCAAGATGTGTGAAGATTCGTGCGGCTTCCTCAAAGTGACACTCAAAGTAAGTCCCGCATCATTTCTCGGGTCTGTTTTGGGGGCTGTGAGGGGGTTGAAGCACACTTTGGTGATTGATTTGAAGAATTGCACTTTAGGACTACTTGCAAATCGGTTATGGTCATATATATGTGTTAATTTGCTTGGTAAAATAAAGAAATATATATATATAATTATTTCTTGTTTGTAAAGCTTTTGCAATCATGTCCTTGAGGAAGGTTTTCATTCCTCATTGCGCATGCCGATGTGGAGGCAGTGTAAAGTGCTTTGTGTACCTTGAAGGTAGAAAAGTGCCGTATAAGTAAAAGGCCATTTTTTTATGAGACTTATAAAAAGATAAAAATAATAGTCAATAAATGTTGAGTAAAAAAAAAAAAATGAATTGAATAAGTCATTTAAAACATAGAATGTATAGTTGTAATGTAAATGATATCAAACTGATTCAAAATGAAATCGAAACTAACATATTCATTTGAATACTTATCGAAACAAGGTCTGCTTACAAAAAAAATAATCACACCGTTTTGATACCGGTAATTTGATTAAGATTAAAGATTAAAGATTAAAGTCACAATTGGGTGTCATTGCAAACAGTCACTTGCAAGAGGGTGTGTACACATATGCAACCAGTTCCAATCGACTGTTATCGATCGATCAAAGGTTTTGAAATAATTCCACTTGGTCTCATTGTATATCTGAGAAAACCAGGCATTTGGATAGGGGTGTGTAGACTTTTTATGTGGCCTGTAAATAAAGCTAAAGTACATCCGTGCATGTAAACATAGTTTACATAGCATGCATCTATTTGCACTGGCACTCCGGGGAAGATGATTAGCTAGATATGAGCCAGCCTTCTGCATGAGCAGCCACATGGACTCGGGGACCGTGTGTGTGTGTGTGTGTGTGTGTGTGTGTGTGTGTGTATTTGGCCGCTGGTGAAAATGAATGTGAAACTGAGAGATAAGCAATGACAGTGTGAGTCCAGGAGGCGGTGGGAGGGTTGTCGTCTCATTGCGACACTTTGGAGCATCTACTGTAAACAAGAACGAGGTTATTATGGTATGTACAGTGACGGCGTGTCATCGCATCGCACACGTGTAGAAAATGATACACGGGGGCCCGGGGTGTCAAAGGTGACAGAGCTTCAGGGGCTTTTTTTTTTTTTATGTTTGCGAGGATTAAAAGACGGCCCAGTTTGCTGGCTTGTGTTTACTACGACGGCTGTCCGCTTGGATTATGATGTCAGTGTCCATCCATCCATCAAGCCGTCCGGCCGGCCTGCTCCCTCCGGACTCACGTGAGCCAACAGAGCCGGCTTATTTACTCATATAAAGTCACATGACGTGATTACAGATGGAGCCGAAATCTAGTTTTTCTTACATGGCATTAATTTATTTATTTATTTATTATTTCCATCCATCCATTTTTTTCTGCCTGATTTCTCTCAAATATTGTTGAAACTCTTAAATGTGTATTTTGGAAGTCATTCCACTTGACAGCATGAAGTCAAAATTTGATCTTCATTTGAATACCGTAATTTTCGGACTATAAGTCGCACCGGAGTATAAGTCGCACCAGCCATAAAATGCCCAAAAAAGTGAAAAAAACATATATATGTATATAAGTCGCTCCTGAGTATAAGTCGCCCCCCCACCCAAACTATGAAAAAAACCGCGACTTATAGTCCGAAAATTACGGTACATTTGGAAAGCTATCCAAAATTCATTTTGAGTATTGGCCATGAAAAAGAAAGTGCAAGAGCCCAATCATTCCTGCTTACGTAAACTACTTTGTATTGAATATGATTCTTTTATGAATGGATTTTTCCTGGAACCAGCGATCCAAAGGCGGAGGTCGTTGCAGTAAAGAACCACATTTTATTTTTTGTACTCATTCTTTTCAGCCCCTCAATGACCTTGTATGCATTTTGCTTGGAGCGCAAATGTTCACAGCGAGGGGATACATTAAAAAGAAAATCTGTTTAACTCGCCATGAGTCATGCCTCGCTTTTGTTGACGTTGAAACCTTAGCGTGTTAACAAACGCTTGTATTTTCCAAGTCACATTCAAGTACTGAGTACTAGCAAGAGCTAGCAAGTGCTAATCCTCAACCTTGTTGTCCTTTCAGGTGCTAATGTGAGCGTCCGGCCCGGGATTGATTGCGCAATGATCGACCCCGTCGAACCCAGCGTGCCGGACGGCGCGGCGGAAGCGCCGTGCACCGTGTGCTGCTGCACGCGGACCAACAAAATCCTCATGGTGGTCTTCATGGCGCTGCTGATCTTGGCCATCGTCTTTGGTAACCTTCTGACCTTGGCGGTGGTCTTAGGGACCAAGCGCTTCCGCACTCCGCAGGGTTACCTGAAGGCCTCGCTAGCCGCGGCCGACCTAGCGGTGGGCGTCTTCGTGGTGCCGCTATCCGTCTACGCCGAACTCCAACTCATGGCTGGCGATTCTGCGCCCGAGTGGACCGCGTCCAACTCTCGCTCGATGAGCGTCCACCCTTGCGCTGTGATGGGACCCATCTTCGCCGGCTGCACGTTGGTGTCCATCACCACCATCTTCTTAATGAGCATCGAGCGGAGCATCGCCGTGCTGAGGCCGCTGCATAAGGACTCGGTGATCACTCGCAAACGGACCAGCATCCTTATCGCCTTGTCCTGGCTGGGGAGCTTCTTCCTCGCCGTGTCGCCGTTGCTCTTCAGTCGCGAGATCGTCCTGGAGTACAACACCTGCAGCCGCATGTGCAACTACGCCTTGGGAACCATCGGCGAGTTCCCGTCGCAGGCCTGGAACATCTTGCTGCTTTTCCCGGCTTTCGATTTCACCCTGCTGGGCGGGACGGTGGCCATCAACATCATCTCGCTGTCCAGCATCCGTCAGCACTCCAAGCGCAGGAAGCACCTAGCCGAGACGGAGTGCCAGAAAGCTAGCAAGCCCACCTTCTCCGACATCAAAGCGGCTAAGACCATCGGGACGCTGACGGTGGCCTTCACCGCTTCCTTCACCCCCATTGCCGTTTTTGTGGTAGGCAACGTTCTGGGCAACGAGTGGTGCAACTTCTCCTTCTTCGCCTTTTGGATTTTGGCCAGCAACAGCTGCTGCAACGTGATCATCTACAGCGTGCGCGATCACAAGTTCCGGCTGTGTGCGCAGAAGTTGCTCTTGAGAGACGCCAACAAAAGCTCGAGACGGACTTGAGTTTTCTTCTTCATTTTTTGGGTCAAGTATGAATGTCAGTCAGGTGGAGTGCTAAAGTGACATCTTGACGAGATTCCAATTCAGACTTGGGATTTTTCGTTACCTTGTGGTCAAAGGGTCGTTGATGATGGTCCGGGTTGGCTACTCTAACCCAAAGTTGTTAATGGGTCTGTGCAATCAGTTGTTGGGTCAAATTGTTAACAGGGTGTTGGTTAATTGTTAGAATGGAGGACGAAACCTAAACTTAACCGTCTTTGTTGCGAGCCCTGCTAACTCCCCGTTACCACCTCCGACTTCAACCTACCACGTCTAACTCCCATTCCCCATCCCTCCTTGCTTCCTTGCATCCTCCTTCCTTGCTAACCCCGAAGGAGGCTCGTCTTGTTCTCTGTGAAGCTGTGCTTGAAATGGTTTTGTCATCTGAGCTCAATAATAATAATAATAATAATAAAAAAAGGGTGTTACAGACCACTGGTCACGTTTCAATAAGTAAACGTGATAAAACCGAGAGAAATATTTGAATGACATTTGTTCGAGTCATTCCGAGCGAGTTTGGCACAAACATGGCGCATCTCGCAAAAGCTTTTTATTTCAGCTTGACGCTATCAAGAACGTTAATGTTAGCATGAACAATAAAGGGTTCATGTAAAGACGAGTTTATTATTTACTGGCGGAAAATCCACTCAAGCCAGGTGCGCTATATTGACGAGAGATGGGAGATGAATAGAAATGATGCGTCAAAAGCTTTTAGGCAGCTGGTGCGACTTTCTGGCCAACAAAATGCTAGCGGCAGAAACAAACTAATGTCTTTTAGGACTAATGAGCTCTCGTCTCAGCTTTCGCCCTCAAATCGAACATGTGGGGCCCTTTTTCATCTTACTGGCTTCTGGGCTGCTTTTTCCAAGCTGTAAAAAAAAAAAAACACCTTCATTCCCTTGCACTTTTTTTACGTGTTACTTAAATCATGAAAGATTAACGTCATGAAAGATGCACGGCAACACGTGCGTGGCGAGCGTTATGTAAGCGAGCGTGACAGCCAATGCGAAGGCGCCTTTCTTTTTAAAGTATAAAAGTCCAAATCATGTTCATCTATGCGTTGTTGTTGGGTATTTTTTGCAGGGGGGGTAGAAATCAGAACCATGTGGATATACAAAGTCTACACACCCCTGCTAAAATGCAACATTTTCCTAACACCAAAACATGTGACCAAGATCATTTCAAAACTGTTGGAGTTGCACAAGTGTGCACACCCTCTGAGTTCAAGTATAATCAGCCATTTTCTCACATTTATTTTTTTTATTTTCTAGAAGAAGCTGTAAATGTCCATTTCTTTAGGTCTACTTTTTGTATGTGATCCTGCTCAGAAGTCTCTTGGAGAAAAAAAAGCCTTTGAGGGCCTTCAGTAGGTTTTCTTCCAGGAACGCAGGTAAAGCTGGATGGCGAGTAGGGGGTTTCTTTTCTGCAGGCTCGGATGGAAGATGTCAAAGTCCGCCTTCCTCACCCTCTGCAGGAAGTCCTCCAGCACCACCTGGAACACCAACCAGAGCAACAGGTGATGAGGAGGTAAAACTACCCGACCAATCGCGTCGCTCGGTCTCCTTGAAATCTGATGGTGTAATTATCTTTTTCTTGACATTTTATTTACAACGTAAATGTTTTGTAGTCTGGCATCTTTTTTTGATGCCTGCAATTATTCCCAATTAATTTTTTTATAGGTTGAGAGGGGACGCCGAGCTAGTTTCCTAACGTAGCCATGCAAAAAAATAACCACGATGGGGGAATCCACTGTGGCGTGAAAATCAGATGCTCGTTGCAAGCCAAGCGGGTAAGGCTCAAAATACATATATTTGAAGTTGGCTAAGCAACCCCACTGATAACAGAGCCAGGAGCGCTCATCAGCCTATTAGTTGCCGTGAAAGGACTTACCACGTGGAGGAAAGCCGGCGTCGCAGCTGCCGGGACGCTGGGGCGGAACGAACGTGCCTGGAGGGGGGGTAGACAAAAGCAAAAAATAAAACACAAGTGGCTGTATGTGTGCGTGTGATTGCAGAAGCAGAAACAGCATGCAGCCGTTAAGAGTGACCTTCACACTGACGCTCTACTGCTAATTAATGAAGAATGTTCGTGACGCCAACGCGACTTGTGAACATGCTTGTTCGAAGGTAATTAATTAATAAAAATATTAATATAGTCAAGCCACTGCATATTTGTAATTTTTACAAATTGTTAAATTCCCTGTGGAACTGATTCTTGTAAATAAACCTCACTTATTTGTTTTGTCTGCTGTAATGTCCTGGGTGGCCACAAGAGGGCGCCAAATTAACTACAAACTTATTTGTGTACTGACGTGTTCCAGATGAACGTGAGCCTGACTGGCGACGTCGTACACCACGTCCCGGATGTTCTGCTCCCGGCTGCCGCGGATAAAGTCCTCCTGAGAAGCCCTGTGCTACAAAGAAACAAAGATCAAACTCCTGGCGTGGAGAAGTACAGCAGCCAAGAAGCTTACCAAAATGCAGATGTCCATGGGCAAGTAAACTCTGCGCCGGACGCTGTGATGAGGGGTGGCCCTCAAACACGTCACGATGCCGTGAGCCTTGCCCACGTGACTCGCCGCGTGATCTGCGTGGACGTCCTTTATACCTGCCGCAAGAGACATTTGCACAAATGTCTTTTTTTTTAATGTTCTGGTAAGACCTTCTCACCTAGAGACTCGAGCAGCAGGTACAAGAGTGAAGACTGAGCGTTCTCGGCGTAGGACTCCAGCTCCTGAAGGTTGCGGTAGCCTCTGTCATCCAGATCCTTTTCCTGAAACGAAGATTCATTCCAATCCATCCTGTTTGTCCCAAAAAGGATGTTACGGTCGAAGTCGCTTTACTCTTTCTGCTATCATCCTTGTCAGCCATCTTTTGGTCAGGTTATGCTTCTTCACGGCCTGCAAAAAATATATATATATTAAAAAGATATATTTTTAAAACAGAAGGATAGCCAATAAATGCTTCAAGTTACCTTCCACAGCTCCATGCTGACCGGCTGCTTTGGTGGTTTGTCTCTGTAGATTTCTTCGATAGTCGTCTTCCAGAACTCCATTCGCATCAGACCGAGAGACGTCTGAGAGACGGAGTCCTTCACCTGTGCTAGTTCTACATTGAAGGCTCGCAAAGCCAAGGCGGAGCGTCGTGCCGCTTCTGGTAGCAGGAGGGAGCACACAAAGCCCTCGTAGTCCCTGGACCTGTTAAAAAGATCATTTCAGATCGATCAATACAATTCCGTTACAGTATCAGGTATCAATTATGGGTTCTCCACTTTCTTTAGTACAAATTGCTCCAGAATTGGGAGATGATTCAACTCCAACCTTGACTTGTTATCCAAGCAGAGAACGGAACCCACCTGACCAATTCTAAGCAGAACTTCTCATTGTGCTGAACGTCCGCAGTCGCGCTTGCCGCGGCTCGAACACTCCGAATTTCCGCCGCCCGCCGAGCGCACGCGCTGACCGGGGACGTCTTGCGCTGAACGGTGAAGAACAGCGAAGGTTTCACGCACGACACTGCGTGATTCATACAACTGATGCTCGCTGCCATCTTTTTACCCTTCAACTTCCTACTTTTTTTTTCTTCTCTGGATGGTTTTGGTGGATGGTGGACACCACCGTGATCTCAATACCGCCATCTATGGCGAGACTGTGTAACGTCATGCGTATAACGAAAATCAACATCATTAATGTTGATAGACAATGGTCACCGGAAATCCTGGTGTACCCACCTTGACCACCAGGTGTCAGTGTAATGTAAGAAAATGTTCTATCCCGTATTATTTTGTTGGCACCATACACATGCTTTTATTTTGTAACTCGTTTCACGGAAACAATACTTTTATTTTGAAAGGCACGACCGGATACCGAGGAAGTTGACTGTTATGTCTACTTTGCAAGTGTACGAGACAAAAAAAAGTGGCAATGACGCGTGACATGAGGGAAAAAAGTCACCTGACACTTTAATTAATAAGAGGAGCGCCTCATGGCACCCGGACAAATATCTGTAAGGCGTTTGTGGCTGTTTTTATGTTTTTGTTGCCGGCTGTGGACAAGCCGAAGTCCCGGTAACGGGTGAGTGTGTGGAGCCAACGACCAGGGATGCTAATTAGTTAGCTGCCCAGTGACCAGCATATGGAAACTTTTACTCTATTTCTCTCCAAATAACAACTTTGATATAAACTTATACTGTCCTTTAGAGTACTTAAAAATATATATATCAAAGTCAAAGTCTGCTTTATTGTCAATTTCTTCACATGCCAAGACACACAAAGAGATCGAAATAACGGTGACAAGACATAGTACACAATATACATACAAGTAAACAACACCAAAAAAACAAGAAGGCACAAATAAGAGTGATGAATAAATAATAAACAAATAACACAATAAATAAGAGGAGCAAAAATGGAGCAAGTGTGCATATTCCCTGACTTTTAGTGTTTTTTTATTTCTCGACAGTCACCCACTTCCTCATTGTTATAACCAGTTTAATTTGGTCGACAGCTCCTCTGTGTATAATTTTAACGATGTTTTAGTTAGTTTCTATACATTTGCACTATATCTAAGTCATATTTGATGACCATGCAAAATATTTTATGAAAAAGCACCCTATGTTTATACCATATTTACATTTTTAATATCCGATCACGTGACCCTAACTTCTGCATTTCCACGTAAAAATAATTGAAAATCACCAGGCAAATATCTAAAACGATATTTAATTAATTTCCACTTAAATGGAAGGACTGAAAACATTCTTGCTACCTTGCCTTCCCTCTTCAGAGTGTGGGCGTTGGATGACACCCCAGTGGCCCACATGAGCATCCCGCAGCCCAACTCGGACGGCCTGGGTCCTCACCACTCACGCTTCAGTGACTGTCAGGCCATCGTGCACGGCAATCTCACACACGAGAACATTCGTGCCAGCAACCACAGCGGTCTGCCGCTAGCCGAGTCCAGGCTGGTCACGTACGAACTGCCTGGCCGTGTTGGGACCGGTAATCATCACATTATTAGCGTTATCTTTTTTTTTAACTTTATTAATTGTTGTGAGTTTGTTTTCTGCCTCAGCCCATTTTACTGTCGTCCACGACCCACTGAGGACCCTGTCGGTGCTGGAGCCAGGTCGGCCGGGAGGCTGCGCCAATTACACTTTGTCGACGGTGGAAGCCACGTCCCGGGCCCCTGGCTGTCTGTACGCCCAGAACGGCGGCTTCTTCGACACACGTACAGGCCAGTGTCTGGGCAACGTGGTGAGTGACGGCAGGATGGTGCAGGACAGCGGTGGCGTGCAGAACGCCCTGTTTGGCATGAGGAGGGACGGCACCCTGGTGTTTGGGTAAGAGACGGAAAATAATCAAATTGTCATTGATGTTTTTTTCACTCAATATTGTGCTTCTCTGTGTGTAGGTATCTGTCCGAGGAAGAGGTTTTGGATGCATCCAATCCCTTTGTTCAGTTGGTGAGCGGAGTCATGTGGCTGCTGAGAAATGGCGAGGTGTACGTTAATTCCAGTCTGAAGGCTGAATGCAAGGGGACGCAGGAGACCGGTACTGACGTCCTCGTGCTTCGACGGTGGTCATAGCGTTCCGTCATGAATAACGTTTTGTGCGCTTTTGGCAGGCTCCTTGCAGTATTTCACCGACGTTATTTCGGCCAGGACGGCGTTGGGTCACGACGCCGAGGGCAGGGTTGTCTTGGTGCAGATAGACGGACAGACGGGAGAAAGGGGGTGAGAGATTTGGACGGAAAAAAAAGAATTCCACATAAAATCTTGAAGCTTTATGTCAATGTCTTGACAGAATGAACCTTTGGGAGATGGCTGACTTTCTCAAAGAAAATGGAGTCATCAACGCTATCAATATGGATGGCGGCGGGTCGTCCACCTTTGTGTCCAATGGCATCTTGGCCAGCTACCCGTCTGACAAATGGTAGATTGCGCCTCATAAGCAGAAATCACCTCTCGCTGCAGACTGAAACCATTCTCCCACCCTCAGCAAGGCAAACACAAGGTGGCGCTGCGCTCGGGCAGTCTCCACCGTCCTGTGCGTCCACCCGCGACGTTGCCGGCCGGCGGACTGCGGCGGACACGGCATATGCGAGGACGGAGTTTGTCGCTGCCAGGAAGGCTGGCGGGGCGCCGGCTGCGAGTCGGCGGTGTGTCAACCGCCATTTTGCGGTCCCCACGGGGTCTGCACCGCCGGTAAGCATTGCGGACCACTTCCCCTTTTAGCTTAGATGCTTCATTTGCCATTCATGTTGCAGGCGGTTGCGTCTGTGACGCCGGATGGAGAGGCAAGAACTGCAGTCAAGGTACGTAGCTAGCAAGAGGCGCTAACACAAACTCAGATGTGTCAATGAAATATTCTGTTGCTTTTTCCTCAGAATGTTTGGCAGGTTTCTATGGCAACGGCTGCAATCTGACTTGCATCTGCATGAACGGCGGCTCGTGCCATCACGTCCACGGAGGCTGCAGCTGCATGCCGGGATTCTCCGGAGCGACCTGTGAAGAAGGTACGAGAGATGGAGCGCCACCACAGAAAAGCTGAGGCCCGACATGAGCTCAGCACCCAATTGCTCTTCGTCAATATCTCAGGAGTGTGGATTGAGTCGAGTTATCTTTTCAGGTGGACGCTCACAGGACAAAGAGCAGGAGCGAGAAACCTATCTGACAGAGTAAGTTCACAAATAAATCTGTTTTTGTTACACTTCACTCTCGTCGTGTTGCAACTTTCAATTTTGTTTTTAGGAAGTAATTATGACTTTTCATATATTGGCACCTTTTTCATCAAACAAGCAACTTTTTGCAGAGAGAAAACAAATCCTGAAAATGCACTTTTTAGAAATATATCTTTTTTTATTTCAGGGCAACCTGGTTGACGCTCACGATCATCCTGAGCATTCTGCTGTTGCTCAGCCTGCTGGCTGTGGTGGCCCTGCTGCGCAGGCCCTCACGGGTGAGTCGCACGCGTGCCAACTACACCTACCTGCCGCTGACCACCTCCGACGGAGAGGTTTCCAACGGCCGTACGGCTGACAAATGTGATCGGGATTGCTCAAACTCACTGGAAATAATATAGGCCATGAAGAAGAGACACTTGACTTTCAAACACTGGAAAAGGTGAGGTCCATAAAGTCTTGTCACACTTGACAGACATTCCACACACACATTTTTGTTTAATTATAACTTAAAGTATGATCATTTAATGTACTTTATTTGAATTTTTATTTTTTGGAGATTGTGGTCATTCTCAGGGATAAATTCTGCTGCCAGTCAGCTGGAATCGCAGTCCAAATCATTTTGATAGAATATTCAAATGTCAATGAAGAATGTATAGAATTATTGGGAATTTATATTTATAGTACTCTATCAATATTTGATGAGACTATCCAACAAATGAATAAAAAAAAGACTTATTTTTCTGTCTGGTGTGTTGTCAACTTCTGTTGGCTTGCGAAAAAGCCTTTAGGATGTAATTCCCTTGTCGGCCTGGTAGAGGGCGACAAAGACTCACGAACAGCAAACACTGCTGTGTTTTCTTTCTCCATTTCCCTTGTTTGTTTTTTCATTTGTTAAATGTGTTTTCAAGTCTGAATAATTTGGATATATCAATAAAATTAGAAAATTAAGAAAACAAAGAAATTGATCATTTGAGAGAAAATAAAATAAATCGATATAAAATATGCAAAACATAAATCCCCAAAAAACTGAAAACCTCATTACAATATTTTGTAATTAATACGTGGTATTAAAATATTTGTAAAAACAAATTTTACATGACTTGTTGCATTGTTGTTGCCGAGAAAAGAAGTTGACTTTGTGACTTGAAGGACTTTGCCACTGTTTTGAACTCAATCAATCTGATGCAATACTGTGCAGGAAGAGTGTGTGATTTGCTCCCCTGGGTGTGTGCACATATTTGTGGCCCAACACTCCACCCAACTTAGGAAACAACATGTAAATATGTCATGACAATTACATGGAATTGTGTGAAGAAATCAAAAAGAAAGTCAAGGCAAAAGTGTGACTGTCAGCTCAGAGGTCAGTGTGTCTCATTCACATTCCCCTCAGCGTGTTGACGATAAAGTGCGGGAAGGGCATGACCCTGTCGGCGCTCCCGTCATGCATGAGGTCACCACAGCAGAAAAAGAAAAATAACATGTCTATATTTGAATGCACAAAAAAATTATGATTATTTAAACATTACAAAAGTAACCTTTTTAAATAATTAAACATAAGGACATTAACATATAAAAAATGCACCAGCGATTATTTGAACAAATGAAATTAAAAAAAATCTAAATCAAATAATTTAAAAAAAATGAGTAGTATAAAAGGAAGGCTTTTAATTGCTGTAGAAGAACATGAAATGAACTACTGCAGTGAATAATCACTCGAAAGACTCAATGAAATGTGAGATTCTTGGGAACACAACATAACACATTGCATCATGACACCAGTTGCTTTTTCCATACTGTACATCTTGTCCCATTTCCCAATAGAGCGTACGTAGACAAAAGAAAAAAAAAGTAGGTTATTGACCTGTGCGTGGACCCAAGTGCAGTTGTGCAACTCGCAGGAAAACACGCTTATGTAAAGACAAGCCCACCCAACTCCACATATGGAGGAGGCTCTTTATTATTGTTTTGCTGGAACACTGACACACTGAATGAGGGGGAACATTTTGTCCACCCCCATTCCTTGAAACTAAATTCTGCTTGGAATTCTGCTTTCACAAAGTGGAGACAAGTTCTAAATAGCAGCCATAAATGTTTAAAAAGAGGTTAGAATGATTAAAGATTAACCCCGTTGGAAAGTTTTGGAAGGTTCTCGTAGGGTTGATGTCATGCAGAAGCCATCAAGGACGTTCTTATCAGTGTTGTGATGTCCTCAAATGGACAGGTAAGACCTGCTTGTGCACAAATGGAAAAACGGCAGGCCAGACAAGCGAGTCTTATCTCATGTGTGTGTTTTTCCAATCTTAATCTATGGTTTTGTTTTGGTACGGTTGATTTGAATCAAGCAAGGACCGATTCATATGACCGGACCAATTTGGTTGAGGGATTCAGCCACTTAGAATAAGATAGCACCAACTCCATTTTTCATTTCTCTTCATCTTAAATTTCTTAATCTTTTTTGCTCAAAAAAAATATTACTTAATTGAGGTCAAATGATTACTATTCTGGAAATATTGCAAGTTTTGTTCCTCAAAGACGACTTATTGTGTTTAAAAAGAATACTTATATATTGGTTAAAATCCATATTTATTGCTGTTCAACTTTTTTTTCCTCAAAATTAAAACCAACCAAAAATGTGACTTACAAAATGCTCATTTTATTTCAATTCTGAAAAGGGTAATGATTGGTTCATATGTACAAAATAAACGTTATTTAAACATCGTAAAACTACAATAACAAAAACACTGAATCCGGATTGCGTTTACAAACGTTACAAAACACAACCGGAACCGGATATGAACCGACTTGCATAACAATGCAACGTTTGGGGGCTCATGAGAGCGTTGCCCGGTCTTGTCCTTCAGCGAACACGGTCACGTGTGTTAGTGACACTCGGTCCCGCGCCCCACGATTGGCCGAGACGCGGGCGTTGGCCCCGCCTTGCCTGACGTCACGCCGATCAGCTGTTGAGGAGGCCTAAGCGCATACAACAATAACAAAAGGAGCAGTCGGGGGAAACCAAGAAGATACAACAGCCGATGTCAAGTTCCTAACCTTACGCCTTTTTTTCTACTTTATTTCTTCTACGAAGAAAGCGTGGAGTTTTTCGTTTTTAGAAAAAGACACACATCTACCTCGCGATCAAGAAGGAATTTTCGCTTTTTTATTGACGTCGTCGGCTGAGCTGCAGGTGGGTTCTTTGTTTTCTCCCCACACGCAGAATTCATCATTCTGCGCAATTAATCCAGATTTTTTTTCTTCATGTATCTTCACTTATATCGGACTGTTTGTTGCTCCTTTCTGATCATTGATGGCATCATATAAATGTTGTACGTTTTGTTCCACTTGGCATCTTTTCTTCATGATGCTTTTAAGTCCTTGCGTGTTTGTAACTGCGTATTTTCTCCAGTGCATTCGATTGTGTGTTGTTACACCGTAATAACATTGTGTTTACGTGGTTTGATCGTGACCAAAGTCGTGTCGAATAACAAATCCCCTACCCCCACCCCACTTCTTCTTTTCCACGCCCGGCTGCTAACGAGCTAAACCGTCTTAGACAAACAGGCTTCTCAACCCCCCGCTCTAAGACTATCACTTAAAGGCCTAAAATGGCAGCCGATAAATCGACTAATCGATCTTCGTGAAAACTCAACTAAAAGCGTCTTTATATTTGGTTGATTTCAAAATTTACAAGGTAGTTTTGCTATAAGTACCCATCTTTTCCAACGGAATCAGTTGGTGTATGTATGTAACAATTAATCAACTTTTACATTTTGCCAAGTTTACTTTGTCTTGAAACCACCAAATACTAACAGATCCACACTTGTAACTACTTGTTAGGATTATTTTCATCTGACATTTGACATTTAACTTAACTGCGTTGTTGATTCGGTATTTGTTTACTCGTTCTGAGTTGTTGACAGGAGGAGGAGCTGCAGATTATCAGATTTTTTTTCATTTATTTTGGTCTCCTACGATGGTGTCGTTTTTTTCCCTTGTCCAAACATGTTTATGATGTTTAAAGTTCAACGACTTCTCCAGAAAAAAAAAGCCACTTTTTACCTGATGTTGAAATGTACGAGTGTGAAAAGAGACGCTAACGCAGCACAACCGCAGTGAACCGCGTGGCGTGTTCAGGTGCTGCGAGCAAATCAGACATTTGAAAACTTACAAGTGCCATGCAGCGAATCAAAGCAAGTTTGGATTAAAATTCAGTAAAGAATTGTGTGAGTGGCGCTCCTCTACCTTTAAGAACAAAGGCCCACGAAATGTAGAGATTCTGACGAACAACAATCACAACCATGCGCCGTTTTCGATTCGAGTAAACAAAGAACGTTCGGGCAACGAGCAAACTCAAGTCACGACACGCGTTTTGCACGTTAAATACGTTTAACGAGGCTCCATCCGTTATGGAAATTCAACAAGTAGACACTTAGACGCGGGGACAGAAGTTAGACGGCATTGTGAGTATTAGCGCCATCAAAACAGCTCGAGTATGGCGATGTACGAGCTACGGTCGGGGTTTTGAAAGCGTCACAGCTTTGGCAAGTCACGGGTAGTTTATATACCGCCAAATAAATCCGACATTTGAGTGTCTGGATAGGTCCAACTGGCCGAAATACTAGCAGGGCAGAAATGCTGTCCTCAGTAAGCGTTGTCATGACTTTAAATAAAGCAACGAAGAGTCCCTGTGGCGCTGAATGACTATGCGCTTTGTCCTCCGGTGTGCCGACCAACTGTGATGATGTTGGTGCGTGTCCTATTTACCGCTGTTGAATGGAACCCTTTTTTTTTTGTTCCTTTAACAGCTGAAACCGTTGCAGCTGCGGACTGCATAATCCTTCAAATTTACAACACAAAAGAGCCACAACATGTGTTCGTTTCGTATGTTAAACATTGCAAACGCATGTGCAATGATGGGAAACTCGGGAGATGGAGAGAGAGAGCATATTACAAATACATATACTAATTAAATTACACTTTTTTTTTTCCCGTAACGCAATCTTAATAAGGTAGAGTGCCATAGATTAATGGGAATGAACATCACTGTTTAGTTATAAACCTTCAAACAACTGCTTTAATAATAATAATGCTACTCAAAATTTGCACGTATATATATAAAAAACCCATAAAGAGTGATTGATCAAAAATATCTGTGATATCATGAACTGACTAAAATTGATCTCCTGTGTCTTTCAGGTCTCTGAGTCATTGTCCCCCCCCCCGCATCTACATTATACGTCTAACCATGTGCGGCCCCCTGGCTCTCCGATGAGTTGCGACCACTCGATGCACTTTAGCGCCCCGGCCGAGCGCCTGCCCGCCCGTAGCTGATGACCGAAGCGCCTCTCGGCCCTTCCCCGAACCGCGCCCACGCCCCAGCAGGATGTTCCAGAGGTTCGCCAGCGCCTTGTTCGGCGACGACGTTGCCGCGCCCGAGCCAACCCGCCGCCTTCGCCACGATAAGCAGCCCGAGGAAGAGGAGGAGGAGGAAGACTGGATTCTGGTCAACTTTCTGGGTGAGTGCTCAAACTTGTCCGACTGACTTTAATCGGTGCGCACGGTAAACTGCTCATTAGGCTCGTTTTGTTCTTTAATTCAACTCAATGAGCAATCACAAATCCAAGTTATAGCAAGAAGGTGGATATTTTTCATTGGGGTCATTTGCTATGTACTTAATGAAGTGTCCTGTGACTTACGACTTGACACGTGCCACCAAAAAAGGAAGTAAGCAAACAGTGAGCAGGTTTGTTTGCAATGTTCTTGCATCATTCCTCTCTCAAAGTCAAAAAGTCAAAGTCTGCTTTATCGTCCATTTCTTCACGTGCCAAGACACAAAGAAATCGAAATGACGTTCCCACGGTGTCAAGACATAGTACACAATATACATACAAGTAAACACAAAAAATAAAAACAAGAAGGCAGAAACAAAGAATGAATAAGAGCGATGAATAAATAATAAATAAACAAATAACACGTGTTCTGCTCACGTGTTTGGATGTTATCAGGCAGAAAAAGAAAAAACCCGGAAGGAAAAGTCGATAAATTGCAATATTTGACTTATCGTTCCTTAAAAAGAAAAAAATGATACACGGGTTATTTTTAGTGGCCGGCCAGCTGAGAGCTTAACTTCCTGTCTGGGTGAGTCATGAGAAGCTGCAGTGAGTGTGTGTGTGTGTGTGTGTGTGTGTGTGTGTGTGTGTTGGCCTCCACATTTGGCTTCCTTTCGGGCTTCAAATATAATGTCAGCAGCGTTGGTGGCGTGTGTTTGTAGAGCTGTTGTTGGTGAGCCTGTGGTCAGGTTAGGTCACGTGATGTTTGGCTGCTAAACCATCAGGCAACACTGTAACACAATCACAGCGCCTCCTGCTGTTACTTATGAAACACTACACCTTTATCCATTGGCACAATTGTTTTTTTTTTTTTTGGTCCGTCTTCATTTACCAAGTAATTGTAAAAAAGACGAGCTTTGCCCTTGAGTGAGACTGATATTTATAAAAATATTGTTCTTGTGTCATCAGCTGATAGCTGTTCAAGCCAGCGTGGCGGCGACAGCCTATCCGCTTCCACCGTTGGCCGGGGCGAGGGGGAGGAGGAAGACGACGAGGACCTGGTGATGATCCCGTCCCCCATGGCCAGCCCTCCCGTCCGCTACGCCTCCTGCACCTCCCTCAACTCCACGGCCGACACCGATCCGGACGGCGGCGCCGAAGACGACGAGGGGGAGGAAGACGAGGACGGCGACTTCCTGCGTCTGGACGCCTCCTCCTTGGAGGAGAGCTGGTTCGTCACCCCGCCGCCGTGTTTCACCGGCCGCGGGATCCAGTCCGTCCTGGTGGAGACCAGTCCTCTGGAGAACCTGCTGATTGAACACCCAAGCATGTCGGTCTACGCCCACCACAGCCCCCCCAGGCTCAACCAGAAGCCCATGCAGCGCTCTCTGGACCTGACCGCCGCTCCCAAGGAGAAAGGCAGGCGGGCTCTGGACGCTTCACGTCACAGGTTCGTAATTCGGGGATTGGTTTGAAGAGATTCGGGTGAAGAATTTAGTGCTAATATCGTTCTGATATGTTGTCTCGCAGGCCAGACGTGTCATCGGTCCAGCGCCGTGCAGGCTCGCATCAGCCGGCATGCTACGCGGCGGCGCTGTCCACCCGCGCCGGCCTGTTCCCGCAGCGTCCGGGCCTGGCCGGCCAGTCGCTCTTGTCCCGCAACGCGCTGCGCCGCCTCAACCTGTTGCACCCGCCCAAGGCCGGCCCCACCCACCTGCACCAGCCCAGCCAGCGCCACCTCAACTTCTGAGGGCGCCGCCTTCGCCTCGGCGTCACGCAACAAGCACCAGCAGCTCGTCCCAAGATGATATTTTGACAACAGAGGCGTCCGATTGGGTCAAAACGCGGCACGGAAAGCCGTTTTTGTTTGTCTTCTCCTTCCTTCATGGACTCTTCTTCCTCACGTGTAGAATCAGCGCTGTAGGTCACTTTACTCAGAGGCGGACTCACTTTATTCACGATGACATCATCACCCGACAACCTGTCACAATACTTGAACGTCACAGTTGAGCGCCGGAAGGCAGAGTTCCAGTTACCGCATTTTGGGCAAAAAGGTCTTGGCGATTTGCCGACGCTGTTATTTCCACCATTCAAACTCCGAATGTTAGCTTGTCGCTAAACAATGTAGCATATTAATTGTGGTATGGACAGCCGATGCGGCGACACAGATTATGAAAGGTGGCCCCGACATTGTTACGTGGTGCCAGTCGTCAAAATGTTTTACGTACAAAGCTCAGATGGGAACTGGAACCCCGCTCGAAGGTGTTGATCGTCCCTTCAACTCGAGTGTAAATAGAGAACCGAACTGATTGTTTTTATCGTAAAAAGTCACTCCGTTGCATCGAAAGGGGGAAATTCACGTGTTGTCCTGCCTCTGACTTCTTTTCGGTCATTTTCCCCATCAACGTAACAGAGGAAGAAAAAAAAAGTTTTTAAAAAAATGGGTTAGATATCACTAAGCTTGCCTTGTTTTCACTGTAGCTTTACATTGAATAGAAATGTAAGAAAAATGTATTTAAAAAAAAAAAAAAGTCCAAAATATTTTTTTTTTGAAAAAACAATTTAAAAACAGATTACATATCAGTATGGGAACGTTTGTGTGCGCGTGTGTGTATTTGCGTCTGGTAGAGTTGTTGTTAGTAAGTGAAAACAGAGAAAATGGAAAGAAAAATGTTGTTTTTCTGATTTTTTTTTTTTTTTTTATTGTTCTTAAATGAATCTGCAGTCCAATTCTCAGGGTCACAACCAATCACTTTTTACTCGGAAATGCAGATTTACTTGATGGCTGATGATTATTATTATTTTTTTCTTGTGAGACATTTAGTGTTGGTCCCTGGACTGTTGATTGCGACATGTTTTCTTATTGTTTTTACGTAGATACACTTTGTAAAACTAAACCAAAAAATAGGTAGCGAGGATCTGTAATCTTTTAAGTATGATATTAAGATGATGTTTGTAACTTTTGTTGTTTGACTTTTAACATGATGAGGATGAATAATAATAATCACATTTACGTTATGGGAAAAAAAATTACTCACTTTGTTCATGGACTAAACGGTATATCTGTTTTGTATTTTTACTTTTAAATCATTTTAGTGGATGTCATGAAAGAAGTGGGCATAAATTAGCTTCCTTACCATGTACTCGTGTTATTATATTTAGGATGATTACTTAACTAAAAAAAAAAAAAGTAACAGGCACATTTGACAAATGATAACAATCAGGACTTCTGTGTCATTTTAAAGCACCAACGAATGAAACCTGGGGACGTTTCTTTGGTGCCGTTGAAACTTTTTCATCATAGCTTGAATGTCACAAATCATGTAATTTTTTTTTTTTTTTTACAATATCTGTGACGCAAGGGATCACAGGATATTTCGATTGGTATGTCTTGAAAGCTAACAGGGATTTGTTGTGTTTTTTGTTTTTGCTAATGTTCAATGCCTTGAAAAATTGCGCATCACGTGCCTTCCAGGTTGAGGTGTTCTTAGGACAATGCATCAATGAAGAACTTGGACTCTTGTTTTTCTGTCTTTTATGTTTTGGAACATTCTACAAGAAAACATAAGACCCAAATGGATGTCAACTATGCAC
The DNA here is from genome assembly GCF_901709675.1 of Syngnathus acus. Lineage (NCBI taxonomy): Eukaryota > Metazoa > Chordata > Actinopteri > Syngnathiformes > Syngnathidae > Syngnathus > Syngnathus acus. The sequence continues at coordinate 12,881,855 of NC_051101.1, read as the reverse complement.
CACGTTCTTTCACTCGCCCTTTTTTTTCTAGACTTGCAAGCAAGCAGACAGAATCATGTAGCAAAACCTCCAGTTTTTTTTATTCTCAAGTGTGAAGAATATTATGTGGCATTTGTATTTGTATTTTTCTTTTTTTCACCAAGTGTTACACGTTTTTTTTCCTTGTGTAGTTTACTGGAATAATACCGCACTTTGCCAAAAGAAAAAAAAAAAAAAGAAAAATTAACTTGGTGTAGGATTTGTAGGGTTAACGTTTTTTCTTTTATTTATCGACATATTTCCTGTGTATTTTGTATATGTACGACTGTTCACTTTTCTTGGAACTCTGATGTTATATGGGGGTCGTCTGTTTTCAAACTGTAATAGTTCCAATGTTTGATCGTTTAGAAGTTGCAAAATAAATGTTTTCATACTCACACGTTCAGTTGTGGAAGTCTTCGTTTGTGTCTGCTTGACTATTATAATTTTTTTATCTTGTTGAATTTATTGTTTATTTCTATAGATAGACAGCTACTGCAACAAAAACACTCAAAAGTATATAAACCCTCTGTAATTTAAGTTTAAGTCCTAAAGTTACATTATAAATGTGTTCTCTACCTAACAAATGTGGTATAATGTTGAAAAGTCCGCATTTTCGCTTTGTTGACACATTTGACAGCAGCAGCACGTGCTTTTCTGTTTACGTTTTGCCCGCCGAGTCACGTGACGAGTCGGGCTAAGCTTCCATTGGCCGAGTGTCATGCAGACTCCGCCCCTGAACGCGGAAGTTCCTCCGGCCGCCGGTGAAAAATTGGCTATATATGCCACTTTGCAATAACTTCCCTGCCTCATTCACGTTCCGGTCGGTTAAAGGGGTTGTGGCGCGTCGTTTAAATCCAACCGGAAAATAGGAAAATCCGTATTTCAGTGGAAAAACACCGTGAATTACGTCCGCCGATTGAAATGAACGCGGTCTGCTCAGGGAACTGGAAAAAATGCCCTTCAAATCGGCGAATGTTTTTCTCGAATGAGCGTTTAAATCTCCGTTCAGGCGCACCGGGTCCGGGGCTTGCGTAGACAGGTTGCCGGAGAATATTTCCGCTCGTTTTCAAACTTTTGAGCGCGTTTACGTGCGAACCGGGAACGCGCATGCGCAGTGGCAGCGCGGCATAAGAGGCGGATATAAGGATTGGCGCCGGCGCCACAGCTGATCCATTCACTCATTCTTCCTTCTGGAGGTAAGACAAGCGCTCCGATGACCTCTTTTATACACTTTAAGAGAAATTTTAAACTCTGTCTTCACCCTACTAGGCCTTATGTGAGATGTATCTTGCTTAGTGAGGTGAAAACAATCTTTTTTTCTCTTGTTTTGCAATCGGTTGCAGATTGAACTTGAGAATGTGCCTCAGTTTTCGATGATTTGCCACCTAGAATCGAAAATATACACTCAACGACATCCGCTTGGTATATTACAATGTCATTACTGCCGCGCTTGGTGCCATCTTGCACTTTTTTTTAAACGAAAGTTGACAAGACAAAGTATCGTTGACAATGTCATTCACAAAGTCGTTTTTCCTCGTCTCCGAAATGACATTTTAACTCCTCGTCGTTGTTCGTGGCTTGTACGATGGCTATAAACCCGTCTTTTGTGAGTATTAATAATTGTGTTATTAACATCATCGAGAGCAATGTTGACCCAGTTAGCAACCCAGCTAACAGCAGCTAATTACAGTAGCTTCCCTCCCAAACTTGAGCTCGCACTCTAAGCGCTTATCCGCTTCCAAATGGTCACAAGTGTGGTTAAAAGAGACGACGAGGGTTTAATTTAGTTGCTGGGGGTGTTAAAAAGTCATCATGGTTGTGTCTGGGGTGCTTTTTAGACGACTTTGTGGCCGTGGAGTTTGGGGGGGCTCCTTCAATCCTCCCGCTTAACGCTGCTCGAATTGGCGCGTCTTTGCGTTTCTATTCTCGCTTAAACTTGACGTTTTGACTCATTTCCGTCGCTCAAAGTACGCCAAAATGTTTGGAAGGGTTGATTCTAGCAATTGATGGTCAAAAAGTGCCATTAAGTAGGGTGTTTTTTGAGCTTTTTTTGTTTGAAAGCGAGGGAACAACCACCCCCCTTTTCTTCCTCTGGAGTCAGTCTGTCATATTCATTCTTTAAACATTAAATGCACCATTTTGTTTTGTATAAATGCGAATTCCCTAGTCATGTCAAATACAAATGGACGAATCCTTTATAAGCTTTTATTATAGTGTTATTAACTTGTTACACACCCTGTACTTATCATTTGAGCCCACGTACTATGCCACAATGATTTAACGCATAATAAATTCAAGAATTAGAGTGAGTAGAGTCACAAAATAATGATGGAAGTCACACAAAACAGTCACTCTAAGTCATTTTGACTCTTAGGTTCATTATTATACAACACATTTTTGTGGCATACACAATTCAGACTCAGTGTATTCAGTCAGACCATCATTCTTTCAATTTAAAGCCACCATTTTGTCACTTTTTGTCATCAGAGGTGAATTAAAACATCGTGCGTGCGCAATATTCGCCTTTAAAAGCATTTCGGTGACTTTTGTTGACTTATAATTGCCACTTGTGAGTCAAATACGACAAGATGGCTCTTTAGCACGTAGGTGCCGCAGTGGCTCTGGGATGTGACTTCCATCTCGGGCCTCTTTTTTTATGATGCACGCTAACGTTTATTTGTCTCTTTTGCAGAAGCTCGAGTCCAGTCGCCACGACCATGTCCAGACGCAGGTGAGCGAGCACCTGCTGCCGTTGTTTGTGTAAGGGGTGATGGGAGGCAGGGGAGGGTGGAGAGAGAGGGCGGGGGTGTTCTTCCCTCCCCCCTGGGATTAGGGTGGGCCGGGTGGGGCCAGACCATTATCACATTTAAACGTGTCTGCGTCACTCAAGTACATTGTTGTTCACGTCACACAAAAGAAAACCTTTCACGCTGAATTTTAGATGGGGGTAGGCTTCAGATCACCCACAAGGAGAAAATAGATGACGCTAATCAATAATGTTCATGTTTCTTCTCAGTGATCGCATCACCCTTCAAGCCAGAGACTCAAACACGCTGGAACCCACCCCCAGAGCGCCACTGAGGAAAAGAAAGTGCGAGGTTGGTTGACGCATGTTTTACGCTTGACGCACAGACATCATCGTCAATCGAGCCTAACTGTGGGCGGGATTATGCAAATGAGACACATTGTTCCACCGCAGTTGGGGGAAAACTGAGAAAAGATCGCTCACAGGCTCATTTTTGGGAAATATGCGACAAAATAAAAGTTCATGTCGGTGTTTCCGTTTGTGTGACTGGTCTTGTGTTTGTGTGGCAGCCCTCCAAGAAGAGTCAACCCGCTGCAAAGAAACAAAGCTGCTATGAAATTCAGGTTTGTGTTTTGTTTTTTTAAGGGGGTGGGGGAGTCTCATTAGCAAACCGACTGTGTGGTGAGAGCTGATGACTGCTGCTACGCTCATTAAGTGGCATCTTTAAAAGTCAAATCAGCCATTTGAGATATTTCAGGTCGTCTGATGGCAGCCATGTTTTTTTTATTTATTAATGACGGTATACTATTTTGTTTTTTTGCGGGGTGTAGAAGTGTTGGTCGGACGAAGGAGCCAGTCCGTGCGTCCTCATCGAGACGCCGCACAAAGAACTGGAACCCGCCGACCTTGCCGGCTTCAAGCAGTACCGTTTCAAGAACCTCTTCATCAAGCCCTCGCCCCTCCCTTGTCTCAGGTAGAGCCTCCCTAAAATGGCCGCCTCGAATAGCGTCACGCCTGATATTGACCTTGTGGGCGACGTTGCAGTTGGGCCAGCTCGGACGACGTGTGGATCAAGATGCTCAACAAGGAGCTCAAGTACGTTCACGACAAGAATTACTTGCAGAGACACCAAAAGCTGCAGCCCAGCATGAGGGCCATCCTCCTCGACTGGCTACTTGAGGTCAGAACCACACATTTCCAAAATGTCATTATTAGATTTTTGTGTAAAAGTTGTAAACAAAATTTCTTTCCATAGGTGAGCGAAGTGTACTGCCTCCACCGGCAAACGGCGTACTTGGCGCAGGACTTCTTTGACCGCTTCATGCTGACTCAGGAGGACGTCAACAAGGACTACCTGCAACTCATCGGCATCACCGCGCTCTTCATCGCCTCCAAGATCGAGGTCAGAGGTCACCCTCGTCTTTTTGTACACTGCCTAAAAGTATCGATCTCATTCAAGTCCTCTACCGCAGGAGATCTACCCTCCTAAAATTGGCGAGTTTGCCTACGTGACGGATGGCGCCTGCGACACGTGGGACATCCGCCGCACCGAGCTTCAAATCCTCAAGGTGGCGCCCCACATTCCGAACCACGTTCAAGCTCTTTTTTGAAACAAAATTCTGAATGTTCCATTTTGGATTTCTCGTAGGCATTAGACTGGAATCTTTGTCCGGAGACTCCCATCTCTTGGCTCAAGCTTTACGCTCAAGTGGAGGCCCAGAACGGCGATGAGAACTTTCTTGTGCCGCAGTTCTCACAGGAAATATACATTCAGATGACGCAGGTGAGAACTTCCTGTTTGCTAACATACAACAGTGGAGGCTGTGCTCGCATCCCAAAACACGAGGACTCATTTTTTTTGTGTGTTTTTGTGGTTCTGTCCTCTCAGCTGTTGGACTTGTGCATAATGGATATCCGCTCGTTGGACTTTAGCTACAGCGTCCTCGCCGCCGCCGCCTTCTGCCACTTCTCCACCTTCGACGTCGTCAACAAAGTGTCCGGTAGGTTCCACAGATGCTGCTAGCAGTCGGTAAAGGCAGCTCGGTAACGTTTTTCCGTGTTTTACGCGCATCAGGTCTGACGTGGGAAAGCGTGTCGGAGTGCGTGCGGTGGATGAGCCCCTTCGTGGACACGCTGCGCTCAGAGGCCAAACCTGAGCTCAAGACTTTCGCCAGAGTGAAGACTGAAGACCGACACAACATCCAGACGCACGTTATCTACTTGGACTTCCTGGTGAGTCTCGCTCCATCACAGTGAAAGTTATTCATGAATATTAGTTGTGGTGTATTTCATTAAAAATGAAATTGAATCAACTGATTCTGTCTGACAGAGAAAAGCTCAAGAGCGCCACACTCGGGATGTCAGCAACTGCCCGCTTTCACCTGTGGTTGCCATGGCAACCGTCTTGACACCACCCAGCAGCACGGAGAAACCGACTAATGACTGAGTGGGAGAGGGATCTTGGCAGCCTTTTTTTTAGCAGCCAAAAAAAAAACAAGTTGAATTTAAAGACATGAAATGAGATTTTTGCGAAAGACTTCCTGGTGCTTCTTCATTTTGTCGTTCCATCCCATTGGCAGCGTGGGGAACCTGCAGCTTTGTGGTCACTGGCGATCACTTATTTTGTGTGTTTTTCGTGACTGTTTCGTTCCTGGAAACTTGACTTGAGCCATTGCTGCTGCTTACACGCTACTACGGGCTCGTATTTATTGAATTTAAAGAAAAAAAATTAATAGGACTCTTGAGAGCTATTTATGACTGTTTTGTCTGTGCCTTGAGATGTTCAGCCATTATTTTTTTTGTGTACATAGTTCCATTTTTTTTGGAAATGTTCTTTTACAGAATATTGGAATCTTTTAAATAAAAAAATAAATCGATGGTAGTGATTACTATTCATTTAAATTTGGTCTCTTTTGGTTTTGTCCTTTTGCATCAGTAGTTTAATAGTCATACATTCATTTAGCATCTATTGTTTGTATGGCGAAATGTTGCTGATATATATCTTCCAGAAATCACATTTTTTTGTCCTTATTTTATAACTTACTCTACTTTATACTTACTACTATCACCCATGAGGTTTTTTTCAGTTTTGTTGCACTACCAAGTGTGTACACAAGATGGCAGTATATAGCTGCTTTTTATATTTAATCAAGTATTTTATACTATATCATTCTCATTTCTTTTTTTTTCACTTTTTAAAAAAAGTAAAGAAGGACCAGAAATTTGTACCAGCAAGTGTAGCAACTTTTACCAAAGCAAAGTTACAGGGGTTACAAATTTCTGCTCTTTCCTTGCTTTTTTTTATGCATTAAATGAGTCATCCAAGTTCCGACTATGTGAGTGGTCATTGAACTCACCCCGGATCACCTGCAGAATGGGCGCGAGAACTTCTCAAAGAAAATGAAAGAAAACAAACCTAGTATCTAAAGATTTACAAAAAAATAACAAACACAAAAGTGTCAGCGGGCTCGCGGCTCAGCCAGGACGGCGTCACAATCCCCAAAAGTTTGCTTGTTGGAAAGATTGGGAGCACCTGAGTTCCAGCCGGGAGGCCGACCCCTCAGCTGAGTGTGGCCGTTTAAAGCACCTCCTTTTCGGCTATGCGGTGGAGGTGGCGTCAGACTTCATGGGAAATGTAAGTCAAATGAATCCCTCCTAATTTCAACTGAATATATAACGATGTTTGCGTATGTTGGTGACTGGTGTAAAGATATCATTTCTTGTTTTTTGACATTTTAAGCGATAGTCTGTACAATGATTTCCAATGGGGGAAATTGTGACGCGTCCTTCCGTGACGTCACTAAGACATGGAGGGCCTCACCTCCATTTCTTAGTTGATGTGCGTTGCTCTATTCCTCATTAAAAGGGGGCGTTTTAAAGGCATTTGTTCTTTCATTATTCCTCCAAAATGAATGGATGAAATAGAAAATGTTTACCGTTCCTAAACTGCATGTTAAATTCGATACAGTAGCTCACCATATGATAAACACCACCTCGTGAGCACTTCATTAAAGTCGTTAAAAGAAAGACAGAAAGATAAAGTATTACAATACAATACACCTTTATTTATCCTCGATTTAATTTCTTACATGTGACACATCTCAAACAAACGGCTTCCAATACAAGCTTAATGTTGTGATGTACGCGCAATAATTGTATTACGGCATATCAATATGAGTGTGGGCCACAAATCTTTCCATTTTCAATGTGCAGCAGCAAAGTCACATGATCAATGCATAGCAGCCATCGAGCATAATTCACACTGCGTGTGTGTGTGTGTGTGTGAGTGAGTGCAGTAAATCCATGACAAAGATGAAGTAACAGGCGGCGTGCTTGTAAACGTCCGCTGGACATTTCAATGATCAACAACAACCTGCAGCAGTCATTCATTCCCGCTGAATCGTCACTTATGCGCAACCGTGGCGGTGACATCACCGCTACACAACTTTATCACTGCATAAAAGTATGTTGCTCACAAAGTAGGGTTTGGAAATATTCTTCCAAGACAGGTTAAATGTTTAAATTCTTATTTTATATTATTATCTCAGATTAGGGTTTGTAATCAGGGTTTTGACCATTCAGTGGTTTGCGGTGTGGTTTCTCTGTCGTGTATTTGTGTGCCGAACATCCAAGTGTGGATTTATTTCCTCGCTGGCTCGCCTTCTTCCTCTTCTTTTTTTTGATTCATGTTGTGTACGCGGCCTCAAGGTTGACGCCGTCTTCTTACTCCTGCGCGGACGAAGATGACTTATGTTTGTGTGTGTGTGTGCGCGCGGCTCGTACGTGTGTGGAAGTTTTACGCCCGTGTTGCCACATCCGGCGGCCTCATCCATCTCGCTGACGCCTCCGTAAATTATCCTCGTGAAAGCGCCCAAATGATTGGTCGTCACGCCTCCGGAACCGACGGACGGTCCGGCCGTGGAGCCTCTTTTGTCCCGTACGCTGGAATGACAGCAGTAAGTTAGGGTTTCTAGCCGTAAAGGACGGGGTTTGCACATTCCAAGTAGGCTTTGGAGTCTTTGTTCTGAACTGAATTGGAGTTTTAAAACAGGGTTAGGGTTTTAGAAGTAAGGCTTCATGATGTCGTTCAGGTTAGGGATTCAAATGATATTGAATTAATTACAACATTTCAAATTAGGGTTTCAAGCACATTGGAGGGTTTAGGATTTAAATTAGGGACTGGAGAGGAATAAGATTTGAAGACAGGGTTTCAAGACAGGTTAGTGTTGTGCTCCTAAATCAAAAAAACAAAACACAACATTTTCTTCTTTTAAAAGCTCGTCCGTCTTATGGCATCATCTTCAAGTTGGCCGCCGCCTCTTCCGCCTGACTGCGCCGACCGTACGCCGCGCTAAAGTTCTGACGTGGCTGTTTGTTTGCACTGCCGTTAAATTGGAACTTTAAATTTTTCATAAGGGCTATTTGAAGTCTTTTTCATCCCATCCCGCCTTTTCGCAGTCTTCTTGGTTTATGGCAAACACGATGAGCTGAAATGGGAACAAAAAAACGACCAAAAATCTCAGGATTTAAAAAAAAAAATTTTTTTTTGAATAGGTTTATGTGACTTTATAAAGCGTTTGGGATTGGTGGCCGTCTTTATATCAAGATTAGGATGGACGCTGTGCAAAAAACAGGGACATACTGTAAAAAAAATTAAAAATAATTGCTTTTAGACTGACTAGCAATGTACTGTACACATATATGTACTTCCTGGGAATCGGCCAATCACATCGCAGCTGAGTGATCGGTTTCACTAAAGTTGACATTGCGGAGATTTATGCCACACAGGGTCTTATTTCATGCAGGCTTATGTGTGAGTGTGTGTGTGTGTGTGTGTGTGTTGGGGGGGGGGGGGCAAAGGGGGCCATTGGAAGTGAGAAAAAGCAACATGATGCTGTAAATCCTCATCTTGTGCCTGCTACCCTCTTCTTGAGATTACACATCAATGTGTGTGTGTGTGTGCGTAGAGTGTGAAAATAAATAAATATATCCTGCCCACTAGTGTGTGTGTGTTGTGCGATAATAATAATCCCTTTCCTTGGGGTGTGTGCATGTGTGTCTACTGTATGTACGCATGAGTGTGTGTGTTTGCCGCATCCTCCTTAGGGACACAATGTAGCGATTTTTTTATTTTTTTGTTGAAAATGCAGCCCCCTAAGACAGTTTGACATGGCAACATCGAATTTAGTAGACGTGAAGAGGAGACCCACAAAAAAAGTCTCGAGAAGCCAGGCGCTGAAAGACACACAAAGATTTTAGGCGTTTTCAGGGAGCCTTCACTGAACCTTTTGAAAATCCAGCTCTTGCAGACAGTTTCATATAGCAACATGAAATTTGGTAGATTCGTATAAATAGAGTAGACCCACAAAAAAGTCAAGAAGTTATGCTCCAAAAGAAGTCTGCCATTTTGGTTTGAAGTATTATGCTAATTTCCAGGGAGCCTTAAAAACTCGTTACGTATATTAAGATCAAGTTCCAACGCTAACTTGCGAAGGATTTGAGTTTCCATCATTGCGTGTGGGCGGAGCACGGCAGCAAGGTTTGATGACTCGCCATAAAATAAGAAAGTGTCATAAGTCAGCTCCACAAGGTCAGCTCTCAATCAAATGTCTTGTCGATGGTCCCGCCTTGATGAAACTCAAGTACGCCCCCTACTGGTAAAGAATGACTTTATATCCTCGTTTATCAAGGGAGCGACATTCCAGACCCACTTCAAACATCAAGTTGGAAAATTACCCTTTTTTTTTAAACCAAATGATTTCTTTCTCACAGATTTAACAAAGTGTATTAGCTTAAAGCTAACAAATAACGTGAAATGCCATCGACGGGCTAAACAGACAGTAGCATAAATGTTACAATCATTCCAAACATTCAAACTGCTACGATTGCGTAGAAATATGCGAGATGTGTGCGGAGATGATATAGCTGATGTAGTAATAATAAAATGAAAAAAATAAAAAAAAGCTAGTCGAGCCTTTCTGAGCTGACAGCCGCGGCAGGTTGGCGTCAAATCGCACAGACGCTCGCTCAGTTGTGCCGAGTCGGCACACCTCCCGTCAAATCGAGTCAGCTTTTTACCTCCATGTCCCCAAAGTTCACTGAATGTGTGTGTGTGTGTGTGTGTGTGTGTGTGTGTGTGTGTGTGTGTGTATGCATTAGAAAGTTAAAGACAGATCGAGAGCTTGTGTCGTCTGAGCTTTTACTTTTTTGCAGACTTTCAAGTTCATGTTTATATTTTCCCCAGATTGAGAAATTGAGAGCTTGTGTGTGTGCGTGTGTGCGCGTGTGTGTGTGTACATGCTCGAGCTGTCGTCCAGGATTTACCCTCACTGAGAGTTAATCTGAGTGTCGGCAGGATTCTCTAAAGGTTAGAGAGACGGGAAGGAGTGTGTTGGAAGCATCGCGCCTGACCTCATTTTGAACGCAAAGCAAACACACACAGGCAGACACACACACACACACTTACGTGGTGTCGGGGGCAAAAAGAAAACATGCGTGAAATTGGTCAAATTGTGCTTTCAGCCTCCACCTGCAGATGCGCAGTGTGCCCAAGCAAGCAGCCACTTGTTTTCAATTCATTAGTTTTGTTGATTAATTTGCTGATTTATTCACAACCAATTAGGAGTTGTTGTTTTTTTAACTAAAATCATTTTGATTTCATGGAGCAAAGCAAATCGGAGATTTATTGCTTCTGTCAAAAGCGTGTCTTTGGAGTCACACTTCAGCCCGAGGTTACCCTCGTAAAGTTTTTTTTTTTTTTATAAATGGCAGGTTCATAATCATATCATAAAGTCATCGATAAACTTTTATAAATGATGTTTCAGCAATCACTTGGGCTCACTATTTGCAAGTAGGTCATGTTTTTGTGTGTGTCGTTGTTTACAAATGCGCCACCTAGCGGGAGGGGCTTGAAGCGCACTCACGTTTGAAATGTTTCTTTGTATCTCAAGGCAAAAATGAGGCCAAGTCACAACTTGTATCTCGAAAAACTCGCAAGTCAAGGCACCTCTGCACTTTTTTTTTTGCATCGCAAAACTATCCCATGAGTAAAACACACACTTGTCCTCGAAAAGTCAAATGTGGTCAAATTTCATTTAGTTCCCCCCCGTCAACATGACATCAGCATTGATTTCCTCACATTTTAATTAAGAAAAAAAAGAAAAAGAAAAAGCTAGCGCGGTGCGAACGGTCGCTGGCGTTCACACCTCTTTGAAGCCACGCCAACTGGCTCCACTCCAGCATGCTCATCTCATCCCGAACTAGGAAGCACGTCCATCCTTTTTTCTTTTTTTTTTTTTTCTTTTTTTTTTTGCTGCAGTCTTGCACCAACCTGAACGTTTCGAGGAGGGGGTGTCAGACAAGTGGCCCTCAGGCAGGCGCAGCCAGCCCTTTGCGACCCAATTTATCACACACACACACACACACACACCTAATGCAGGCGCGGTCAGCAGTCAGGTGATGAGCAAATGTTCCATTTTTCATGTCGTTCAATCACTAAAAGGGATGACATCATTTTTGTTATGACAGTGTACAGTATGTAATGTTTCAGTGTAACAAAAGTGACGCGGCTAGGTGAGTTTTTGTAAGTTGGAGGAAGTCGTGTGAAATCTGCAGGATTCTTAATGACACTTCCTGCAGGGAGGAAATGATCTGATGAGACAGGATGTCTTCTTTGGATGGTTGCGCGTGCGCGTGTGCATGTTTGTGACAGGCGTGATGTCGTCGGGAGATTTCATGACTTATGAGCTGAATTGCGGAGGACGTGTGGTGGTGCGTTCAGGGAGCCCCGGGTGTCGTCGTCACTTTGCCAGGCACGTTGGCCGAGATGAAAGAACTTGGGCCGATGAAACAGACTGGATGAGCGTCACACGCTTGACTCAAACACTATTGGAATTTCCTTGGGGATCAATAAAGAAAAACGATGAATCATTATTAAGAAGTCTGTGTGAAATCGAAGGCCTTTTCACACCGCCTGCCACACGGAGGGAATACTAACGGCGAATCGGAATTGAGTTATGAACTTAGAAAGCAATTGTTACAGTCAGATTTTGTTGTTCTTTATTGGTTGGATCAGGGACAAAGCAAAAAGTTTTTCAAAAATCTGGTATCATACTCACCGGTCCTAACCGGCTAATATGTTTGGGGGGGAACACATTTAAAACTAAAATGTTTTGCTATTTAACCTGCCTCTGGTCATGTGACATTAAGTCCTCCTGAATATTCATGCGGAAGTCACTTCGCAACATCACCCTGTGGACGCTTTTAAAATTCGTTGGGGTTCACGCTTCACTGACCCGACGCACTTTCCCGAAGCCCGTCCCCCCCGGCTGCCATATTTGCAACATCCATGTCGTAATTAGCACTGTATAGCCTCCAGTGGACGGCAGCGGGATATAAACAAGATTGGGTCATTAATAAATTAACAAGCACATTTCTTAGCGTACCGCTAAGAGGCTAATATTTACACAATATTTCACAATGCTAAACTGCGTTTTCACTCTGATGTTTAGCGAAGATCGTTATATTGTGCCGTACGACGTCATGCTACGCTAGCTACTTACACTATTTCACTACGACGTTTTACATTGTTGCTAGCTACATTATCTTGGCTATGCTAGGTTGCTAGGATGCGTCACACTGATATGTTGTTACTATATCTCGCTAAGCTATCTTGCTAGCTTATCTGTATCACGCCGATTGTATGTTCAGACAACACTAAACTGTGCTATTATTACACTCCAGTGGTGTGGAATGACATTACGCTTTGCTTTTAAGCTCTGCTATTTTGCTACGTTGTTTCAATCCGACTTCACGGCGTGTTGAAATTTCGGAACGTGTCATGCTACAAGGCCATGCTAGTATGTGCCCTCCCACTTGTCTAGCTTTAGACTGTCTTTCCTCCACCTGTCTCTCTCTGGTCTGTCTCACTCCGACCTCTCTCTCTCTCTCCGACCTGTCTCTCCCATCACGTCATTTGTGCCGGTGGTCCGTCGCTTTCTGAAACGCCTCCGCTTTTCCGCTCGGCTAGTGCGGAACAAAAAGATTTTGGACAACAAGAATCAGAAAATGACTACATGGAGGATGATTAGAGCTGGATGTGATGATCAATTATTGTTTTCATTGAGCTGATGTTGCTGTTACAAGCTTCTGTGACAGTGTTTAACTTTCAAGTCTAATAATTTGAAACATATTTTTGGGGTTGCTTTTTGTGACATTTTGGCTTGTCCTGTCAGTAAAAAAAGAAAATAATTCCCATCCTCGCTTAGATCCTCCCGTCGTGAACGTGCCCTTGTCTGGTCTCAGCAAAGCGTTCCTCTCGGGAAGCGTCTCAGCTGTCCGTCGCATTTCATCATCATCATCAAAGTGGCGGCGTACGCGGCGGCGCGGCGCAGTGGCGGACGTATTATAGCGCTTTAGCACGCGCGGCGGAGTCGACGGTGATGGCGGATCAGGCGACGGAATTCCACGCTCACAGATGACTCCTTTTATTCTTTCCGTGAGGAAATGAAGCTTCCAGGATATGTTTGGAATCATTCACTAATTCCCTTCTCCTGAATCGCTATGTATGAAATTTTATATGATTTGAATATCAAAAGTCTACACACACTTGTTTACAGGTTTGTGTGATGCAAAACGTTTTTTTAGCTAGTGACCTGTAACCTGTACACATTTTGAAGAGGCAAAGTAAAAATAACGGAGATAATGTAGTTGCAAAAGTGTGCACACCCTCAAATAACTGGTGTTTCAGCCATACTAAATGGCAAATTCACTATACAGGGCATAATATCGTGAATCCCAACACAGCCCCAGTCTCGCAATCCTCTTCTGTATCTACCGGGGCTTCCTGCCACTTCCTTTTCGGCCTCCGGCTTTACTTGCGCCTTCCTGTTTTGACAAAGTGCTTTTTACCCGCAGCGTCTGCTTCATCCTGATCATCTTTTTCCCTACACACGTCTCCCGGGCCTCGCCAAAGCGTCGCTCGCCTATCCTTTAAATATCACGCCGACTTGACTCTCATTCAGAGGGAGAATCTGCTTCATGTCATAAATACTTTTGTCCAAACCCAAAACTCCCTTCTATTTTTCCACTTTTGTTGTGTCCTAATACTTTTGTACAAAGTCCATAGTTTCCTGAGGGAACATGTTTATTAGGATACGTCATGCAAAGGTGTATTTATCACAATTTTATAGACAAATGATACTATTTATAGTCACTGAGAAGAATTAGGGGGGCGTGAAATATTTTTTTCTTCCTCGGGGGGCATAACAGAAAATAATTGAGGAGCACCGGATACACACAAACACACACCTTCTTTTTTTTCTGCCTCACTCGCCCGCTAAGCAATCTTGTTATTTATTGCAGCTAATTTATCGACTCACATTAGCGGCTTTAGCACGCGTGATGCAAACGCACCACATGCAATATTGCATATTATCCCCTTTAGTGTGCACGTGTAATCCCTTTACGACGTGTAATTAATGTCGTTGTTGCTCCCGCAGCTGCAGATTGAGGACATCAAAATATATTTTTACTTGGCATTAAAAATGGTAATGATGTTTTTTTGGGGTTTTTTTTGTCCACACAGGCACATGAGGTGCTTTTATAGCGCAAACAAGCCTCGGAAACTAGCACACATTGTAAAAGCCTAATAGCAGAGACGACATTATAATGTTTTTCTTATGTAAATGAAAGCTTTTAAAGGTGTTAGAACCTGCCTTTGTTTTTCTTCAATTACAAAGTAGATATTTTGCAAATATTTTTACACAGTCTTTTGGAAAAAAAGGGCCTCACCATATTTGGAAGATTTATTCATTCTGGGCAAATATTACATCCGCTAGTGTTAGCAGGCGCGACGCTCCCAAAATGAGCTAGCTAGAATGTTCCCAAATTTGACTAAACGGAAGGACATGGGCAACAGTAAGTTTAACGACTTGTCAGACAAATGACAAAACTTAAAAAAAAAAAAAAAAAAAGACACCCCTTGAAAGCAGTTTGACTTAGCAGCATGACATTTGGTGGACTTATAAATCGATGCCATGCCAGAAAAAAAATATATAGAGCTGTTCGTTCACTTTCATCTTTGCCTTGAGTCCATCCAAACATCCCTTCATGTCGTTTGCTGTGGAAACATCACATAGCATCCCATCATGTATCTGGCAGCGCTAGATTGACAGCTCTTTAAAAACACCGTTATTAGAGACAGAGTGGAAAGAAATAGCTTCAAACACCCACTCCATGTGCGCGTCATAACGTGTGTGCGTGTGCGCGCCTTCAACTCTGACGAGCCCCACAGCCATCACATCTTTTACCCGGCAACATTTTTTGATTCGTCTGTCAGGCTCAATTATAATTAAAGTTAGCGGCCGTTCAAAGTGTGTGCGTGCGTGAGTGTGCGCGTTAGATAATCGCACACTTTGCCTGTCAGTCACCTGTGATTGGGGAAATGCCGTACAATTTCGAGTGTCATTTGGCGGCTGGTCTCCATCTGCTGCAAAAACACACACACACACACACACACACACACACACACACACACACACACACGTATGTGTCACTCAGGTTGATGGTTGTCAGATTGCCGTGTGACATTTTGCAAATGCATCTGTCCTGAGTATGGATGAGGTTGGTCATGTGACCTCACCGTGGGGTCACGTGATGTCACTTTGTGGTCTCCTTTGACCTCCTCAATGATTCAAATTCTGTTCATGTTTGAAAATCCTCTTGATTTGGGTGTGATTCTTTTTACTCGCGCTTCGATGGAAAGAAGTTCATTTAAAAAAGAAAGAGCAAACAAAGTGATTCTATTCATCCTTCACATCATTTTGCCATCTCGCTCTGAAAGCGTCGCTTAGCTTTCATCAGGCCGCCGCCGCCAACATGTGGAGATAATTCTGACGTCTCCTAGGGGGGGCTTCCTCTTCTCGACGCAGCTTTGAGCTGTCACTCTTTTCAAAGCAAAGAAAACACATTCATGTCTGCAAAAGTGGCCTTTTATTTTTTTTCCCTCTTCAATTCTAAACATCTAAGCTGACGGATAAACGCTGCAGGGTTGCTTACAAGTGATGTCATCACAAAGCAATTAGTCAAAACACAAGAGCGACCATCTTTGCCTCCTTGGGGATCAATACATGATCTATGGTGAGCACAATGGAGCCAGCCAATCAGCATCTAGATTGATCACAAGTGTCAGGGCGGGTATTGATGACACTTTGTTGTGTTCTCGCTTAATGACCTGGCAAATTTATTTACCATGACCAAAAAAAGAACCCCCAGGATGAATAAATAATACAAACAGGCCACTTTATTAGGTACCATGTCAATCAAAGGTTTCGAGTCTATCAGTGGCAGTGACCTACAGTCACAGCCTAAATTCTAATATCATTCCATGAAATTGTTTTAATCAATTCCCAACAGTGTCTTCACTTGTGTATGCGAATGTGAAGATTTTTTTTCCCCCTAATCAGACAACAGCATCAATATGCTGCCCTGTCAATCAAATCTGACAAGCCGCCGTATTTTAAACTTGATTAGCAATTTCAAATGTTTTTTTTAACCAATCAGCTTTCAAATTAGCCTTGATGACATCATCGTGTTTCCATCCTCTGATTGGTTGGTCGGAGCAGAAAAAAAAAGACAACTTTGATTCGCAAAACGAGCCACCACATATTTTGTTATTAGGATGTAAAAAATATATATATTTAACACACTATTTGCCCACCACGAACCAACACTGCTGGTACCAAATCTGACTTTCTCTCTCCCGAATTTCGCTTTTCCTGGCTGTCAATCAAGTCTCCATCCTGCTCTCCAATTGGCTCATTTCCGCGTGGTGTGGGCGTTTCCTACAGAGCCACATGGAGTCCGTTGGGTTCCCTCTGCCGGTCTCCCTTCTCCCCCCATTCCACTCTCCATCCAGAGATGTTCAAACTCGCCTTTCCTTAGCGAGATACGTCTCACTTTTGTAGATTTGTGTTTCTGAAATTTGATCAACTCAGAGAACCATCATGTTAAACTGGTTTTTTCCCCATGGCGCAGAAGATGGATTTTAAAATTTTAATTGTAGACTTGGGACTTAAATGAAGGAAGTTTGACTAAGTAGTCATTTTAGAAGGCTGAAAATCGACAGTATAGAAGTTAATTTGTTGTTTTATTTTTTTTTAATGGAAATATGGTCCAAAAAGAAGTATCCCCGCGCGTTCTCCTCCTCTTCCTCTTCGTCCACCTGCTTCCCGTCTCCGCTCGTCGGTCTCACAACTCAGGAAGAATCGCGGAGAACTCCCCGGCCGGGACGCCCGTGGACGGGGTGGCTGTGCCGGTACTAGTCGGTGTCTGCCCCGGTAGTGGGGCCACGCTGAAAGGGAGCTACGCGTCCGACTTCCGTCTCGTTCACCTCCACGGACGCCGGCGACACATGGTTCTGGTGTCATCCAAACGTTTGGACCGAGAGTTCATCGCCATGTACGAGCTGACTGTAGAGCGGTGTGCTTGGGGTCCGGTGCTGATCCAGGTGGAGGTGACGGACGTCAACGACAACGCGCCCCACTTCACGACCGGTAATAGAACCTTGGAGGTGGACGAGTTCACCCCGCTCGGCACCGAGTTGATCCGGCTCCACGCCAAAGACGGAGACGCGGATGTAAATGGGCGCGTCACTTTTTACGCACAACCCGAGTCCAACTTGCTCCGCGTGGACCCCGAAATTGGACAGGTGACGCTGGTGGGATCCCTCCGCGGACTGAGTCGAGTCACAACCCGGTTTTACGTCAAGGATGGCGGAAAGGAGCCGCTGGTCGGAGGGCCGGTCGTCTTGGAGGTCCTGGTGCGTCGGTCGGAGAGGACCAAGCCGGCCAAGCGGAGGTCGCGCGCCCTGGCCGAGGAGGTGACGTACGCCGTGAGCGTCCCTGATCAAGCCGGCGTTGGAGACGTGGTGTTCACGGTGCCCGACCGGAGATTCGAGCAGCGATGGTTCGAGGTGATCTCCGAAGCCGACTCGCCGGTGCAGATCGAGAGGGACTCCGGAAGAGTGTTCCTGGCGCGCAGCCTGCCGGAGCCTGCGGAGGTGATGGTCAAGATCCACAAACACAGAGGTATGAGCAACATGAATTTTGGACTGAACGATTTTCATTGTCCCATCATATTAACATTTAGTTCATAGTTTTCCCCCATCTGAACTTATTTTGCATCTAAGTCATGCGCGTGCGCGTGCGTGCGTGCGCGTACGTGTTCGCAAATGTAATGCTCACTGGACTAACTATCACTGCTATTGATTCAACAAGTAAAATATATATATTTTTGCTATTATACAAGTCAGTGACAGACTTTTTATCTTTTATGGAGTTAAATCAGTCGGCTAGTATATTTTTTTTCTTTTGTGGTTTGTTGACACGTGTGTGTGCAAGCGTGTGTTTGTTTGTGTGTGTGTGTGTGTGTGTGTGTGTGTGCACTTAAAACATCACCCACGTGTTGCTGCATTGGCATTGACAGTCACTTTCATCAAGTGTGTGCTTTTATTTGTTCGAGGCACTTTGTTTGTCTTTGTGCCTGTTTGCTTTGCCTTCAACCAATCAGCTGCGACATTTGATTCATGGAAACGAAGAAGCGAAGAGTCGTTTTGCACTGATTGGTGATTTAGCTCGAAGCAGAGGGTGTGTTTATGCTAACAAATGAAGTGTAACTCTTAATACATCACCGGCATACCATAGCAATCAGCGAGGCAGAGAAAAAAGTATCTATTCAACTAAATTTAGTTCTTTGAGTTGTAAAAGTACACCAACTTTGCTCAATTTAAATCTTCTTTGAAGGACTCCTAAAAAATGTCCAAAGTGACCATAAAATGGAGGCTTCAAACATAAATGTGTCTTTTTAAGCATAAGTTTTGGTGGGTCAGATATGACTACCAAATTTCATATCACTATCCTTTTTTTTGCGATGATACTTTTTCGACAAAGACCAAATGTACCGTAATTTTCGGACTATAAGTCGCACCGGAGTATAAGTCGCACCAGCCATAAAATGCCCAAAAAAGTGAAAAAAAACCATATATATGTATATAAGTCGCTCCTGAGTATAAGTCGCCCCCCCCCCACCCAAACTATGAAAAAAACCGCGACTTATAGTCCGAAAATTACGGTAAATTTCAAGAGGGCCTTCACATGGCCATAAAAATGTCAATTTCTTCCCCCTCAACTCGATTGATGTCATTTTCATAAGGTTGATGTGGTCTTCATCCAAACTGCAAAGTTGAGACTGAGCCCTTTTCAAAAAAAAGTAGCCGAGTGTCCAGGATGACAACGTCCTGTTTGACAAGATGAAACGACATCCAGATGTTGGTCCCGCCGCCGACCATAACCTCACATCCCACCAGCAAAGTAAATGTTTAAGCGCGACTCTAAACTGGCCCCATCTGGGCGGCGGCTCAGCATCCAGGTCACGTTTGTTCAATCAGCGCAAGCTAGCCGCGTGGCTCTTGTTTATTTGCGCTAATTAGCCGTGTTTGCTCACCTGGACCCCCAGGCCCCGCTTCTGCCGCCCGGACCCTCGGGCCCTTCCGACAGGAAGCTTTGTTTTTGTTACGGCGGACGAGCCAGGCCAGGCCAGGCCAGGCCAGGCCGTCTTTTGTGTGATTTGTGGGACACGCTGCTGAACGTGGTGTAAACTCCAGCTCTGATTGAGGCGCTCTGCTTTTTGTCACCGGTCAAACCCGGGGGCGGATGTGTCGCCACGTCAGGGTCTGATTGGTCGCCACCGTGTCTGGAATGGACAAAAGACAAGCTAAGCTAACCAAAAGACGAAACAGAAGGTCATTTGAAAAACATGTCAAAAAGTCAACTTGGACAGATATTACGTAATAGTGAGACTGAGATGCTGTGTTGCGGTGTGAAATTCTGTTCTCATTTGTGGCAAAATTTGGACGGAGGCAACCGTTTTTCGCTGCTCCTCAATGCCAACAAGCCTCTGGCGACATTTTGTGACTGAGAGAGACTCATGATTTTTTTTCTTCATCTACTGTTGAGTTAAAAAAAAACAAAAAAGCGACGAGTTGATCACAGAGACAAACAGTCATTTCTAATCCCTTAAAGTTGTCTTTGCGGCGCGAGAGAAACGATTATCTCAGCCAAATAAAGATCAGTAGCGCAGCGAGACAAAAGGATTGTAATGAGCCCAAATCGCGGCCAGGAAAATTCAAACTGCGCACACAAAGAGGACGACTTTGATTATTATTTCACACAACAATATTCTGAACACAGTAGCGAGAAAGTTTTTTTGATCTTTTTTTTTTTAATTTATGGATGGAAAAACTTATTTAAAGCAAGGCTTTGATTGCATCAATACAAGCACACAAGTCTTTGGACCAAAAGTGTTTACGTGGCTGTCGGAATGGCCGACTCTTCCCTCATTAAGCCGTTAAGTAATATTTATAGCTCATTGCGGCTACACAAACGTCCGGTTGTGTCGCCGCTTTTTGCATGTGTGTGTGTGTGTGTGTGTGTGTGAGAGCCCCGAGGTGACAGACGAGGTTTGTCACACAGGTTTATTCTATTGTCTTTATTTGTGGATTTTGCCAAAGGCGCGAAGCAACCTGCCACTGCTGTGAGTCCGTGTGTGTGTAGATGTGTGTGTGTGTGTGTGTGTGTGTTTGTAAGCGCAAACACTATCGGATTGTGTGTCCTGGAGGCAGCTGAGCTTCACAGAGAGTGCATTTGTGTGTCTGTCATTGTCACAAGCATTGATCACACCAATCTCGATATGCATGTTTTCTCGCTGGTGTGTGTGTGTGTGTGTGTGTTAATGTTTGTGCGCGTGCAAAAATGCCGCGGGATAAATTATGGTGGCCACATGCTGACGCTCCCTGAAATGACCTTTTAAAGGAGAACAAAGCACACACACCGAAAAAATGTGTTTTGTTTAGCGTGAATGCTTGCTAATGCTATGCTAGCTTCCAGATGAGCACCTGTGGCTCAAGCAATTGATATGAATTACTTCAACTAAAGTGCTCCTGTTGTCTGCAATGCATTTGATGGCCTCTAGGGGGCGTTATCCAGGCTGAGAGTAGTTGTGCGCGTGTTCTCACTGTTCGGTTTTGTTTCGCTTTGGCCTTCGTGGAACGTCCTAATGGCTTATTGACAGCCAATCAGCCGCAGCCTGGGGCGAGGCCAACTAGGACAAGGTCGTCCAATCAGCATCGGTACCCGTCCCATGGAGCCGAGAGTCCAAACGGTAACCGTGGAAACGGCAATCACATTTCCCAAATCCTTTAGCTGTCAGCAGACCTTCGACAGCAAAAAAAAAAATACAAAAAATAACCCCTGCTGTTATTATTGATATTTTTGTGTGGGAATAAAAAAATAAAAATGTACGTTACAAAGAAAATTATAAAAATGTTTTATATGAGATTAAATAACATTCCGAATGGGAAAGTTTGAAGGAACCTCATTTGGACAAAAGTGGTGCTTTGCTGCCATCCTTTGGTGTCTTGTTGCTGCGGGACCATGTTAGTGGCGCTTCATTTGGACAAAAGTAGTGCTTTGTCGCCCCCTGCATTAGTGCCCAGAACGGCCCGCCGCTGATTTATTATCATTATTCTTGTTGAAAGTTTGAAATTCAGACTTGAACAAAGTCATTTTGAAAGACAGCGTGGCGAATGCTCTTAGGAAACTTGGCATCTCCGCAGCCTGTCCGTCAATCTCCAGCGTGACACCTCTCCCTGCGGGCTCCGCCTCTCGGGGAGTTCCTCTGCAGGCTAAGAGGACGACCTGGGGACAAACTTTTTTCCTCTTTTTGCCCTGCAGCTTATCTGTGTCTCCCTAGGGGGGAGGGGGCGGGGGAGTCGGTCCCCCAAGGCAACCAAGCAATCAGGAAGTCAAGAACTTCTTTTAATATATGCACTTCAAAAAAAAAAAAAAAAAAAAACTTTTTCCTCAGCTAAAAATGTCCGTTCCATTCGAAATGAAAGACTCCGCACTGTCATGGCGTCCTCTGCAGTGTTGCATTCTGGGATGCGGGTGGCATTGCCAGGTTACGAGGTGACTTCAGGTCTGTTTGTAGTCAATTAAAAGCTCAAAGTAGAAAGTACAAGTGGGACTGTTGTAATAATTACTTCAATCATGGCTGACTCCCATCACGCACACACACACACACACACACACACACACACACACACACACACACACACACACACACACACACACACACACACACACACACACACACACACACACACAGCCAGCTGCCAGCAGTCCCTGGAAACCTGACCCACATGCTTCCTTCACCACATGGACCCATTCTAACACACACACACACACACTCACAAATTAATTACACAAACACTTGCTTTCATGCCAGCTACTTTTATTTGCTGTCCATCACATTTTGTCGCTGTGGTGACTCACTTCACACATTTTCATTTTAAGAATAGAAATAATGACTCAATTTAATGACAGCAATTTTCTTGCTAATAGAAATCAACATCCGGTAGAAATAAGCCATTGCAAAATACTCCACCCCCCCTACTGTCACTCACACACAGTAAACACAAACAAAATACATGGCGAGGGAGATTCATTATGACAATGAACCTGTGCACACACACACACACATGCAAATTTCCGTAAAAATAAAGGTCTAAACTTGTTTCAAGTGTCGCATAGATAGCTCTTCGGCGAGGACAAAACACGCACAGGCGCGCACGCACACACAAATGAGCCCCAGGGTGCGAGCGGTGCTCGTCTTGTCAGAGCTGATTTGAAGCCGCAGTTTCGCAAACACAAACCTGCTTCATATTGGATTACCAGCCCCACGATGAAGAGGTGTGCAAAAATAAATCCGTGTATGTGCGTGCGTGTAGTTGTGTGTATGGAGGGGGTTCCGTGCCAAGAGGTCCAGCCTCAGCAGTCGTTAACACCTACTTGAGCCTCGTGTGTGTTTGTGCGTGTGTCACCGATGATGCACGTCACGAGCAGAAAGCACGTTGTCATGCGTGAATCTCAAAATTGTGATTTTAATTTAATCCCACGTTAATCTGGGAAGATTTACATTTTGGATTTTTTTTTAAATCCGATTTATTTCTTTTAATAGTCGATGAAACAAACTTTGGTTACTACCGGTATGCTTCACTTTGCTCAATGAGACGTGAAGTGGCGCCTTTGTGTGTGTTTTTTTCGGGGGTGTCCCCTTCCAGCTGTGTTGATGACAGACGCCATGTCGGCGGCTCCTCATCTGACACCCAATCACTCGTCAAACGTTAGATTTTGCACACCTGCAAACTGCACCGCATGACAAATGTCGCCGTGGCGACGCAACTCGAATTGAAAATAATGTTATCGTTTTCCTCGCGAAATTGCTTCTGCTCTTTTATCTGTCAGAGGAGGCTTAATTCAAGACGAGCTTCAAAATCCAAATGCCGTCTCGTGATCGGCTGATGACCAGTCAGAGGTCGACCCGGCTTCTTTCACCAAAAGTCAACCAAGTGACGATAAGCGATATGGAAAACGGGATAGATGGACGGATGGCGCGCAGATGTCCGAGGAGGCCCCCGCGTCTGGAATTCGCCGCCAAGGGGTGCGGGGAGGTTAAGGGTTGATGACAGACGGTGGCGGGTGATGGACGTCGGCGGCGCGGCGAGATGACAGCGGCGGCGTGGGCACGCTGGGGCAGGTTAGCGAGGAGACGGGAGAGCGCTTGAACCTAAGAGAAGCTCAGGGTTTTTTTTTCTTTTTGCTTCTTTCCATGTACTGAAAGGCAAAGTTTGCTGCGTTGACTTTTTTTTTCCAAACGCACCCCGAGAACATGCAAGATCTGCTGAGTTGCAATTTTTAAAAATTCCGTCTAATTAGCAAATATTGTTAATGAGTCCAACAGCTGGAGGCAGCGCTCGCGTTGTCCTCAGACGTCCCTCGGAGCCTTTGACCTTTCGCGGTCGCCAGCGTCCCACTTCAAATTGGTTGTGATGTGTCGGCTCGCTCGCTCAGTGTGAACATCCTCTTCCTTCATCTTGAACTTTCTTTTCATCCTCACGTCTCGTCCTCGGGTCAAACAGCAGTGGCGCGCATTTACAAGCACGCACACCTGACTCAGCACGATGATTTTTTCTTTTTTCTTTTTTTGGTCGGGGCTCAAAACAAGCTTGATGGAGTAAAGCTGAACATACAGCCTGCAGACTCTTCAGCAGCACTTCCTCCACTTCCTCCCCTTCATCTCCTCATCTTCATCTTGCTTTAAAGGAGACCAAAAAGAAAAAAAGCTACATTTTGAAAATAAGCTGACTAGAAAAAAAATGGTGTCGGGCCATGCACCACAAACGGCTCACGTCGACAATTTAGCTTAACGCTGTTAGCCAAGGCTAATGTGTGCTAGCATTGCTGCTCTGCTTACCTTTTGGTAACTTGACGTGGGGGCGGGATTATGCAAATTAGCTTAATCGGAGCATCACGGTTGTATCTTTTTCTTTTTACTGACTTCTTGCTTATGTCCTCTATTTTGCGAGATTCAAACCCAGAACCGCTGAGTGTGCTAGCTCCACTTTCACCTCCGCCTCCATCTGCACATCATTGTCACTTATCGTCTTCATCCGGTTCCCCTGCAAAGCGTCTGCTTCACATTACACCCCTGTTGCTACACACAAACACACGCACACAAGCTCAGGGTCAAAGTTCACCGTTGAAAGGTTGCTTTGATCAAAAACACGTTCCTCTTCTTCCGCATTCTGACTTCCTCGAGCGCTATCCTCCGATGTGCAGGCTTGGTTGAGACTTCAGTGCGTGTGTGTTTTTTGCGTATGTGTGTGCGATTGTGAGTGTGTGTGTGCCAGCTGGCGTTGTGTTCAGAGCTGGTGGAATGTGTACCGCAGGCTCTGGAGTCTGCGACTGGGACAGATAAGGCAACCGGACACACACACATAGAAAAGATGTTGCCAAAGATGCTTTCAAGTGAACATACACAGGCGGGAAAAAGGGTTTGCGCAAGTAATAGTTCAAGTTGTTCAAACAAGTCGAAGGAAATAAAGTGAGTAAAAAGTGTGATGAATCTATGGGAATGAATTTCAGTCTGACTTTTAAACGGTGACAAACTAGAACAATGCTCACTTTATGGAACATTACTCTCAAATGAAAAGTCACATTTCTTTGAAATATGACAAAAATGATAGAAAATGTCCATAGGGGAGCTCACTTTTTAATTGAATGAGGTTTTTATTGGGGTCATCATGATGTTGAATGTGTGCGCGCGCTGGCGACAGACTCTGCTAACACCCAATTTGTCTCCATAAAGCTCCAAAGATGAGAAGAAGTCGAGGAGACTGTGAGGAAAGAACAAGATGCAGATTTGGCGGCTAATCAGGAGACCGCGTAGCGTCACGGCGACACGATGCGGCTAACGATTTCCTGCTCGGCTAGTTGGGAAATAAAAGTGCGGCGAGGAGCCCAGCCACTCCTCCTATCGTTTCATTTTCACATCTTCTCCGCTAATTTGCCCTGGTTCCTTTCCCTCCGCTTCCTCCTCGATTGCGGGCTAACAGGATTAGCGCTGCGTTTTAGCGAAGCGGCGGACTTAATTAGCAGTGATAGCAACAGCCTACCTCATTAAAGTCCAGGGCACAAGTCTCGCCACCATTTGTATTTTTTTCTTCACACTCTGACTCACTAATAGTATTAGCTCATATGCTAGCACATCGAAGATAAAGTAAACCGCGAATCTAGAAAATCTTCAATCGTAGTTTCTCAAGTTAAAGTCAGTCTTTTGCTTCCAATATTAGCTTCAATGTGACAGTTAAGCTAACTTTAAGTTCTTTAGTCGCTTCATTTATTCGAGCTTCTCTAACATTAGCGCTAAGCAAGATAAATGTTAGCTTCCAATATTAAGTCCAACAATGGCTTCAAATGATTTCCTGCTTCTAGTTTGTTTAATAATTAATGCTGTATTTTGGGATTACTGGCCGGAAACTCATAACAACTGCTGTTCACTTGAACAACAATAATCCTGCTCACCGGAGCACAGGCGGCATTTTGTTTATTTGTATTACATGCGCACACGCATGCACACACACACACACACACACACACACACACACACACACACACACACACACACACACACACACACACACACACACAAAGAAAAACACACAGCAGTGTCCTCCATCTGCTGTGGGATGGTGTCAGGTCTCCTAAAAACCTAAAACCGACACCACCGGAATCCGCTCTGTGGCCTGGGGTACCACAGGGCTCTGGCCAGGCCCCCCTACCCTTCTGCTGCATGCAGGATTAGCGCACACGGGCATCTGGTTGGATTTAACGGCCCGCAGAGAGGTGAGGGGCTTTAGCTGGCTAGCGCTAAGCTAACAAACCAGCCAATAAACAAACGGGATGATTTGTTCCGTAGCCCTAAAACAACACCAAAAACTGTTGACTTAGTTTTAAGGTGCCGTTTGGGCTCAAATATGACAACAAGGGAATTAAGTATACAGTCGATTAGCGAAAATCCATGTATTCTTAAAAAAGCACTGAAAATGTTGACTCATAAATGTTAGCTGAAATGCCATTTTAGCTAGCTTTATTTGAAATGTGTACACAACTTGTTTCGAATGCTGCCTTGTTGGGGTTGCACGGGCCAATTATGCCCCCCGACGCGGGCTAAAGAGCCGCACAAAAGGCTCCATTGAGCGGCCATGACAGGCTGAAGGGGCGCCGCTTCGCCTGATCTGAGCGGCCACTCGCGGGCCTTTTGTGTTTGTTTGCACCTTTGATTGACAGCAGTTTTGGGAGGGTTCATGCGGGAGGGCATCGACTTGCGTGTTTGTGTGTGTGCTCATGCATGCAAGTGTGTTCGTATACACCAGATGCAATTAAACCCCTCATTTGAATGTAAAATGATGCAGACTGATGATGTGTGCTGCACAATTTTTTTTTTTCTCATGAGCATTTGGACTCATTAAAATGACAGTTTATGAAAGTTTAAAATGCATCTTAATTTGCAAATAATTTTGTTTTTTCCCCCCCATGGGTTTCCTGAAATAATGTCATTTCTTAATCATTATCGAATAGAAAATGACGTCTTAATTCCTCCAAAAATTAAATGTATAAAAATCAGAAACTAAGGCTTAATTTCTCATCCAAATAATATATTTTTCAACCCGTCAACATTTCTTCAGCCTTCGATGAGGACGCTCCTGCTAATTGGGATTCTCGCTTGTTGTCTTTTGTGTTTCCCACCGTTTATGTTTTCACACAACAGGGCCGCCCTTTAACCTCAGCTGCCAATCACATTTGGGGGGGCGGGACCTTGGGGGTGGGAAACGACATTGGGGGCACAATGGCGAGGGATGGGAGAGCGCCCTGGGGTCCTGCGGGTGACGGGGCGCAGCAGGCGCCACTTATTGCCAGTGTGTGTGTGTGTACGTGTGTGTGTGTGTGTGTGTGAGAGTCATTATTGACATGACAGAGGGCATAAACTCTGTGTTTGTCATGCCCTTCTTGTCCTCAATACGCCTCATTGTCTCTTAAGCATGAACACACACACACACACACGGGAGCAGCTTCATGGCTGGCTGCTTGGCGTCATTGAATTGATGCGTTTCTCATCTTTTTCATGCCCCTCAGACATATTCGGACAAATTATGACGAGTCGGATGGATGACGTTTTGAAGCGTTTGCGGTCCCCGCTCGCATTAGGCGCTCCTTCAAGTGCATGAAACGCGCAATATGCGACGGCGTTAATGGAAATGTGGTGGTTCAGCAGATGTATTATGTCAGAAGACATTTGGTCAAGCTCAAAGCTTAGCCGAGTTTGGAGAGTCATCAAAGCTCCCCATGGGTAGTGATGAATATTTTACAGTTTTACAATTTCGAATCTTCTTCCAGTCGAGTTTACATGGAATTTGGTAGTCAATGGAGGAAAAACTCCAGATGGGTTTGGCTTTGAAGGACAACTAGAAATGGAGAAATGACCCTAAAATGGAGGCTTTGAACTAAAACGGCCGACTTTCTGACCAGTCGTGGCTTTTCATCTTTTAATACAGTTTCTTCTTCGATAATACATCTCAGTTTCTGAGCCGTGATTGGTTATGACCTGAGCCCTGGTAACTGTGATGTCATTAAGTGACAAAATGGCCGCCGCCTTAGCAAGATAAAAATTTGTTTATTTCTTATCCCACAACTAAAACATTAATCACAACACTGCACAGAACATATCATCAAAAAATATTCTGAATATAAAATATGTTCATTTCCCCCTTTTAAGATGAATATGAAGAATAATGAAAATAATGCTCGTAGCATTCAGCCCCATGTTAAATCTCGGTTTGCTGCATTTGTAAGCTCAGGACGCCTTCTCACCGGCGCATAATAAATGTGACATCACTTCCTGCGGCGGGGAAACGTCGAGCCGACACACTCATTCATAATTTACAGCCAAAACTATTTTGGAGTTTGTGTTTTTTTTTTAGTGTAATTTTTGGAAGGCGGGTGTTCTACTGGAGAGGCGTTTCCGTGGTAACCACCCGGTTCAACCCATTGTTCCGACACACACACTTGGTCTGTCTGTTTAATTAGGTCCATTAAGAAGTCTGGTGGGCTGGGATCAATCTTCACCCGAATGCTTGCTGACTAATTGAAGCGTTAACAGGGGGGGAGGGGGAGATGGGGGGGGTTAACGGACAGATCAAAGGCGTTGATAATTAGCTGCGAGAGAGGAGTGAAAATTAACAAGGAAGGGTGCTGGAGCTTTATTTGATTCGTTTTTTATTCTCACTTGAGGAATGAGTGTTGATAAGCTTTCAAATGAAGACATTTGCCATCATCCATTCTCACCTGAGGTGTGAACAGGAGGAGGACGAAGAGAATGAGAGAGGGATGACAAAAGAGAGGGCAAGGTTAGGAAGTCAAGATAAAGAAGGGAGTTGATGAAGCTGAAGTTGAAAACCAGGAAGTGACGATGAAGTCCAGTCAAGGAAGATGAAGAGGAGGGAAAGATGACGAGAAAGCCAAGTGAGAGGGAAGAGGGGGAAAAAAGAAGAGATGACAAAGGATGGCGAGATGAAGTCAGTCTGGTGAAAGAATGAACAAGTAACACCAACACCCCAAAAATAATGAAGCGTGTGTGTGTGTGTGTAGCCTGCAGGGTTGCTGCAACTCTTCGCCCTGCTGTCCATCCGGCCTCGATTACAGCAGGGCCCGCCAGGCTTGCATCACACACACACGCACACACTCATGTGTGTTTTCCAGTGCACGGGAGGCTTTATAACATTTTATCTTTCACTCCTCTCTTTCTTCAAATCCTCCTCTCATCCATTTCTTCTTCTTTTCTTCACTTGCATCTTCCCTTGATTCCTTTCTTTTCAGCCATCCCTCCTCTCACTGGCTCCTTCCGTTTCTTCTCATCCTTCATCCATCTCCTGGTGCACCTCCTTTTTGTTTCATCTTGGCAAAAAGGAGTCAAACACATTAAATATGGGAGAATGAACGGCAGTTATATCCCCCCCCCCCCCCCCCCCCCCCTCCTTTTTGTCGCTGCTCTGCGTCTCCCCGACCGACTGAGTGAGATTGCGCTCTTTCATAATGGAGGAGCATACTCGAGCGTCTGGGCTCCATGACAAGTTCCTCCTGGTGTCGCCTCCTCCTCGGGGAGCGGGAGCTGCGTCCATGAATATGATCCCGCTCGTCTTCTCGTCGTACCCTGCTGCTCGCTTGCGCTGTCGGCTACTGCCAGTTAATAAAATTAAAACAAAAGTTGGGTATATCACCAAAGAATAAGATATTAAGCCAAAGGTGATTGCAGATGCTAACATGCTAACAGGTGGTAAGCAGCAAAATAGGAAATGAATTGAAAGTTTGTGTGTTTGTGTGTTAGTGTGTGTGCTTTTGCGTTCCGTCAGTGCAGATGATGAATCAGGCAGGCGTTAGCATTTCCTTGACCGTCTCAGGGACGTGAGTCACCGTCACTTTGCCGTTAAGTCCAATCGGGAGAAGAGAAGTGGATGAAGTGAGACATAATGAGAACAAGTGAAAAGGGGAGAGGAAAAAAAAAAATCAACCAACAAGGAGAACCTGAACTTTGGTCACTTCTGATGTTTTCACTCATGGCAGTTTCTCCTGAGGCGACGCTCGGAGCTGACATTTGTTGTACGATTATCTTCTTGTAGTTGAGACAGATAACATCACTGTGTTCATGTAGGACAACAATGAAATGATGCTAATAGCTAGCATGCTAGCGCGAATGTTTGGCCTCTGAAGAAACTGTTGGTAGACTGCTAACTGTTGGCGATGCTAACATTAAATTAATGCTAAGACAAAATTGCTAAGGATTTTATATTATGATGAGCTTTCAAATGATATTTAAAACGATAAATGTTATTTTAACAACACTCTTCTACTTTCTTTCGATTATGAAATCATATTTGAAACATCTCACACACACAAACACGCCATGTGAGGCTCAACAATCTGCTTTGTGGCAAACACTTCACAATCGCCTACAAT
This sequence comes from Syngnathus acus, assembly GCF_901709675.1. NCBI lineage: Eukaryota > Metazoa > Chordata > Actinopteri > Syngnathiformes > Syngnathidae > Syngnathus > Syngnathus acus. The sequence continues at coordinate 12,851,621 of NC_051101.1, read as the reverse complement.
GGATTTAAGCCATGACAGGACTCAGGAGACCACCCCCACTCTTCAACACACACACACTAAAGTACACACATCACAAACACACACAGCAGCTTTACAAGATTGGACCAAATTGGCCGAATGCTGCTGTTTGTTGGATGAATGTGTGCTGCAGTTTGTTCACATAATGGAACAAATCTGAGCCTTTGTGTGTGTGTGTGTGTCTGATATTCACAAGTGCATCAAACTTGATCAGAGACTCTGGGTGGATTAATTCCATTCATCACAGTTTGTGTGTTCTTCTATTTGTGACAGTGTTTCTGCGTTAGCGCGCTCACTGGATTTGCACGTCTTTGTGTGATTATTTACGCCCCAAGTCTCCCTATAAATAGTTGCATTTCACTGACATATAACAGAATATAATTATTTCGACCGCTGTTTTAATGGTTTTAAGTGTTCATTCGGGAAGACTCGAACTGATCAATTGCTAATATGCTAACAGCCGGTGTGCTAACGTGTCGATTACCCTGTTGACAGTTGATTTTACTAACCGCCATTTTGTTTGAAATAACGAAATGATCATACTCCGACTTTGTCGCATCGTCAAAGGAACGCGATGACTTGACAGGAGCAAAGTGAAATGAGCGCACAGAGGAAAAATACACAAACATGCTGGAAAACACACACCTACAGACACGCACAGATGAAAGAATATGCGCGGTGATGCTATGGTGTCGATGCGTCTTTATCGCTGCAGATGACAGTCGGAGATAATTCCCTTTGAGTCACGGAGAGGAAATCCCTTCACCAAAGTTGAAAGCGCGACGGGCTGATGCGCAGACACACACAAACACACACACACGTTCACGCACATCGAGATAGTTTTTGTCAGTTGTTTAAAAATACTGAATCCGAGTTGCTTTCTTGTTACTTTCTTTCCATATGCTAGCATGTCAACCGTTAGCATTTAATACAATTATCATAAATTGATTTTAGATCTCAACCAAGAGGGTTAGGCTTAACCACTTCCAAATGTCAGGTTGCTATGTAGCATGCTAGCATGTTATCAATTGTCATAGACACTAATGAGAGCATCTCGCAGGAGTACACGCGTGTACAACGGCGTGACGCGTTTGCGGCGGACGCGCTCGCACACTTGTCAACGCGGCGCGCTATCAATAATATACGAGGCGCCTCATTAAACATTTAGGACTTTATTTTTTAATGGCCGACAAAAGTCCTCAGATATTCATAATTCAGACGAGCGCCGCATCGCACCGGATTCGTCTTCCTCCTCGGGCGCCGTGACCACGCTGCATATCCCGGATCCTCCTCATCCTCGGCCTCATCCTCCCTGGAATCGTCTGGAAGCGCGATACAAACCCTTAACGCTACTTCCCGTAAGCTAGTTTTAGTTGGTACGCTAGTTCAAATACCAAACCCTCAAACTTTTTGCTAACAATGTTTCAAGAGGTCATTAACAAGCACATGAAATTTAACAGGCATGTCTATCACGAAGGGACCCACAAAAAGAAATTTGGTGGGCATGTCTGTCACAAGTAGACCCACCAAAAACTGACACAAAATTTCACCCAGAGTTCAGTTCAGTATGCAATTAAATGTTCTTCCACGTCTTCATGTTTACGTCCTAGTTTCATCTACTAGTGTGATCAGACCTGTGCACAAACTCTACACACACACACACCAACTTGCCTCTTTGGAGACAGTCTCCACCCGTCTGTTCCTCGGAGGTGATTAAAACAAACGCAGTGAATTATCGGTAAATCCCGTTCGACCCGTCCGCTTGGCCCACTTCCCATGATGCCTTCCCCATCCATTTCTGTGTTTGACATCACATTTTCCCCCGTTTTGATTTGCTTCTTTATTCTCCTCTTTGTGATTTTTTCTTTGTTTGTTTTGGTTGCTTCACTATTTCCTCTTTTTGGTCTCCGTCTTGATGTTCTTTCCCGTCTGATCTGGCCGCGCCGCCATTGATCGAGGCGTGTGAAGCCGAAGCGGACTGGAGCCGAGGGCCTCTGAGCTGTTGCATCGGGGGCCCCGCAGAGTCCGCGTTGCTCGGCTCCGTGGGAAAGAGGGAATGGGTTTGGCGGGAATAGAACAATAATGCCAATGATGCAAGCACCTCATCATTTTTCCTCAGTGGCCATATTTCATTTGGAGTCTCGCTATCACTGCGAGCGTATGAGTTCAAATATGGATGTGAGGAAATCCACTTTTGATCCTTTGTTGGTGTTTTCTGGATATTTGGGAGAAAATTCCGGCAACATGCTGTTTTGGGTTATTTTTCCAAATCATCTCTTCCTTCTTTTATGTGTTTGACTTCATTTTCAACATCTTCTCCACGCAAAAACCACAACTTGCGCTCCTAAGTGACTTTTCATGTTGCTCCTCGCTTGGCCTGCACGCTTCTCCTGAGAGTCTCTGCCAGGATTCTTATAGACGAGAGGGGGGGGGGGGGGTCAGGGATTCGCACAAACTTAAATGCATGTAAAGACACTTACACTTGCACTTAAACACACGTATGTCACATGTGATGTGTCGGAGATAGCGGGTGGCACATAAAAGACCTATCGCCGAAACTGAACAGGAAGTCGGCCATTTTGTTTTGAAGCAGCTATTCCGCGGCTCTTTCTTTGGCAAACTTCCGCATTGGAATTTGCATAACTGAACAAATGAGATTTGCCAAGCTTGTTTTTTTTTTTGCCTATTGTCTCATGCGTCAGAGTTTGACAATCACTTTGAGGATTCGCCATGAAAACTGCGTGTGGCTGTAATTATTATTATTTTCATTTCCTGCATTGCTCATCATCATCAGCGCAAATGAGCTTTAATTAAGTGTGTGCCTGCAGGACTTTTCCTTTGTGTGTGCGCACTCGCGCACGTGTGTGTAAAGTAGGCCAGTCTATAAGGTTGCTAATTAGGATGCAGCAGGCCTCTGTCCGCTGGATCCCACGGACCAGATGGAGAGCCCGGTTCACCAACAGAAGCGTGTTTGTTTGTTCGCTGGTCGAGACGACTTGGCTCACTACCGTTGTGTCTTTCTGGAGTTACGTGACCTCGCTCTAACTTCTACGCCAATCTGAAGTCGCACACTTTAGTTAGCGTTGCACACACACACAGACGAGGGAACGAGCGAGTGCTTGTCACGTGTCAATTTGACATGTCGCCGTGGCACCCGGCCCCCGCGGGGACACCTGTGCCGCTGCGGGTTGCCATGGCGATGCATCCCACCCTGTCAATCCCAAACACACACGTACACACACACAATCTTTTGCACACAACTCTCCAAATTAAAAGCCCAGCGTGCTTGCTTCAAGCTGTTTTCTTTGTCACCCCAAGTTGCAAACCCTGATATAGCGCACCGCAAAAATAAACACGGTGATGTCTAATGCTCGGCCACCCTAATGAATATGAGTTGGCATAAGCTTTGATTTAATTCTTTTGCCGTCATTCCACCTCCCACCTGCTCCTTCCTCCCCCAGAGGCATCTTGTTTTCCTTCCCTTTGCTAATTGACGCTCCTCCGGCATCCAGGAGATTCTACTCCTTCTTTCTCTATTGCACCAGCGCCTTCATGCTGAATAACATCAAGTAGCAGTCGCTTCGCGTCTGCTTCCTCCCGCGTGGTTGAAAAGCTGCCGGTGTGACACAAACACGAGTACGCAAACGTGTACACGCTGACGTTAAAAGACTTTGGAACATCTTTCACTTCCTGCGCTTATTTGCTTTAAGTTGATGTGAAGGTTTGTCAGGATGAACTTCAACAATGTTCACATTCCAAGCGGGACACTTTTTTTTTTTTTTGGGCCTTACTAATTTAGAACCAACACAATATCACAGAGCAGCGGTTTATAATAAGGTGAGGAGTGCATTGTCGACTCGTATTCAAATCCGGATTCAGTGGGCCACAGGAAATGACCCCGCGGGCATCTCCAAACTCGTATTCATGAGCGAAGGCGTTTCGCATTCCGCCGTCACCTCGCCGCATAAAAAATACAGCGGACGCCAATTGACAAAAGAGCGGCCCAACAATTCTTACGATAGCGCTCCTTTCGTGTCAGACAAGTCAAGCTAACGCGCGTGAACGCGCAAACGTGTGCGGTCAGCGCGCTTTTTTTAACATGTCGCCGTCCGTCGTCTTCCAGTACGCTCCAACAAGCTGCCTCCATGTGCATTGGTTTGACTTAGTTGAGGTGAAACTCTCCTTCTTTTATCAATCCATCCTTCTACCGGCTTCTTCCTCACTTGTGAGCCGTCGGCGCGCGTTGATGTTGATTGTGCTAACGGGCCGAGTTCCATTACTCCGCTGGAGGGGCGTAGCGTATGTAAAAACAAGATGTTAAATAGACGCCATTATTCCGCATTTAACCAGCTAGGAGTGACGAGCGTAAAATATTCAACGGTTGATAATTTAGACAAGGACACCAAGTTGTTCTGTAGATTTTGTTTTTAGAAGCATTTTTAGCGTAAGCTAGCTAGCTAGCTAAATTTGCAATGTAGATTTAGCTAGCTAGCTTATGCTAAAAATGCTTCGAAAGAAAATCTACAGAACAACTCGATGTCGGTATTACAACACAATGCTCATATATTATAAAATTTTCCAAAAATGCTTATATATATTGCAACACAATTGCTCATATATTATAAAATGTTCCAAAGGTATATCATTTGAGATTAAATTAAATCAGTCAATAAATTTAGCTGTAGCAAATTAGTTTATTTATTTATTTTTTTCTTCAAGTTGGACCAAAGCAGAATTTATTTTAATGCTCCTCTGACACAGTTAGTTGGCAGAAGTTGACACAGAGTTGTTGTTTTCCAGTCTTCTTGACAAATCCCTCCACGGAAAAAAAAAAGTACACGACCCAGAGTTTCAAAACAAAAACCTGTGTCTTTTTTGTCAGCAACGTCATAAAAAAAGAAAAGAAAAATGTGGCTGTTGTCTTCCCGGGGAACAGGAAGCGGATAAAGGCGCGATATGAACTGGTTGACTAATGTCAGCGCGTCCCCTCGGGGCCTTGCAGAGACGCTGGCTTTCATGACGCCAACTGAACAACGGGCGGTACTTGCTAGTTTAGCTCCAAAGCGGGGAAACGTAACAACCGCTAACGACGGTGACAAAAGGAGAACAACAGCTTGAACACACAAAACAAGAGTTGAGTTTGTCGAGTTGATGCCACGGTACGGTGGAAATGAGCAAAGCGCGGCGCTGTGTTAGCAAAAACCAAACAACTCAATAAGGTTCCTTCTGTCAGCCCTTCTGATTGGCTCCAACGATCTCCCGGTTTGGGGTCACCGTGTCGCTTGTTGTTTTGACATGTCACCGAGTCTTTGTCCTTCTCCTTCAGGTGACGAATGGTACCTGTGCCGGTTGACTCTGAGCTCGCTCAGTCAGGCCCACCTGCAGTGGACCATGTACCCGGTTCCCTACCTGGCGGCCGTGGGTCCCGACTCCGCCCCCGGGTCTGTGGTCTACCGCTTGTCGTCACGGCAACGTGACGACACCCTCGGACAGCCGCAGTTCCTCCTATTGGACGGTGAGCGTTTATACTTCAAATCAATATCGAATATTTATTCCCCGTTAGTCGCGTCGTTGACTTTATTGAGATTTTGCTAAGCCACGCCCCTTGAAACAAACCGACCTATCACAACACATGTGCCATTAAATCCTGATGTATATGTAAATTTGGTCGTTTATATTTATCCTCATACATACATGACATGCAAATAAGAATGTATATGTATTACCTGTCATGAATTTTCATGCGGTAAACCTGCTTTAGCTCGGAGCCCCACAGATTGATCTAAATAAAAAGTGACTTGTTGAATTTCAATTATCATCAAGAAACAGGAAAAAAAAATTGCTGTTAAACGGCGCGGCCCCCCCATTGCTAAACGCTCCCCGGGGGGCCGAGAACGCTCCCACGTTGGGGAATAATAGGAAGCTCTCCAGAGAGGCGGCGAGGTGGGCGGATGGGAGCCCGTGGCTGTGGATTTTTGTATTTTTATATCATTTTTTAGAGCGTAAGAAGATATTTTAAGAGTTTTTTTTACTGCCTCCCTTTGGCATAATGTGACGACGTGTGTCCTCACAAATAATCCACTAATTTAACTTCTTCTTAGATCTTGCCAATGTAGACTTAAACGAGATTAAGTCACACTTCACACAATTCTATTTTTACACTCACAGCGTTGTTGGGCGCACCATTTCATGAGAGCTACGAAAATAATGACGGCCATTTTTTCCGAAATGTTGGAAACAGCTCAAGTGTCCACTGTGCAATTCCACGCTTGAGAAACTTGGTGATCTATTGTTAATAGAAAACGGTGGTCCTCCTCCACAGTTGATGATGAGCAGCATCACTGTGGCGGCAGAATGGAATGATTGACAGGTGGGGTGCAGCTGCGACCAGTGGAGGCCCTCTGGTCAACAGCTGAGGATCCCACGTCCTCTTCTTCCTACCCTTCATCTTCATCATCTTCAGCTGACCTCTTTTACCTTGGGCTCTTTCCAAAATATTTATCAACCACATAGTATTTTATAGAAAAATCAATGCACAATAATGAATAGAAAACAGTATTTGGGTTTTCTTAATTACAAACAGAAGTTAATGGAATCATGTATGTAAAGAAATGTGCAACTTGGCTATTTTGTTTTTTATTTTGAACACAGTAGTCGTTCAATAATGCAAAATGTTTTTCCGCGGTTGTCAGGCGGCATGGACTGCTTCGAGGTGGACCGGCGCTCGGGTGAAGTCAGGACCACGGGGCGCCCCCTGGCCCCCAGCCATGAGTACCATCTGCAGGTTCAGGCCGTGGATGCCGCCGGTCACAAAGGTCCGCCGGCCACCGTGTCGGTCCTCGCCGGCTACCGTCCGCCCCAGTTCACCAACGTCACCTACCAGCTCAACGTGGCCGAGAACATGGCCGTCGGACAGCCGTGAGTGCCAAGCGTTGCTTTTTTGTGCGTCTTAATTCATTGATGGATGGATGGATGGATGAGGATGGAGGATGGAGTTTGGAGGCAGCATGACAGATGAAGAGGACCCAGATGCAAGAGTGTGCGTGGCCCGAGGCTGAGAGTTTGAAAGTGTGGCAAATTCAAATATTTATTAAAAGCGAGGTCTGGATAAACATGAAGGGATATGTGCTTGTGTGTGTGTGTGTGTGTGTGTATGTGGGTTCCCTTTGGGCTTCTGGCGCAAAGCACATTGTGTTAATAATATCCGAGTGTCCATGCCACCCTGTGAGTCGTGTGTTTGGGGGGCATGTGTGTGTGCGCGCGCATCCATTTGGGTCCATTTGATGTGTCGCCCGTGTCACATTCAGCTGGCATTTAAAAAAAAAAAAAAAACACCCAATTTGAGCCTCGCTCATTCGTTAATTCGAGAGTTCCATAGTGCCTTGCAAAAGAAAAACAAACATTGTTTTCATGAGCTTTAGTGGAACCTATAACTGCAGTTTTGTAACTCTCAGAGCGATGTACCAGTAGGGGCACGTGAGCTCCCTCTTGTGGTCAACGAAAGAATCACTACACATTCAGTTGTATTTCACTTTTAACTACATATTCATTATTGTCCAAGAACAACGATTATCATTCCCAAACTGTTTTGTGTGTGCAGTGTGGGGGCGGTCCAGGCCGTGTCCTTCCAGAAGAAGCCGCTGGCCTACGTGTTGCAATCCAATCCCGGCAATCTGTTCAGCATCAACCAGGAGAGCGGCGCCCTCAGCCTCACTCGCGCCGTGGACTACGAGAGCGGGCACAACGTGCACACGCTGCAAGTCCGAGCCTCCGAGAGCGACACCGGCCTCAGCGGCGTCAGCGAGGTACGAATAAACAACAACAGACGTGACAGGCCACTTTATTACGAACACATCCGCTGGCGGGACTTAAGTGTTTTTATTTCCAAACATGTCTTGGGTGATGACTGTCCAGCTTCCAAGCGCCGCTGCTGAATCAGACTCTGTGATGCAACGCACCAATTTGCCGCTCATCGCGCACGCACACTCGCGCACGCCGCCATTGACCTCGTTTCTATCGGGGCGCTTGATGAAAAGTCAGCACATCAAAGCTGCGTTGGCAAGCTCAGTGATCAGACGCCATCGCCGTCGCATCACCACTTATGCACACACTCTTTAATATACACACAAATTGTGAAGAAACTTTGCTAACTGCTCATGGGAAGCCTTGAAGATGTCATAGCTGTTTGCGTTAATACACAACACACACACTCGCACATGTACACGCTTACCTGGAGGAGTCCATTATCACCTTCCCTGCTGTCCAAATGTTGGTAAGTGCTTTCAAATGGCTACCAGTGGCCCCTGAAGGCTTCGGCGACTCTATTAGCTTGGCTGGCTAATCCAGCCCAAGAGTGTGTGTGTGTGTCAGTGTCATATGTGCACGCTGCCTCCTCCTCAGTGACACTATTTATAGTGCACCTCACGGTCGCATCTATAGGTTGCGTTGCCTTCAGCCCCAAAGGACATTTGAGAAGAAATGTCACGCGGCACGCAATATTGTGGAGCGGCCAGAAGTTCGAATCAACTGAAAAAGAAAAGAAAAAAGTTCTTTCACATTTGTCTTCATTTAGTTTCCAAATAAAACAGGAAGTGAAACAGAGCTCATTGCGTAATAACGCCAAGATGTCACCTCCAGGTTGTCGTGTACATAACAGACGAGAACGACTGCACACCAGAGTTCCTGCACTCCATCTACACCCGGGACAACGTTCCCGAGAACGTCGCACCCGGAACGTCTCTGCTACAAAGTAAGATTGCATCTAGAACATTCCATCTCACATTGCGGGAGTATTAAAGTCCCATCTCATCTTCAGTTCTGGCCCGGGACAGCGACTCGGGCGTGAACTCGGAGCTGTCTTACTCGGTCCACGGCGACGACTTCGACATCACATCGGCGGGCGTGGTCAGCGCCGCCCGCCGGCTGGACTACGAGCGGCCCAATCACATCTACGAGTTCCTGGTGGTCGCCGTGGACGCGGGAACGCCGCCCCGCACGGGCACCGCCTCCATACGCATCCGGGTGGCCAACACTAACGACGAGACGCCCGTCTTCTCGCAGACGGTGTATGACAAACACAGATTTGCTCTTGGAAGAAATTAGTTTAGCCATTACTAGATGAGTCGAAGAAAAGTCGCTAGGCTATCTGTTACCATATTAGTAGAAGCTAGTCAACAAGTAGAAGAACGCTTTTATGACTCGACTCCATTTGTTTCCAGCTACAAGACATTCTTGAGCGAGGACGCAGGCCCCGACACCCTGGTCGCCATCGTTCACGCCAACGACCCCGACGGCGACGGCGTCTCGTACGCCATCACGGGCGGCAACGAGGACAGCAACTTCCAGTTGGACAACCAAAAAGGTGAGCATTTCGTATAATAGCCCAAATTTGGAGAACATGCATTCTTTAAAAGGCTTATAAGAAGGACGACACAATAGCAAAAACGTAAATATACTTCTAATTAATTCCAATTATTTTGTCACTGCTTTACGCAAATAATAAACATAGTCGTTTTTTTATGAGAAACACAAAACCGCGTTGACGCTAGTGCTCCCTGGGTAGTCGGTATGTTATTTGTTAGCATGCATTAGCATAACCGCACGCAACGGTGACAGAAACATCGACACACACACACACAAGTACGACAGTTGTTGCCATGGCAACCAGTATATCAGGGACAAAGCTAGCGAGTCCCCAAACAGGCGTGCATATATAAAAACGTGACACATAATTATTTATTGATATTCAGGCGCATTGCTCATGTTTATCTTTTTGTGTGTTTTGCACCTTATCGCCCGCCATGCACTCCTCTGCTACACACACACAGCAAAGCTCTAAACACATAAATGGCTATAAGAATGTTTTATTGTTAGCCTCACATGGCAGATAGCCTTTTGCTTGCTGGGATGTTGGGCTTTGTCACTTCAAAGTGTGGAGTAAGTATTTTCATGTAGATGCGCTTGCTCCCCGGCTCCCTGGCAAAGCTGCTTACAGAGTGTGTTAGTTTGTTTGCTGTGTTATGCTAATGCCCGCCTGATTGTTTGCACATGAAAACGCGACATTGGTTTTTTTTTTTCAACAACGCCGGATAATATATGGGGTTTTGGCCACCCATGCTAAAATGCTCCTGTTAGGTTTGGACACAGTGAAGAGTAAATTCCGATCAATAAATGGAAAATGGTGGAAGCAAGTGTTTAGGTATTATTTCCATTGTTTGTTTGAAGGCATCATTAAGCTACGGCGCAGCCCTCCGCCTCGACTGAAAGGCCCTCAGTACGTCCTCACCATCACCGCCACCGACGACAACGCGTCCGGCGGCCCGTACCCGCTCAGCAGCTCGGCTCAAGTCATCGTCGGGATCAACGACATCAACAACAACAAGCCCGTCTTCCAGGAGGTGCTTGTCATTTCAATCCCGAGCGTCTCCTCCGTTAAAAGATTCAAAGTGATCCGACGGCCGCCGGGTCTGCTCGTAGTGTCAGGACTACAGTCTGAAAGCCGCCGTTTTGGAGAACCAGCCCCCCGGGACTTTTGTGCTGAGGGTCCAGGCCCAGGACGCCGACATGGGGGTGAACGGAGAAGTCAAGTACGGCATCATGCACAGGGACGGGGTGTCGTCCGGGTTCGACATCCATCCAGACACCGGTAGGTATCGACGGCGCAATATCAATTCATCCATCGATCTTAACGGCCGTCTTTCTTGATCAGGCGCGATCACCACGGCGACGAGTTTCGACCGGGAGCGGCAACGCGAGTTCACGCTGTCGGTCACGGCCACCGACCAGGCCGAGGAGCCGCTCATCGGCATCTGCCAGATCACCGTCCTGGTCGCCGATCAAAACGACAACGACCCCAAGTTCGAGAACAGCCGCTACCAGTGTGAGTGTTTGCATCAGGTTTGTCAGTCGGTTGTTAGCCGTCAGTCTGCATCGACGTCAGGCGGCGAAGTAGGAGAGATGAAGGCGCTCTTCAGGCGTCCGCGCGGTCGCTTTGTTTGTTTGTTGTTTGCGATGCGTGTTTTGATAAGCGCCGCGTCACAAGTCGTCCTCGTCACATTAGCATCATTAAGTATTTAGCGCACGGTGTTGGAATAGTCCCGGCATGCGTGTGCGTGCGTTTGAGCATTCATCATCGTACAATGAAATCCATATTTGATTAATTCATTCAAATGAATGAAAACAGAATGCTATAAAACAGGGATTTTTTTTTTTAAACAAAGTTTCGAATGACAAGACGTAATTGTTGTTTGAAAGAAGAGTTAGGCTTCCAAAATCAGATGAAGCTTTCTGTTTTTTGCGTGATGAGCGTTGACATTTGGCATCCAGTCAGCAGGATTTCCGTAAAAGTCCAAATGTCAGCTGTTGACTTTGCAGCACGGTGCTTTTTCCACGTCTGCTGTCATGTCGCTCGCATCAAATATCGAACGTGAGGTTTGCCGCTCTCAAGACCGCGCGTCCCGGCCTCTCGCAGATTTCCTCCGAGAGGACACGGCCGTGGGGACCAGCTTCCTACGGGCGGCGGCGCACGACGACGACCAGGGCAGCAACGCGGCCATCGCGTACTCGCTGTCGCCGCAGAAGCCGGCCTACCTCCACATCAACCCCAGCACCGGATGGATTTACGTCAATCAACCCATCTCGCAGGTGAGGTGACACATTTGCGCTGCTCGGCTCCGGCTGGGCAATTTCAATGATTCTCCTGGCTGGGCTGGCAGACGTCCAAGATCAGCCAACAGATCGTGGCATCGGACGGCGGCAACCGCAGCAGCTCGGTGGAGCTCACCGTCATCATCACCAACGTTCACAACCAGCCGCCGCACTGGGAGCAGCCCGAGTACTGGGTCACCGTGCCCGAGAACACCGTCAGGGACGCCAAGATCCTGGTAAGAACAACTCGGACCATCTCACACTCCCTACTGAAGTAGGACGGATGGAAGAAATATAAACTCCTGTACTTTCACCGGCTGAAATGATGTCAAATATTTTTATGATATGAACCAACTTGATGGAAATGCTGAAGCCCAATGGTTGCAACGACAATAGAATGTTTGGAAGTGTGTACCTAATGAAGTGGCCCTCAAGTCTCCCCCGTCTGGCTCCTTGCTCTCCACTCGAGTGCTAATCACACGCCGGAGGAGCGCTAGTTTTAAATTTAGCCGTCCTGTTAATTACACCGCTAACGAGGTAGCGAGGCAGTCTGTCATGGTTTTTTTTTTTTTCTTAATGGCATATGTGCTGAGATTATTTTTAAAACTTGACAAAAGTTCTTCTTATCTCCTCCTCCAAAACTTTGGAGGTAACATATCGTGTTTATGTTGTAGTGAATGTGGCGGACTGAAGAATTTTTAGACACAAACTTTATTTATACTGAACAATAAATAAATAAATTAATTAATAAATAAATAAAATTCTACCGTTATTAATGCTATAGTCTGAATAGAGAAAAAAATGTATTAAAAATATTTTAGTTTTATTTTTGGTGGAAGTTGGAACGGATTAACGTCAATCTATTCATTTCAATGGAGAACAAGGATTTCACATATGAATCTTTTGCGTCACAAGCATGGTTGCGGGGATAAATTCATATCTGAAGGCACCCAAGCGTTGTCCATGTTATATCGAAGGTTCCTCTCGCCACTTGTTCACGATAATCCCTCAGGGTCACCCAAAAATGCACGGGTCGTATAATTAAATAGCTCCTCTCTTCGGAATCTATTGGTGTTCATAACCATCGGTGCGCAAAATAGAAATAAAGTCAACGGCTGGGAATAAGCCACATTGTGTTGTCGAAGTGTTCCCATTACATTCAGGCTGAGAGTCTTTCTGTGTTTTAACTGCTCGGACAGCGTTTCTCACTCAGCATTCCTACCGGTGCTTTTTTTTTTTTCCCCCTCATCTTTTCTTGGCCAAGTATTTTTTTCATCAGAGTGGAGATGGAAGAGAAGAAGATTGAGGTTATCCCAAGGTCAACAACACAGCAAAAAAAAATACAACACACATAAAAGTCTCAACTTTTTCGCTTTTGATTTACAACCGGTCCAAATTTGACTCGAGATGCACAGACTTGATTTCTTTGTGCTCCGAGAAGAATGTTCTGGAATGTTCTGCGAGGCTGCTCCTCGTTGTCCTTACAAGGCTGACGCGCAGCGCTCAAAGGTGAAGCGCGCCAGGCGTTCTTTTCACGCGTCGTCATGGCGACCCGCTGTTCGGAGCGTCTGATTTTTGTCAAAAGGCGACGTGAAGGAAAAAAAAAAGGATGACCTCCAACGTGTACTCTGCTCTCATGAGTCAAACTTTTGTGTCGACTACTCAAAATAAAAACCATTTTGTATAATCGAACGAATGCCCCCTCTCAGACGGTGAAGGCCACGTCTGCGCTGGGTGACCCGCGGGTGACCTACAACTTGGAGGAGGGTCAGGTCCCCGAGACCAACATGCCTGTACGCTTCTACATCAAACCCAACCGGGCGGGCGGCTCGGCTTCCATCCTGGTGGCCGAGAACCTGGACTACGAGACCACGCGCTTCTTCGCTCTCAGGGTCCGAGTCCAAAACGTCGCCGCCGTGCCGCTCGCCTCCTTCGCTACAGTTTACGTCAACGTGACAGGTGAGAACCTGGGTCAAGTTGCTGTTGGCCATTTTTTCTGATATTTATGTACAATTTATAGTTTGTTAAAACAATACATTTCAATATTTCATTTATATTAATTTTTAATTTATTCCCATTTTTTGTCTTGGAAATTGATTTATTCATTAAACCCTTTAGTTCATAAAATAAAATATTTTACTTATATGTATTTATATTATAATATTAAAATATACTTCAAAATATATTCTAATATATATATATATGGTAATGACTTATCCAATTGTTTCATTATTTGTTTATTTCTACAATAAATGAAAAAGCCTCTTTCGCTCTCCCATGACGTCTTCTTTCTTCAGATGTGAACGACAACGTTCCATTCTTCCTGTCCTCCACGTACGAGGCCACGGTTCCCGAGGGGGCCGAGGTGGGCACGTCGGTGGCGCAGGTGTCGGCCATCGACTTTGATTCGGGCCTTCACGGCATGGTAAGACCCTTCCTGTCGCCCACGTGAATATTCTTCCCCCATTTCCTGTTTGATCAGCAAAGAATTCAGCCATTGTCTTTCCTGCTGTGTGTAGGTGCACTACACCATCTTGAAGGATGAGAGTGGAGACTTTGCGTTGTTCAGCATCGATCCCATGAGCGGCGCCATCGCTACGCGGGCCTCCTTCGACCGAGAACAGAAAGCTTCCTACCTCATCGAGGTCCAGTCGCAGGACGGCTCGGAGTCGGCAAGACCGGGACAGCAGGGACACCCCAATACGGGTAACCGTCTCGGACCCAGTACAGACCCAACACACGGTACTGACTGACACGTGATCCTTTCAGACACAGCCTACGTCAGAATCTTTGTGGCCGACGTCAACGACAACGCGCCCACGTTCCCGCGCTCGGTGTACGAGGTGAGCGTGGAAGAGGACAAGGAGGCGGGCTTCGTCATCATCACCGTCACAGCCAACGACCACGACGAAGGTCAGTCACGGATTCGGACACAAGATGGCGCCAAAGCCACGGGTGATAGGAAAAGGGTAACGTGGCACAATCCCGACTAGAATTCAATGCTACTAAAACAGGATCGACAAAGATTTTTTTCTTTTACATTTTATTAGCCAACATGTCACAATCCAAACTCCACAAATCCCCTCCGCCGACCTCCTCCCCTCGTTAGCGAGCGCCAGCCACCGCGTCCCCCTGAGCAAGATAGTTTTGATGTTTTTGTTTGTCTGAGTCCCACGCTCGTCTTCCTCCTCCACCAATGAGCAGCGGGGGGCCACAAATCAACAAAACCGGCTCCTTTCTTTGTGTCGTGGTGATGGCGGCGGATGCTGGCGACGCCTGGCAGCCTCCCAGGGCTCGGCCTGTTTTCACTTTCTTTTTGCACCTTCCTCTGCTGTCGTGCTATGGGAGACGCGCACACCATTAGGGCCTTTGCATCAGTATTCCTGATTGACTTTATGATACAATCTAAAGTTAACGTCGCGAATCGCGTTTCAAACCCACCCGCAACAGGTCAAAATATGTGCGCTCGCCAGACTAATATGTAAAAGAAAATTAAACGTCATTAATCCTCGAATGAAAGCCTGCTAGCTTCAAGCTAATATATCATGAGACCGGCTAACGTAAAAGGATGTTGTGGTGTTATCTGCTCTGGGGGGGGAAGAAAAATTTCAACAGCACACTTTCCAACATTTGCATTTTAGCCTACACGTGCATCTGAAGAAAATCCCTTAGTATATTTACTTCCTCATCTTACTATATAGCGAGAGAAGTGCAAACTCGGGGATGGATGAATCCCCTCCTGCAGCCCCCCCCCCCACTCCACTCCCTCCCCGTGCTGCCCCGTAAAGCTGATTAGTCGGTGCAGCTCTTTGTCACCCTGTGTGATTTCTGCATCCTACTCGGCCCTCCGACTGGAAAATGTGCCGAACTAAGTGCGTCTGCTAATGAGATCAAAAGGCTGTTTAAGATTCTGCCGAGTTGGCTCTTTAGCAGCGGTGTCGCCTGGAGCTTCGCGCACACACTTAAACACTTCGGCACATTTACAAACAACACACACACACGTCGGCCACGGATGGGCACACTCACTCTTTCTTACGCACGCACAAACACACACACACACACATCCTTGTGTCTAGTAAGCCACTAAGAACTGATACATAAAAAAACAAACTTATTATCGTACTAACATAGACCATTCCAGTACCAACGCAATAAAACGATTAGAACCAGGAGAGTAACACACCATAATAACCCAGAACCAATCGATCCAACACGGAGTCATCACAGAACCAACATGTGGTTTGAAGTACCGTACCACTCGAGGGAGTTTTTTTTGTACCCCGATGTCATGAAACTTTGAGCTGTGAGTTATGAGGAGTCCTTCAGAGCACGGTGGACCTGTAGTCACAGCTGGGGGACAACTTCCCCCGAGGGTCCACCTCACAAGGAGCCCTCTACTGACCTTCATCTCATTTTAGAGCCTCCTGCTGGGTCCCCAATTAAATCAGCACCTAGGAGTGTGTGCGGATGTGTGTGTGTGTGTGTGTGTGTGTGGAGAGGGCAATGCCATATGGCCTGCTTGATCATTAGTGAAGCTGCTGCAGGCAAGGAACCACTGCAGCTACTCCCCTTGTACACATTTCAACACACACACACACACACACACTGGTCGCTACAGATCGTGCTCAGAGGCCGTGAAGGACCGGTGAGCTTTAGCTTTCACACACACACTCGCAGGAGTGTGTGGTTGATGAAGGTCCTGCATGTCTCCACAGATGGTGATAGCCTGCTAAGTTCTCCTCGGTGCCAGTAAATGTTGAGCGAGCCTCGACCCAGACGGACCTGCCTCTGGGCTCCCATCATGCATCTGTCCGTGTGTGTGTGTGTGTGTGTTTACCAAGGCCAACTGTGCAAAACACATTTTGGTTTGAATTCGACTGATATTTTGTTTTGATACGTGATGTGGATTAATGGATGGATGGATGTTTGGATAAAACTTAAAACGGCACAGTCTTAACATGTCATCAACAAAAACACAAATCCAAACTACAGACAACATCGGAGCATCACAAAATGAGATTTACTGATGATTTGTTTCATGTTGTTGTAGACTGCTAGCTAGCTCGCTCGCTAGCTACCAAACGTATCTAATTTAAAGAATATTCATGAAGATGCTTATACGATACAAACGTAAACATGCCAGAGGCTGCTCCTTTGCAAATGTGGTCGTCCCTTGGCAGGTGACAAAAAAAGAAACGTGCAAAATATGTAAATGTGCTATACACGGTGCGACGTGCCGCACAAGTGTCAGAGATCACAAGAAAAGTCGTACATGTGTACCTAATGAAGTGTCTCGGGACTTGCAGAGCTACATTGTTAGTCGTTTGATATCATCACTCAATGTGTGTTTTGTCGTCGTGTCTAGTCCTCCATCATCTTAAAATGTCAAACGTCCCATTTTTCATCACAGGTGCCAACGCCAAGCTACGCTATCAAATCGCGGCGGGCAACACCATGGGCACTTTTGACGTGGAGCCCGAGGTGGGCACCATCTTTGTGGCGCAGCCGCTGGACTACGAGATGGAGCAGCGCTTCGAGCTGCGACTGGTGGCCTCGGACGGCAAGTGGGAGAACGAGACACTGGTGGTGGTGCAGGTGGTCAACCGGAACGACGAGGCGCCCGTTTTCAGCATGAGCGAGTACCACGCCGTCATCCAGGAGGAGCTCACCGAGCTTCCCGTCTTCATCATGGAGGTGCGTCGCTCATATTTCTTGACTTTCTAACACTTTTGTCCCTACATTTTATTTTGCATTTTATTCAATTCTCGTCTTGCGGATGTCCCAATACTTTTGTCCACATTTTTACTTTCACTTCCAGTGGGTGTCCCAATACCTTTGCCCAAACTCCACAATTTCTCTTTATGTTTTGTAGTCCCAATACTTTTGACTACTTTTTTTTTAATTTTGCTTTTAACTTTTGTGTCCCAATACTTTTGTCCCAAGATCACATTTTCTTTCCACTACTTTTTGCGGGGTCATTCCACTCCCGTCGTAACACCTTGCGAGTGTGCGACGGCGTCAGACGTCCTCTGAAAACTTTCCTCCTCCTCTTTTTTTTCTTTTCTTTTTTCATCCCTCACTCATCCGCCATTGGTCACACCGTCCCCGCCGTAACGCTCTATCAGATTAGCAAGATGGAGGCGCGCCGCAGAGGGCAGGGAAGTAATCGGCCGTGTCACCCGGTCCTCCGCCCGGCCTCGCTTCCCCCGGAATTGATTTGATGTGCGCCCGCCCGCCCGGCCGGCCGGCCGCCATGGCGTGCCATCCCCTCGCCCTTTTCTTCATCCCCTGGCGTTCACACAATCCAACAGATGGGGAAAATCCAATTTGAAATGAATGCTTCTCACCTCACCTGTGCTCCGGCCGGCCTCTTCGTCCTCCTTTGGTCTCCACCGGTGCTTGGACGCAAACGTGCACCGTGTTTAGAAAACAAATCGTTGTCCAGAGCAATTAAATGAAATTGATGATTTATTGTGCCGACGGGAGCGATCTGGTCGCCCTGGCAACACAGATGCGAAAAGCCAGGGAGGAGGCGGTGGGATCACATCAAAGCTTTCTGTACACAAGAAATTTGCTTTCTCTTCTGCGTCGACGTCGCCATTAAGTGTTAATTGCACGCTGGCAGCCGGCTGGCGTCGCCCAGGGAGATAAAAGGACGGCGAGGGGGAATGTTTATTTTCATGCGGCTGCTTAATGAAGAACATTGCCAGGTGCTTATTGGATTGCTTGGTCAGAGTATCACCAAGTTAAGATCAAAATGAATTCAAGCTCAACCGCGGTGACGACGTGCTTCGCATTTCTCCAGGTGTCCGCCACCGATCCCGACCAGGACGCTGACCAGAGCGCCGTGCGCTACTCCCTCCACGGTCAAGGCGCCGGCGGCGAATTCACAATCAACGAGCGCACCGGGAGGATCTCCGCCCAACGCCGTCTGGACCGGGAGGAACGTCCAGCCTGGAGGTTTCTGGTCCTGGCCACGGATGATGGCGGCTCGGGACTCACGGGATTCGCCGACGTTCTCTTGGAGGTCCGCGACATCAACGACAACGCGCCTTTCTTCCCGTGCCCGGCGTTGGAAGCGGACGGCTGCTTTGTGGGCCAAGTGGCCGAGAACTCCCCCGCCGACACCTCCGTCATGGAGATGAGAGCCATGGACCTGGACGACGCCAACCAAGGCAAGAATGCGGCGCTGACCTACAGCATCGTCAAGAACGTCCGCAACGAGATCAACCTCAACTTGTTCTCCATCAACGCCACCACGGGGACCATCTACACCGTGTTGCGCTCGCTCGACCGGGAACTGGAGGAGCGCTATCTGGTGGTGGTGGAAGCCCGAGATGGTGGCGGGTTAGCCGGGACGGGGACCGCCACCATCCTGGTTTCGGATGTCAACGACCACCCGCCCGTCTTCTCCCAGAGAGTCTACACTGCTCAGGTGAGTCCATTACTCTCTCATTTCAGTTTTCAAGATCTCAAGGGTTCGGTTGAAATCATGTTCCTCAGGTAACCGAAGACCTGGAGGTGAACAGCGAGGTTCTGGTGGTGTCCGCCACCGACGTAGACCAGGGCGAGAACGCCGTCGTGACCTTCAGCATCGTGGGCGGCGACGATGACAGGAAGTTCTTGGTGGAGACCGACAAGGTGAACCGACGCGGCGTGATCAAGCTCAAGAAGAAAGTGGACTTTGAGAAGCCTCAGGAGAGAACTTTCAACCTCACTCTGAAGGCGGAGGATGCTGATTTCTTCAGCCTGGCTTACTGTCTAGTGCAGGTGGAGGACGCCAATGACCACGCCCCCGTCTTCTTACCGCAGTTCTACGAGTCGCCGGCCATGTCCGAGGACGTGGCCGTGGGCACCATCGTCGCCCAGGTGATGGCGAGCGATCTGGATTCCGGACAAAATGGCCGCTTTTCTTACAGTATTGCCAAGGAGTCGGATCCCTACAATCAGTTCCTGGTGGACCAGTCCGGTTGGGTGGTGGTGGCTCACTCTTTGGACCGGGAGAAAATCTCTCAACACAGGGTGATGGTTCTCGCCGCTGACGCCGGCAGCCCGAGCCTGACCGGCACGGCCATCGTCATGGTGACCGTGCTGGACATCAACGACAACGGGCCGGAATTCCAGGCCCCCTACAGGCCGGTGGTGTGGGAGAACACGGCGGCCCCGCAGGCGGTGTGGATGAACGCCAGCTCGCCGCTGCTGCACGCCACCGACCGCGACCTCTCGTCCAACGGCGGCCCGTTCTCCATACGGCTCCTGGCGCTCACCGCCGACGCCGCCGACTTCAACTTGACGGATTTCCGCAACGGCAGCGCCGCCGTCACCGCCCTGCGCACGTTCGACCGCGAGCGGCAGAAAGAGTACCGACTCCCCATCCTCATGATCGACAGCGGCTCGCCCGCCATGAGCTCCACCAGCACGCTGACGGTGGTCATCGGGGACCGCAACGACCACCCCCACTCGCCGGGACACGCTAACTTCATTGTGTACAGTTACGAAGGTACGTCGCTTTTTTTGACCTTTGTCATCAGCTGAATTTTTTGGTCGGGTGGTCCTCACCTTTACATTCCCCCGTCGTGTCCTCGCCACCAACCCGCCGGCCGGCCGGCCGCTGATCTCACAAGACGTCTTTGTCACAGTCGAGTGCTTCCGCTGTCTCCCTGCAGATTGCATCACTTATTTAGCGCTTCAGACCAGCTGTCAGCTGCTCTAACTTACTTAAGTACATTTTCTTTTTTTTTTTGTGCTAATTTATTGTTTTGGACTTTGTTTTGTTGGAAAGCAGGTATTCTACCAACCACAGCGCTGGGCCAAATCCCGTCCCCAGACCTGGACGACTGGAGCGAGAAGACGTACCGATTTGAAGGCAAACCCTCCAGGTAGGATGTTCTTTTTTTTTTTTTTTTTTTTTTTTGACCCACAGCAAAGCTGAAAGAACAAAAAAAAAATTCTCAACGCTACCAAATTTGAAGCCAGTACACTAAACAGGAAACTAATCGCTCAGCTCCAAATTTTCAAATGAAGTCAAAGAGATTTTCCTCTGCACATTTTGAGATGAATGAGGAGAAGAAGAAAAGCAGGAACTAGTGCGTAAGTGAAAGTGACAGATTTAAACCAGAGCGTGGCTGGCAGTACAAAGGTGTGTCGTGACAGAGAAACAGCGACATGGAAACTTGCGGGAGAAGAGTGGATCAAAAGAAACCAGGATATGAGCTATTTATATTTAAGATGGATTGAAATTTCTCCGTGACAAGACAGCTCCAAGGAGGGACCATACCTAACAGAGAATAATTGAAAAAAAGTGATTTGACGCCAACTTGTGGCATCTTTTCGCTGTTGAGGTGGTTCATTTAGACAAAAGTAGTGCTTTGCCGGAAGAACAATCGACAATCAAAATAATATCAGATAATCCTTTCATGAGCCCAAGAGGGTTCAACTCAAATTTAAGATTGCCCAGACGGCTTTCCAGACGGAGCACATGATTGTTTACACGTTGGCCACATCACGCGATGGCGATGCGGCGGCTGACGTGCTTTGCCGCCGCCACGTGACGTCTTCACGGTCCAAAAGCGAGTGCGGCGGCCGCGCCGTCCACACGTCGGACACGTTTTGGCCCGCTTTCAGCCGCTACTAATGGGCCCATCTGGCGCGCAGTCTGAAGGGCGCGGCGGCGGCGGCGCGTGTGTTTAACGCTACACGAGCGCCGTGGCGCGCATCCAGCGTGCTAGCCGGCCCGCGTTGACGTCTCCGGTGCGGCAAAGCGTGAGGGTTTTACATCAAGATGTTCTGAGCGGGCCTGTTGGACCGACCACAGAGCACATCTGCTCTTCCGCTAGGCCTTTAATAATATGGACATAAGTACAGGGAGAGCCAAAAGTAGGTACGCCATCAAATACAACATTTAAATGCGTTGACACGTTTTTCTTACAATTAAAATTCTCTCAAATCAATTTGAAAAAGTCGGGCTTTTGTAAATGGACTTTTGGCCCGGCATATGCTCGACATCATACGGAACGAAATTGAAATATTAGTGACATCATTTAAAGGGGGGAAAAAAATCACTTTAATGCAGAGATTTGATATTTTATACCACTACAGGACGTCTGGGCAAGGTGCCATGACATAACTTGTCCTTGCTCCTCGTTGCCCGGGCAACCAAGGCGCCAAGTTATTTATATTTGTAGTCTTGATTAACTTTGCTGGGATTATGGAGATTAACAGTATAATGGTGGTCTGATATATTAATTACATATTTAGTGTGTTGTTAAAAAGATGCGAGCGAAAAAAGGGCCAATTTAATTCCGCGCGTGTTCAATTGTCGCTGAAAGCCGAATGTGGGGAAAATCTAGTGTTTCATTTGCAAATTTGCATGACTAAATTAAAGGGAGCTTTTATTGGCAATAAAAGGCTTTGTTTGGATGGTTTTTGTTTTTCTACGTGGGAGGTCGGAGGTGCCCCAGTCAATTAAATTCCGGGTTATTATGACATTAGTATTTTTACAAATACAAACATGTATGGTTTTAGACGTTTATATCGATAATTACCGAGAAGGAAAGGAAAAAAAATGCTTTTTTGCTTTTCCATGTAAAAAAAATATTACTATCCTAAATCGTCACCTCTAATGAAACATTTTCGTCATCGTCCAGACTTTTCAGCGTGAACCATAGTTCTGGCCAGCTGAGCATCAGGGAAGGTGTCCCGCCCGGCTCTTACCAGCTGCAGGTGCGCGTGTCCGATCCCGCCTGGCCGGACGTCACGTCCACCGCGCAGGTGGAGGTGATCGATCTGCCGCGGGAAGCGCTCCTGAACGCCGCTTCCCTCCGACTACGCGGTAAGTACGAAACCGGGAAAGCTCGGGCTTACTTGAGCAGATACGCTCTAAGAGTTGGCTCTTTGTTCTCCTCGCAGACATGACCGTAGAAGAACTGTTCTCGTCCAGAGGCGGCCAGGAGAGCCGCTTCTCCCGTTTGGGTCGAACGCTAGCCGATCTCCTGCAGACGCCACCGGAGAAGGTTCACGTCTTCTCCCTGGAAGACGCCGGCAGGGGAGAGGAGAAGGAGCTGAGCGTGTGGTTCGCCGCTCACGGCTCGCCGTACTACAAGGCCGAGAAGCTGCACGGCTACGTGGCGGCCAATAAAGCTAAGGTGAGCGCCGCCGAGTTAAAAAAAAACTTTTATACACATTTGACATCTCAATTTTACAGCGCGATAGAAATGGTCTGTTGTTATTTTGTCACATAGGTTGGAAGGAGGGAAAGATTTGTTTGCACACCAGCACTTAACACAATGTCAAGCAATTGACACGTCGCCGGTCAATACAGCCGTTTCACACTAGTGTGTGTCGCTAAGTGGATGTCCATGTTACACACACACACACACGGACACGCGTGTACATGAATACTTGAGATGCTTTAAAAGCCTGAGAAGCAGATGCTCGCTTGACCCCAACTCGGGATGCTGAGAGTCAGTCATCCATGTACACTAAACTGTCACTCCGCACCAAGGTCAAACAATTTGGATTCACGTCAAATTGTACGCATCGTGGATACGCGCTAGCTTCCTTAGCATTAGCCCGACGGTCATTGTATTTGTTGTCTTTTTCAGCTGGAAGCCGTGCTGGGCGCGTCCATCTCCCAGGTGGGCGTGGACGACTGCCCCCACGCGGATTGCGCTCACTCCGGAGGCTGCTCCACTCAAGTGTCCTTCGCTCAGACGCCGGCGGCTCTCCACTCGGGCAACGTGTCTTTGGTTTCCCTGCCCGCCAAGACCACGGCGCGCTGCGGATGCCGCGGTCGCGAGGCCACGCATCTGCCTTGCTCGTCCTACCCGAGCAACCCCTGCCTCAACGGGGGCGCCTGCCTTGACGGTCCGCTGGGATACAGGTGGGTGTCGTATATCACATGATACAATGATGAGAAGAAGAAGACATTTCATTTCCTCACGTCAGGTGCAAGTGTCCGCCCATGTTCGACGGACCCGAGTGCCAGCAGACCAAGCACAGCTTTGGCGGCGGGGGCTACGCGTGGTTCCCACCGCTGGCGCCGTGCTTCCAGAGCCACATTTCTTTGGAGTTCCTGACCGAGGAGGCCGACGGGCTGCTGCTCTACAACGGGCCGCTCGGACCCGCCGCCCAACCCGGAGAGCTCCAAGACTTCATTTCAATCGGTGGGTTTTGATCAGGCGGAAATGATCACGAGAACTTCTGTAGGCCACAGCTCACACCCGAATGCTCACACGCAAATGAACCAGTCAAATTGCCGCACTAGGCCACGCCCCTTACGTCATTGCAGTTCTGCTGGCCCCAATGACACTATCATTTCTATTTTGCCATTTCTATTGCATATATTTTAGTATATCAAGGCTTCCTGCTAGAGTTTCTAAAAGATTGGATTTGTACTTATCAAAGATGCTGATCCTCTTGTTCTCCGCAACAATGGGATCAGATCAATGCGGCGTGTCAGCAGACAAAGAGCATCATGGGACGTTAATGTCACCTCCCGGTGGTCCTGATGTGGCGTTATAGGATTAGTCCGCCCCGCCGCCGCCGCCCCCCCGGCCTTTTCCCAGACACGTCTTGCATAATCTAGCGCCATTAAACTTACGTAATTATCTCGCCCGCCGGCTTGTCGTCGTTTCCCGGCCGGGGGAGGGCAAATCAAATATGGCTGCCTCATTGATCACAGGAGTGCTTTTGTCGTTAAATAGCGATGGCGGACATGAGGATGTTGGAAGCGGCACGGAAGAATTGACCCGCCGCTTTCGTGCTGTTTTTTTAATGGGGTTCATCTGCTAACGCAGCAGTTAAACACACACAAGCCCATCACTTCACAGTGCAGCCTAAAAGTATTCGCAGCGCCTCACTTTGTCAGGGCACAGCCAACAACACAAACAATTTATCATTTGGGGAAAAAAATCTTAATGAAGTCATTCCAAATTGGGATAATGCTAGAACATAACAAAATGTAGATTTTTGCGCTTTAAAAAAAATAAATGTAATCAAACATATTGTATGTAAATGTTGCTGGGCCAGATTTAAAGAATGGAGCAGTTGATTGCTGCCCCCTAGCGTCCGTGTCTATAATGACTTGAATTGTTTTTTCCATGCAGAGTTGAAGCACGGTGTTCCGGTCTTGAAGGTTAATCACGGCTCCGGGACCCTCACCCTGCAACTACCGGCCAAATCTAACGTGGCAGACCGCCGCTGGCATCGACTCGACGTCATCAGTGATGGCAAGGTGGGCATGACTAACTTGCACTTTTTACATCCTCAACTTCTATCAAATAAATACTTCAATTAAAAACTAAATCGACTTGGGCACACTGCTAATAGTCATCAATGTGCGTCATTCAGGCCGTGCAGCTGCTCTTGGATCAGTGCTCGGGGCTGCAGGTGAGCGAGCCGGAGGGGCTTGTTGCCGGAGACCCCCGCGAGACGGACGAGTCCGGCTGCAGGGCGGCCGGCCAAACGCCAGGAAACGAGAGGTGACCACTGCCATTATCCATCCCTCCATCCCTTTTTTTGCTGATCCCTTCTTTCTCCTCTTCAGATATCTGAACGTATACCAGCCTCTCCAGCTGGGCGGCGTGAAGCCGACGTCTCCTCAGCCGCGTTACGCCAATTTCAGCGGCTGCATCCGCAACCTGCTGGTGGACACTCAGGTACGCCCGCAAAAAAAGAACTCAACATTCGGATTGAAAAGAAATCCAAAGAATGTTTGCTTATTTTCACTCAGGTATACGACCTGGCGCGACCCGGCGAGAGCGTGGACAGCAGCCCGGGCTGCAGGGCGACGGACGGCATGTGTTTGACGGCGGCCGGGCCCTCCTGCGGGGCCCGCGCCTCCTGCTTAGCCGACTGGGGATCCTTCAGCTGCGAGTGTCACCCGGGACACAGCGGACACAAGTGCGACACAGGTGTGTGTGCAACTGCTATGTTGCGTGTTTGTGTGTGTCTAAATTAAAGTTTTGCCTTTCAGTGGTTCCGGAGTTCTCGTTAGATTCCGACAGCATGCTGAGGTTCCATCTTCGAGGCGGAGGCACCACCAACCGCCGCACTAACATTCAAATGCTCCTGCGCACCCGCGCCAACTCGGGCACCTTGCTCTCCGTCACGTCCCGGGAAGCCGACGAGTACATCGTGTTGGAGGTACATGATGTCGTGGGAAGAGTTTTGACATTTAAAAATGCAGGAAGTGAAGCTCTAACGATGATGTCATCCTCTCGCTCAGATCGCAGAGGGCCACCTCTCGGTCCGAGCCAACCTGGGCGACGGGGCCCACGCCCTGCGGCTCCCGGGCCAGCGGGTGGACGTGGGCCAGTGGGTGCTGGTGGGCCTCAGTCGTCATGACAACATTTTCGTCCTGCGGCTGGAGCAGGGCGGCGGCTCGCGGGAGGCCCGGGCACGGCTGGGGAACCGGCGGGAGCTGGTGGTGGACCCGACAAGCGTCACGGTGGGGAAGGGACCCCACGGCGGAGAAGACGGCGACTTTCAGGGTGAGACGAGGCGCAGGAATCCAGTACGGGTTGATGATTGGAACACTTTTTTTTTTTTTACTTCTGTGTCTTCTGTTTAGGTTGCATGCGGGACGTTCGTTTTAACGGCCGAGCGCTCCCTTTGGACGGGCGGAGTAGCGGTGATCTGGTTAGCGTGCTGGAGAGGCGCGGCGTCACGTTGGGCTGCTTCAGCGACGCCTGCCGGGCACAGCCATGCCCCGAATCGCTGCGTTGTGTTGACCTGTGGAGAAAACATCAGTGCAGGTACATGCTCTCATACACACCTTCGATTCGATTCAAAGCAACACATATTTTAGCCTTTAGCCCAAAAATGCTAATATGAAATATTACCCTTTAAAAAAAGTGATTCTCACGGTCTCATAGGTGCCCCGGCGCTCTGGTGACGCTGACGGACGAGTCGGGCGCGGAGCGCTGCGTGCCGTCGCCGTGCGGTCCCGCCTCGTGCCGCAACGGCGGCGTGTGCCAGCCGCTGTCGGCCGACGGCTTCCGGTGCCGCTGCCTGGAGGGTTTCCGCGGGCAACGCTGCGAGCTGGGCCAGTACCGAGGCCACCGGCTGGCCGCCCTCAGTCCAAGCTCTATTCTGGCCATCAGCATGTGTCTGCTCGTCTTCTTTGGTCAGTTGCTTTCTCAATGCATCGGTTGGATAAAGTTGTGTAAATGTCTGGCGAGCAAATTTTGTAAACAACTCTACAAAGTAGGATGATTTATTGTGCATACTTTCATTTTTTACATTTATTACATACATATTTTATGAAGTCAAGTGAGCTAAGTCATCTTGGTGTGTGTTGGTGTGTGTAGCCGTGCTGGTGGCGGTGACTGTGTGGAACCAGAAGGGCAGCCGCAACAAGTTCCGCAAGCGCGGCGTCTACCACATCCCGGCCGAGCACGAGAGCTGGGAGGACGTCCGCGAAAACATCCTCAACTACAACGAGGAAGGCGGCGGCGAGCAGGATCAGGTACAGCAACCCCGAAATTTGAAAGCTTAGAAACGCTAACCTTCAAATCGACGCATATTTTTCTTTCCACCGGACGATGGTGCAGAAGGGCTACGACATGACGGAGCTGAAGCGTCCTCTGCGTTCCAGCTTGTCCCAGTCGTCTTCGTGCACCACAGCCCCGCTCATCAAATCGTCTCCGGGCTCGCAGGAGGAGGTGCGCCCCGCCTGCGGCCCCTACCTCAGCCTCCCGCAGCCGCACGTCCACCAACACCCCCCGCCCCCGCCCTCATCATCACGTTCCCACGTGGACTTCAAGAACTATGTGTCTCGCATCGTGTGGGAGGCCGACCACGACGAGGACGCGCTCCCAGAGGACGTCTTCCACAGGTGGCGGGAGGAAGGATCCGGAACGCCGGCGGGAAGCCTCAGCTCACTCGGGTACGACGACGTAGAAGAGGAGGACAACGCAAGGGAGACGACGCGCGAGCGGCTGTCGCGCTGGGGACCCAAATTCCAGACGCTGAGCAACATGTATGACCGCCCCCAAGTGGCGCTCTCGTACGGGACCGTCGCACGACGGCCTCCCAGCCACTAGAGGGCCACCCGACATTCTCGACTCCTTCTGATTTTTGGACAGTATGTCGATCTTGGGTGGCTGGATTACAAAATGGACATCATCCGCCATCTTTGAAGAGGGCAGAGTGAAGTTTTTCCATAGTTGGCGGCAACAATCACTTAAAGTTTTTCCAACTGGAGCATTTTTTGGACCCCTTTTTCCTCCTCTTCAGATGCATTTAAACCTAAAATTACTGGAACATTTTAATATGCTTAATATAATTGCATTTCTAAAATTTTCCAACTTGTTAATTCTTTTAGTTCCTGAAACTTAAGTTTGTCCTCGGCTGCCTTAGGAATGTACTTGTGACTTATATTTGAAAAGCAAAGAGAAAACAAATCAATCCTTCAATGCCCACCAAATATGTTCACAGGATAGCAAAAGAAAAGAAATTTGTTACATTTGAATGACTGAAGAATACATCTTCCATGTCGCTTGTTTTGTTTGGGAACATATTTTTCTGAGTTTTGAGTTCTTTCTGCATCTGAAGTGTGTGTGCTGCTTCTTCATTCATTTGAAAAAGTCTTCAGTGTTTGTTGCTTATTTGAAGTGTATGATATAATGTAAATATGGCCATTTTATAATTACCTGAAAGAATATTTCCTTTTGTACATGAATTTTAATAAATAAAAAAGACTTTTTCCCTGAATATCCTCTGAGGTTTCATTCTATGCAGAGGAAAGAATATCTGCGAGTAGTTAGTCTATTTTGCTACGCAATCGTTCACACTCCAAAACAGTAGGTGGCGGTAATGCACTTAAAAGCCGGTGCCAATCGCCGTAAAACATAAAGCAGACCGCGTTCAATTTTCGGGGCAATTAACGAGTTTTCCGAAAGATGGAAGTTTATCGCGGCTCAGCCAGGAGTTTCGCCCCGGACCGCATCAAAAACCGCAAAAGTCGGCTTGTTGGAAAGCTTGGAAGCACCTGACTTCCAGCCAGGCCGACCCTTCAGCTGAGTGGCCGTTTAAAGCACCTTCTTTTCGGGTAGGCGGTGGAGGTGGTACCCACACGTGGACTTCAGGGTAAGTCAAATGAACCCTTATCAATTTCAATTGAACATATAACATGAACAATTCAGCTTACGTAGAGCCTCTTGCGTATGTTGGTGGCTGGTGAAAGAAAATAGACAGACATGACAGGACACATGCTGCCCTCTAGTGGAGGTATGCAGTACAGCATTAGACCCGACACAATGCACAGGTATTGTTTTCACGTAGAAGTGTGGATAACGTATTCTTTTTTTAAAATCAAATGACGTCACAGAAAGGGTGCTGATGATGCTTGCGTTGCCATGGGGAGTATGATGCTTTGGTTTTCATAGGGATGCATTTTGGAACGATGCTCTGATTGTCGTTGCACTTTGGTTGCTATGGAGATACAAAGGCAGATGATGCTTGGTTGCCAGAACAATAGAAGAAAGTTAGATGCGTTGGTTGCTCTCGTGAGTATGCTGTAGTGGTTGCCATAGTGATGCAGGTGAACAGGATGCTTCTGTTTTTGTGTTATTTCAGTAACCATGGTAACAGCAGAAACACAACAATAGGTCTTCAGCTGTTTGCAGCTGACTATAAAACGTGACAGCTGAAGCATACGGACTCAATGAAAGTCACCACTGAAATTTGACACCAACTACAGCATATTTCAACAAGCGGATTGATAAACAAATATTGACGTACTGACTCTGCTGGAGCGAAAAGTCATTGACCGCACACAGACGGCGGACAATCAACTTTCGAGCGTCACACCGTGAGCCAATCTATGTGCTCACTTTCTATTTTCAGCACACAAGTCGGGTCAGTGTGAAGTTTCACAGATGCTGGCAGCTTCCAAAAGGTTCACCGCGGCCAGGAATAGCATTGGATAGTGTGTCTGCATGTGTGTGTGCCTGTGCCATACACGGGTGGATGTCAGCTGACTGGCGCTAAATCGCTGTATACGATTATTAACTGCTGCGTGGGGCGTCGACGTGGAAACAAATTTAGAGGCACTTAGGGTATCAAATTAGCTGCCATGATACTCATGCTAAGAATATACATTGGACTCCCTTGTAGTCATGGTTTGTGAAAAAAACTCCGATATCAAATTTAAAGATGTCATTTTTAATGTTTGCTAGCATAACGCTAACACGTAATGGGAAACGCCATAGACAGGCTAACGAACCATTTCCATGTGGGTTATACTGCTTTAAGTAATGCAAATACAAAAGGTGCAGCAACACATGGTGATAGGCAAAAAAAATAGATATAATACCATTTTCGTGTACCATTTACTGTACCCAGCGTGCTGCTTTTTCTGGTGCATCATCCCCAAGTGTTTTCAGGTTTTTATTCCCATTTCAGTGGTGCAAGCTGGGCTTTTTATCTTTTAAATAACCTACACGACACCACATAAATACACGCTCTTCTTGGATACGCTATGTTCCGAGCCTAGGAACACATCTACGGTAGTTGAGATTCCAGGAATCCCATATGGTCTAGCGGTTAGGATTTATGGTTTTCACCCAAGTGGGGAGGACATGCGTTTCAGATGTTATGTCATCAAACTGCAAGGAGGGAATGCACGTTTAACTGTAAAGTATGTGTGCACCGCTTTGATAAGGAACAGTAAGACAATGTGTGTTTTTATCTGTCAACGTACACAACTGAACGTTGGTGAAAGTATTTGGTCAGAGAATTAGTGATTCCTAAATGTTTTTGTCCAGATTATCATAATTGTTGCTGGCTTGATGTTCCAATACTTTTGTCTAATTTTATTGTGTGTAAAAAGACAACAACAGGGAGTGTGATGTCCACCATTCAACCCGAAAGTAAGACCTTGATCTGTGTGTGTGTCTTAAAACAATTAAATGTCAATCTAACCTGAACAAAGTTCCAAAGTTTGCAACCATAAACTTATTAGTTTCATTATAAGCGTGCCTGCATGCAGCACTTGGACAATTTATTAGGAACACCTGCAAGCCTTAAAGTCAGTAGTGAGGAAACTATTGTACTCCTGACATACGTTTGAGTTTTAAAATAGTCAAATGTTACTGAGGTAAAAAAAAAAATGGTTGCAACTGTACAGACTGTCCTTGATAAAGCTAAAAATAGAAAAGGATTGCAAGATCATATATAACATTATATAATGTGAATATTATTCGTTGCGGCCCGTTCAGTGGGTTCACGAGGTGAAAACACGAGTCGACGTCTCACTCTGCCTCCAAAAACGAAGCCGGTCAGCACTTCCTCACACACGTATACACACACACACACACGTGGTGTAAAGGAACATTATATAATTTGGTGTTTTGCGAGTGCTGTGTGTACACTTAGTTATTTGAGGATGTGTGCGTGGGGGTCACGGAGGCCTCCTCACTCCTCCTCCTCCTCCAACAGACAAATCAATCAAACTCCGAACGTCTCACAAAAGACATGTTGTGGTCTCACTTCTTTGCATTATGCAACACGCTTGCCCGTTGCATCATGTGGAACTCCGCCTCGTGAAGACGAAAGCACGTGTTGGAAAAGGTAAACAATGTTTTGACAGGCAGTGTGAAAGTACTCAGTACAAATCCTTGTTTTTTTTCCCCCATGGAGTACTTACTCAAGTAATAATTTAACTACAGCTTGACTTATTTTATTCATGTATTTGACTAATAGCGCCCTCTAGCAGGTGTAATGGTCACAACAGGAACAAGAAAGGGTCAATAAATATTTGTATCATATGAAGTGAACCCATCAAAGAAGGGTTATATAATGTGAAGTGCTTAGACAAAACTCCCGAGTGAGTGACTTTATCGCTGGGTGTACTTTTTCGAGTCCCACGTGGGTGATTAATGGGTGGCAGCCATTTTGTCTGCAGATTAAAAACAATCGGTGTTCGTGAGATTTTGGTGGAGGTGTAGACAGAGTCAAAACGTTCTTTCACACAGCATGTAAGATACAGTAGAAAATATTTTTTAGACTGCAGTATGTGTAATTAATGCACTTGCATACATCATAGATGTAGCATTTAGCTTAGCTGTGCTTGTGTGTTGCGTGGCCTGCAGGCGGGTTCAATGCCATCGTTTCACAAACTCTTTTGTGTAGGCTATATTAGTATATATATTTTTTTCTTCAACTTCCTTTTCTAAATACGCCGCTATTAGCCGGAGATCACGTTCCTGAATGTGTTTACAAATGTGCAACACATAAATCCTTTCATAGTAATGGCAGCCATGTGCCTCGCATTCCTTAGCATAGGGAGTATAAAAATGGCCCGTCTCTCTCTCGCTTGCTCTTTGAATGGAGGAAACAAACTCTGTGAACTTGAACGCCTGGACACACGCCAACTGCTATCAAAGTTGATCCTCTTGTTTTCTTTTGCAGGCGGCAAAGGCAAATGTTTGGCAACATCAACAAGGAGCGCTTTGGAATTGTTGGGATCATCTCAAACCTTGAAATATTTAACTTTGGTTGGGGGGAAAAAAAATGAATGTTTGTGTTACTGTCTAAACAGTCGGCAAACATTTGGGCTGATTTTTTTTAAAAGGGGCACAAGACCCAGGCCATTTGTAGTTGAGGTAAAAATAAAATAAAAATAAATAAATAAATACTTCAAATGTATAGAGTATATGCCTAAATATGCCAAACAGTTGATTGTAAACCATACAATATTTACTCATTCTCATTTTAAACTTCTTATAATTTGGGATACTTATTTATTTCATCATTTTTGGCAATAATAGGTCCTATTTTTTCTGCCTTTAATTTGATAACTTCATTTTGCCAGTTGTTGTCAAGGGCTCAGGTAACAACCAATCATAGGTCAGCGAGCCAGTGTCACATGACCAAAGCCAGGAAACAGGTGAGTGCTTAGTCAGTGTGATATGTGAATCTTTCGCAGCCCTTGTATACAACCCACAATGTCATTGATGAAATCTCGACAAGGTCAACATGTTTTTGAGTGTCTCCATTTGCACCCCCCCAGATTGTAAATACTGCCAGCAGGGGGCTCACATGTCACTATTGACGCAGCCTCCACGTATAAATAAATAAGACCCAGTTTGAGCAGTTGCAACTTTGTCTTTGCATCCCGTTTTAACTTCCATGGTGGCCTCCCACAGGCTCCAACAATCCAGCACGCACGCATGCACGCTCATATATATTAATATTTGTATTTGTCTTATCTGTTTAAGACCGTCCTATCTGCTTATACGACCAGGCGGATGTTGACATGATTTTTTTTCGTGATGAACTTTGTGACTTTATAAGGCGCTTGAATCATTTTTTTCACAATGCTAACAAAGCGGACGATTTTTAATAAACAATCTCCTTCTATGTTTCAGACAGAACGAGGAAGCACGTGCCCTCGTTCCTCCCTAAAGGCTTTACTTCCTCTTTTAAAGAGAACGTTGGACAGATGACTCATGTCTTTTTTTTTTCGTATTGAGGGGGAAGGTGTGATGACAACAAACTGGCTTTTCTTCCCCACTTCCGCTACATTCCTCCGCTCGTAGGGCACGTCTCGGTAGCGGATGGTAATCTCCCTTGTTGATGTGGCTGGCGCTCATTTTCTCACACATCCTCTCCTATTGTTTTATCGGCATGGAAGCAAACAAAAAAACATTACCGTTGGGCGAGTATGTGCCAATAAAGCAGCCAGCTGCAATCACGTGACATCATTTCCTGCGCTTGTTTCATTCAACGAACTTTGTGACCTGCCATTGAGCAAGCGAAGATTGTTTTTTGTTGCAGTTTCTCCTCCCGACACACCTCAAGTCTCAACTAGTTTTTCAGTCGATTGCCACACACTTGCGAGATGAGTTGCAACCTAATTTATTAGACATCTGCCTCTATAAATGAACACAAGCGTAGCGTGAACACATGGCGGACGAGAAGGGTCCGGCTATGTTTGGGGTATAATCCCGCTAACAGATGGACAGCGGAACAAGCAAAACAAAAACATGCTCAATTATGGGATTTAGTTGAACCTTTTAATCTCCCTTTTGAATGTTTTGATGTTGTTGTCAAGTCCCCTCCGGGTGACAATGTTCTCCTTGTTTTGAGGTTTCACATCAAATGTTTTCACAAAGTCTTTGTGCTAGCTAAAAATGACTCGCCTCATGACACATTTAGGACAGAAAGTCCCAAGGTTTGCTATTGTTGTTATTGTGACGTTATCACATACCGTAGAATTTTGAATAAGCGCCGTGCCCCAAATAGTTGCTGGGCGTGGCATCCGTTTAAAACCAAAGGTAGTTGACTTTACTTTTCATAAACAGACATTGACAATGTACGAAACGACACTTTCACTTGACCTATTGTGGTTTATTATTCCCAAATCCTTTTGGACAAATATCCTCCACCCTCGGCATCAACCCATTTTCAGCTGAGCAACTGAGTTACGTGACAACTACCCACATTAAACTTGAACTTTGAGAGCAGTAATCAAATGTTTACTTTAGTTTTCAAAACATTTCAGGTCAAGGAAAGCAACTTTTTGTCGTCCGTTGAAAACTTTTGTTCAGCAAGCACTTCCAGTAAAAGTCAAAAAGTACATTTGGAGTTCATTTCCTCATTTGTGTGGACTTGTGGTTAAGTGTTTACCAACATTCGATCGGGCCTCTTTCAGTATAATGTTTGGCTTCATGCCATTGTTGGCTCTGACTTTGGTTTCCAACATTTTTTGGTACCACTCCCAACTGCGCCTCCCACTCCCTGACCCCCGCCATCTCTCACTTGCCTTTGAGCCACACAGGAAGTCTGAGTTGAGGCTCCTCCGATTGGCTCTCCACGCCACGTGTTGGCAACCATCGTAGCTCCTTATATGGTGACGAGGGCTCTCATTGACTGGAGCATCAGGTTTAGCCGTGGTGTTTCTCAGAAAGCACAACTGAACACTGTGTACTCCCCTCAGCAACACACACACACACGCACATTAAAACACACTCCTATTGTCAGCATACACATGCTGGCTGCCACGCTGTCAACGCATTGCAACCATGCACTCACAAATACGGGTTAGGGAGATGATTCTTCAAATTAAAAAAAGATGCATTCATGTGCATGTAAAAGAATGGTTGAGTAGGAACACAGGTCCTACAATCTAATTGTTTACTGACCAATTGATTAGTTTTGGTTCAAAAGAGGACGCTGTTCTAAAATGTAACAGGCTACCTATTGCTAGTGTTACAAAAGACAACAAAAAACAGCAAAAGGGTCGAATTTCTTTTCGTATTCGTGTTACAATGCAAAAAAAAACTGTTAGAAAACTGCAGTTGTTTGTTTACATTTAAACTTCACACCTTGCAGCCAGCTCATTGTGATGGTCACTCTCATTTTCGAATACATTCACACAACATGCAGACTATGCTGTAAGAATAATAAAACTCATGACCAGTCTGGAAGCTAAATGCTAATGTAATTT
This sequence comes from Syngnathus acus, assembly GCF_901709675.1. NCBI lineage: Eukaryota > Metazoa > Chordata > Actinopteri > Syngnathiformes > Syngnathidae > Syngnathus > Syngnathus acus. Next base: position 12,816,502 of record NC_051101.1, on the reverse strand, counting down.
GAAGGGAATTTTGTGTCAGTCTCCATTTATTAGTTGTTTTAACGCCCGATATTAGGTATGGCACGCCTTTTTACAACCAAAAGGTCAAATCCTATCAAAACGACACCGTATTAGTGACTACTTGGTTTGTTTATTTTGGGACACGAGCGTGTTATTATGGAAAACAGCACGGTGGTTTAATATGATCTTGTGATACAAAAACATAATGCTAACGATTTGCTTTTCTTCCCCGTTCGACCAAAAACGTGCTTTGTTTGTTTCCCCCTGACAAGCAGTTACGAGTTATGTAACGTCCATTTGGTTGGAAGAGTCCAAACCAGGGGAGCAGTTAGAGGGGTGGCAAACTATCGGTATGTTGGGAAATCATCGGGGCGATACGAATAAAAGTATTGCATTTGTTTAAAAAGGATTATTATTGTTTATGAATGTGTTTATAAAATGTCTCACTTATTTCTCAATAGGACTCTGGGGTTTTTGTTTCGAAACAACCCCAGTTAACCCCTTGGCGGGAGACTTGGTACGTTCCTCTCTAGACGTCATCCATTGTTTACAAATCAACGGTGCTTGTTGGAGGTTGGCGGCGTGGCGAGAGCGAGGAGCGGTGTGTGGAGCGGTTCCACTCTCATTCATCCTCAACAACAACAACAACACCACCACTCACCGGCGCTCACCATGCCTTGTCGAAAGGAAAACTACATCTTCCTGGAGCAGTCCGTCACCGTCGACTCCAAAGAGGTGGACGCGTTGGTGACGAGAATCGGCGAGGCACTGCAGCTCCACAACAATAGCGGCAACCATGCGAAGAAGGCTGCCTGCTTGCACGGACTCACCACCGGCGTGGGGAGTGTGGTCAACCCGGCGGGGGTCGGCGGCGGTGGAGTAGGAGGCACCATCGCCACGGGCGCGCCGGTTCCGAAACGGCAAGGCTGCTGCATCCGTCTGAGAAACCGCGGCAGCAGCCGGGCGAGCCCTTACCACATCCCCGGCTCGAGCGACCAGGAGTGGGACCAAATTAAACCGTGGAACAAAAAAAGGCTGCACGCCGACGAGGACGACCCGCATCGTCTCCTCCAGGAGCTCATCCTGTCTGGCAATCTGATCAAAGAAGCCGTAAAGCGGCTGCAGTTCTCCGCGGCGGACTGTGGAGATTTCCCCAAGGCAGCGGACAACGTGCCGTGCTGACGAGACTTCAAACACGGCTCTTCCCACCCTCTCCGTGACTCTCTCTCCCTTTGACTTTCAAGTTCAAGTCGACGAAACTGCTAGCTGAGTTTTCACCTCCTATTTCCATCCACGTCCCCCTTTTTAGTTGACCTGGAACATTGGCTCCGTTGCGTCAACGGCAGGCGGTTAGCTTGCCAGTTAGCCGCCCGGCTAATCAGCCGTGTTGTTTATGTTTGAAAATTTCAACTCAAGTGCAGCGGTGGGGGGGTCGAAGGGGCTACGAACAATCGGAAATTTGCTCTTTTTCGTCGACATCACCCCTTTCTTCTCAGATGAATGAAATTTCACGTGGGGGCTTTTTGTGTGTCATTTTAAGAGTAAGATGGACGCCATTTTCAAGACGACTCATAAAGCCCCCCCCACGTAAACACGTTTTTTTGTTTTCTCCCACCTTCTCCTTTAATCTGTTGTCGTTTGGGTGCCTGGGATACAAACTACTAGCTTCGTTCACTCCCCACATTCATGAACTCTATCGTGGAGGAGAGTTAAGTTCCTTCAGTGTTTGTGTGTGGCCATTTTGTTTACACTCGGAGACAGGAAGCAAATGTGTACCTTTGATTACTTGTTTCACCCTCAGTTTGACTTCCCTCTCGGAGCAGCTACTCTCACCACCAAAAACCTCATCAAAAACACCATCTGTGTTATTTTTCTAAAGCAGTTTATCTACACAACACGGTAGATTTGTGGTTAGCGCCACTGCCTTGCAGTTTTGCGGTACAGGGGTTCAAATCCCGGCTTCCGGTTTCCTCCCACATTCCAAGTGACTTGTTCAAATCATTGAAGAGTCTTACAATTGTCTGAGACTGGTAACCAGTCCGGGTTGTTTCCCAGGGATCGGCTCCAGCTCACCCTTGGTCCTTATGAGGAGTATCGGAAGTTTTTTTTTTTTTTTTTCTATACCAAGCAATGTGACAACAAAAAGTCTCTTGTGGTTGGAAGCTTCTAGGTGTCCTCTGAAAGGGGATCCTGGTGGGCAAATATGCAAGATAGTGGGGGTGCAGGGAGGCATGTGAAAGCAAGGCCATTTCCCACAGGGCTTACTATTACATGGGTCTGTTTGTTTGCTTGTAAAAGGGGGAAGTGTGTGGTCGACGGTCACATGACAACACTTTTGTGGTGCTCTTCACCTTTTGGGAATTCCAATGAGGAGTTCTATTGTTGGTGTTTTTTTTTTTTGTATTTGTGCTCTGTGTCAAGAAAAATGCACAACTGCTTCGTAACGAAGTATCTTGATAATGTTCCTGAGTATTCAGGACCTCTTTTTTTTTTTTTTGGGGTTGTCTTAATAAACACACTTTTGTTTTTCCAAACTTGTTGTCGTCTTGACTTCCGGGAACGCCTTGTGACTCAAAGCTCCGTTAGTCAGACATGTTCTCCACATGTGCGAGCGTGGACAGCGTGCAGCGTGGCGTTGGAGGACACATGTTCATTATGGGCCTATAAATACCCCCCCTCTCTCTTCTCTCTATGTGGAGCAGCACAGTAGGGTGCGAAAAGCGAGGGGGAGAAAAACATGTTTTGCAGTGCCCTCCATGTTGTTTACGGCAGCTCCCTCTGCCGCTCCTGCTCAGTCGCTGAGTGTGTTTCATCATCTTTCCCAGCAGAAGAGAAAGAAGCTCCAATCGCCCTGGGGAGCTCATAAACACCACAAACAGCCACTGGGTGAGCTTTATGTACTCCCAATTTAGAAATTAAAGTTCAAAGGACAGACAAAAAGCATTTAACCAGGTTATTCTGATGTCATTACTGCTGCCATGGTATTGTGAACCCTCTTTTATTGCTGAGGAAACATTTCAGGTTAAAATTGGCCACTTATGAAGGGCGTCCAAAAGGTTTCCGGTCTCACACACTCTTGCAACACCGCTACTATTTTTATGCAACAGAAAGATCATTATGGTAATTATAAGAAAATTCAAACCGCAGCTACTTATCATGCATGGAGCAGCAACACATACAAATAGAGCAATAGATAATAGCATATTTAACACCAAATGTTTTACCAAGCCATCTAATGATGTCTAACTTTAGATTTTCAATACTCGATGATTTAACTCCTTCAAAATTCTTTTGTAACCTAACTGCCCCCCGGCTGATATCTTTGAACAATGAATTCTTTCTGTTTCTGTGGGAGCTCTCAGCATGTGGGCTTGTGCTGTAATATGGAACTAAAAGAACATCTGAACTTTATTTGGGGTGAATAAGAGGCACAATGGTTGTTGCACTTTTGTATTTTCTACAGAAGTATCTGTACTTCTAATTGTGTATGTATTTTATATATAAATATTTTTTTAACCATTCAAATTGTTGTTAATGACACTCCTTTTTAATAATGTGTTACACAATTGGTTTCACTTTACAGGGACTTTTATTTGTTGGTAGTGAGTAGCGACACACAAATGCAGTTTATTTAAATTTTCAATAAAACTACAGGGGAGGAAAATACCCACGTATCGAGCTCAATACATTAATATCGACCAAACGCAATATCAATATCGATTTCACGTTATCGACGTTTGGATCGATCCACCCGCCGCTGTAGTAAGTGAAAGCGCCTGCACAACCGGAGCTCATGAGTAGGCACGCACCGCCGCTCTGTGGCCGCTCAGCTCTCGTTCACCTACGGCTTCCTCTACCGCTTGCTTCCCCATCCTCCCGCGGCTCTCTATGGCGGCCAAAAACCGCAAGCAAACCGGCAAGAGCGACAAAAGCGAAAAGAGTCCCCCGGTCGCTTCTACTGGTGGCAAAAGCGGCGCCAAGCGAGCCGCCGCCGCTGCTGGCGGCAGGGATGCCAAAGCCGCGAATGGGCTATCGGGCATTCGGAACAAGCTGGGGCTAAGTCACACCTCGGCGGCCGGGCTGGGATTCACGCTTCTGCTCGGTAAGATGCGAGGCGCGCCGGGATGCCGAAAACTGGGATAAATATGCGGCTAACAAAGTTGTTATCTCCACCGTATATCAACATCCGGGCTAGCGTTAGCTCACCTGTCTGTTAGCTCTGGACCGTTAGCCACCATTCATTGCTAATTCATTTGCAATTAGAATGTGTTTTTTTCTATTTTTTTTCCCCCTAAATTGTATTTCTGTCTGCCCCCAGCTGCTTTGAGCGGATATCTCCACTGGTGAGTTGTAAAAAACAAAACAAAAAAACGTGTGCATTAATGAGCGGTGTTATTTAAATGCTTTTATTTGGTTTTCATTTTAGATCTTTAACTTCTCTCACCAATCTGACCTTTCCTGTCTAACGCTTATTATTACTATTATTATTATTATTATTATTATTATTATTATTATTCTGCTTCACTTGCAGGTATCATCTCACACAACTATTTGAGAATGACAGACACTTCTCACACTTATCCAGCTTAGAGAAGGAAATGGCTTTCCGGACCGAGATGGTGATCATTTCCTTATTTATTATTGTGTTTGCGCAATTCATCATACTGAAAGCTTTTTTGGACAGTGTGGGGGGAAAAACCCCCAAGCATTTTCTTTCTTAGATGGAGTGACATTTCACTCAAATCCTTGCTTGAAAGTGGCTCTGAATCTTCCCCAGGCGGGTTATCCAGTTGCCTTTTAATCAATACATCGTTTTGTTTGTGGATTGCAGGGCTTGTATTATTCGTACTACAAGACCATCATCGACGCGCCGTCCTTCCTGGAGGGCCTGCACATGATCATGAACGACCGGCTGACCGAATACCCGCTCGTCATAAACACCCTCAAGAGGTTTAATCTTTACCCAGAGGTATTTTTTTTGGCAAGACTGTTATTTCGCAACTGTTATATAAAATCTGCATCAACAAAAAAAAAAGAAAATCCATACTGGTCGGGCCGACTGTGTGTATTTGTGTGTGTTTACGCCGCAGGTGGTTCTAGCCAGCTGGTACCGGGTTTACACGTCCGTCATGGGCTACTTTGGTGTTCCCACGAAGATGTGCTGGTCCATCAACAGAGGAGAAGGCCTCACGCCAGTGGACAGTTGCGAAGGTACTTGCAGTTACCGTGGAGATCCTGTGCCCTCTGCAAATATCTTCTAACACACACACAACCTACTGAAAGAAGCAAAGTTAGGACTGAAGTCCTTCAAAACTAAAAGGGCAAACAAACATTTGTTTTAGAAACGGCCCGCTTATTGATTAGTCAACGTTTACAGAAAGGTGATGCAACAAAGAGTTGATTTGCGGGTGGAGGAAAACAGGTCGGTTCTTGTTTTAAAAAATCTCTTAAATCAGATCAAGTTAATGATTTGTATGAACTGTGATGAAATTCTGGGAACTGTTTTGAAATTCAAAATATGATGCAGGGTGTTCCAAATATATTTTCAGGGTTGGGCGACCCGGCCTACTTCTACGTGACATGCGTGTTCTTGCTCAACGGGCTGATGATGAGCATGTTTTTCCTGTACGGCGCTTACCTCAGGTAATTATCCTCGTTTGGCCGGTTGGTTAAAAAAAAAAAAAAAGAAACGATTAGAATGAGGGTTAATAAATGTTGTCTTGTAATAAGGTCCGTTGTGTTTCTTTTCCAGCGGAAGCCGACTGGGCGGCATTGTGACCACCGTGTGTTTCTTCTTCAATCACGGCGAGGTGAGTGTGAGGTGATTGAAATGTGACTGAATAAAAATGAGCTAATGTTTCATGTTTTTTTTTGCGTCAGAGCACACGTGTGATGTGGACTCCTCCTCTGAGGGAAAGCTTTGCTTACCCTTTCCTGGTCCTACAGATGATGCTACTCACATTCATCTTGAGGTAGCGAGTTTTTCTGGCGTGTCACCTACAGCTGATAAAATTCTGGTGTATGTCTTGAAGTCGGAATGCAGCTTGTAATGCTCGTTAGTGCCACCCACAGGATCGGAGTGGAACAAACGTAGCTCTTATGGCGCCCGTACAGTTGTCCTTAATGAAGTGTCCAGTGGGTGTGTGTTTTATTTTTTTCCTCGCTGTTTTTATCACCCCCCCCACCAACCAGAACCCGGAACCCGAGCAGGATGGCCCTGGCCGCTTTGGGAATTTCCACAGTGTGCTTCATGCTGCCATGGCAGTTTGCCCAGTTTGTGCTGCTCACTCAGGTCAGGAGCAAAACAGACAGAAAATTCAAAAGAACATCTACACGTGTTTTTAATAGAACTGAATAGATCAAATAAATACTAATGTTTTTTTTTGTATTCTTCTTTCTCAGGTAGCTTCCCTGTTTGCGTCCTACATCCTGGGTTACCTCAGCGCGGCTAAGATGCAGTCATTGTTGGTCACTCACATGGTATGCTAGGTCTTATAACAGTTAAAATGTATTGAAAAGGTGTGGAAGGATTGTGCTCACTGGCGCCCCCTATCTTTTGTTTACTCAAACTGCAGGTCGCACTGGCCTTCTGCTTTGTGTTGATGTTTGGCAACGCCATGCTGCTCACATCCTTTTACGCCTCCTCGCTGGTTTCAATCTGGGTGAGTCGAGTCACGAAGATTATTTCTAAACTGATGTTCTTAAATCAATAATTATTTTCTTTCTCAGGCTGTCATTGCGCTGAGGGATCGCTTGACTCGGATCTTCAGAACTGGCTTGGTCTTCTGGGTAGGAAAGATTTATTTTTTCTTATTATCGTAGACTCGTATTCTGGATGTAAGAAAAATCTTTTTCTTTTGTTTGAACTTCTGTCCACAGGTCATGCAGGCTTTATTTTGGGTGGGCTCCACCGTTCTGCTGAAATTCCTGCTGTCCACCATTCTCGGTGCTTCCGATGATGTGAGTTACGGCTCACTCACTTTCCCAAAAGTTACTGTGACCTACCTAGCCGAAATTCTCCATTATTTGTTGTGCCTTGACCCACTTTTTGCTCCCCAGGCTCACATCAGTGGCCTGATCAAGTCCAAATTTACCAGCTACAAGGATTTCCACACGCTCATGTACACATGCGCTGCAGAGTTTGACTTCATGGAGTGGGAGGTGGGACTGAGATCACCGCGCGTGTTGTGTGCAAGTAACTTTTGTAACACCTCTTTGTCTCCCCCCGCCAGACTCCCACCCGCTACCTGACAACGTTGCTGCTGCCCATCAACTTGTTACTGGTGGCTTTGATTGCAAAGACGGTAAATAGATTGTTTTTGATGTGCTAAAACAAATCACCGGTGCAAACGTAAAATGCACAAACTTTTTTTTCTTTTTCAGATTATGCAAGATGTCATCCGCTACCTGAAGGATGGAGGAAAAGCAAATATTGGTCGTAAAGATGACACAGTTGTGAGGTCAGATGATGTCACTGTGCAATTAGGAATTTCGAACACAACAAAACTCAATAACACAAAATTACACATATTTCAGCTTCTTTTTTCTGTTCTAGGTGTGACGTTGTCACTAAAGGAGAGGTGAGAACTGTTCCTCCATATTCCCCTTACATATTCTGCACAAATTTAAATACTTATTTTCAGAATCTAACCAAATCTGACAAAAGTCCGCTAGCTGAATGCTCACACATAATACAAAACACCTTAGACTGGCTAACAAAACTAGCATCGGTAGTGTGGTTACCATGAACCTTTTACAGAACTGATCTTTGAAAATAAGCATGCAGAAAGATCATTTAACAATAAATAAAAAGACTGAAGGTTGGTTGTGATGGTCTCCTGCAGATGGCGTACCACAGTCTGCAGCTTCTGGCCTTCAGCGTGCTGGCCGTCCTCATCATGCGCCTGAAGCTCTTCCTCACGCCGCACATGTGCATCGTGGCATCGCTGATCTGCTCCCGGCAGGTTGTAATGGCAACGACGTCGCCGCTCCGGTTGCCTTCTAACCTCGCTCATCCTCTTTTCCGTCTTCTCCTCAGTTACTGGGCTGGATGGCGGACAGGACCAAACAACAGGTCGCCGTGTTTGTCATGCTGGCCCTCATGTCGGTGAAGGGGGTGGCCAACCTGCAGGCCCAGTGGGGCATCATCGGGGAGTTCAGCAACATGCCTCAGGAGGAGCTGCTGGACTGGATACAGGACAACACCTTCCCTGGTGAGGGATAAATTCTAACCCGTCTTGGTTCCATCTCACAGTCTTGTCATGTGATGCAGATGCTGTGTTTGCGGGTGCGATGCCCACAATGGCCAGCGTGAAACTGTCCACGGGTCGGCCCATCGTGAACCACCCCCACTACGAAGACGCCGGTTTGAGGTCAGCGCGAGTCACATGACCACCGTGATCGGACCGTGATGATAACAGCTGTATGTTGTGTTCCTCAGGGAGAGAACCAAGCTGGTGTACTCCATGTATAGCCGCATGTCCGCAGAGACTGTCAAGAGTAATTTGAACAAGCTGGGAGTCGACTTTTTTGTTCTGGAAGATTCTTGGTGCACCAGGAGAACCAGGTAGGATACGTCATTGCAATGTTGGGACGTCTTGCTCGTTCGAATAAATGGAGTACAATAAAATGTTATTTTTTGCCATTCCCCAAGGCCCGGCTGCAGCATGCCGGAGATCTGGGATGTGGAAGACCCGGAGAACGTGGGTAAAATTCCTCTGTGCACTCACATGTCCAGGAACTCACGGCCACACTTCACCACCGTCTTTGCCAATCATATCTACAAAGTTCTCAAAGTGCCCAAAGATGCCAGATAACAGCACTCGGTCATCTGCTTTTGGACTTTACTCAGAATCCTCAAATCTCAAGTTGTTTTGGTGCAGCGGTGGAAGCAATATATGTTATAGGACTTCAATCGGATAACTTGAGAAGTATTTTAGTAGGTGCAATCTGTGCATTGTTTTGCCAACTCTTTGTTTGACACAAAAGTCAGCAAATATTGCTGAAAATTTGGCATATCTGAGCCGCCCTTGCATTTGTTTGCCCATCTCGTTTCCAGTGAAATTGTCATCAACTAGTTTCAGTTCCGCCTCGGATACTCCCTCGGAATCTATGTGAAAGGGGCTCCAAACATGCAAAGATGTTGCCTTCATAATTCATATATAATTTATTTGCAGGCTTTTTTTTTTTTTTTAACAAAAAAACATTTATAGGAATATGGTATGTAATACCTTTCATTGCATTTTTTTTTTGCCAAATATTTTTGAGTAAAGCTTCACTTTGTTTAATTGATTTGTTTTGTAACAAGTAGCGTACTTCAGCGTTTTTTTTTTTTTTTAGCCTGTCGCACTGCCAAACTACCCGTAGCGGTTTATCACGCCCTAACAGTAGCAGTGTGTAGAAATAAGGTTGCAAAAAGCAGAAGTTAAAGCATTGGAATAACAAGTTAAATAGGAAGCCTTTACGTGCCAAAGGGAGCCACTGCGTGAACAAAAAAACATGTACAGAGCTTTTTTCCTAGGAATGTTTTTAAATCGTTTCTAATGTGTTATGGTTCCTCTCTCTGTCTATGCGTGTTGCACATGTTTTATAGTTGTTTTGTATTAAAATAAAGGGTACAATTGATGTCTTTCCCCCCCCCCCCCCTTGATTGTATTCATAATTTTACACTCTTGCCGTAGATTGTAAGTTGTCACACGTTCCAGGCGACTTGAGTGGACCTCAAGTTTCCATATTTTTTTCCACCAGAAACGGAAAAGTTGTCCGTAAGTATCCAACATGTTTGTATGATCTCGCCGTTTAATTCTTTTAATCATAATACCAGAGTCCATAGTTAAGCACTTTTATTTTATTGGTGATGCAAAGCTTTTCTGTGACAGGCACTTATACATTGAACCAAAACCAAAAAGTATTAGTATCACATGAGAGAACTCAATATGTCCTCTCAAGAGGATGAGAGCAGATATACGCTCTATTCTCCAAAACATCCTTGGCGATCTTCTTCAAGTTGGCGTCATTGTTCTCGGGAGAGTTCTTTTGCAATTGGGTCATCAAATAATTATTCTTGAAGTAAGCCTCAGCGCAGAAGGTGTTTGTAAGCAACACCTCGTGGTCATGATTCCGAAGACCCTGGCTGATGGAACGGCTACTTCTGGAAAGGACGGCTGTCATGGCGTAGAGATGAATAAGCACATCTGCTACTTTCTTCAAAATGAGCTGTTCATCCACGATTGTCTTTCCGTATCTGTACAACAGGCTCTCCACAGTTGATCCAAAAAGATAAACATTTTCTTCAAACTTTTGCGCACTTTCAGCTAAGCTGGGATGAATCACTCCGTTCTTCCCCGCAAGCACCCCTGCTGGTACGCTTCCGTACGAGCTCCTCAATTTTTTCCCAATCATCCCCAAAGCGAGACCGATATTTCCTTTCTTCATCTCCTTTATTTTTCCCGTGAGGATTTTACCGGCGTATTGCATACCAGTAAGAGCGATGTACATTCTCAGAATTTCATTGGTACCCTCAAAAATGGGAAGGATACGACAGTCCCTGAGGTAACGCTCGTACGGGTAGTTTTTTGTGTATCCTAGACCTCCGAGGACCTGAAGAGCTTCGCTGACGCAAATCCAGCCTCCCTCTGAGCTGAACACCTTAACCACAGCAGCTTCCAAAGAACAATCAGGTAGACCAGGTCTGTCCATCATTCCTGATGTCAGGTATGCCATGCTCTCCATCACAAAAACATTTAGGGCCATGATTGCAAATTTCTCTTGTATCATACCAAATTCACTTAAGCGTTTGTTAAACTGCTTTCGTGTCGCGGCATATTCCGAGGTCAATTCAATCATTTTTTTAATCATTCCAGCTGAAGAACTTCCCATGCTGAATCTTCCAGAGTTGAGTATATTCATGGCGATCTTGAATCCGTCCCCTAATTCTCCAATAACATTTTCTAGCGGTACTGGAACATTGTCAAATGACACTTCACAAGTATTGGAGCCCCTGATACCAAGTTTGTCTTCAGGTTTTCCGCTCGTAATGCCTCCAAAAGCTCTCTCGACAATAAATGCAGAAATCTTGTCTTTCTTAGCGCCATCTACAAGCACCTCAGTCCGTGCAAACACAGTCATGACGTCAGCCATTCCGCCGTTTGAAATCCAAATCTTGGATCCATTGAGAAGGTAATGTTTGCCATCGTCTGACAATGTTGCCCGTGTCTGAATGGAAGCTGCATCGCTTCCACTTCCAGGCTCAGTCAAACAAAAAGCTGCAATGTGTTCCCCTGAGGCTAATTTAGGCAGATATTTCTTCTTCTGTGCATCATTCCCCGCAATTAGTATACCCTTCAATCCAATTGCTTGATGGGCAGCGAGCGTGACTGCAATAGAGGCATCCAATGATGTAATTTCTGCAAGTCGTGCATACATAGTATTGGACAGTCCAAGACCTCCATATTGCTCAGGAATCTGGAGTCCAAACAGTCCAAGCTCTTTCAAGCCATTCAACGTTTCCGGGGGGATTCTGGCTTCTCGGTCAATCTTTGCGGAATCAACTTCCTCATTGAAGAATTTTTCTACAGGATCCACAAGCTGGTTAATCTCCTCCAATTCTTCTATTCCAATTTCTGGAAAGGGAAATACTTCCGCCTGATTGACTTGACCGAGGAACAAGTCTTTGGCATATGCGAGGTTTCTTGAATAAGTTTTGATTGACCTTTGCGGTGGGAAAGAGCAGACGTATTTCGGCCTTATACTGCGCAGCAGCTGCTTTCGGATGTGAAAACAGTTGGAGAGGACGAGCATTCTACTGATGGTCATCATTTTGGTGAGCGGACAGAAGCGCTGAAAACTGCTAATGGCTATGGCTGAAAAAACAAGGTCAGTGGATAGCGCATACGTTTGTGGTCCCGTCTCATTTCTTTCAACGCTATATATGCGTACTCCTCGCTAGTCTGTTAGCACTTCCTATCAGAAACGTAAGGGCACGTTCGGAAATGTTCTTCACGCACTTCAGTAGTGCACAAAACGGAGTGTCGGGCCTGCACCCTGCCGTTCGCCGTGACGTGTACACCTAGTAGGACGCACGCAGTGTTTAAGATTACAGGGTGCAAGTGTGCATCTAATGCAGAACTGGGACAGTGCTGAAACGTCATCGACTTGCGCCACGGTGTTGGACGCGTCATCAAACATGGCGGCACCGGTTGTTGATTTGGCCGTTTTCTGTCTAAAATTATATTAAAATTTAAATAAAATAGTAAAGTAAAAACCCGGCCTTGCCGTTTGATGGCAGCAATGACTCCCGTTTTACACTTTTTGCGGCTACTGCATGGTGTATAGCGCATGCGCAGAGTATGACAACCATTAAACGGGTCGTACGCGTTTTTGGACAGGACGCCAAAGTCCATAACGCAGACTTTCATTTTATCGGGGAGGGAAACATTGAATTGTGTTTTCTACAAGGAATACGTCGAATAACTTTAGTTTTTAATTCCTTGTTCTGATAGTCAACAGTGACTGTAAATGAAGCCTGAGCACCAGGACACGGTTTTGCAGGCATGCGGCGCTGCCTCGCTGCGTGTCGGCTCCAAGATCCAGACGCTGTGGAGCGGCTACGGCGAGATCGTCCGCTTGCATCTGGAAGGCTGCGAGCGGCCATCAGTGGTCGTTAAGCACGTCAAGTTCCCCCCCAACGGGGGCGAACACGCCACCGCCGCCCATCGCTCCCATATGAGGAAGGTGAGGTCTTACGAAGTGGAGACCCACTGGTACCAGAACTACGCCACCAATTCCAAGTGTCGGGTACCCGCCTGTTTCACCGTTAGTTCCCATGAAGATGAGATTCTCATTGTACTGGAAGACCTGGATGTGGCTGGTTATGACCAAAGAAGGTAGAAGTTTAATCACTTGTATTTTCCTCCCACAAATGTGCAGTATTATATTAAATGGAATACATGAGGTTTTTTTTGCTGCAAAAAACACCTTTTGTTGTCCTCACAGAACCAACGTAAACGATCATGAGATGAGGGCATGTCTCAGCTGGTTAGCCCACTTCCACGCTCACTTCCTGGGCGTAGCTCCGCAGGGCCTGTGGCCAGTGGGCACCTACTGGCACCTGGAGACACGCCCGGATGAGCTTGAGGCCATGGATGATGCCAGGCTGAAGGCAGCGGCTGGTGCGGTGGATGAGGCGCTTAACAGCTGCCGCTTCCTGACCATCGTGCATGGCGATGCCAAGCTGGCCAACTTCTGCTTCTCCTCCGACGGACGGGATGTGGCGGCCGTGGACTTCCAGTATGTGGGCGGCGGCTGTGGGATGAAAGATGTGGCTTACTTCCTAGGCAGCTGTCTCAAAGAAAGGGAGTGTGAGAAGAAGGCGCCGGGCCTCCTGGATCATTACTTTTCTGAGTTAAAGTGTGCGTTGAGCAGCACCCAGCTGGACTTTGTGGCATTGGAGAAAGAGTGGCGGGAGATGTTTGCCTTCGCATGGACCGATTTCCAACGCTTCCTGCTGGGGTGGATGCCGGGACATTGGAAGGTCGACCGCCACAACAAGAAGCTGACCGAAGAGGTCCTGAGCAAGCTCAAGCTTTGAATACAACAAAAGCTTCGGCTTTGGTCTTTTTTTTTTTATTGATACATGTCGCACGAAAAGATGATACAAAATAGAAATGTCAGTGCATGGCTGCAATGTCGTATTAAAAAAAAGTCTGATCCAGTTTGCAGGCAACATTCTCGAACATTTTCTCAAATAAATAAGGCTTTAAATTTCTTTATATCCATTTTTTAGAGGTAAAAACAATTATAGTATAGTATATATCCAAAAAGCTATGCTTCCTCCTACTCCTTTTCGAGCATTCTTTATTGATTTATTTACTTATGTATTATTATTATTAATTAATTAATTTAATTTAATTATTTGTTTGTTGGTTTATTTTTTGTTTGTTGTATGGACTTATATGCGGCACTTTAGAGTGTTATTTGTTTTTTGTTTTTTTTTGTTTGTTTTTTGTTTTGGATGTTCGAAATAAAGATATCAATCAATCAATAGTAATAAATAGCACATAACTAGTATTCTTTCAATTGATTCCAGATATGTTCACCAAAAGTTGCTCTTTCGTAAAAAAAGGGGTATATTAAAAAAATCTGCACTATTTTAATGTACAAATGTCGCGCAGTTGTGACGTCACCAGGACGCAGGTTTGTGACGACATATCGACTTCCGCAATGGCGTCATCGACAACAAGCACTGAGTAAACAACATAGACGACGGTGGCACTTATCTACAGAAGCATTTAAACAGGTAAATAAGGAGGTCCTGTACCACGTAAAGTTTCCTTTTTTATTTAAATTGCGCTGTCAAAGCCCCCTTTCCCCCCCGTAAGAAAGCGGGGGCGAGCTATTTTGCTAGCCAACGAGCTAAAGAGAGCTAGCTGTGATGTCAGCCGAGCTAATCACTTTTGAACGATATGGATGTAAACATTTGTCCGTCAAGTTATCGCCACCCAGTTACACACGTACGACACTTAAAATAGTAAAAAAAAAAAAAAAACTTCGTGACGCCATAAAGTCAGCGCAGCGTTTACTAAAAGTATAGCAACGATATATGGACAATATCTAGAACATCTATTTAATAATAGGCGGCGTCAATATTTGTCTCCACATCAATACGTTTGGTCAGGAAATTAATCAAACACTTTAGTCATTGTACCACTAAATTCAATTCCTCACAGTGTCCAGTGAGTGCATATGAATGGTTTCAAAGTCTACTTCTCACTTGATATCTCAAAAGGCAGAATAAAGCAGCACCACCAACAAATCATGCAGAAGGGCAAGCATCTCCCAGTGAGGTGTTAAAGGAAGCTTCCTCCTCAGGTGGTCGTCGAATCCCTCCTCCTCCGACCTTTGTTGGCTCTACGATAATGAGTCATGGATCTCCGGCGTCGAGGTGACACCGTCAGTTCGAACCCTGAGAACCTGGCTGGCGTCTCCCAATCGTAAGAGACTCCATCTTTTATTCTTCACAAGTGTGCTTCTTTTTTCTGACGGTAATCATTAGCAGGTCTCATGGAGGAGCTCGATTGCCTTCGCAAGGTGGCCAGATGTTGGCACCCATGCAGATGCTGTGGTGGCAGCAGATGTACGCGCGGCATTACTACATGCAGTAGTGAGTATCAAATGTCTCACTCTGAGATGTTACATGTGTGTGACCACCAATCTTAAAACAGCGGTCTTTCTCTTTGCAGTCAGGCAGCGGTGGCGGCATCTCAGCCTCCCAGCTTGGCCACTGCACAGCTGCCGCCTCCTCAGCCCAACGAAGCCGCGCAGCCCCCGCTGGCGCCCGTCCCGGCCGCTGACCCCCTGCCGGAGAACCTGCCGCTGCCTCCCGCGGCCGATGCCAACATCCAGATGAACGTACAAGGCGCGGGCGGCGGCGGGGGCATGCTAAACGAGGACCAGCTCAACGGGGACTGGCTCGACTGGCCTTTCGCGCTCTTCCGTGTCTGCATCCTGCTCAGCTTCGTCTACTTCAACTGCTCCTTCGGTCGCTTCATGGTGGTGGTGGGAGCTATGATGCTCGTCTACCTGTGAGTCACTGGGAGGGGTTAAGGAATTATGTCAATGAGTTTATTGTGCAATCTTGGAAATGGATACTTTTAGAAAGATTTGACAGTCACCCCAGATGCACGACACTAAAAAGTGACAAAAAATATTTGTCTTTTGTAAATGTTGCCCAAAGCACAAGTTAGATGTTACTTTTTGCTTTTAGGCACCAGGTGGGCTGGTTTCCCTTCAGGACGGTGGAGCAGCAGCAGCAGCAGCAGCAAGACCAGCAGCAGCAGCAGCAAGACCCACCAAACCTTCAGGATCCCGACCAAGCCCAAGCTTGGGAGGAAGCTGAGATGCAACAAGGCCTGCACGAATTGGTATGTTTTGACTTCCCATATCAACAGAAACAAGCATTGAATCGATTTTCTAATACGTTTTAATTCACTTGTAAATTTGCGCTTTCTGAACTTTCAAGTTTAGTTAGAGAAGCTAAAACTCTTGAGAATTACAAACTGGCCACACAGAAGCGGAAAGGGCAACGCGACCTGAGGGTTAAACAGGGTGTGTGTGCGTCTTCAGGAGCGGGTGATGGACGACGGCACGGAGGAAGCCCAGCAAGAGGAGCCCGGCTTGCTCACCGTGGCGTGGTCCTTTGTCAGAATCTTCTTCACCTCACTTATTCCCGAGGGGTGGCCCCAAAGACCACCTGCCTTACCCCCCGTGCTCCATCCTCGTTAGTCCTTAACTGACCTCAACTAGCCTGTAAACTCGTTCAACATTTCATAAGGCCTTAAGCACTATTTGAAAATGTATCACTCAAGCTGTGAATGGATTCCCTAAACCCATCTGTTTTATTTTATTTGATTGTAAGTCATGGCTTTATGTATTCTTTTTGAGGAATAAAAAGCTGTGTATAGATGATTTTTCTTCTTCTTGTAAGTCCTTTGCTGTCCTGCAGGTGGCAGCATTTGCAAATGTTAAAGGCAGAGAGCACAGGAAGGACCTCAGCGCATCAACGTTCACAGAAGAGCAAATCAGAGATTTTCCAGTGAGTATTGATATTTGTATTTCAGTAATAGTATAAAATAGCAAAACAATTGATGCAAACTTTGTATTATTGTGAATGTATCTTAATTAGAAAATGTGTCTCATTCTGAAGTGCGGTCAAGTTAACAGGCTGTGTCCATGCTTTATTAGAAAATCAAAAATGTCTTCACCTAACAGCAACCAATGGTCAAATATTCCATAGCAAGGCGACGTGGCTCAGTGCTCATCGTTCGATCCCAAAAAAGAATTCAGTGTAAAGCGCTTATGAGGGCCTTAACAGGTGGAAAAGCATACAATCATTTACAATGCAATGAGGCTCCAGTCCACCAGGTGGCAGTAACGCACATTACAAAACGTGTGCCATCTACCTCTACCTTAAAACCCAAAATAATCAACATTTAAGCGTTTATATATGGCAGCAAGAAAATCACAACTATCCAAGAATAAATACATCCTCAATGTATATACATAAATATGCAAGTGAGTGAACAGCAGCATTAAATGTCTAATTGGACATGTTTCAATAAATAGTCTATAAATATATGGGGGTAAAAAAGCAGCAAGAATAGGCAGCGCCATTAAACGACATGACGCGATGCACTTCGGACGGGTCCTCTGAAAGGTCCTAATGCAATCAGCATAGATTTTCGTGTAGCGGGCTCAATTAATTATGCATGACATGGGCTTGACGGATGTTTGATTGGGTTACGTCCCGTCCCCGCCGCGAGCCGTCGATCCAATCGGGTTAGGATCGTAAGCACCCCTCCCGTGCCCTCTGCCTCCCGTCGCTCCTTATCTGAGTCGAGCTTTCTTTTAAGAGTGTTTGGACGCTTGTAGGACGTTTCATCATCCTAATAACTTGTTGTTATGCAGCCTGTTTCCCTCCTATCAAATCTTGTCTTTAGAGGACATACTCACTTCATTACACTAGTTGTGTGCGTGTGTTTATGTGTGTGTGGCAGTTTGCAGAGTTTGTACGAGGCATACACAAATAGGAGCTAGCCTACTGATTGCGTAGCGAAAGGTGGCTAATTGCTCCAACAGACTTACTGAACACTATATTAAATAATCATTTCAAGAAATTGGTAATATTGGTCATCTTATATATATATATATATATATATATTTTGTATTGTTGTGTTTGCACTTTGCAATGTACATGACTAGTATAGCAAATAAATTCATAAATTCCGACTCCGAGCAAATTAAATGCGAAACCGGTGTGCATGTTTGCGAAAATCAGTTTATAAATGGAAATATTGCAAAGCTTTTTACGCTAAATGTGTTACGCTGACGTTCAGTTTAAATTCCGCGTCCACTTCCTGTCTAGTTCACGTTTCATCACAAAAACGTCACTCGTCCTTGAAGCACTTTGGTGGCGTCTTGGCTTTCCAAAGCACTTTGCCGCTAAATGCCCGCAGACACGCCATCCATCACCCGGCCTGCTCTTAACCTATTAGCATATTGTTAGCAAGATGGCCGCCGCATGCCTGTGCTCCAGGGCTGACCTGTCACGCAGCGTCCGCTAGAAGACAGAGTAGAGGAAAATGAGCCAAAATGCTAAATTGATGGCAAAAGTGCAGATCATTTTCTGTACCTAAAATAAAAGAATCTGAAATGTCTTTCAGTACAAAGTTAAAAAAGTACAAACTGAAAAGTTTAAAATCATTAAAAAAAAAACAACTTACCGTATTTGTCTTAGTCAGCATATTTTTTTAACTGCACTTGATAGTTTGGCTGGTCCTGCGACTTAAAGTACTCTTCTTGCTTAATGTGTTTATTTTATGTATCTCTATTGGCTTCTAATTTCATATTGCTATTTTTATTTTCCTGTGCAGATTAGATTTTTCCCTTTCCCCACTTTAATTATTTTAATATAATTTATTTTCCCCGTGTAGCTGCAGCTGCACTAAACGACCTGTGTTGATGTTTTTTTTTTTTTTTTTAATGCGTATGCATTCATTATACCAATCCGCCACCAGAGTGCGCTGTCGGAATAAATCTCATCCTACGATTGCAATGGTTCATAATATAGAACCGTTATAATCCTATAAGATTAATAATGACATTTTATACATTTATTGGGTTTATTTCATGCGTTGTTTAAATGTAAAGAAAAAAAATGAGTCAGCATTTGGGTGGTGATATATATTTCTCAAGTTTGACAAATAACTTTTTTTCAAGGTGATACATTAGACATTTTCAGACAACAAAATAAATATATTGCACTTAAAAAAACAGTCAACAAAACGCAAGATTGTTTGGTGCTCAGATGACAACAAAGAAACAAATGTGTCATTTGTACATTTTACATTCATGGAAACCAAATAAATATGCAGTTTTTTTTTTTAAATGTACACATTCAACCTCGGCATTACCGCGTGTTTAAGATATAAGAAAAAATGTGAATTGAAGGAAGACGTCCTTGAAACCGGAGTTCGAAAAAATAATTTAATAAATTTGGAGTTTTAAAAAAACGTCAACTAATGAGGCTAACGTGTTACTAAAGTTTTTTAGCATAATTGAATATTTGGATCCCACTATTTGCAGTGAATTGTAAAAATGTGCACAACCCAGCTCAAATACCACATTTCTGTTTAAAAAAAAAAAAAAAAAAAAATCACAAAATCAGGCATTTGAATTGGAGTGTGTTGACTTTTTCTATCCACTCTTCTCTAAATCAAATAATAATAATGACATGAGAAGCATTGAGGACAATTTCCAGGAAGACTGAAACATTTCTTTGTATCCCTTTCAACCAAAAAACAAATAACGGCCAGTCAGCTTATGCTAACAGTCAGGTAGTTTACTTTTGCTGTTTTAAACGTTGAACTCAACATCCCAAAGGGAATCAATGATTTTTTTTTTCTTTTTTTCCTTACAATGTTTGAATCCAGCATGCGTGCTAGCGTTTATTTTAATTTCCCCAGTCCTAATTTCTCACATACTATAGGTTGACCTTTGACTGTACACGTGTTTGGAATCACATCTCGTTCCCATCAAATGTTGCTGGTAGGCTCTCTCGTCGTCTCAACGAGGATGCAAACCAATCCGGTCGCTTTTGACAACATGGCTGACTCCATGTTCTGGTCCTTATGCGCCAAGATGTCCCTTTCGTTTACTTTCTTCCTGCTTCTTCGTCCTTTCGTTACAGTGAGCTATTTACACAAGATGAGAGTGAGGCGGTTTGGGGAGGGGGGCGGAGTCATACGAAGGGCGTCATGACAGCGGAAGAGTGGCGCAGGCCCTGAATGGCGGCGTAGGGCCCCTGCTGGAAGTAGTGGTGATAGCGCGGCATGTGAAAGGTTGGGAAGGACGGTCCGCCGGCCTGCAAGGCGCCCGGCGTCAGGGGCATGCCGAGACGCCCGTAGGGGGGCAGCGAGCCTTGCATGGGGTGCGGCAGGGAGGCGGCTCCGCCCGTCCCCATGGCTGACAGTGACGGAGGGTGCTGGAAGCCCGAGAAGGCCGCCGACGTGCCGCTGCTCACCCAGGAGCTCAGCGACAGGTTGTCCGAGGCCGTGAACGCCGAGCCTGTTCAGAAATGATGTTAATGTTGCTACTTTTGGCAAAATTAATATTTTGCTTGCTGCGTCAACAGCGGTAATAATGTTTCGTCACCTCTGGCGTGTGGCGGGTGTCCGTCGTCAGGCAAATGGTCGTCGTCGCCGGCGTATGTTCTGATGGGCGAGCGGGCGTACGAATGCTTGTGGATCAGATTCTCCACACTTTCCCTGCAGCAGAAGTCCAAGAGCAATAGCCCAAAATAAATCTCCTTGTTTTACAACTCGGATCACCATATATGTGTATATTAGCATAGAATAGCTCTTTATTGTCATTGTCACACATGTACAACGAAATTTAAAAAGTGCCAACCGATCAGTGCATAAAATAAAAAATAAATAGAATAAAAAAATAAATAAATAAAAGCTAAATTATTATTAGGGTGATCGACAGTTTGATTTGGTTTGAGAGTTTTTTGTTGTTGTCATTTTACATACAAACAGTATTCAAACCTACTTCACAATGATTCTGCTCAATTACGCAACCATTTCTTTTAATATAGATCAAAAATTTCATTTTTATTGACTTCCTTGTTGTGACATCATCCATACCATAATCAAATCTAACATTGTTTGCAATAGTTTTTTGTCATGTATGTGTGTGTGTGTGTGTCCACTACACTCCGCAAGTGCATTAGCTCATTTGAGTCTTGTCAAGCTGCACTTGTCAAGCTCAGTGACACAAATTGTTAGTGTGCGTGTGTTCAGCGTATGTGCTGGTCTGCATGATGCCATCCATGTGTCCACATTACCCCCGCCCCTCTTTCCCTCCAATCAGGTTAGTAAAGTGCAATATGTGTCAGCAGACCAGTACAAATGTGTGTGTTTTTGTCAGGTTGACCCTATGGCAAAATCCCACAATGCTTTATGGGACGAGGGGAGGGGAGGGGGTGGCGTGGGGTGGGCGGGCCCTGCTGGCTTCAATCACTCAAAGTCGTCCAATTGGATTAAAGTGTGTTTGAGTGCAGCCGCATGGCGACTGTTGGCTAATCGCATTTTCCCTCTGCAGCGCCCCAAAGATCAATTGATCAGCTCCAATTCGCAGCCCCTCAAATACACTCTGACACCACCTCCGAGTGTGTATGTGTGTGTGCAAATAATAGTGGATATAAAAAGTCTACACACCCCTGTTGTACAACACATCAAAATTTGGTTGTGTTTCTTAATGAATCAATTTCATTCAAACTTGTGTTGAATGGGAGTTAGAAGTGCTGACTAATTGATATTTTTGAGCAATATTTATTTTTGATGCTGTGGTAGCTCTCTTACCACCACGGTTAGCACTACAAGGTGTGACTAAAAAATTTCTGCAAAATATATGACCACACAAAATGACTTTCCCAGAAATCCCTGTACCTCTCCATGTCCGTTAGCCGCGACGAATCCCGAAATCCTTTGGCGAAGGGGTTGCTGTCAATCTTCAGCTTGGTGATCTGACAAACACACATGTGCACACACGTTTGTATATAATACAGAGCTAGTTAAAGCTAACAGACTCCTGTGAAAAATCTTGAACATAACCAAGACTTTGTTTTACACAGAGACTCTGCAAAATAACATAAGATGCACGGTTGGTTGCTTTTACCAGCTGGTTCTGGTACGCGGTGACTGCGGTGAAGACGGTTTCCACAAAGACGAACGTGCGGAACTCCTCCGACTTGAAGTTGAGCAACGAGGCCGTGTGCTCCTTCTTCTTGATGATGTGAACCCGAGGTTGGTACTTGTGCATGGAGTTTAGGATGATCTGCAAGAACAGACGCATGAATAACAACAGTGAGCATTTTGGTCATTTTTTAAGTGTGGAAAATAATAGAGAAAAAAATCAAATTGTGTTTCTAAATCAAGATGTAGTTCCAATTTTTGTCAGAGAATTTTCAAAAATGTAGTGTACTATATTATTTGGAATCAATATCTAATTAATCTATGACTGAACCCTGTTTATGTTTAATATTTGATCATAATTGCATGTTGTATGACATCTAACAGTATAGTGACACCGCGTCATAAATATCAAAGTTCACAGTTTGAATGAATAATTATAAAAATATTGAAACCAAAATACAAACTGACGTGTCCGTGCTGGTCGAGCTCGTTGTTGGTGAGTTTGACTTTCTCAAAAGAAACCATTTGCTTCATCAGCTGCTCGCCGCTGAACGGAGAATCGGGATGTACGTACAACCTATGAACGCAACACCACAACACAGGCGTCACATGCTCGCCGCTGATTGACCGAGAGCGAGCAAACCGAGGCGGAAAGCAGCCAATCAGCGCTCGGGTATGACAAGAAATTATTGTTGGGTTTTTGGACTTCTTTTTTTTTTTTTTTAAGATCAAAAGGAAATAAAATGAAAATTTTAACATGTTTTAATCCTCTTAAAAATACCTCGAATTACCGCAATGCAAAATAGATGCAACAACAATCAATTATGATTTGGGTGCGTCATGATTTATGCTACTCCGCCAGTACAAATAGTTCCGCATAGCCGTTAGCGCGTCAATAGTTCAACCAAAAGAATGAATGAAAAAAATGAAGATTGTTTCATTTGCACGGAGCGCTCAGGAAGATTGGACTACTTCATTATATGTCACGCTATCACGTCATTTGGTGAGTAATCCACGATGATGAAACATCAATCAAAGTAGTCCAGAAATATTAAATGAAGCCAACTGACGCCATGACTGTTCAGTGGCTAGCTCCGTTAGCATGTTGGGCGAACGAGTGTTTTGCTTGTTTACACACTTTTTGTCTCATTAACCTCATTTGACGACTACTGGTGCTTTAAATGATATTTTATTCCAAGTATAATATGCAAGTAACGCTAACTGTAAACTGTCGATGTCTGCTAAATGACAGCTAGTCCCGTGCACCTGTTGTCCAATCAAATGGCTTGATTGGAAAAAAGTTTTGCATAATGCCATTAAGGGCATTTAATTTGCAGAAAAGGAAAACACACACACAAAAAGTCGAGGGTTATACATCATATGTAATTTTTCATATGCTATATTTAGGGTTCTGTTACCTGGCAGGAAGAGGAGGATCCGCCTTGCCGGCCACCAACCACGAGGATCTGTGGTAAGCGTATCTGTAGCGCTTGTTGTCCACCGGGACGATGTCCATCAATACGATGTACTTGCACTCCTGCTCCACACCCGAAAAAGACACACGGATGGTCGGGAACATCCGCCTCGAACACACACACACACAACACATTAGATGGGGACATGGATCAAATGAAGAGTCAAATCACCAGAAAAGTCCACCATCTGTATTTTGCAAATAACAGTCTAGTCCAAACGAAAATTGTTTTATAAATGATGTAATGTTATATTTAATCATTTATTATTGAAATGTCTATCATGTTGCTGTTTTCTTAAATTGTAAATCATAAACTATAACCAAAATGACACTTTTAATGCACAGCAACGTTTAAAAATACCAACTCTTAAAAAAAGACTACTGGCTTTCACATAAAATTGTTGGTTAGCAATAAAATTTACTCTAAAAAATGTTTTAACTGGAAAAATACTGACTTAAGCCATTAAAACGTGTTAAACATTTTATAATTATTGTAAAACACGTTTTGATGCTTTATCATATAATAAGCACTTGTTACTATTATCATTATGATGATGAATAATACTTATAATAATACAATAATAATAATTTGGAAAATGTGTTTCAAATGAACGAAATACGTATTACACCTATAGAAAGAAAGGAGCCAAGCAAATTTAAATATTCTTCAATTTACAATATTTGGCAGGAAAAAAAAAAACAAGCAAAACAAAATATGTGTTCACCTTCCCGACTTGGTGATGATCATCTCAGTGCCGAGCTCGTGGAACTTGTCCCAGAGTTCTTTGGTCTCGAGGCTGCATGAGATGTTGGCCATCTCCTCGCTGCACGGGAGCGGCGGGCTGGTGGGGATGAGGGGCTCCGTGCACGCCCCCACGCCTGACAGCGGCGCGCTCCCGACCAGCTCTCCCGCCAGCGGTTGCAGGATGTCCAGTGACGACGAAGAGGAAGATGAAGATGAAGAGGAGCGCTCCGAGAGGGGCGTCTGACTGCACGATGATTTCTCCACGAACTGCTCTGCGAAGGCAAGCGTGCAATTTGAATGAATTAATAAACGTCTGGTAAAGACAAATTCACGACATATTCCAATCAAGTTATAGCGAGATTTATGTTTTTCCCTCGGGTGATAAAATTGTTACAATAGTAAATATAAGGAAAAATATTTAGATTTTTTTTTTTAGTTTAGTTTTTTTTCTTCAAATTAAATGTATTGCGTCACAAAGTTTTTTTAATTGTACCATTTGGTATGCATCTTATGAAGGGAATATGAGGAAAACTAATATATCTATTTATTGGATTCTTTTTTGATTTTATTACATTTTTTAAGTGTGCATTTTTTAAATTAAAAAACGTGTTGAATGATATATTTTTACATCTGAAAATGATTTAAAGCCAGAAAAAATCAGTCACATTAATATATGATTACAATACAGACAACATTAGCACATAGCACATTCCTATAAGCAATTCAATAGAATGAAATATATGAACTCATATGTGCATGAATGCAAGTTATCAATCATTAAAATGTACATTTTCTAACTCAATACAAAGCTAAATAAATACACCCAAACAGTGACATATACGCTGTTGTAATTCAGTATAGGCTTATTAACTCAATATAAAACCTAAAATGAAAATTACAAAGGCACAAAATCAGTGAATATATTTTTCTTATCGAATGTAGCAGTCATTAAATGCATTCTTATTTACTAACTCACTACAATACCAAAAACAAAACAAAGGTACACACACTAGCAAAATGTAGATATAGATGTCAATAAATATTATGTTTTAAAACGCACAACTACATTTTTATTTTTTATATAAACTACTCGCAACTTATCTCATATTACACATGTTGTCAATGGGTGCATTTATAAACAAAATCTAAATAAAATACACAAATTAGACTCACGTATTTATTCACGCAATAGAAAACCTTTTGAATTAAAGTTTTTTTTTTAAGTCATATATGCGTCATGAAAATATTTAATATGAATATTTATCATTATTAAAGCTTTCGGAAATATCTAATTAACAAAAGCCCACTGTATAAATGTCACAATTTTTCCCCCCCTCATACTTTTGTTTTCTTCCACTCTGATTCATACAAACTTTAAAAAAAAGTTAGCACAAAAGCAAAAATAACGAGTGTAACTGTTATCACTTTTGGCTGCACGTACCGAGCGGCTTGATGGTGCTGTCCCCGCCGTCCTTGTCCTTGCTCGGCTTGCCGCTGGACATGAGCGCGGCGATGGAGAAGGCGTTGGCCCGGGAGGACAGCTGCGGCTTCGGGGAGCTGCTGTACTCCATGTCGCTCCGCAAAAAAAAGAAAAGGAAAAACTCCGCACAAACTCGATAATGACACAGTAATAAATCCCTTTGCTTGATGTGTTTTATAAAGGCCAATGTGATCGCATGATGGAGGAGAAAAAGAAGAAGACGCAGGAGCAGGACATCCAGAACTCTCAGGTGACTTCCAGACCGGTCCGAAGGTGCTTTACAGATTTTTGTGGAAAGCTCAGAGCCAACTTCAGCCTTTTTTTTCCCGTCACTCCAATCATTTTGCAGAGGCTCATACGTCACGCTGTCCCGCCTCGGTGGCCAATCAGTGGAGATCGTGTGGGCGGGGCCTAGGAAGACGTCATGGTCAACAGGAGCTGCAAGAGGAAGTCATCTGCTATCTTCTACTTCTTCTTAGGTATCAAAACACATTAGTTTGTTGTTGGAATCACTAAAGCGTCCTGGCTTTGGAGGGGGGAAATGTTTAAAAAAAAAAATAATAATAACTCCCCTCCTCCCAATCAAAACAGACAAAATTGTATTGCTTGAAATACCCCAAACCAAAAGAAACAATTACCTGTTATTGAAAAGCAACAAGCATAAAAGCAGCCAAGAAGATCAATAAAAACACAAACTTGTAGGACTTTAATTCGAAACAAAAACTGAAAAAATATCCGGGTATCTAAAACAACAACCAAAAAAAAAACAAAAAATAAGTTTGATTTCTTAAAGGGGGAAGTCAAGTCAAAATTTTTCTTTACAATTATATGTAGCCAGGCTAGAACTCCTAAAAGTGATAGCGCCACCTTAGTGGAAGCTCGTTGTACTCCGCTTTCATGCCTTGTTATGCAGTTCTTGTAGTATTTTATTGTTTTTCTACATAGTACACTCGCAAAACAAAATGGCCTCCGCACATCTTCCTTTGTCAACCTCTCTCTTTTCCATATCGCATAAATTTGCAATTTGTTTCGCTGCTTCTTTGCTTTTAAATCCATTGAGATGGCGAGTTCCGCTGTAGACATCAGCGCCTTTGTGGAGACGCCATGTTGTTGCCTGCTGGATAGTGAGACAGATAAGAAAAAGCAGCAGTAGAATATAGACATGTCATTTCATATCTCGAAGTTGGAGATGAACACCTTTGCCACCTTTTCCTATACAAGGCATACTTTTCATTTGTTATGCCAAAATGATGAGCAAGTGTGTTATTTATAGCATTTCTCGTAAGTGCCGCGTCCTCTAAAGTGAGGCGCCTGTGTCCTCCATGTGACTCTGTGTTGCTTTGAGAACCATGTGCGAAGGTCTTAAAGCCTTTAGCAGACTCCAGAATGCAAATGCGCCTGTGCAGATATTTAATAAGAGACCCGCGCTGACAAAGTGGATTAGCGTGCGTTGGCGTCTGCAGTGGATAATGTGCTAAAAGCTTTCCCTTGCGCTGCTCGCTGGATATTATTCACACTTTGAGGGGCCGGCGGGGCCTTGAAGGGGCAACGCGGCTCCAAGCCAAACAGTCAAGTCACTCACACAAACTGCAAGACTCTCAAAATGACACTTTTCAAATCATATTTAATGATGTGTACATTGCAAACTGAAGTTGTACAATTTAAGAAAAATCCATCTTTAAATCGCTGCAATGTTACAGGATTAACTCTAAACATTAGTATTTTAGCACTTGTAGTTAAGTTTGGACGATTTCAAGCATTACTTGTGAAGCTAGCAACATTGTTCCAAACATGTTTCAATGTTTGTTAGTTTCTGCTAATCACATTATGGCTTTGCCACTTAACTTTCATTTTTGTAAATAGCAAAAATTTGATTATTTTCAATATATATATATTTATAGCAAGATTGTGACTTTTTGTATAAAAAAGACAATCAAAAATATAATTAGCTTTTTGTAATATTTCAATAAGAGTTCTGATTTTATCCTTCCACCCAAACTAGGACTAGCCTCGTTTTAGCACTTGCTGTATTAATCTATTCATTTAGCATTTTAGCCTTTTAGCTACACCGACTGTAAACAGAGTTGGCGTGCCGTGCAAAGACTTGAGCGTGGCCCGCTCCGGTATACGGGTGACAGCCTTTGAGTTATAAACAGAATGTTGTGTGCGGTAATGGGGATTTACATTGACAAAACAGGGGCATGTACATACATTACACGTCTTCCTGTAGGCAAATAGTCGGCGTAATCTGCTGAAAAAGTGGCCATGCGGGGCCAAAAAGGTCAACTCGCGACAACAGCCATTTCATTATGGGCCGGGCTCAAACGTCCCGCTGGGCAATTCAATCACGGGGCGATTATTTTTCCACCAAATTCCACTCTGAGGGGAATTGGCCGTCGCGGGCGGCCCGGCCGACCTAGCGGCACGGAGGCCATTTATCCGGCGGGATAATGGCGGGGATGCTTTCATTGTCATATCCCTGAGTGCAACGCAGATCTTGTTATGTGCCACTCACCCATCACACGCTTTTCATTCTTCAGCCTTTCTAAGGGATTTATGGCTAAAGTAGAAAACACTACATTAAAAATACTGTCACCTGCTCAATTGTTACTTTGTTTTTCGATGTGACACTTAAGCCGAACAAAAACAAAAAAAATGATTTATTTCTAGTCTATCCTGAGTCAAAACGTTCTGTAGTTTACTAAACCGCATACTGCTAGCTTAATGCTAACACATAAACAAAATGCCATTGATGCCATTGATGGGCTGACAAAACACATCAATTTTGCCGTAATAAAAACTTTTAAGCAACGTATATTTCAACACAATGTGAAAGTACTCATAGTCAAATATTCTTTATCCTCTTGCTAAAATGCTAACATATCATTGCCGCTTTGCTGCTTAGAAACGAATGGATTATTTTCATTTCCTTTCATTCCAGTGAAAATAAATTCCAATTAGATGACTGAGCAACACATTTGTCTTCCCAGTCCATTCTCATCCACCCGCTGTGAAAGCGCACACATACACACACTGTCTGGTTCATATGACTAATTAGCGCAGCGTCACACTGCGCTGCTGCTTTTGCTGCTTTTGATGTTAATTGCTGCGTCAGTCAGTCGGGTTAAGTTCAAATGCAGGACCAACCCCCTCTCCCTTCTGAGCCCCCACCAATTGTAACCTCCACCATAATCCACTTGTGCACCCAAACACGACACTTTAGTTCACTTCAGTTCAACTGTGCACGTTATTTTTGGTAACAAGTGGCAGTCGGCGCAGGACCCAAAACTTGTAAAGTCTTCCATTCTCTTCAATCAGACTGACTTTGAATTTTTAAAAAAAAATTGTCATGCAATATAATGACTACATCATTTTTGTTGTGCTAAATTTTCTTCAAAATAAAAATTGCGCAAGATTCATTTTTTAAAATAAAATCTGACGTGTTCCTGTAGGGGGCGTCGTAACTGAGATCCTAAAACAAGTGTCGTCCGTTAAAAAGAAATGTCCGACTCTTGTGAATAATGGAGGACACATGGTCTGCTTCTCTTGAGAGTATTTGAGCGCGACAGACACGCCAGAAGCTAATAACAAGCTGACAGCCTTTTTGCAGCATAGCGATGACATTTTAGCGACAGCAGCCTGGTGCTAAAAGCTAAGCGGCCTCCTCCTGGGCTACATGTTTTCAACAAGCGACTGTAATTGTGTAGTGATTCCACCCCGCTGAGCAGACACCACGCTAAATATGTACACGCTCACCACAGTGTTACACCATCCACTTTGCCCGCTCATACCTGACCCGCAAAAGAAAACAAATGTTTTTTAACTATACGTCCAACAAATTGATTTGGTAAAGTAGTAAGGGTGCTAATGCTGTAATTTGGCGGTCTTGCGTTTGTCTTGGCTGTAGCCGACTCTCCAAGTTGAGGGATTAGCACGACGGCTAAACTAACAGCGAGCTAACTGGAGCAGGGCCAAGCGGCCCCGAGGTAAAAAAAAAAAAAAAAAAGCTCCATTGTTGGAAGTGTTGTTATTGCTCCTAATAATCTGCACTTTAGCGCTTAGCGTCCGTCTGAGGTGAAAGTGGAAGGAGAGGATTACGGCCTTTGGAATAGAGCGTGTCTCAACCCTCGTCGTGAGAAACAGTCGAACCGAAAGTATGCATTCAAACTTGACTCGGAAATTTTCCAAGGTACATATCGTTGACTTTAAAGTCCCTGTCAAGTAGAAAAAAAGTGTCTTTTAAATGTGACACAAAGAAGCCAAATCTGAATGATAACTCATCTATGTTCAGAAGACAATTTATAAATTAACTTTATATGATTTTTAATCTCCGCAAAAACAACAGGAAGCAAAATGTAACGCGCGTTAGCTTTGAGGCTACTTGTCAGTGGTGTTGCTAGCCTGATGTCAAGTGAAAGTGCTGAGGGGGGAAGTTAGGGCTTAAGGAGGGTCCGAGGGGGCCTCTTCCTCGTGCCTCCAGTCGAGCGGAAAATCTCAGCAAATTAGTTACCGCGACGACGGCTGGTCGGGGAGCTTTCATCCAGCGCAGCGGCACAAGTGCCCCCCTTCACCCCCCTAACCCCGCTAACAACATCTTCACCCCCCTTTGACTCTCCCCGGCCGCCATCCGAGCGTCCATGACCCTACCGTTAAACGCCTATCCAGCATTAGCACCCTGAAGAGGTGTCACATAAACACCCGGCACCTGCTAAGAACTTTTTTACGCCCCCGGAGACGCCCAGCCTCTCCCATTCCAATTTTTTCAGGCACATCTGGGTAAAACTTGACCTCCCTAAAATCATATTTACAGAATTGAGAGATTATAGTCAACTTTATTGTCATGTTTCTGGCAGAAGGCTAATGCAGCTAGCATATATAAACAAAAGCTCCCGTCACATGACTCGACCCGAGTCAGTTGAGTTTGCAATTTTAGGATTTACCAAAATATGATGAAAGACTCCGCTTGACTTTGATTTGAATGATGTGATCGTCGGTTGAGCCATTTTGTGGCATCTATGTGCAATTACGAGCCTCTTTTAGGGGACTGTCAACTTTGTGCTATGTTGTCATGCTAATCAGTAGCTTAGACGCTAAGATGCTATTTCACAGTTGCAGGATCGATAGGGCTTTTTTTTTTAATCTGCATCATTGACGAATGGAGGGACAAAATGGACACCATTTTTATTTGTGTCGGGAGTTGGGATGTGTGACATTGTGGATGTGTTATATCACAACGTGTGCGTGTGTAAGTGTGACAAGTCCATTCAGAGGTGCGAGCGTGGATGTTCCATATCTTTGGATTTTAGCAGTAGTTCTTCGCAGCTCACTCGTTTCCCTTGAGATTCGCACACAAACTGTGCGTGTACAATACATTTACTGTATCATGCGCGTGCACTTCTCTTGACGGTGGTTTTCATCTTTTAGCTCTGTCAGAAGTTTTCTTACTTTACACGCATGATATTATCCTAAGTTACAATGTAATGATGAATCATCTCACAATTGTTACGTAACAATTTCAAAAATCCAAACTCTGTTTTTGGGGTGATATGATGTGAATAGTAGGAATTATTATACAATATCATGAAGCATAAAATATTTTTTGCTAGATGCTAGCTGGAGAATCTTTATCGTCGCGCAATGCTAAATGCTTAACAGGCAAACACAAACAGGAAGAAGAAACAAAATTAGAGCAAACAACAGATTGTTTTACAGAATCAGCGCTTGATCTCAGTCTTCCACTAGGTATTATTAACTTTTGTGAGAAGCTAGCGTGGAACTGTTGTCGGACTCAAGCGCACTACGCCATTGAGCTTATTTTAGCGTCCAGCACAGCTCTTGAGCTCAATCAGTCAACAAGACGTCTCGAAAGCTCCACAGCTCCTTCTGATAAAAGAGCAGACCCTTGTTGTGGTGTGTGGCTAATTTGAGACGCTGACTAATTGCAGCTCAGTAATGGGCTGCGCAGACACCGTTAGCGTCTGGGAGATAAGTCTATCTAGGAACTGATGCTAAGCACACATAAACACACATTTACGACACACGGAAAGCTAATCCATTGTATATGAAGATTAGCGAGGGTAAATAAAGACAGATTGACTGTATGTAAAGACAGGCAGAATGTATATAAAGATGGACAGCTCAAAACAGAATCATTTATAAAAAGATGGCTAGAGCATATACATACTAAGATTAGATGGCGAGTGAAGATGGAGACTGCTACATTAGCATCTTTTGCTAGCCGCTATTTTTTATTTACAACTTTGAGGAATTTTTTTGTGTACAAAATAGTTTGATTGTTTTTCTTTTTTTTTAATGTACGTAATGTATTTAAGTCTCTTCAAGAAATTCACTGCTATGTTAGCTTCTTATGCTAGCCGTCAATAATCCAAAGATAGCATTGTGTTTTGTGACTACATTGCTATTCGGGAAAAACACATTTGAACAAACTGTCTTGAGAACTTCCCCGTGGTGGCTAACCCAGTTGCGAGCCGATTATGGCTCTGCTTGTCTTATCAGGTGCCGTGAGTGGCACGTAACGCTAACAGCGACGGCCCGCTGTTCCCAGGGAGGCGGGGATGTGTGTGTTGTGTGTTGTGCATGTGTGTTGTCTGGGATGGTATCAAGGCTGTTCCATATTTGTTCATATTTAGTGTCTCAAGATGACGCCAAGGAGATGTGATGACGACAATGTGGACATTTTTGAAAGGCTTTCAGTGTCTACGTAATCGACTGGCCAATGTTTGCCCCAGATTTTGTAACACATTCCAAAACATAGGTGGATGAAAGCCCTATTTTTGATATATTACAGTTTCCTTATCAAAATGGATGAAGGAAAGCCACACTTTAGTCCACTCAGGTTCCTATAATAAGACATAAAATAAGAGCATGTTCAAGAGGCTAGAAAAGGGTCATAAATATTTGGATGAATGCAAACAGAAGCAGACAGGGACGGTTAAAACAACCAGGAAATGCGGCAAGTGATCGTAAATGGTGGACATGGCGTATTGTTAACGTATTTAACCATCAGGCTCTGCTTCCTGCTGCTTTAACTTCTTTATGTATTTTTTTTCGCGTTTAAAAGCTTTTCTGTGCGATAAGAGCTCCTGCCTGTGGGATAGATGCGTTGTCACGGCAACCAGGAGCTCAAACACACACAGGCACACAAACACGCAAAGCATTATTACATTTAAGTGAAGTAGCACAATGTCATTTTTAACATATGAGCTTTAGTTTTTTTTTGTTATTTCCACTGTAGTTTTTTTTTTTTTTAGAAGTATTCTTTTTAAACTAGTCAATTTTTTTTAAAAATCAAAAATATTTTTTAATCAAATACATTTTTGTATCTCAATTATTTATTATGAGTTGGTGTTCGAAATAAGCCTTTGTGATTGATTATTTGTGATTTTAAAAGGTGAATAATAATAATAATAATAATAATTATTATTATTATTATTATTATTAATTATTATTAATAATAATAAGCCTCTATTAATTGAAACTTCTTGAAAAATAATGCATTTTGCTTATGGGCATTAATTAAATACAATGATGATTTTTTGTTTAAGATTAGCGTCCTAATGACATTTCCTATTTAATCAACTCAGCCATTGAGTTAACCTTACTGTGATTGGCTGCAGGACAGGAAGTGAGGGAAGGTGAAAACAGGCTTATAATATTCTCCCACACGTCAGAGGATGTCTTTCCTCCTTCTTTTTCCTCCTCCTCCTCGTCCCGGTGCTCAGGAGGAGCCAGCCAATAAAGATAAGCTTGACAGAGGAGACATCCAATAAAAGATAAGCGTCCGAGTGGGCCGGCCAATAACAGATAAGATGTGGGTAGGTGGTTAGGGGCGTGTGTTTGTCTGTGACTTCCTGGCTGGCCTCGGTCGGTCGGGCTGATAGGCAACACGCTGCTGATACGCTCGGCGTCTTGCGGGCATCCGCAGGGACGACTAACATTCTCACCAGTTCCTTTATATCTAATATTATATTGGTGCTCCCTGCAGAATTTTCATTAATTGGCCACAAACACAATTGACGTCATCATCTTGCAGAATTGACAAAATGAATTTTGCACAAAAAAAAAACCAAGCATTTCTTTTGTGTATTGTTTACGCCATGCTAGCCCGCGGCGTCTTTCCACTACTTGTGGAGTTGAGGCCTGCTGAAAAGCCAACAGAGAGCAGGCAATGAGCTAGGTGACGCCTCGTGCACACACACATTCACACACACGCTCACACATAAGCTGGAGGCAAAAAGCACACAACACAACAAAGCCACGGCGGCTCCGACCAATCAGCACTCAGCCGCCAGTCGACAGGCCGCTCTTTTGTCCATCATTCAAGCGCAGACGAGAGCACAAACAAACGAGTGTGTGTGTGTGTGTGTTGTGAGCGGGGCGAGATAAAAGCCCTCCCTCTTGCCCGCTGTAATCCAATTAGAGGCCTGCAAATTTGATTGGCGCCCCGAGAGTGTGCCTTCAGCTGTCCATCATTAGCGACTGCGGTGTGGCTTTTGGGAGTGTGCGTGCGTGCGTGCGTGTGTGCGTGCGTGCGTGTGTGTCCGTGTGACAAGGAGCAGGAGTCTTTATCTCGGCTGCCTCAAAGACGACAACTCCGTCTTCATGTGTCTGACCTGTATGTCTGTATGTGGGCTCGCGTGTGTCAGAGTGGGAGTGTTAGTTTGTGATGTGTGCGTGTGTGTAAGTAGATGTGTGTCTGTCTGATTGTGCATTTGAGAGAGACAGTGTGTGAGAGTGCACGTGAGTGTGTGTGTGTGTTGCTGTTTTCACCTTTATGTGTGTTTTATTTTTACGTTTGTGTTATTTGTATTTCCATATGTTGGTTTTGTTTGCACATTCAGGTGTTGTGTTGATGTTATCCATCTCTGTGTGTGTGTTTTTGTCAGTATTTTAATGTGGGTTTATGTGTATTATTTTATTTGGATGTGTGTTTTTTTTATTTTTTTTAATAGTTTTCTATCTATTGACGTGTGTGTGATGGTTTCATTCATGTCATTGCATCCATGTTGATTTGATTTAGTGTGAAATGTTAATTATTATGAATTTGTGTTTGTAATGATACTGTATGTTCATGTGTGTGTTTTTTTTAGTGGTGTGATTGTTTGTGTTGATCTTCCAAGTGTGTGTGCATGCATCATGTGTGCGTTGCGCCAGCGTAGACGCGGCGTCTGGTCTCCGCTGACACGTTCCAGATGTTGGCGAGCTGAGAGCGCCTCGCTTAGCCTCGCCGCCACTGAAACAAAACTCGGGACAAGTTAATCCGGCAGAGCTCGCCTTTATCAGCGTAAACTCAGCCAGCATCCTTCTCTTTCTACACCCCTCCCCTCTTCACCACCCATGACTCATATATCCTCCCCCCAAATCTCCAAGCCCCTCCATCGTGTGATGGATGGCCTACTTTGCGAGCACTTGTTGTTTCGGAGCGGATTCTAAACGTCTCCATTGCTCAAAGTGTCCTCGTGCACTTGTTGCAGGCCTTTCACTCACTTCATGCTTTGTCAGCGATTGTCTCACGGCAGCCTTTTTACTTTCCAATTTTGTGGGCAGGCCGAGAGACAGAAGCACAATCCGAACATCGCTGAAGCCGATTAAGACAACAATGCCAAAAGCAACAATGTGCATTATTGCCATGTTGTTTTTCTGGGCTAAAAATAATTTACCGTATTTTCCGGACTATAAGGCGCACCTAAAAACCTAAAATTTTCTCAAAAGCCGACAGTGCGCCTTATAGTCCGGTGCGCCTTATATATGGACCAAATTCCTAAATTTAAACTGGCCCGAAGCATTGTGTCATGAAATCAATCATAAGTGGCCCGCTGAAGACTATGAATCATGAATCAAAAAGACTATGGATCATTATTTTGTGATTATAAAGTGAACTTGTTGCATCTGAAGTTGAAATAAAAAAGATAAAATGGAGAATGATTTGATTTGGATTAAAAATCTGACATGATGCATTAATGGTGCGCCTTATAGTCTGGTGCGCCTTATATAAGGACAAAGTTTTAAAAAAGGCCATTCATTGAAGGTGCGCCTTATAGTCCGGTGCGCCTTATAGTCCGGAAAATACGGTATTAATCAATTGTTAAGAATGCCTTGTAGTATATACAGTGGATATAAAAAGTCTACACACCCTTGTCCAAATTCCAGATCAGCTGTCAGGGAAAACCCATACATTTTTCCAAAATTCCTCCATGCGCCTTTTATTACGTCTGCTAGCTTAATGCTAACGTTTAATGTGAAACACCATAGACGGGCTATTGTAAATTAGCGTGATACTTGTAAAAACCGCTACAGAGCAGGGCTTCATTCCCGGTTTTGCTTGTTTTCAGGTTGTCATGAGTGATTTAAGACTTTTATTGAGCCCGAGTTGAAATGAGGATTTATAAGCCGTCGTGCTCGTCGGCCATCTTGGCTTTCATCTGACATCTTTGAGCTTTCCGGATGCGGAAAAACGCGGCGTTAACAGACGAGCCGCTTTTGTGGAGAATTTCAAAGTGGTTCTTGTGTGTGTTTTGCTAATTGTCCCACCACTGAGGTGGCGTGTTGGCGAGGCCTCCGGGCATCCCGTGGATCACAAGAGGAGCTAAGAGAGGGGGAGCTTTGGGAGGATTTCAGGAGAATGGCGAGCCACTTTGGCTCTCCAGTGTCTCGCCTGAGGCCAATAATAAAGTTTGTAATTTAGCCCCAAAAAAAAAAAAATGCACGGTACGAGCCGGTCCTTCATTCACATTGTTGTGAAAGAAGCTTTCATTTTTACTACGAGAATCCCAAGAAATATTGCGCCACTCGCTGGTACTGTTTACACGCACTTAAGCCCGGCTGTATTTATGACTCCACGCACACACCTACGCCGCTCCCGTATCGACATTTTCACACACTATTTCTCCACACCAGTGCTTAGCGCACTGGAGAAACAAAACAGATGCGATTGTCAGCACGCTCTTTAATCCTCAGGCATCCCAGCACGACTGGAACGGCGAGGGGGCGAGGCCTCGTGACGCCATTACCTCACAGTTGCCGCTAATCCTGCTATTCTCCTTTCATATTCTGTGACACGTCAAAATAACCTGAGGGTTAATAATTACACTCTCGAACTTTGCATTAATTAATTAAATTAGAAGAGACGTTTCTATTGGCCGCAGAGACTGTGTTCACACCCACAACGGCGCAAACCACCGCTTTCTAAGTGCACATCTGCCAAAAGAGAGAAATTACCACAGATTGGAAAATTAGCTAAGTTATTAATTGAACTAAAATGACACTAAGGTTTGGAATTTAACCCCAAAAAATTGGAAAATACCACAAACATTTTAAATGTCAGAGTATCTCGCAAAAGCTCAGTTCTTCTTATATCACAGATTCAAAAACCAGCTCAAGTTCAGTCGAGGGTCCGAGCGCTGGGTGGTCCTCGGGAAGCCGGCGCCCCTCTGGTTGTCTCGTAAAAGGCGACACGGGCAAACAAGGCCCCGTGACAAATGGCGTGCCACTTCCCAATGCGTGAATGAGTGAAAGTGCCCAAGAGCGAAAGGAGGAAGCAGTGAACAGCGGCAGGACATTTTGAATGGCCAGCTTTTTTCGACAGGAAGTCCAAGTTGTGGCCAAAATGGCCGTTCATGATGGAGGGGCTTTTGTCCTCCACAAAGCCTGCTTGCATCCATCTTGGATCCATTATTATTATTGTCAAAAACTTCACAGTTTGAAATGTTTACCATAACATTGGAAAGTTTTGCGCAGCGATTCCTGAAACTAAACAGCGAGTCGGCCATTTTGTTAAAGCTAATCATGAATTTTGCTTCAAGTGAGTTTCCTTTAAAGGTCCACCGAGTCTGACTTGAATATCTCCAGGTTCCTAAACTTGTGTGTGTGTGTGTCAACAGGATATGCAGAAACGCCAGGAATGCTAACAGACGGCCGGCCTGCGCTGTGCCGGCTCCGACTCTTATCAGGTAGGCCCCTAGTCGCAATCAACTAGCCAACCCACCGCAGGCCTTCCTATGCAGAGACAATAATAATAACCTCCTCTTCTAAGAATGTATGATTAAAAAAGAAATGACACAAACGCATGCCTCACATAGCTGCGGCTCAAACACGACGGCCGGGTGCCTTTTGATGACATCATCAGCCCATCGGCACGACGCATCCCCTCCGAGTTTGTGTTTATGGAGCCGAGTTGGAGATTAGAAGCGACTGGAGCGTTTCCATTGCTCACTGTAAGCAGACACACACACACACACGCACTTCATTTTTTTCAAGGGGGTCCCCCCTTATCGAAGGCTGGAGACTGAGCCACTGACGCTATCTCCACACACTGCGTGTGTGTGTGTGTCGACTTGAAACGGGTCAAAAGCGTCAGATACGTCTGTCGCCACGGCGTCATCATGCTATATATATAAATATATATATATATATAGCTATAAATATATATATATGTACTTTCTACTCATACACAAGTAACAGTACTTCTCACCCAAATATTTCTCTTTCTACTTAATTACTGATGTGAGTTTGTTTGTTGGACAGTTTGTCTACACACACACACACACACGCACACACAGACACACATATACAGAAATGCGACACATTGACACAGAACACACACTCATTAAAAAGATGTGGACAGCGTGGGAATAAGTGCGGCATTGTTGAGTGGAAGATCAACATGGCGCCGTCACACTTCTCCTTATCACACACATGCGCACACACACACACACACACACACACACACACACACACACACACACACACACACACACACACACACACACACACACACACACACTCACAATCTCTGTGCTATAAAAATTCTTTGTTTTATGTTCACTGAAGACACAAAAAAAAAAATCTCAGCTATATTGTGAAAATCTATAAATCAGGTTATCGCTATGTTTGCAAAGATCCCAAAATGCTCCATGCGGTGCGACAAAAAGCAAAAGAAAAAGCAAACGTAGTGTTG
Source organism: Syngnathus acus (assembly GCF_901709675.1). NCBI lineage: Eukaryota > Metazoa > Chordata > Actinopteri > Syngnathiformes > Syngnathidae > Syngnathus > Syngnathus acus. Next base: position 12,778,075 of record NC_051101.1, on the reverse strand, counting down.
TTTGTGTGCGAAATGTTTTCTATTATTTTGTCATCAGAGAGGAGCATTGTGATACTATTGTTAATGAAATCAAATCTGTGCGTGGTATTGGATTATATAGGACAGTGTGTGTGTGTGGGCGTCTTTGTGTGTGTGTGTGTGAGGACATTGTGCTGAGCTCGGGTCTTCAGCAGCCTCTTTCTCCATTAATGCTCCATTAGCCAAATTAGAGGCCTAATTGGGAAGGCGAGGAGATCGCTAATGTGTGTGTGTTTGTTTGTGCGCGTGTGTGTGTGAGTGAGATAGAATAAGACGTCCAAAAGGACGTCCGAGAGGACAGTGGAGCAAAGGTGCAATTGGACGCTGATGACAGACGCGGCCTTCTTCCCGCCTTAGAGGGCCGGCGGCGGTCGCCCGGCTGCTGCTGACGCCATTAGCGGCTCGTTAGCTGATTAGCTTGCCTGGTAGTGGATGAGCCCCAGGCTAGGTGTGTGTCTGTGTGTGAGTGTGTGTGCCAGGTATAGCTAATTGTATTCACGGTCACATTGCCTCTCCTTTTGATGACATCAATCATTCTGCTCACTTTATTAGGTACAACTGATAATGGGAAAATTCTGCGTTGTGTTAGGGTGGCCTTCTTGAGATGGTCAAAATATTAGGAATGAAAATTCTGTGGTTTCCCCCCCACCATGATTGACAGCCTTGTTTAGCCAGAAAACATTGCAGCATCCACGTATTGTGTCACCACGTCCGGCCCAAAGGATGATTGGCGGCTAGATATTTGTGTGTGTGTGTGTGTGGTCCAACATTCTGGTGAGTTAAGCCACGACATGCTAAATGTAGCTAAATAGGACATAAACGCTTCTGTAACCTTCTTATACTTCAATAGGACGCCAGCAAGGTGATAATGCCTTCACCTTTGACTCAATCGATCAATAATTGTAATATCTGTTAATAATCTTTGCCTACTCGAGTTTCTCCTGGGAGAAGAAGCAATCGATTAGACAAATCATATTTTACTTTTTAGTCACCTCAGAATGATTGACTTCTTGCAGTTTATCAGTTAAATGATGACATGAGCAAAAGTATTGGGACGCACAAGAATTTTAGCTTCATTTTTTTGTATTTACTAGCCACTATCTTGATTGATAGTGACTTCCCTGTCCATTTTTCTCTCTCTCCTGATGAAGTCTTCCCGATTGGTCCGACCCAAACACGGCCCATCTGCACTTTCGCTCGGGCAACATTTCTCTGCGGGGGGCTTGTAATCGAATGACAGCCCCCCCCCTTCCACGCCCTTGTGAAACCAATTGTAGCGCTATTATCTTCTTAGGGCCCCATTTGTGTGTTGGGAGGGGGCACTTAGAGTGAGATAGTCACCGAGGGCTAATCTCATATTTGGATTTCTTAGTCATCAGATTGGCCAATGTCAAAGCTCCTGTGGGTCGTGGAGACCTCCTGACCGACGGCTGTTTGTGCGTTTTAGCATCGAGAGGTCGCCGGCGTGGGCGTTTAGCGCATTGGCGGCCCTGCGAGGGGAGGGGGGGGAGACCGGGAGTGAATATAGGTGATTGATGGACTGCTGGGTGATCAATGTCAAGCAGCTAATCTGCCTGTGTGACGCCATGATGTAAACACAACCTGATGACTCAGCGTGCTGACAAATCCATATTTCATGAATTTTTTATAATATTTTTTTTTCCTTATACTGCTTTAACGGTGTAGCAGTATATTGATTTTCCTAGCATGTTCAAAAATATGAGATTGCAGAATCCACGTTGAGAAAAAATAATTTAAACGATTCCAGTTCCAAACGAGTCTCGATTTGGATTCTTCTGTATTTTCCGTCACTTCACTTCTGGTGTGATGTCGCTGCCAGACGGCAAGATGGGCAGCACTTATTACCTCGCCCCCTCACCACCTCCATCAGCACACACACACACAATATTCCGATAGTGGCGGGACGGGAAAAGCCGGGTTTCAGCCGCTATTGATCGGGTAACATCGGATTATACAGTCTGGCTCTATAGGCTGAGCGGCCTTTCATTCCCGCGCTGAATAGATAGACTGACTGCGAGCGCTCTTTACTATGGGGATCGATACAAATTGGCTTCCCGCCCCGCCGCTCAATCGTAACTCAATTCCGTTTGCCATAAGTAAAACTTTTCCGTCCTGATGTGATTACACAGGGGAGCTCCTCAGTTGCTCGTTCAAGAAACCGGCCTGCACTCGTATCATCATTTTTATTATTTAGTACAAAGTGTTTTATTGGTTTGCATCTTATCATTTTGGTGTCATTTCTTACTGTATTTTTTATTTTATTTTATTTATTTTTTTACTTATTTAACCATTTGTTATGGTTTCTGTTTTTCTATGCAAAAGCATTCTTGAAAAGATCCCAGTTGGAGCAGACAATAAGAAGACAAGTGATTGGTTGAGTGCATTGTGCTAGAAAGCACGCACAAATGAGTCCCGACTTTGTCGTCTCGACTGCAAAATTCAATCTTGCGACTCGTCACAAAGCTCGCAGCTGGAGCCGCAAACAAAGGCGCGGCTAATATTAGCACAAGAGGCCGCCGCCGCCGCTAACTTGATTTGCGTCGTTTTTACTGTAATGCGTTGGAGGATTGCAGCTGGTTGGTTCAACCAGCTTCTTTGTCGCTAGACTAGAGGTCAAGCCCTGTCAATCAAATGCTGATTCGATATGTCAGCTGAATTTTGCGTGGCTGTTGCCTAAACCCGAAGCAAAAAAAAATGTTTTTCCATCAACAGCATGATAAGATTGCTGTGATTTGTCAGGTTCAATTTCAATCCATCAACAAATAACTTGAATATCTCAAATATTTTCTTTCTTGTAATTGGACTTCTTGTCACGGTATAGTCATTGACGGAGCCTTCCCAGAATGCTTTGCTGCGTCTGACGATGCTTTGTCGTGGCGGTGGTGAAAAGCTCTTCCAAGAAGCTGCTGACAGGCCGCTGAATCAGGACAGAAGCAAAGAAAAACGTCGCAGATGGATCTAAGCATGCCCGCCGTCATTAGCCTCAACGTAATCACATCATTTTAGTCATTGGGAAGTTGTCGGGGGGGGGGAGGATCGGGTGAGGAGGAGGTGCCGGGAAGTCTTCATGGCTGCTACTTATGATACTGATGTTAAAACTGAGGCTGCCAAAGTCACTTAGCGGCTTTTAATTCTTCCTAAATGTCACTGGAAAAGGCGGGAAAAAAATGTTGTTGAAAAAAGTCTTTGACTGTGAACGTAAAACAGAAATTATTCGATTTTCTTCAAAGAACGAGGCAATATTTTATGCTGGCTTCCAGGAAATTGCAGTATATTATTGTTCTATTTATACGCCGATGCTATTCGTTAGCACGTCGATGGTCTTCTGCATTGTTTGTTAGCATTAAGCTAATTGATAAAACTTTGTTTTGAATACACAACATGTAATGGCCTTGACCGCTGCTACTGACACACACAGACACACACACACACACACGCACACACACCCAGAGTGTATTTGCATTGCGTGTTTTCTCAGGCCAGACTGTTCACTGACAGATGCTTCGGCCTCTGACAGATTGAAACGGTTAGCGTCTTCATTCTTCAACGCCGGCGGCCACCCGCTGCACATGTGTGCGTGCGCGTGTGCATGCGTGCGTGGGAGAGTTTATTGTCTCACAGCAACGGGCCCGTGGTGTTGTCAACACATTTCGTGTGCCGACGACCACAATTTGAACACAAGAGTGAAATTCGTTCCATGTTTAGAAAGTGCACATGTTGCTTTAGGGTGCAAGGTCATGGCAAGGTTCAGCGGCGGACAAGGAAAATGTTGAGCAAAAGATTCTTCAACCTTTTCACCACCAGTCAGCTCACTAAACACTCACTAGTTTGTCGCAATGTTTTTTTGCAACTTTTTTTTTCTTATTTCTTATAAGTTCGCCAAGCCTTTGTGTGCAATACTATTTTGTTAAATACGTAACAAATTATTACCTGGAAAAAATGACAAATAAGTAAAAAAGGGATTTTTTTATATCTTGCATTTTATTGCATGTATCTAAAAAATATCTAATATTTTTAGAATATATAATAATTTATATAATTATATATAATTTATATAATTTTTTAAATATTATTTAAAGTTAATTTGCCACTTTAAAACACAGTCCTGATTCAACTCAAAAGTTTTTAAAACGGGAAATTGTCATTTGGATTTGAATGAATTACACCATATAATATATTTTGATAGATTTTTAAATATAGAAAAGTATTTTTTATTTGTCTACACAAGTACTTTCATACAATCAATAACACGACAATCATTTCTGTCACGTGACATTTTAATGCCATTTCATCATCACTCCAGTTTTCCCGACATCCTCACATATTTCTCCAAGATGGCGTCCATTCCAGGAAGCGTTGGCGGCCCGGCTGTCCTCGAATCCGCCTCCCCCTCCCGGTCAGACCTGGAGTCCGAGAGTGGATCAAGACGTCCAGTGACAGGTTCGCGAAGACCCCGCTGAGTTCACCTTGATGGATGCCCCTCCCAGGTGTTTCCAATGGGGCACAATAAGCGCGGCCCCTCTAATGCATTATTGGGCCATTAGGACCCGGCCCGCGGAGACCACTTACGCGCTGGCCTATCAATAACGCGCCGCGTTCGGGGAGCCCGGGGAATTAGTCATACTGATGTTCTATTTAATCAGAATCTCATTAGATTTTAACAGGGTTACAGTAACCCTGCTTTCATTTCCATAAGAGCAGACATTGCTCACCGATGTCACGCACGCAACCAACACGGGAAATGGAATACTAACTATATCTGTGTGTGTGTGTGCATACGTCTGTCACTCATCGTGTACTGATACGCGCACATTTTAAAAGGAGACTATAACAATGTATTTTCTATACACACACAGGCCACACAGAAGCGAACCGTCCGGTGGTCTTGCTGATCTTGCTGATCTTTCATCGTCTTTGGCCGCCTCCCTGCTCGCGGCACTTTTTCAATTAGCACTTTATTATTGCAGGGGCCCCCCCCGGTCGAGGACCCCCGGGTGCTGAGAGCCGCAGAAGAAGGTGCTAGTGTCCGAGTGCAGACACCTTTCAGCGGCGTATTTATCAACACGTACATCCATCTCAATTTAGCTAGCGGTTTTTTTTTTTTTAGGCCCTAAACTTTTCAAGGTAGGGTTCAAAATGAGTGTGTCAAGTCTGGATTGTTGAGTCCACCTCCTCTCTCCTTATAAGGGCCTCAGTTTGACCCCCCCCCCTTAGTGTGAACCGAGGACCCCCTCCAGAAGCAGCCCCTTATGCGGTGTGCGGGAAGCCAAGCGCAACGCAAGGCATAATCTTTTAATACGTGCGCAGGCGTGACAGATTAAAGCGTCAGGGTGTTGACAAGTGACACAGGAGCCGTACTTCGTACTCCCTCACCCCCTTGGACCCCACCTTATTCCTAACTAGAAATCCTAAACTGGATTTGAAACCCTAATGGGAAACCGTAACCTTGTTTTCAATTCCTTATTTGCAATCTTCGAATTTGAAACCCAACATTGGATCTAAACCCATTTCCCGCCTTACCCTTCCCTTCAAGATGCGAGTCTCGTGTCTCATTATGTCTTCATGAGTCCATTAGCTACAAAGTCCCAGCTGGGTTCCTCCCTGGGGAAGGTCCATGTTGGGTGACACATCAGTGCCCGCCTTCCCGGTCCTCATTGTGTGCTCTGGAAGAACCGACGCTAATTGCGGCTAATTTGATTCCAAAGACATTTGTCAGTTTTAATATAAAGAGTCCACAACAGCCTTGGCAACTTCTAACCATAAGTGCAAAATGGGCTTCAAACCCTAATTTGAAATCTTAGCCTGTGTCCAAACCCAGCTTTCAAACCCACCATGTACTTCTAATTGATTCTGAAAATATTTGACAGTTTTAAAATGAAGCGAATGAGTTCATTGACAGGCAAACATCTCCCATCTTCCGTTTCGCAAGCCGACTGCGACCAATCGTCCGTGCCGTTAATCCCCCCCCGAGCGTCGCTTGAGCATGACTGCACGCTGAGCTTATCGGACTGATCATCACAAATCATAACCCAGCTTTGAAACTCCAATTTGAAACATACCTTATTTTTCTTAATACCGGATTTATTTGAAGATATCGGTACTCACGGAGGCTGCCGATACATGCCACCGATACTTCACGTATCCAAACCCAGGCTTGAATCCTATATTTAAAATCCCCAATTTAAAATCTGAACCTTGTCTTCAAACCCTAATTTACTGCTCTCTGAACAGCTCCATTGAGAAACAGTTTTAGTGTAATGAAACCGGTCACCGATAGCAATCAGACGTTCTGTTCTTTAATCGGAATTTTCCGTTTATCTGCCCATCGGTGACAGGTGAGGCCGGCGGAGGCTTTTGTCTATGGGAAGAGCAGAGATTCAAAAAAGCCGGAGGTCAAGGCGCACCGGTAATCCGGGCAGCTGCGTTTGCGGGATTAGTTTGGCCGTTCGAGCCCAACTAAAACAAACGTTTCCATGGCGATGACACTGTGCATAAAATCGGCTACAACACTAGATTTAAAAAAGGGGAGGGGTGGAGAGCGCTAATTGAATTGCCGTGCAGGGAATAGTTAATGTTGAGATAAGGAGACCTAAAGGAGGACTGATCATTGACAGCGTGCATTGTTGCCCGCTAATAAACATGTCAGTGTCTCGCACGCGCACACAGCGGCCTTAAACGACACACTTGTGTGCTTTACAATGTTTGCTTTCAAAACAATCTTCCGCTGCTGAGAACTTTTCAATAGCTTGTCAATCATCACCATCATCATTTCTTGTTGTTGTAGAGGTCAAGCTGAGAGTAGCAAGGGTGGATAAACATCATTTGGTTCGGGGGAGGGCTCTTGGCCTGCAAAGATGTGGTGTCAGCACTTTTGACAAACGATGGCGCTGGACGGATTTGAAATCCTAAAATTAGTTTCCAAACTAGTTTTGTTATCAAATGTCAGAAAGATGGAAAGCTTCTATTTTGCTTTCTTGCTTCTTTTCCTCAGATGTCTACTGCTGATGCCTGTCGCCAGACTCCAAACTACATCATCCACCCTCATCTGTTTACTTGTGCCATCTCTGGAAACATAATCCTTGTCCTTCTTGCTGCACTTTTACAAGCCACATTTGTGTGTTTATACACACATTTGTGTGTGTGTGTGTGTGTGTGTGTGTGTGTGTGTGTTTGTGTAATGTGGCCCTTGGGCGCCGTGTTGCAGCGCAACAGCGGCGCAAATATCCCATCAGTGTTGGATGCAAACTTTTGACCTTTTACCACAGTGAGCCAAATAGTAGCCCAAATGCACATTTAATGACGTTCTCGTTTAATGATGTCATCAACAAAACATGGCTTCGAGTGCTAATGTGATCATTTCGTGAAGACATGAGTAGGGAATGTGATATTCATCAATAGTTATTTTATTGTTTCATCTGTTTGAAAAAACATTTTTAGGATTTTTTTTATAATTTATAAAAACTAACATTTTTGCTGACACTGGCATTGTTTAAGAACCCAGTAAAGAAGCACACATGTGGACATTAAATATAAATACTTTTATAATGTACAAATTGTACAGATGCAGTAGCGGCGGCTAACAATAACGTCGATGGACGGGACAGCACACAGATAAAGAATACTTTGACACCATCACTGGCATTTTTTTTACACACAAAAACAGGCAGCTGGAATGTTGAAAATTTCAAATGTCTCTTTACTGACCAAACAAATAAAACACAACTACCCACAAAATGTTCATCAAGGTACGACCGTCGATGCCTGTCCGAATGGAATGTTAAGACAAACAAAGTGCTATCATGTGACCTTGATGATGTCACTGAGGGGACGGCAGGTCAAGGGTGTTGCTGATTGCCATGTTTAAAATAGCCAGGAAAAAACAAACCGGTGAAATTGATGAAATTAAATTCCTTCTAACGATGAAAATAAACGCCTCAAGGCAGAATTGACAACTTTTGATATGACGTGACAAAACGTCGATACCACCAAGGACCGAATCGTTATCAGCCACGATCGGGTGCCGATTCACCAGCATGATGTACGGATTGTTGACCGTAATGAAAAAAAAACATCGTGTCCGGTTCGTAACATCCGCTGTCACCAATGAACAGTTAAATGTTAGCATGTTAGCACTCACGTATTTTTATGGTCAATGGGCAACGTATAATATCGTCACGATACAGTATCGCAAAACCTTGATATCGTCACTGTCTGATTTTTTTTGTTCCCAACCATATGTAAACCAAGTAACCCCTGTATAAAAAAACAAACAAAAAAAAACTACATGAGCTCTGTGGCGCCCAAGCGCGATGCCATTTGCATAAATCATTGTAAAGCACGAAATAAAACATTCAATGAAAGCCCAGGAGCAGCCAAAAGCCAGTGAGAGAATGTTCCTCACATCTTGGAACACAATTAGAGTGCTTCTACCCTCTGGAAAAATCAATCCGGCGGCCAAATGTGACCCTTGAACCTGGGCTGCCATTAAGTATGACCTCACATTTTGCCATCGGGAAGGGCGTAGACATCAAGCTTAAAACCAAGAAACCCTCGGGAGGTAGCTTGAAGCCTCAATAGGATAGGCAGGCGCCTCACTAGCAAAATATTTTGGTGGATGGGAAAGTCGTTTAAGAGGCAACTTTAGAAAAAAAATCGAGAATTTGGCTAATTAAGGCTAAGCTGGTCTCGTGTGTTTTCCGCTCTACACAAAAACAGCACCAGACAACACATGGACAGCACAAAACACGGCGTCTCGTTGGGTGTAATTGTAACATTTAAACAGCAAAACAATCAAACCAGAAAAAATCATTCCGTTCACGTCAAAGTGTGAATTGTGTGAAATCTCAAAGCTATTTGCTAAGGTACCTGGGCTCGACATTATTGTCAATACCGCCGTGGCTAAATGAATCCCTCAGTCTCCTTTTGTAAGAAATGCACAATTCCTGACAGATGCCCTACTGACAAAAACCATTAGAGAGCTAACGGGCGATTCGTGTAGCGTATGTGGTCGCGACCCACCCGCCGTCCGGCCTTTAGGCAAGCAACGCCATCTCACGACTCGCTCACTGTTCTAAACAACACCCGCTGAGGAGCGCTTTAATAGCCGCAGGTAAGAGCCATGCTAACCGCTATTACTTTAAAACGAGTCAGTTCATTTCGTTTTACGCGCCACAGGCACCATTTTCTCAATTCATTCCCTGGCATGAATGGACATTTCAGAAAAGTGCTTTTTTTTTTTTTTTTTATCAAAGGCTGCTGTCAAGTGAAATTTAATGGAATATATTTGTCAAATCCTCAGTATGGCAAGAGACACGGCTACAGAAGTCGAGTTTCATAGCATACGTTGTTTACGATACGATAGATAAAAGCTACATGATAGTCCCGTGAATTTCACATCCGCTTGTTCGGAACATTCTGTATGCGAGGTGAGCGTAGCCGTCAACATTGTGTCGCTAACTTTGGATTGCCTGTCGCAAAGGAATCCCACTCCCAGAGGCTAACACTTCAGATCCCGTAGAGTTGAATGAATCAAGTCTTTTCTGTCCTTAGGCAGTCAGCAGTATGACGGAGGTTGGCCAGTGGTCTTTAGACTTTAAGTTCGTCACCTAGATCAACAAGAGTCCAAAAATAACTTTTCCCGCAGATATCAGTCTGGCCATTAAAAGGCGCCGGCCAGCTAATAGACTGCAAGCTCTTGATCCAAGTCTAGTCCGAGCATCTTCATTTGCTTCCTTCAGGATACGTGGTACATTCACAAGGTGTGGTTATACAGCAGTCGGTAGATGAAAGATGGCAGATTTCAAAGTCGATGGTGCTCCAAGTCCCAATAATGTTTGGTGTGAACCCTGTCTTGAGGTTTTCGAGGTAGGGCTTTTCAAATTCTGGGCTACTCTTGTAGGATTTCATTTGGGCTCTGTGAATCTGCCACCGTACCCTTGTCCTTGAGGTCCAGGCCAACTGATTCTTCAATCGTGCATTGGTTCTGGTCTGGTTCGTCTTCATTTTTATCTTCGTCCGTTTCTAGGCCATTTTCCACTGAAACTTCAACTTCTCGCTCGTCCACGATCTGGTCGTCTTTGTTGTCAGCCGCAGTTTCTGTGACTTCTTGGACGTCTGTCCTCTCTGGAGACTCTGCCAATCCCTCCTCGCCAAGTTCAAAGGTTTCCTTTTCTATCTCTTCTACGACTTCCGCTTCTTCCTTTGTTTCAAACATAATCACCAACACTATCAATAAATTCAAATAAAATATAAAATTTACCCACTTGACATGTAGTGTTTGAAACTCACCATTTAAACTAAGTTAATAAAACTACAAACAAATTTAATCCGCACCAGCGGAACAGCACATACGTTTAATGAGCAAGTGTGAGTAAATCTTTGTCTTTTAGTGACATCTGCCGGTACTCGGCGGTACTGCGCGTCGGAAGCCACGGCTGGTCATTGCTCGTTGCTGATTGGCTATCCTGAGAAAGGAGGAAGAAAACAAGTATTTTCAGAATTTTATGTTACATTTTAATTTGAAACTATTTGTTCGTTTAAACAATATTTTACGACAAAGCTCTTGGAACTTTAAAATAAAAATCGCATGATATAGTATGTCCTGAATTGATAAATACAATTTCTGTCTAAATGTCATAAGAAAATTACTCCTGTAGTTTCATTTTATATATGTCGTATGCATATATACAGTATTTACGGAGCAGTTAGTGTTAGGTTGCCTGTTGGAGCAATATTTGTTTGAATACAACTTTTCTCGGAACAATTTGTTTTTTTTAAAGGACCAATTGTGCCACCTACTGGCCAATTTGTGTCCAAGACAGCACGCAGTGCGCGCGCATTCTCGTGAACGAGCTCAGTTAATTAGAACCGGTGGGCAGGTAAGGAAGTTTGATGGACGGCGACTGCAGGCTATTGTTTTTTTTTTTACGACAGTTTAAACATTAGATATTTAGAAATTACAAACTTGTGGCCGGACGCATGGAACCCCTAAAGGCAGCAAATGGACCTTAAGAAAACGGAACGAAGCCTCAAGTCATCTAAAAGTAAGTTAAACAAATCTTTTATGCCTTCCCGCCATTTTGTTGCTGGCCTGAGCTCAAGGCTGCTGTTATGTATGTACGTGTTGAGTTTTAAGGCTATGTTTTATTTTTGGAGTTGCTCACTTGCCTCTGGTTCAGATACATGTGTTTTTCCTTGATTGTTGATCTGTAGTTTTGTTTACAAGTATGTGTTTTATGACTGTTAATGTCAGCTCACTCTTGGTCTGTAAGTGGTTTGTTTTACGACGGTCTGCGAATGCAACACAAATGGAGCAACCTTATGTTTGCTTTAGAGTAGTTTGTACCCTTTTTCTTTCGCATCTGTATCATTTGAAGACTCCTCGCATTCCTTGAAACCTGAACAGACTAAGCAAAGACGTTAATTTGAAGTTAAGTGTGTCAAAAATTTAAATTGTGAGATGTCATACCTGGACTGCCACCGGGAATTTATCAGTCTGCTGAGACACCGTCAGGGCAATCAACAGATCTGAAAGTAAGAAATATATATGTCATAAACTTTCGGTATAGAGTATTTAATGCACTAGAATACCGTGCCCTTCTCCAATCGGGGTTAGCTTTGGTTGCCTCGCTAGGTTTGGAGCTTCTGCTGGACCAGGCTGTGAAACAGGTCCTCTTGTTTTTAGGAAGGTCTACCCAAAGAAGGACAAAGACTTGTTGACATTGCTAAGGAATGAAAGATCATTTTATAAATCAAATAAAAAAGCTCACGTTTTGATCGTAGACACCGTCACGTCTTATCTTTGTGTTTTTTGGTGTTGTCATTGCCCACACTGTTGTAAAAAAGGATGGTGCTTTAGCGCTGCTAATCATTTTTGATGAGAGAAAAGAAAAAGTGCAGGCTATGACGTCACCGTCTAACCTACCCACTGCGCTTTGTAATTTCGGAGGAGGGCTGAATTTGGTTCCATTTTCTGGTGTTCGCTGCCTTCAATTTCCCCGCAGATTGATTTCTCCTTCTCCAGGCCGAGTAAGTGTTCCGTGTCCTTTTGCGCTTTGGAATTTCTTGGGGGGGGGGAAAGACGTCAGGAGAGGCAAGATGCTGTTACACACTCTGATTACGCAATTCGCTCGCTAAGCCAATATTGCGCGGAGTGACTTACTAGGTTTCGCCAGGGCGCCTCTAGATTGAGTTTTTCTGCAAAAGTATAATAGTGGATAATATTTAGATATTTTATTATTTTATTTATATTTTTTAATTTTATTTAGACATAAAAAAAAGTAAAACAGTGTCAGTCAGTCTCAAATACTTACACATTGGGCTCTGCTGGTTTAGCCGTAGACTCATTACTACTTTCCGTTGTCGGGGGTTCTTTGGGATTCATTTTTCTCTTCTTTGTTATTGGCGACTCCCTGAGCACCAATGGCAACATATTGTAAGCAATGTATCAGTATAAAAAAAAGCGTGACGTCACACTGACCTTGTTCTGCTCGGTGTGGGTCTCCTTCTTCTTTTCAATTTTCCTTTTCCTATGACAACACAAACACACTCCAAAAAATTGTTTTTATTGTCGTTATTCTTACAGTAGTTTACTTACCTTGTGTTGTGCGGATGGCGCCCGGATTGGTTTTCCATTTCCTCCTCTTGGTGCTCGACCAGTAAAAACACCAAAGATGAATGACACGCAAACATGTTAAAAATAATTTTGAACACAAACTTACTTGATGCTCCTTGCCGTCGAAGACCCCGCGGTGGCCATCCTGATAGTCGCAGGGTCAGTAAAGCCGTTGGGGATTTCTGGGGGAAAAAAGGGACGACGTGGTGTTCAAGACTGATTAAAACAGTCCAAATCTGTTCAGAAAATGCAGGCAGACGGCCAGCTGAATTATGACAACCAAGATTTGCGCTGGCGTCAAATTTGATACAAAAAAAAAAAAATTCCAAGTGTGACTTACTCTTTGTTTGGTCACCATTGGTGATCCGGCCACCATCTCGGTTAGTACTTTTAGGCACTCTGGTCAAAGTAAAACACTTGTAAACTTCAGACCTGTTCAAAAAAATCTAGACCCCCCCCCCCCCCAAAAAAAGTCCAGAACTGACTGATTGCTCTTTTGTGCCGGAGGGTCAGATATAGCCGATTTGCTGGTCATCATGGCGGAAGACCCTGTCGGAAGGTCACAAGTGATGTCATCGTAGCTTCGTTCCAACAGCGAGCTCAAACGTACCTCGTTGCTCCTGATCCTCCTTCTGTTGTGGTTCTCTGAAAAATGTGACCGATTAATCGGTAGTTTTTATTAAGCCAGCGGTATCGGCTAACTAGCTTACCCTGCCATGTGCCACATGTTTTCCTGGGGCGGCGACTTGTGGAGGCAAACTGAATGGAGCTGATGCGCGAGGCTCAATTGTGGATCCGAGCTGAGCATGTCCAGATTCAGGCCACTCGTGATGTGTGACGAGATGCCAACGATGTCGGGATGTTCCCGGTGGATATGCCAAGTGGGACGAGCGCTCGCGGTTTCGTCGTGTGAAGCCCGAGTTCCCGAGCTTGGATTCTGACAGGCTTGCATCATTTCGCAGCTCAGTTTCAAGCTTGAACAGAAGAAATGAGGCGTTTAATCTACTCAAGCGGCTTCGACAGTACCTCGCCGTGAACCTACTAGAAGGTGTCGGCGTGGTTGAGCGCAAGGTCATCCATAGTGACGAAGGCGTGCTGGAGAATCTGATTGGGGGTCGGTCGCTGGCCGGCGTCGGGTCTTAACAGCTGCTTCAGCAAATCCACAAAGATCTCTTGGTCTTGGATTTCTGCTGTGGTGTCCTCATTTGACAGATGGACCACTTGTCTGACCTGGACCGGAACACACTGCAGGCTTTAATACCAAGACATATAAAGAATCACTTTTTGTAAGGTCGCAGATTGTGAATTGACCGGTAGTTCCAATTTTTTTTATTCTGTTTGGCATTTTCGCCTTGGCAGCAGCAGTCACAAAAATGGCATTTCTCATTCTTTGTACGATAAACAACAAAGCTTGATACCTTACAAAGGTCATCCAGAGAGTTGATAAAATTGTTGGTGCAAGCCACGTAGCCGTATTCGTTGGTCGTCTAGGGAAAGGTGATACAAAACTGTCAGAATCAAAGTGATGCTGAATTTCGTTCGCCGCTAAAAATCCGAGGTTGTTGCTAGCTAGTAGCTAATCGGAAGTTTACAAATGCACCCGATTTGCTTTGTACCTTTAGTCTCCACTGAAATGACTGAAAGCTCCGCTCCCTCTTGTAAAAATACGTAGTGTTGACTCCAATGTTCAGTAGTCTTTGTGGAAAGTGACCCAGGATATGCTCGATCTTCCTCAACTGTGGGGAGGAAAAAATGTTTGAGATTGAAGTGACCTTATGTCGGTCCACTTAGGATTGAGAAAGGTTTTTAGGAGTGGCGGGTGCTTTCTTGCCATGTCGTATTCACAGGTGCTGTAGAAAAGTGGCGAGCCCAGAAACAACTCGGCGAGAATACAACCAAGAGACCACACGTCGATGGCCTCCGCGTAGGGAAAACCGACAATGATCTCTGGCGCCCTGAAAACAAGTAAAATCAATACGTACTGCAAATAGTTATCAAGTATCTCAACAAAATTAGGAGGGCAAAACGAATACCTGTAGCGGCGGTTCTGAAAGTGTTGACCCTGGTTGATCTCCGAGACGTGCTGGGCCAAGCCAAAGTCGATGATGTTAACTTTGTACGGCCGGCTGATGTGCTCCACCAACATGATGTTGTTGGGCTTCAGGTCTGCGTGGATAAGTCCAATACTGTTCAGAAAATGCAGGCCCACGGCCAGCTGAAGACACGAGTACATGGTATTCAATTATGATAGCGTCATCCGCCTGGCTTGCTAGCTTTTGAAGACGTAGCAGGCCGGCCCTGCCGATGTATGCCAGCTATAAGCATCGACAGAAACACTTAACCAACACTGTGCGTTTTAAAAATGTTTTTATGTAACAAATACAGAAAAGCTACCCCTCTCTAAAATCACTTGTTGAAATGTTAAATAGATTAGCATCCCTTGTTAGCTTCTACATATAGTGTTAGCATGTTGCTACAAAAAGAAACAACCCTGTTAAATGGATTAACATCCCTTGCTAGCTCATGCACAGTTTTAGCATCATGCTACAAAAAGAAACAACCCTGCCACAGCTTGATTATCATGTTAAAATTCTCGTTTTCATGTAGCAAAATCACGAGCAAATGTTTGCTTTGATTTTTGTTTGGGAATTAAGAACTCCTCTTTACCTTTGTTAGCCGTTGGAGAATGGAAAATATAAACATTTTGTATTTGACCACTTTAGACGAAGGTAAACGTACCTGATGCAGAATGGGTCGGATCTCCTTGACCAGAAGGCACTTGGTGGGTCTGCTGTTCATGAAGTCCAACAAGTTGATGTCCAACATCTCAAACTCGAGACACATGTAGACTCTGTCCACAAAGATGCTCTTGCACTGGATCAGGTTGACTTTGTCCGTGTCGAAATCCATTAAGGTTTTCAACACCCGGGCCTGAAAAAGACATTTCAATCAAATCAAGTCATCAAAGTAGCCGACGGGGCCTCGTGTCAGGCACCTCTTTCTTAAACAAGTCCAGAGCGTCCATTTGCTTGAAGATCTTGACAGCCACTTCCTCCCTAGTGGCCGTCTTCAAGCATTTGACCACGTCGCCGAAGGTGCCTTCCCCCAGGAACTCCATGATGTGGTAGTCGGAGGCGGGCGAGTGGAGGACCCTCAGGTGTTTGTCGGCGTCGTACAGCGAGGAGAGCACGGCGACGGCCTCCTCCTCTGACGACGTGATGACTTTGGCCTGCACCCTGTAAGGGGGGTTCTGACAGTCGCCATTAGCAAAAGTTCATTTGTGGTGCGTTTCTAAACAAGAGTTAGGGTCTTAATTGCTTACTAACCTGCTCTGCAGCCATTTTCCTTTCATGGCAGACACAAATGAATATAACAAATCCACCTTCGGCAGCACTTAAAAAAAAATAATAATAATAAAGCGTGGCAGGGGATTGATTAACTATTTTTATTTTAACATAAAATGATTTTTTTTTTCCTGGACTTGTCCCTGCCAGCAGCTCCTGTAAAGTGAGTGATGATGTCATATAGCTCTGTGTCATGTCTCTAATGTTCCTCTTCTACCGCCGTAGTGACATCACATTTACATATCATCACCATGTGACCTCATTACGCCACATCAAGCCTACCGGTGATTATATTCAAAGTTGAGCAGAGAGCGTGCAGAAGTGACTTCCTGACAGTGGCGCAGGTACCAAGGTGGATTGCAAAGTGGCAAAAATACCAAATTTAACATTTTATTAATATAATGTATGCATTTTAAGGGTCTCAAACACCACCCCCAACTCACGAGTCCACCCTGAAAAGCTAAAAATAATCTTATATTGAGGGATCTTTATTTTTTTTATATATAATTTCTTTTCCCCCCTCTCTTGAAAGCATTTTTTCCGTTCAAATTAAAGCCAAAATTCTAGCAGTGTAATTATTTTGATGTATCACTGCCCTCCACTAGAGGGCAGTGTGGCATTGAGGCAGACTAAGAACCACAACCAGTGAGACATACGCTGTCTAATTTAAACACTTTATTAAGGAGCAGCAAATTGCCCACTTTTAGTGTTTTTTATTCCTCGGTGTCAATTATCCTCCTTCGATTAGACACGAAAAGCCTTTTGAAAAAACAAAACAAAACATTTGTGCAAAATATTCAGCCGAGTTATATGCGATTCAATGGGGTCCTGTAGCTCATACATAATAGACATGCAAACCTTTGATGATGTCTCCGTGTGTGTGTGTGTGATGGACTCATCAATGTCTTCAATTAGCAATCAATCAATGCAGACAGGAGAGTGCTTTGGTGTTTGGGGTTTGCTCTTAATGATCTTTTAGTCTTAGGCAGTATGGATTGAGTTGGCCTTGTGGGCCCTTCATAACGCCGAGCCGTGTTATTATCTGGGCTGAAATATTGACCTGCGAGGGCCGAGCTGGGGCATTATTAGGAATTCCACGTCCATACAGAAGCAAAAGCTTCTCATGTGTCCCCCGCTTTCATTTGTCCTTCTTGCTGCACTTTTACAAGCCACATTTGTGTGTTTATACACACATTTGTGTGTGTGTGTGTGTGTGTGTGTGTGTGTGTGTTTGTGTAATGTGGCCCTTGGGCGCCGTGTTGCAGCGCAACAGCGGCGCAAATATCCCATCAGTGTTGGATGCAAACTTTTGACCTTTTACCACAGTGAGCCAAATAGTAGCCCAAATGCACATTTAATGACGTTCTCGTTTAATGATGTCATCAACAAAACATGGCTTCGAGTGCTAATGTGATCATTTCGTGAAGACATGAGTAGGGAATGTGATATTCATCAATAGTTATTTTATTGTTTCATCTGTTTGAAAAAACATTTTTAGGATTTTTTTATAATTTATAAAAACTAACATTTTTGCTGACACTGGCATTGTTTAAGAACCCAGTAAAGAAGCACACATGTGGACATTAAATATAAATACTTTTATAATGTACAAATTGTACAGATGCAGTAGCGGCGGCTAACAATAACAACGTCGATGGACGGGACAGCACACAGATAAAGAATACTTTGACACCATCACTGGCATTTTTTTACACACAAAAACAGGCAGCTGGAATGTTGAAAATTTCAAATGTCTCTTTACTGACGAAACAAATAAAACACAACTACCCACAAAATGTTCATCAAGGTACGACCGTCGATGCCTGTCCGAATGGAATGTTAAGACAAACAGTGCTATCATGTGACCTTGATGATGTCACTGAGGGGACGGCAGGTCAAGGGTGTTGCTGATTGCCATGTTTAAAATAGCCAGGAAAAAACAAACCGGTGAAATTGATGAAATTAAATTCCTTCTAACGATGAAAATAAACGCCTCAAGGCAGAATTGACAACTTTTGATATGACGTGACAAAACGTCGATACCACCAAGGACCGAATCGTTATCAGCCACGATCGGGTGCCGATTCACCAGCATGACGTACGGATTGTTGACCGTAATGAAAAAAAAACATCGTGTCCGGTTCGTAACATCCGCTGTCACCAATGAACAGTTAAATGTTAGCATGTTAGCACTCACGTATTTTTATGGTCAATGGGCAACGTATAATATCGTCACGATACAGTATCGCAAAACCTTGATATCGTCACTGTCTGATTTTTTTTGTTCCCAACCATATGTAAACCAAGTAACCCCTGTATAAAAAAACAAACAAAAAAAAACTACATGAGCTCTGTGGCGCCCAAGCGCGATGCCATTTGCATAAATCATTGTAAAGCACGAAATAAAACATTCAATGAAAGCCCAGGAGCAGCCAAAAGCCAGTGAGAGAATGTTCCTCACATCTTGGAACACAATTAGAGTGCTTCTACCCTCTGGAAAAATCAATCCGGCGGCCAAATGTGACCCTTGAACCTGGGCTGCCATTAAGTATGACCTCACATTTTGCCATCGGGAAGGGCGTAGACATCAAGCTTAAAACCAAGAAACCCTCGGGAGGTAGCTTGAAGCCTCAATAGGATAGGCAGGCGCCTCACTAGCAAAATATTTTGGTGGATGGGAAAGTCGTTTAAGAGGCAACTTTAGAAAAAAAATTGAGAATTTGGCTAATTAAGGCTAAGCTGGTCTCGTGTGTTTTCCGCTCTACACAAAAACAGCACCAGACAACACATGGACAGCACAAAACACGGCGTCTCGTTGGGTGTAATTGTAACATTTAAACAGCAAAACAATCAAACCAGAAAAAATCATTCCGTTCACGTCAAAGTGTGAATTGTGTGAAATCTCAAAGCTATTTGCTAAGGTACCTGGGCTCGACATTATTGTCAATACCGCCGTGGCTAAATGAATCCCTCAGTCTCCTTTTGTAAGAAATGCACAATTCCTGACAGATGCCCTACTGACAAAAACCATTAGAGAGCTAACGGGCGATTCGTGTAGCGTATGTGGTCGCGACCCACCCGCCGTCCGGCCTTTAGGCAAGCAACGCCATCTCACGACTCGCTCACTGTTCTAAACAACACCCGCTGAGGAGCGCTTTAATAGCCGCAGGTAAGAGCCATGCTAACCGCTATTACTTTAAAACGAGTCAGTTCATTTCGTTTTACGCGCCACAGGCACCATTTTCTCAATTCATTCCCTGGCATGAATGGACATTTCAGAAAAGTGGTTTTTTTTTTTTTTTTTTATCAAAGGCTGCTGTCAAGTGAAATTTAATGGAATATATTTGTCAAATCCTCAGTATGGCAAGAGACACGGCTACAGAAGTCGAGTTTCATAGCATACGTTGTTTACGATACGATAGATAAAAGCTACATGATAGTCCCGTGAATTTCACATCCGCTTGTTCGGAACATTCTGTATGCGAGGTGAGCGTAGCCGTCAACATTGTGTCGCTAACTTTGGATTGCCTGTCGCAAAGGAATCCCACTCCCAGAGGCTAACACTTCAGATCCCGTAGAGTTGAATGAATCAAGTCTTTTCTGTCCTTAGGCAGTCAGCAGTATGACGGAGGTTGGCCAGTGGTCTTTAGACTTTAAGTTCGTCACCTAGATCAACAAGAGTCCAAAAATAACTTTTCCCGCAGATATCAGTCTGGCCATTAAAAGGCACCGGCCAGCTAATAGACTGCAAGCTCTTGATCCAAGTCTAGTCCGAGCATCTTCATTTGCTTCCTTCAGGATACGTGGTACATTCACAAGGTGTGGTTATACAGCAGTCGGTAGATGAAAGATGGCAGATTTCAAAGTCGATGGTGCTCCAAGTCCCAATAATGTTTGGTGTGAACCCTGTCTTGAGGTTTTCGAGGTAGGGCTTTTCAAATTCTGGGCTACTCTTGTAGGATTTCATTTGGGCTCTGTGAATCTGCCACCGTACCCTTGTCCTTGAGGTCCAGGCCAACTGATTCTTCAATCGTGCATTGGTTCTGGTCTGGTTCGTCTTCATTTTTATCTTCGTCCGTTTCTAGGCCATTTTCCACTGAAACTTCAACTTCTCGCTCGTCCACGATCTGGTCGTCTTTGTTGTCAGCCGCAGTTTCTGTGACTTCTTGGACGTCTGTCCTCTCCGGAGACTCTGCCAATCCCTCCTCGCCAAGTTCAAAGGTTTCCTTTTCTATCTCTTCTACGACTTCCGCTTCTTCCTTTGTTTCAACAGTTTCAACCTTGACAGCGTTCTGGTCTTCAATCTTTTCATCTTGCTCATTTGGTTTCTCGCCATTTTCCTTACGATCGGGAATGTCTTCTTCCGATTTGGGTTTTGTCTTCTTCTCTTTGTTTTTGATGCCATTTTTGGTGGCCTTACCACGAGGTTTGAAGATCAGTTTCTGGAACATGGAAAGTTTTGGATTAGTGTTCATCATATACTACATAAAATGCAGACATCTGACTGATGAGGTCCGTGGCCAAAAGTTGCCGTCAAGGGAAATGTGTTGGACTTGAGCTATCTCCTAAATCTTTGGCCTATGTCATTCCACTCATAGAGGTTATCACGACTATTCAGAGGTCATCTCCAGAAAATGTCCGGTTCGACTTCTGTAAACATTTCGCCCACCATCACGCTCACAGAGAGGCCATTGTGTTTAGCGTGAAAGGGAAAACATCTGCGTGGAAGCGGCCATTTGAAAACAATGAAAGCAAAGTGTACCTTGGATTCCTTCTGCTTCCGGCTCAGGACTGGTCGCTGCAGAAACACAATCTGCTTGGTCGCCAGACTGCCATCACTGCAGAGAAAAGGATGATGTTCTTTAAAAAAATATTTCAGACTCTTGATAAGCTCTTACTTTCGTAATCTGTCGGCGACGCACTTTGTGATTTATCTTTGAGCGTCTGTTTTGCCGCACCTAACAAAAGCTTCTATGGCTTTCACAACATAGGCCCGTGTCACGTTTTGGGTCGGCGCCTCTTTATGATCCCGCTCCTTTCATTCTTTCTTCACGCCGCTCTCATTAACGAGACGTCGGCCCCGTTTTGTTTTTGTATAAATCGTCCGCTTGGGGCTGACGCTGACAGCTTTCTTGTTTGCGTCTGGCTTTGTGGCTTTCATGTTCCATCCTGCTGTTTTGGGCTAAAAACGAAGCCCGTCCAACGTCGCCCACGAATAAGAGCTTGATGACGGGCTCGGCAACATTAAAAGCCCCCGCTGCAAATCTTCCCTTTTCGCGACATGAAATAGATGCAAGACTCCTTATGTAAACCACCCAAAAAGCCTCACAAAAACACTTTTTTCCATTAGCGGCCTGCTCGAGACGTCTGCGTGAGCTATTTTCTCGGCTGTCGAGAACGCTGGACGAGCTCTGTGGGGGGAATCAAAGGCAAAAAAAAAATAAAAAAAAGAACGCTTTCCCAGCAGAAACTTCAGTCCAGCCTGTTGAGGAAATGACAGGCCTTTGTGGCACACACTGTCGCCGAGCTATTAAGACTTCACGTCTACTCACGACTGAATGGACCTGGAGGCTAAAAAAAAGAAAAACCTGCTAACAAAACTATATAAATAATTTGATGTATCTAAAACCTCACTGGGTTGAACTGACGTTAGGTCCAATAGTCTAACTTGATCTTTCTCGTTGTCATAATGAGCTTTGATTTTCATATGCAATCATCAATCGAACAAGACTTTTATGCGTTTTTTTTATCGGCGAACAATGAGAAATGACTTAATGGCTCCAAAATGTAATCACCAGCTACACTAATTGAATGCAGCCAAGGCAAGATGAGCGTCTGGGTTAATGTTGCGCGGAGACGCCAGCCGAACGTCGGCTAGCATCCATTTCAGATGAGACAAAAACAACCACGCCGGAACCCGTTTGCAGACACGTTGTTTCATCCAGCGGGCGAATAGACGAGCCTAATGAGTATCGGAGTGAAATGTATCATCAAAACTGTTTGCAGGCTGGGTGAGAAATAAGCTGCTTGTTGTGCGCTATCTAGGCCGGCTTGATTAATTAGCGCCGTTGTGTTGCGCCGTGTAAACGGGAGGGGGAGGGGGGGGGGGTCCATGATATTATGAGTCGGTTGTGAAAGCTTTTTTTTTTTTTTTTTCTTGGTCATTTCTAGCAATTTTGCATCTTAGACGAGAAGTTCCTCCTTCCTGTCGTCGCCACCAACGTTGTCAGTACGAGCTTAGCCGAGAGAACGTTATGAGATTTTCCTGTGACGGTTGCTCAGCTTTTATTTAAGTTGCGGGGAAGCAGATTCAGGTCAACGTCTTTCGAGCAGGAAGTTTGTTTGAACCGCAAGTCGAGACAAGGTGTGCGTGCTGGCTGTGTTCCACTTCATACAATCTAGGCCAAGCGATGGTGGAGAGAAATGTCAGCGTAGCCACAAACAAGTGTGAAAGGAGATGACTTGCAAAGATTTTCACGTTTCACTTCGCTTCCATGCGGCACGCACGCGGTGACAAAAAGTAAAGTGCTGCGCAATTATTATTACACATCTTTCCAGAAGGGGACAAACCCTTTTTTCGATTTAAAAACGGCCAAAACAACCCAACAATAGTCACTTCAAAACAAAATGGCCGACTTCCTGTATCTTTTCAAGCATGTCTTGTGCGTTTCTAAGTGAAGCTAGCTTCGTTTCTGAATTTCCCCCAAAATGGCGAATGGCTGATTACCTGTTGGTCTTGATGACGGGCGTTGGCAGCACACAGGTGAGTCTCCAGCCGTACATCGCCAAGGACTGCAGCAGGGGGACATAGTCAGCCTTCACCTGTAAACCCTGTGGAAAAAAACACACACACACACACACAGCACTTAGTACAATCAATTTGCATGATTATGCGTATCACCGCTTCTATTGGAGGCTTTTGTGTCGTGTTGGAGTTTGCTCCAAAGGTTGGAAAAATAAATCAAGCACCGTAGAAAATCCTCGGTTGCTATGAGTCAACATAGCAACACGCTGAGCTGATGACAAGAGTTTGTCAGCAACACTAAGACCTTGAACAAACAGGCTGCTCAGTGAAACTCATTTTGTGTGTCTATCAGGTAGGCAATACCCACATATTTATTTTAGGACATTAATTGTAGTTAAAAAAGATGTGTTGCAAGTGGATTTTAAAGTGAGAGCAAAAGACTTGAGATTTGGGGTTATCTCGTGAGATTTGGCTGAAATCCCGTGAGATTCAGCTGAAGTCTCGTGAAATTTAGCTGAAGTCTCGTGAGATTTAGCTGGTCTCATGGGATTTTGCAGAAGTCTTGTGAGATTTAGCGGAAGTCTCGTGGGATTTAGAAATCTCGTGGGATTTAGCTGTAATCTCGTGGGATTTAGCCTGTCTCATGGGAGTTAGGACAGGTCCTGTGGGATTTTACAGAGTTTCTTACAAGATTTGACAAGTTCTCAGTGGGCAAGAGTGAATGAAGTAAAATAAAAAGTTATTTTGAATGCTATCTGATATGTGCCGGGTGGACTTCATTTAATGCATGTTTTGAGTGAGCAAAAGTGTGTCAAATCAAACCAAATGCAGAAATGTTTCATATTAAGTGCCCACACGCTTAAATCCCGCTGATGTTGAAATGCACGTACCAAAACATAATAAAAGCAGCAAGTAAGCCTCAACAGGAAATGAAGTCTGAATTAATGCACTTTGATAAGACCAATAAATGGAAAAAGCTAACGAGGCCTGCAAACAGACACAAATAATAAATGTCAAACATCACAAACATTTAAATACAATTTAAACTCATTCGGTGACGCACAAGCCAAAAGCAGCCTGGAGGCAAAGCGCAAAAATAAACATAAAAATGTCAGGCAAGAGAAATAAGTGATAAGCAGCAAACGTGTTCAGCAAGTCAACAACTGCACGCATTCAAATGTCAACAGCGTTCAAAAGTCACCAACCAAAGTTTGGCTTGATTTTGTTTTTTTGCGAGTTCACTCGCTGTGCGCGCCTTCATTTTTATTCATGGGAAGAGTTTTGAGTTTCATTGGGTTTTGTTTAAAGATGACGCATCTGCTCCGACTTTTTTTTTTCCTCCCCCCCCACCACTGTCGAAAGTGATCACTGTTATTTTTATGTAAAAGCAGAAAATGTCACCTGGGTATATCCAGATTTTCTTCTGTTGTCAAAACCGAAATTGTTTGCTCTTTAATTTTTAGTTTAGACTTAACCGAGATATATCCGTCACCAGCTTGCATGTGGCACACGCCTTGCTTGCAGTATGTGTGATGTCTCGGTTCTCCCTGGCGGAGGTGAGACAAGAGCCGCGACCCAGATAGCGGCAGGGCTAATTTGCACCAGCGCCCAGCAGGAGAGGTGTCGCTCGGCCTGTCAGATTCTGCCGCTTCGATAAGAACCAAGGAACAATGCTCACTAGCAACCGTCAGGAGTTTTTTTTTTTTTTTTTTTTAAAAGGACATTCCGCTTGATTTAAATAAATGAAGTAAAGCCTCTGTTGTGGTTTGAAGTCTTTGAGCCAAATTCGGGGAACTGAGAAGCATTGAAAGTAAACAGCATGATGAAGATGAAGCGCAATGCAAATGGGTCAATTAAGATTGCTTCCATCTCTTGTTTTTTCGACGCTAAAGTGAAACTTATCTCCCATGGCTTCAACTAAATAACACAAAAGTACCTTGAATGTTGTGTGAGCTCTGTGTCAAGCAGAATTTGGAGTTTTGAAGTTTAGAAGTACCGTAAGGTCTATGCTAGTTTTGCGTTAGCCAGTCAATGCCTTTTCACATGGTATAGTAGCATTAAGCTAATATACTCTCATTAGCTATTTAAATTTTACGTACGTTTTAAGTACCTTGAATGTTGTGCAAGTTCTTAATTTATAAAGTTGCTCAACTTTTACTACACTTTGTCAAACAGAATGTTTTAATAGTTTAGAAGTATCGTAACGTCTATGCTAGTTTGCGTTAGCCAGTCAGTTTCTTTTCAAATGACATAATAGCATGAAGCGAATAGACTTTCATTGTCTATTTAAGTTTTACATTAAACGGGGGTGATGCGAGAAGATCTCGGAACCAATGAAGCTTCATGTTCACCTCTCTTACAATTGACTGCACTTTCACCCAGTAAACGCCCCACTTAGCTCGTTAAGACCGTCAAGAGGTGAATTGGTGGGACAAGAAAACGTCCTTTCACACTGAGAAAAGTCAAAATTCCATTAGCGAGATAGCATCTGTATACACACATACAGTATATAACACACACATGGACACGCATACACACCTTTTTAACACACTGGACAGAAATCCATTTTAACACCAAACCTTTGCTGACGGAAGATATAATCGGGAGAAGATAAGCGCTTGTTTACCGCGACTGACACACACGGGCCGGCACACACGCGCACGCTCAATATGTCAATAAGATGTACTGCATGTTTCAACGTTTCATTCCACAAACAAGCAGAAAAGCAATAAAAAGGAGAGAAATTGGACAAATATACACAGAAAGGGTCAAATTGTTGCATGAAAGAACCAAAGCTTGTTTTGATTCGGCTTCTTCGGAACAACCCCCAAATCTTGATCAGATATGATTTGAAATCAAATACTTCATATATACTCTTGTTCAAATCTGACCAAAAGTGCACCTACGTCAATGACGGTCCACTGCTCCACCACGATGGCGTCGTAGGTAGTATTGGCCTCGCCTTCGCTGGCTTCCTGGAACACAAAGACGCTCTCCACCGACTTGGGAAGCAAATCTGCAATGAAAAAAAAAAAAAAAATCATTTTTAGTATTAATACATTTGTCTTTGACAGCCAGTGCAAAAAAGGGTGACTGGGTCACATGATCTCAAACATGCTCCAACGCTGCTGATACGTTCCCTTTGCATCTCATCCCAGACAGACTGGCCTTCATGACCCCCCGCCCCCCCCTCCGCATTTCTTGTTATTCCTTTTCAACACACGCACACACGTGTGTTGGGCAATTGGCGCACGGTCATCCAGGCTGGCCCTGAGTGCTTTCTCATTACTGCCCTGCCATTTCCACGCTAATACAGTTTGCCCGAGCCCAGACGCAACACAAGACACTCCACATTTCATTACGAGACCCCAATCATAGTGTTGGTGGGGAGGGGCGGGGCCTATGGCTAGAGCGACAGGAAGGACAGACAGCGAGGAGGAGGGGGGGGGGGGATTCATATAGATGCCTCCCCAAAACCTAATTAGGGGCTGGTGCACTCTCAATTGAAGACGCTTCAGACATCTGCTGGCTCCCTCAAATGCAGACATTGTTCACTCCAGACCCCCCCCCCCCATCCAAGCATCCAGACTTTTTTTTTTCCTCTCCCCATTCTGGAGTGACCATTCTCTGTCAACCAATCAAATCGCCGCATTCTCGAAGTGTGTAGAGTTCACGTTTTGCACGACATTTTCCGGGTGAGTAAAGTGTGACGGAGCTTCTGGATTTGGCGTTTGACTGACACATTTACAGGGGAAAGCCGCACCGCCGGGCAAACTCCGATGTTTCATGTCAGAGCGATGCATTCTGGGTGGTTAATCAATAAATGATTGTGTGAAATGAAAAATGAAATACACATCATTTTGTGCTCATTAGTGCGTGCGCATGAAGGCTCGGAGAAAGCCGTGTGACCAGGTCATGTCTGCCCGTTTCAAAATGGAGGCCGGGACCGGCGCTGACAGCTCATTTATATTTCACACAGTGGACGGGACGGGGTCTGGTGAACCTGTGTGCGCGTTTGTGTGCGTGTAGCTGGTACGCAGGCTGCTAATCTCTGTTGCTAGGCAGAATTTACATGGCAGTAAAAGACAGTTGAGGGATGTGCTGCGAATAGCAAAC
Organism: Syngnathus acus; assembly: GCF_901709675.1. Classification (NCBI taxonomy): domain Eukaryota; kingdom Metazoa; phylum Chordata; class Actinopteri; order Syngnathiformes; family Syngnathidae; genus Syngnathus; species Syngnathus acus. Next base: position 12,751,218 of record NC_051101.1, on the reverse strand, counting down.
ATCTGTGAGCAATTGAGTCCCTACTGCAAAAAAAGCTGTAATTGTCTATAGATACCAAAGCACTAGTTTTGTCTAAATGAAGCTCCTCAGCTCACTTCAACATAGCTCTTTTGCAATGAGACTCCACAACATGGCGGAATTTTTTTTTATGAAGTCATTTTTGTATCATGATATATTCTTTTAGATTGCTTCATCATTTGTAAATATAACCGACCCACATAGACATTGACCAATGCTTGCTTGTCGTTATTTTGACCGTCTCAAATAGTTAAAGGAAGCCAAGGATTGAAATAATCATTCAAGTCATGATTATTTCCTGCTGTAGACGATAATACAGGAGTAGCAACAGTAATGTTTGTGGATGCAGACTAATCCTTTTGCTAGTCCAACACAGCTTGCGATGTGTAACAAAGGGATTAGCTCGGTGCCGCTTTCCTTGTCGCAACGTCAATGGCGATTTATTTATTTATTTATTCGATGTTTGTTATGCACCTGCATCTTTCTGGATTCCGGCATTAGACGCATCGTATTTTGGAGCTATGCAGCTAAGAGGAGACGTGGGCTACATGCACTCGAAGAACATGAATTGTTACTTTGATGTGTTAATTCAATTTCAATTTAAAAACATTTATTTTTAATACATTACTGTGTGATTCTTTACATGTTAACTTAATACATTGGTTTCAATTTTAAGGAAAGCAAGTTTTAATTATAATGTATTAAAATGATTTTAATGTACAATTAATTAGATTTTCATTTTAAAAACATTTATTTAATTTCAATGCGTTCATTTAATCTTAATTTAATATATTCCTTGAATTAACTCATTTAATTTTAACATCATTTTTATTTGATACATTAATTTCATTTGAATGTATAATATGTTAATTTATTTTTTTAATATATAGGTCTGACGATATGAATGGACATTCCTTCGTTTTGTTTAAGCAATTGAACGTCCCACAAGTCCAACAACACGAACTAACAGCAACACTTTGCGAAACCTTTTTCATGACATACAAAAAATGTGCACGTGGGCTGATTTGAGTGGCAGCGCGTTTGTCGTCCTTGCCCAAATTTAGAACGCGCGGCGAGCCGAGTGTGGCGCATGTTGAATAGCGGCTCAGGCGTGTGTGTGACAAGGGGGGAAAAAAAAGAAACGAAAAAGACTAAATCCTCACAACAGAGAGCGAGCGAGCCAGATTAAGCCATTCGGGTAACAAAAGACACACAGTCCTGTTTTGCACTTCTGCACGTCTTGCTCAGGAAACTCCACTCTGGTGACGACGTGTGTGTGCGCACGCTCGTGTATCAATGTTTAATGCATTTGGGTGCATTTAATACGTTTGTATTACCTGCGGCCACAGCCAAACACACACAGAGGAAAATACGCTCACACGCTTTTCTCCAAATATGACACACACACACTGCGCACGACATGCGTATGCAAACGATGACAGCAGGCCGGCCGCGATGTCACCATGACAACACGTGTACAAAGAGCACTCGCGGCGATCTCTAGAACAAAGCGGATCAGATGGAAGATGCTGGAACATCTGCTGGAAAAAGGTCACAACGCGGGAACTTGACACTGATGTTTGTTTACTAAACGGAGGCTAACTCGCATACTTATTAATTTTGCGGCCGAGCTTCTTCCGAACTGTATGCCATAGTTTACACACGGCCGAGAGTTAATTCGCATCTTGGCCCATTTGGATTCTGTTGCTAACCAAAACAGCAGCACCCGAGTATGGCAGATTTTAGTCTTCTTCTTTCAAGAAACTTTTTTGTCAACACAAAGCTGGGCAGGAGGCTTTCATGTGTAAAATCCGTTTCCAGATGTTCACGTTGCCAGATGAATGACTTACAGCTTGTTGACACTCACTGCCATGCTCCACCAAAGCCCACCAAAGAACCCAAACAGGAAATAGTTTGAATGCCGGCAAGGAAAGCCAGACGGATGTTGTGACCGCCCGTTATTTACCGTCAATGTCTCCGAGGTAGAAGTGTCCGTCGACCAGCGAGGCTCCGTTGTTAAAGTGCTGCGTCATGTGATCCAGCCAGTTAGCTTCCACCTCTCGGACGTCGCCGCCGCCGTTGATGCCGGCGTGCACTCGCAGCGGCACCTTGACCGTGTAGTACTTCACCGTGCCACCCTCACGCACCGCCGGGTGGTTGAACAAAGCCAGAAGTTCAGCCCCTGTGGAGAGAAAAGACAAATATGAGCTAGTTTGTCGCTGCTTGCTAGCATCCTTGCGCACACCAGTGCTAAGTGCAGTGTGTAAAGTTCTCGAGTTATTTCTTGTGTGTTTTTGTTCCCCGACTGTCTCGACTCGCGGCCTTCAACTCAAAGTCTACGCTCGATCGTGATTTGTAGCATCCTGTGAGACGACTAAGTCACTCAGGTCATTATCAGAACTTTTGGTGACTCTTTGCTCCGTCTGTTCTGTATGATTAGCATACACTCCGCTGGAGCGATATGTGCTGATGTGCAAAAATTCGATCCCCCTTTTGTCGCGTCTCTTCTCCCCGACCCGAGCGTGCGGCGAATTAATAGCAGCTCGCAATTTTCCCGCGATTGTTTTTTCCAGGAATGCAGCGAGTTAAGAGGGAGCGTTTACACTGCGAGTTAATTTGCGGCTAGACTGAGTGAATAATGCATTAAAGGCTCTGCCGCCGGCTCGCTGTTTACATCAAGAGGAAGCGTATACATAATGCAGACGGCTTAGGGGGAGAGAAGAGAAAAGAGCGCACGTGTCCCTGTATCAAAGACAGGCCAAGTGGGAGTTTTTTTTTTTTTTCTTCTTCCTTTGGTGGAAATATTTTTGCTCTGCTTGCAGTCACCGAGGAGGAAAAAAGACAAAAGCCGAGTGCCGAGCAGATGAAGGAGGCGGTTAGTGAGTGCACCTGAACCACAGTCGACCAGATGGAAAGCAGAATTAGAGACGACCCAAGATTGGCACAAACGCACATGAAATGTAAAAAATCCCCCCCCCCCCCCCCGTGAAAAAAAAAAAGTAGAATACATAAAACAACAAACACTTTAAAAAAAAAACAACACAAGCACAAGAAAACAAACAACTCGCACATAAACAGACCCCGAAGTGAGATTCAGGGCTCGGTTCCGGTGTCAGCGCGTGGGCAAAGATGAATCATTCATAAGCGCTTCCTGTCAAGCTGGTGTGACGGACGAGGCGGCCGGACGCCAAAGTCTCCCCGCCAAATGTTGACATTTCGGCCAGTCGCTGCGGAATTTTAACGAAGCCACCAGCGCGCAACTCTGACTTAAATTCTGCTAGCTTAATGCTAACGCATTTCAGACTAACTACTAACAAATATCATCTGAATAAGGATTCATCACCCTTTTAGCATATCCAATATTTGAACACGAGCTCGAGAAATATGTAGACGGCGAATGCAATATTCACACGCATGCGTTCTTTATCCTCCGCCATGAATAAATTATATTATACTGCCCCCAGTTGGTCACGGCACACTTAGCAAGTGAACGATTTCATAGAGATGAACAAAACTAGAAATATGAAGTCGGGAGTGCTTCCCGTTGTCTTCAAAGCCGAAAAAAAAAGAAATTGTCCACCGGCGACTACGACTAAAGAATATACCGTTGCAGGAGACACGAAATAAAGATGACCGATTGTGAACTTTAGCTTCGGTGTGTGGACGATACTGAAAACGAGGCCCGATTTTGAAGCGACAGATGATATCAGATGACGCCCAACCTCCGAGAGTGCAAAATTCCAGATGAGCAGATACGTTTACGTTTCTTTATCTCCAACGGCCTCAGCAGCAAATAACATCAATCATTTAGCAGAGGCCTTGCACTTCACAGATAATAAAGACAAATAAGTTGTCTTTGTTGAGCTCGTGTGACCTTCCTCTGCTGACTCGGCGCGTTTTGCTGCTTTTTAAAAGCGAGATGTTGGAGCTGTGTTTGTGCTCTGGAGCAAAGCACTAAAATGGTCATTATGGTCCGTTATGCATCATCAAGTTTCCATTTCCGTCACTTGCTGTCGAGTTATTTGAAGTTTTGACTCATTCTTTGCTTTAACTTGAAAATGGCCAACAGCAATAAAAATATATTTTTTTAAATCTTACGCACATGAAATACACGTGTTTTTAAAAATATAAAATTAATACTGCAAATAATAAAAACGAAACTAAAATTAAACAAAAAAAGACAAACTAATGCAAACAATTAAACCTGCTAATGAAAACAAACTAAATACAAAAAAAAATTCCACGAAACGGACTAAGAATGAACCAAAATGAAAAATCTCAAAATAATATAACCTCGCTTGGCACACCCCAATAAAAACACAAACAAGAAAAAGAACTAATGCACAGCCAGATAGTCGACGGCACGCACGGATGGCCACGAGGCAAAGCACCGAGTGATTCAACCTATTAATGTTACATTTGTCTAATCGGAGCGAGAAAGCTCCTGTGGGACAGATCAATCAAAGCCTGCCAAGCTTTTCCGGTCACGTCTCGCTTCCTCTCTCTTGGTGTGCCAACGCTGGCCGCGACGCTCGGGGATCAAGCCGGCCCAAGCTCGAGGCGTTGGAGCGAGGAAACCAAGCGACATGGGAGCTTGGCACGGGGCCTCCACTTCTCGCAGCGTCTGGGCTGAACCGAGAAAGATGGACGCCCAGATGGAGACATGTCATGCCGTGTTTCATACGAGTCACACATACATTTAGTGTTTTTTTTGTTTTTTTTTCTCCCATGGCACAGCTTACATGATCGGCTCTCTCTCGGGGGTGAAGTGGGCGTCGCCATCTGTTCAAGTTGTGCATAGACCGTGCACGGGTGGGCGCTATTCATGTGAGGCCTGCGAGGAACCCGACGAAACAGTTGCGGATTATTTCGCAGACGTGCTAATTGGGCAAGATATTCTTTAAGCGGAATGATTGTTTTTTTTGGAGGATTACCGCCCGAGGCGGAGTGCTATGGCGTAATGTTGAGGCAATAGCGGGAAAGCGTGCCGCTGCGCTGGTGTTACTTCAAAAGACAAGGGTGTCCAAACTGCGGCCCGGGGGCCATTTGCGGCCCTTCATCCATGATTAATATGACCGCTCCAATTGGTTTATTCATGACCGTTAGAAATAAACAGAGCCACTAAAATAGCTCGCAGTCAAATGAGTCAAGCAGTTGTGTCCTTTTCCCCCGATTAGACCTTTTGACCTTTTGCTATCTTAATTACAGCTCGTTAGCGCTTTGTGTGTTACATCCTTATCGCGATTGTTTGGATTTGTCGGGCAGGATAAAAATGTCCGGCGTGTCTTTGTGGCTCGACAAGCTGCGCGCAGACGGGAATGATGACCTTTGCCGACCCTCCACGGACCAATTAGTGTAGTTGGAGGGGAGGGGAGGGATGGAGGGGGTTTACTCGCACAAAATAACACAAACGCTTGTTGGCTTCCTGCGACCAGACTGAGGAGATGAATACTTTTCTTTTCTAGTTGATGATGACGTCTAATTATCTGATGGTGGAAGGCCTCAGCAATGTTCTTCTTTGCAAGAAAGGCACAAGCTGAGAAATTCTGGTTCTACCATTTTGCAGAAACTGTGTGAAGCCAGATTGAAGTTATTGATTGGGAAAAAAAATAAAAAATACATGTGTATTGTTTTATGAAATTGAAAGACCGTAACCATGGTTACCACTCACCACAGGTTCTCTGCTGGTATCTGCTCCTCTGCTTTGTCTCTGGTGCACTTTTGTTCTGGCACAGTGACTCCGCCTCCTCCGTCAACTCCTCAGATATCGGTGACGAAGCCACGGAGAGTCCCCCCGAGTGGTTCCCCGAGTTCTCGCACGCGTTTGTCTCCTTTCCTGGATGTCCGTGGCGGGTGGGACTGGAGGGGTCGGAGGGGCTGCAGCTCCCCAGGGAGCCCAGCACAGAGCTGGGGCTGGAGTGCAGGGAAAGCGAGGGGGTGTCTGGTTCTCGGATCATGGTGCAGGGTGCCCCGTAGGGTTCTTGCACGAAGCCCACAAATGTGACACCCTGCTCAGCCGCGTCCTGGATCTGCTGTTGGGAAGAAAGACAGTCAGACACGTTAGCAGCCATTTGAAAACCCAAGCTAGTTTTAGCTAGCAACATGAAATTTGGTAGACACGTCTATCATAAGCACACAAACAAAATCGTCTCAAAAGCCTCATTTTAGTTTGAAAAACACATTTTATAATCATTTCCGGCAACATTTGGGAAGGCAGCTGGAAGATTTTCAAAAGTCAGCACCCCCCCTCAGATTGCGTTCCCGTCGACTGGCATTTTATGTTGCAATTGTTCCAGAGAGAAGGATTGAGCCGTTTGCCGTGGAAGAACGTTAATGGCCGCCATTCTCGGCATCCAAACACGCCTTCTCTCCGTGATGGAAGAGAATAAAAATCAAATTGCAGGTTATTCACTATGAAATTAAATTGGAAAACAGTCAAATGGCTTCCCAGTCTCATCGCTTGATGCGAGGCGACGGCTGCCACGCCACGCTGCTCCTTGCCATGCGTCCAAATGGAATCACACAGATAAAAGCTTGTTTTTTCATTTAAGGATAATACACAGGGCGGCGGAGGGGGGGTGATGGACGAGGTGATGGAGGGAGGGGGGGGGGCGACGAACGGAGAGCACCGGCGCATTTGAATGAATTCATTTTCAAGAACGCTATCGTCATTAACATCATTTTGTTAAAGGCCTTGCTTGACCAAGTAGAACACACACATTAATTCCAATAACGCCATCCAAAGCACACCTGCGGTATTAGCTTGGCAATCTAATGAGATCTGCTATCAAAACATCTGCCTGTAGAAAAAAATAATGACACTGTGGAAATATGTTCATTAGCTCCTTTTAGTCATTATTTTATAGCCCATAATGTTATTGTATGAATGTAAGTGTTAAAATATTCGCTTCAGTTTGGAGCCCATTGTGCTCATTTCTTTGCTAACATTCAATTAAATTGAGCTGGAATAAATTTTTTTTTGAGTGCAGTTTTGGTTGCTCCTGAAATTTCACACCGATAACTTTGGTGTATGATGCGCGCCTCGTGATGCGAGAAGTCGTGCCGATGAAGCGCAGACCTCCTGGGATCAGGAATGATTGCTGCGGGTGTCACCGTGATATATTCATGACACAGTTGAGATATTTCCGTCTGGATCAGCCGCCGACAGATGCACCCGTCAAACGCGACCTCGGGCCCGACCGTTTCCCGCGGCGTCAACACCGAGAAGGTAGCGACAAGGTGAGCCAGACGCCTTTTAGGTCAAAGCACTTTGCGCCGCTTGCTTTCCCCTTCGTTAGCCAAGATGATTGCCAGGCGCAAACTCTGCAGAACAATATTCCGGAAACATCCCGCCGGCGGGGTAACAAGTTGGAATTTTTCCCCATTTCCTCCCGCCGCCGATATTACGGAGAAGGCATCTGAAGGTCATGATGCAAGCCGGCGGATAATGACAGAGATTGAGAGAAAGCTAAAATAATGATAGAGAAGGGAAAAGTCATCCCTGTAAGTCTCAGTTGGAATAGAATTCCAGCTTTCCCGCTCAGCTCAGCAGATGAAAACGATAAGCAGCGGTAATGAGGTCCAACAGGATGGCGGAGGCATGACTAATGGAAGGGCAAAGAGGGTTCGAGGGGGGAAACTTCCAGGGGCGGGGTGTTGGGGTGCCAACATCCCGGCGGTGTTTGCAAACATGTTGGAGAAGATGAAGAACTCAAATTAAGATGAGACGTATCGCATTGAGTTCAAATTAGGGGAAAATAAATCAATGTTTCGTAATTGGAGTAAATCGTAATGTTACTGAGTGAACCGTTTTGCTAATTGGGAGGATTCGTATCACATGACTGAATCGTGGTTGGAGTCAGTCAATTGAGTGAATCCTCCACTAAATGTGGAGTGACTGAAATCGTATCAAAACTGGAGTGACTCGTATTGCACGGAATCTGGAGTGAATCATAAATGTAATGAATCCCAACTGGAGTGACTCATCACATCGTGATTGGTGTGAATCAAATCATCAAAGTGAATCTTTTCCACCATATCTGGAATTGATCGTACCATCGTATGAAAACTGGAGTGACTCGTATTGCACGGAATCTGGAGTGAGTCATAAATGTAATGTATCCCAACTGGAGTGAATCATATCACATCGTGATTGGTGTGAATCAAATCATCAAAGTGAATCTTTTCCACCATATCTGGAATTAATCGTACCATCGAGTGAATAAATTTGAGGGAATCGTACTGTAGTTGAGGTGACTGTTCATGGCTTATATGTTGTTTGAGTTGTTACCTTTTTGACGTAGCCCTGGATGAGCTCCGGGGTTGGCACCTGCTCTACGGGCACACACTGCTCCAACTGCAGCCTGCACGGCGGGCACACCGCCTGCCTCCTGTCCACCCTGTGGGGAGAAAACAACATTAGTTTCACTTTGACTTTCAGGAGAAGTTCAAATAGAGATTTAAAAAAAAATAATGTGTTGTTCTCTGTGGCCGTGTAAACGCAGGGAGCGTGTAAACATTTGCTGCTGGGATTGTTGGCCTGCGGGAGGCGACAATGACAATGTAACCAACTTAAAGACTCTCGCAGATGAAAGGCAAGACGCGTGAAGGCAGGAAATTCCATGCAAATTTCCTCACACACGCACGCACACACTGAAGTGTCTTCAAGCAGGCTGCTTTCTATTTATAAGACGACGTTTCCCCTCCGATCTTCTCCCACATCGGCCCCCAGGAGGAGAACGTTGCTGTTTCCATCTCCCTGCTGCTCATCCTGTTGACAAGAAGCCCCGAACGGCCTTTTCCTCACCACGTGCGTGTTTGTGTGTGCGTGACAAGAGTGAAGTCACCCGATATACAGCAGGGTGCATCAGAGCTTCTGGTGTTCGATCTCGCGTGCAGAGAAGTTGACACTTGCTGACTTTTAACGCCTCAGACGCACGCACACAACCGGATGCCAATCTGTGCAGTTACTTTTATCGCCATAGAAACGTTTTAGAAAGTGGAATTGAATAGTAATTAGTGAATCAAACAGTAACTGGAGTCAATTGTATTGCATTGTGGTAATAGAAAAGAATTGTATTTAGATCCAGAATGAATTGAATCAGTAGCGGATGATAATGTATTTTATTTATTTATTTATTATCATAGTTGATGTGAAATATATTTTAAATGGCCTAAACCATAAATTTTATTAGATCGTGGTTGGAGTGACTCATATAATTGGAGTGAATCACATTGGAATTGGACTGAATCATATTCGAATAGGAATTAATCGTATCACATTGTGATCAGTGAATCGTATCATAGTTGCAGTGAATCGTATTGAAACCAGAGTGAATCATCATTGGAGTGTAGGTATCGTGAATGGATTGAATCATTTTGCAGGATCTCATCACAATTGGAGTGAATTGCATCATAATCGACGTGCATTATATTGTAAATGTCAATTGTAAGCGTCTTTATGGATGATAAGTGGGCTGTAATTCTTCATCCTTTGTGAGTTTTTGAATGCCGGGCGGCTTTTTATGAAGACACCTGGGTAGTTATAAATTCTGAAACGAAAATTGCATAATATGAACAAAAACCTTGGTGGGTCTGGAAGGGGAAAGCATTGTGGCTCTGTCGTCATGGTGACAGTTTTAACAGCAAGAGCAAATCAATGTCACTAGAATTCAACAATTTCGGCCAACGTTCACTTGCTGTGTAAAAGATTCGTTTTTTTTTTTTTTTTTGCACATCGTTGTGATCCAAAATGTAAAACAGAAAATGAAATGTGAGATTTTTTTATCCCGCCTAAATCCTGCCATATAATGTACAAAAAAGAAATCTTTTTTCGGCGTAGATGACATCAAAGGCTAATACAAACATGAGGTTATGAATCATACATTGCATTTAATCTATTTTTACACCCTCGTGCTCTGTTTGCGATCGTCCAGGGAGCCATATGTGCGCTCGTTTTATACGCGCACTCGCATACTTTTTAAAATCTCTTCTCAAGTTACTGCGTAAAGAAGAAGATGAAATGAAAAGCTTTTAGCATGAACACGCCACCGGATAGCGAGTGGAGAAAAAAAGTCAATTTTGTCATTTGTGCGCCGAGAGTCGTGACAATGGCTCCTCAGACAATCCAGCCATCGAGAGCTCTAATGCGCCGTAATTTGATTTGGACGGGAAAAGGTTCAGAACGCATCCGGCGTGGAGGAGACGACGACATTCTTCTTCTGGTGTTTTGCCACCGGGGGCAGCATACACAAATCAACCAATCACGGCATTCGTGTTTTTTTTAGTTTGGTCATGTGACCTTTACAAGCTGAGCCCTTCGGCACTGTAAGGTTATTTTCCAGTCGACAGCAAGTGACAAAATGGCCGCCCCTTGAGATAGATGTTGCTGCTTAAAACATATTCCACAAACGGAATATAAAAGTAAATAATATTGACGGGAATGAGAAGTGATAAAGAAGGAAACACAAGACGGATTTGTTTGCATTTGCACCCTGGGGCATTGAAAATGCCAAAGCGACACCTTCTGTGTGAACTCTGACAAACATGCGGCAACTGATGCCCCGCCCCCATCTCCGCAGGACGACGTTCATGTTGCGTTAAGGTGACAGATGTTGCTGTTTGGGGTTCATGGATGACTTGTTTGTGCCCGCTGTGACCAAGCAGGAAGGCAAGAAGCACGTCGGCTGTGTTCACCCCCTCAATGGCGCAAACGTCCCTTTGTTGCCCTAGACTTGCGCTGGCTGTGAAAATGGAGACCTGTCAAATTCAGAACCCTACTAAGGACATCTGAAGGAGCTTAAATCGAGATGACGTTCATTTATAACGCGTTTAGGGTGAAACAAATGAAACGCTGAAGCAAGAAGAGATTTTTAAAATGTCATTTTTAAACGCCACGCTGCAGCTTTTCACGCACCCCTTCACTTTGTGACATCACTTCCTGTCAGATAAGTGGACATTTATGAGGTGCACTCAGCGCTGCAACATAAAAGTCTTTCTCTCGTGCAACAGGCGACGACAAGGCTATAAAAAGACTCCCGGCGGAGAAGTCGACTTCCTCCGGTGCCTTTCTTCTTCTTTTTTTCCCTCTGCTCCAGCGCTCCCCCTTCCCTTCCTTCCTTCCAGCCATCCATGCATGGCCTCCATCCATTGCTATGACAATACAGCGTGCCACAGAGCATTTCTTCACCTGTTTGTGAGTCATTTCATGCCGGCCGCTCACCTCTACTGCTCTTTAGTGGGGACCTCATTATCACCCCCCACCCCCCACCCCACTCGCTTCGTCGTCCGCTTCTCCCTACAATCAGCCAGTAATGATGAATACTTCCCATCAGCCATTGCCTGTTCAAGTGTAACTTGGTCACATCGCTGCCTAATGGAACATTGGGGGATTTGACAGTTGACATTTTATATTTTTTCTGAGGCGAGGTGGGGACTCCGTGGGGAGGGGGTGGATAGGGGGGGCAAATTACCCCTCGCGTCAGTCAAGTGAGAGGTACTACAGCGCTGTCTTGTTTTCGAGCTGCATTAGTGCCCACGATGCATGTTGGCGCTGTTTACATCTGACAGATATGCAAAAAAAAAAGCATTTTAGGTCACTTTTTTCAGTAATGTGAATGCGGAAATTTATTTACTGATTATTTCGTTAAATTATTTTCAATGCAATCTTGATAAAACAGCAAAATAGCTTAAAATTAACTTGGCCGATCTCACAAGACACTCCATTTTTGAATAATAAATATTTCATTCAAGCCCTGCTGAATCTTTAACTTGGTCCCTCCATCAACTCCCCCATGAGAATCAGAGTTTGGTTTTCGTTCTATCCTGGTGAAAATATGATATCTTAGGGTACCGAACATGACTACCCAATTCTTACTCACTAGCGCCCCCTAGAATATTTGTAAAGCATCAACGAGACTGAGACCAGCTAAACGGATTGAGTGGGTCAATTTTAACAGGGCGCATGAAAAAAAAAAAAGTCAAGCGCCAATGTCCGAAATTGGACAGGAAGTCTGCCATTTTGTTTTAAAGCAGCCATTTTGTAAGAATCGAAGCATACATACAATTTGCATTTCTTGAAAAGAAACATCAATATAATACTTGGCCAAGAAATGAGTGTGCTCTGACGTACCCATCGTTGCTCTGAACCAAGATGGCTCGGTAGAGTTGGTGTTGCGGGCTGTTGGATTCCGGGCCGCAGGGGTGGATGAACGGGTGGATGGCGGCCAGGAGGAAGCCTTGCTGGTAAAGCTCCTGCAACTGTTCCGGCAGCTCTCGCACTGACGACAGACGCAACGTGGACGTCCCGCCTGAGACACAAACAGGGAGACTGTCATGATTGCTTTGCCCTTTTAACATTGTCTGCGGCTAGCAACGATAATAAGTGGCCTCCTTTTTGTTCATTGATATGCATGGCATAGAAAAATAACTCATCATTACTGAAGAAGAACTGATGAAACACACAAACGTCAACGGTTGACATTTCTGAGCGAACATCTGCAGCTGCAGCAGTCGTTAACTATAATTAAAACTGTCCTACAAAAAAAAAAAAGAAAGATAAATAAAAGATCTGAGACAATTTGCAATTCAAATAGTCAAGTGATTAAGAATTCACTTCAGGTCGGGTTTGCTAAATTAGACTCGGTGCTCCAGACCTAATCGGAGGAGATCAAAATCCAATCAGCGCTGATTGCTGACGCCGCACGTGCTCGTCGGCTCGCTGGTCCGAGAGCCGCGGCGTTAGCGGTGGCTAACGAGCTGCAATCGCCCGGCGTTGTTAAATAAAAAGGCCATCAAAAAGGCTGCTCAGCCTTGGAGGTCAGCTAACGCTAAATCGCTAACGTCTCGCACGGGCGAGTTTTCGTCTTGAGTCCAAGTAAAGTCGGGAGACCTTGGCTAATGTCTTCATAAAGAACTCGGCAATGGATTGGTGGTAACATTTCGAGCAGTCATTCCCAACCATTGCAACATGAGAGATTATCAGATGTGTAAATGAACCAATTTCCCTTAATTGAGATGAAAATTATTTTATTTATTCATTTATTCAATTTTTTATTTTATTTATTTAGTTTTTGTTTTTACATATCGTAAAAGGCAGAACCGGAATATTTTTAATTATTTTATGTATTTATTATTTAAATTATTTAATTTTTTCTACATTTCGTGAAAGGCAGAACCAGAATATTACAATGCATATTCAATTTTTTTTTCTTTTATAAATTCAAATTTGTATGATAAATGACCCAACCGGGACAACTCCTTCTCTTCTGGACCTTTACATCCATTTCTTGACATTATTATCCCAAATCAATGAAGCCCCTTGATTGAAAACTGCGTCTGCTAGCGACGCGACAATAGTGCGAATCTGACATCCCAGCATGTCATCCCAAGTGTTCCGGAAGTGCTGACAGAGAAGCAAAAGAAACAGAATGATGTCCTCAGGGGGTGTAAGTGAGCGCTCGTCTAAAAATAATTCTCAATTTCTCAATCATAGTGTCCTACTGCACCACAATGCCGCCGCTTTGAAAACTAACAGGCGTGAAGGAATTAACAGGAAGAAATAGGCCGCCATGGAAAATGACTGAAGCGTCTCACCCCCACCCCCCTTCCTCCATTTCCATCTTCCTGCACCGCTGGCGCATTAATCCTTCTGTGATTCCTAATTTGGTTTTCTTGCCTTTGGTGCGAGAAGAACTCCTGGTGGAAAGAAGCTATCACGGCACGCGCCACGAGGATCAGAGCAGGAAGCGAAATGCAGAGAAGAGTAAATAAGGAGCGCTTTCAATTAGCTGTGGAAACACAGCCGCGGGCCTCTTCTTCCCCGAGTGGGCGCTAATCACTCTGGGAGTCGCTATTAATCTCGTCTTTTAAAAACACACACGTGTGATTTTTTTTCCTCATCGGAGATCACAGCGGTTCGTTCGCGCAATGATTTGAAAGTCTATCGTTACTGCAAATCAACTTCCTGTCCTAATTGCTTGAGGCTTTTTCCAGCGTGGTGTTATGATTGACATGTCCGCCCAATTCCATGTCAATCTGTGCAACTGGTGTCGGGGACTCCAAACTTTTGATACTTGGAAACTTTTGTAACATGAAAAAGTGCTTGCGGATTTTTGTGCGTGTAGCGTACAAGAAAAACGAAGCGGCGTTATGACAAATCACGGCGAAAAAAATAGACGCTTTTCTGTCTGACAGGCAACAAATTGGTTTTCCGTGGAAATTGTGTTAGCGAAGAGTCAGACAGGAGCATTAAACACACAGAGGCTTGGGGGGGTTGTTTATATGGATGCATCATGAGGACGGCGGCGGCGGCGGCGCTAGCCTCGGGGGTTGGATTCCGAATAGCTGATGGAGTGAGAGCTCCTAATCAAAGATGGCAGCAAACAATCTAAGAAGGAAATTGGAGCTGGAGGTGGCGTGACGCCACCCGTCGTGTTTGTCTGTGACATTGTTATTTATGTTGACATTCATTTCAGTTTTTGTGTCAGGCTGTTTTTTTGTTTGTTTTTTCGTCATAACTGGAACATTCCTGAATTATGGTCGAAAACTTACAGTAAGTGCCGTAACCAAAAGGGTAATAAAATTCCCTGTAAAATCTCAACACAATATCTGTTGTTGTTTTTGCGTTAGCTAGCTAACAAAAAACGATTAAAAACAATAACTCTTGCCGTTTCTGTTTCGGTTAACTACTAAATTGCGTCACAAATGACAGTTATTGCATTTGAGATTTATTTTATAAACTCTGAAGTTTCCTGGAAAGTGAATGTGCGGTTTTTACGTAACGCTGCTAGCAAAGCGCAGAAGTCGCTACTACATCTTTTGTTATATGAGCAATATCTCTGACCTTTACGCTTTGATTGTAATTATTAAAACTAGCATTTGAAACCCTAAATTACAACTTCAAACAGGTCTTGAAACCCAAACATCTATTTCCAATTCCAAACCGCAATCTGAAACCCTCACGAAGCATGTTAATCGTGTCACACAGAACGGATTAAAAAAAAAATAGAACCTCGTTCCTTCTTTATTTTCTGGTCCCTGAGGGTAAATACCACTCAATCAAGAGTGTCAGCGTTGGGTTTTAATTAACTCTCGCTGATTGTTGTCTCGTGTCAGAGCAAGAATCGCATCGATTTTTGTCATTCTTGTTCCGAGGTGGACATTTATTGATCAGGAACGTTATTGGGCGGCTTCAAACATCATCTTTGATGCCACCACAAGAAGACTACAGTTATTATAGTAAAACAAAATCAATGAAATAAATCTACACAAAAATCAAAAACAAATTAAAAACTGAATTTAGTAAACAAAAGACAAAATGAAATAGATACCAACTATCATACAAACTCCAAAACTATTATAACCTCGCTCGACCTCGGGATTTTTATATGTCGGAGCAAGAACCCTATTGTATAAATCAAACAATATCACTCGATAAAGAAATGAATCAATTCAAAGCGGAGGTGGCAGAAGCAATGAAACAATAAGCAGCACATTTCCTCCTCAAAAGTGAGAAAGTCACACAAACGGCGTTAGATCAAATCGACTTTGACGCCTCGCTGGTGCCAGGCCGTCATCACTCAGCAGGTTTAAAAATAGATGAGTAAATATGAAATTAATATGCGCACGCACAACACCTCCGGGAGAGACACACACATTTGCATGCAAGTAGGCTGGCATCCAAGAAGGGAGACGGTCTGCAGGTCTGACATGAGACACCTGGGACAAACATTTGGGGCTCAAAGTCGGGTTTTAAATCTATTTGGTTTGTGTTTCAAATTGGGCTGTGGTCAAACACGTTATGAACCAAACTGTACCGTAATCCATCCTGTATGTGAGCACATGAATAATAAATGGCTGAAGTCGTGGCTGTAATTGGCCTCTCACACTCGACTTTTCTCCCCGTGAAGTCTCCGTCTTGTTTTCCTACGACCAATTAAAAGGAGGCCTCGACCTGCGGGGACCCCCGCGGGTGGCTCCCTCTTTCCTGTCATTAGCCTCCCGAAAGGTGGGCGGCGTCCGTCGTCGCCTTCACCTCCCCTTGGATTGCTTTACATTCTCCCCCTGCTTTACTTCTGCTTGAAAGCACCCCCGTGGGATTTTCACTGCACCGCTGCTGCTTTTCAAATAGCAGATAGTTTTGAAGCTAGTGGCAAGGTTTCAAAGTAAGCTTTAAATTTGGATTTCAAGTCAAGGTTAGGGTTTGAAAGGGGTTTTCAACCAGGGTTTCTTCTTTTTTGAACGGAATGCACATTGTAATATCTCGGCGCTTCCTACATGGCGACGCAATGCGCATCAAATCCTGACGTTAATCTCCACAATACGCCCAACATGGCGGGTCTCTCAATCTTTCTATCTTTGTGTCTCTCAGTCCCTCTGTGAGGGTTTCCTGGGTGACATGTCGCATTTGTCTTCCTTCGCTTAGGAAGCCACCAAGCAGGCAGGCGGGCGACCCAGTCGCTACTGCACTGACATTTCAAACCTCCGCACTAGAGGAATGTCAAGTGAAAGTCAAAACACTTCCTCAGACGCTTTGTCACATGAAAGACTATCTGCCAAGTCTTCAACATCCTCTAAGCCCGGTGTTTCCCAACCCTTATTCACATATTTTTAATTAAGATACAAAACATGAGACGAAAGCTAATCCTGATTGGTTAGCGTAAACTAGCATGCTACTTCTGATTTTTCACGTTTGGCAGGTTGTAGGAAGACCCCACCAAAGAAAAACATAAAACCCATAAAATCTCATTGTCCAAAGCTTATTCACATATCTTCAATGAAGATACAAAACATGAGGCGATAGCGTTAGCATAAACTAGCATGCTACTTCTGATTTCGCCATTTGGTAGGTTGTAGGAAGACCCCACAAAACCCCCCACAGAATTTCATTGTCTAAAATCGCAATTTTGATCAGAAAACGACGAATCATTCAGCCCGAGTATATCGTAATTTGTTTGCGTCAGTCGCTGTCTTTAAGGATGACAAGGTAATTACCCACCAATTCAGTGCACCTAATGGACGACCCGCGGCGTCGCCTCAACACCCCGAGAGTGTAATTGTCGCATTTCCACATCCAAATTATGCTAATGGCAACCAAGGCTCTGCCTTTTAAGACGAACATGTGATATTTGATTACCAGGAAGTTGTGTGCGGCTGGCTGCGCGGTGCAGATCTGAACAAAAAAAAAAAAAAAGACGTGTCGTGTCTAAACCCCTCGCTCATCTCCCGCCGTCTCTTGGCAACTGTCAGCGGCGGAAAAGACGGACAAAATGCACCGGCTTCCTGTGATGGAGGTCCACTTTAATCCCTGAACATGCTTCTCTTTAAAAAGCTTTTTGTTGAACAAATTATAGGTAGTTTCACACCGCCTTGCCACTTAGGTACCTTCAAAACATGACGTTTGGGGTCTTGAGCAAAGAGGGAATTAGCTGGTGGACGTCTCCACGGTTTCCCGGCTGGCTTTAGTTGTCTTAAATGATGCCCGCACATAAGAGAAGACAGCCTTATTAGCATTTAGATACCTTGTTTACCCTGAGAACCTCTGTTCTTATTTAGCATCACGTGCCCGGCCAGGATGTGGCTAAGCTAAGTATCTCAAGGACGCGCAAATTGTTGACCGTGCGAAAAATCTGCCTCTTGTGCAGACTTCATTTACTATCTCTCCTGTTTGCGTTCGGAATTTTAAGCATTTGCTATTTTCTTTTTGTACTATGAATTCATGAAACTTTGTTGCTGGTTTCTTCATCATGACTAGTTTAGCGTTTCATGGAGTATCGGCTAGCGATTACCAAAATTTCAATTTCTCACAAATTTGCA
The DNA here is from genome assembly GCF_901709675.1 of Syngnathus acus. NCBI lineage: Eukaryota > Metazoa > Chordata > Actinopteri > Syngnathiformes > Syngnathidae > Syngnathus > Syngnathus acus. Next base: position 12,733,386 of record NC_051101.1, on the reverse strand, counting down.
TACCCTAGGAGGAAATGTTCATTTTTGAAGGACTAGTGAAAATGACCCTCAAATGACCGCTAAAACCAAAATGGCCGACTTCCTGTGTTTTTTTTCTGGCAGGGCTTCATGAGACTTTATGGCGCCTTCTAATTTCTATCTTATTAAACTGGAAATAAAGTCAAAAGTCTTAACAAGGTGTTCTGATTACTATAGCACTTGCGGAATATAAATTAAACGTAGAAATCTACCCTCATCTATCTTAGGGGCGGCCATTTTGTTTTGTCTTGTGTTAAGGCTACAAGTCAAAGCTCCCTAGTGACAAAACACCGCACCCCAAAAACTAGCATTATTTCAGTTTTCCCAGAAACTGAGCTTATCAATAATTCCAGAAGTGTTTGTGTCTCCTTGAACAAGCCCGAAGCCTGGACGAAGTGTTTCTCAAGCAAGCGCATACACCTCACTGGAGCGTCTAAAAATAGCGTGCGTGTGAAAACGGTTTCAAGCTTGCAAATTGCTCCCGACTGCGGAAGCGAGCCGGGCCTCCAGTGAGCCGTTTGCTGCGGTTTGAAGTCAGCATCTTGAATCTCAACTGTATGACTGCCTCGGGTCTGTAGTCAACCCTCACTGTTATCTATCTACCGAGCCATTAAACACTGACAGTCCAATTGTCTTTGGGTGGCCTCACTCTCGGAAAACAAAGTGCATAATTGTCGTTTTTGGAAGACGACATTTTGTCACCGGCGTTGAACGCTCAAAGGTTCGACTTTTTTTTTTTCTTGACATTTGAGTTCTAGAAATTGGAAAACTACTTGTTGCCTGAAAGGTACAAACCAAGAAATCCTCTAAATGATCAAACTCCGACAGCATGCTCTGCCCACAGACTCCGAGGGGCAAAAAATATTTGTCAATTTATCATCCGCAGCTGCCAGCATCCAATTGGGGCTTGTTTGGGCGAATCCCCTACGAGAGACATGTCAAAGTACAAGACCTGGAATTCACCCAAAATTGCTACTTTCAACTAAATTGACTTCCCCGTTCAATTTTGGGGCACTTGTCCTTGAGACTTTTTTGTTCGTCCTTTAACGTTAAACAAGTCTACCCAGTTTTGTGCCAATTTCTTATTTTTTTTTTTACTTGATTTATGTGATTATGGCAAATCAAAGAATATTTGGCAGGCGTTTACATTTGCGACTGTATTTAATGAGGGCCGTCTTGGAAAACCAAAGCCGAGCGTATGCTAATAGGTAAACGTGGCTAATCCATCACCCTGCGTCACGAGAAGTAATTAAGTCTAATTACAGATGGGCGCAAAACCTCCCCGTTGAGCGACAGGTGGTCTCTCCCGGTAAAAACCTGACACCCACTTTTGTGGCGTCAATGCAAACAAAGGCGACTCAAAGGAGTGACATTTAAGAGGCTCGTGTTCATATGATGGATTGCCTCATTGTCTCGCCACATGCAGATTTTACTCCTGATTTATTATGTTTAATTGTTTAGTTTCGTTTTTTTCACCCCTTTGGTTTTCACTTCAATTTAATTTGATGTTTAATTTGTGTTCCGAGCAAGATTTAGGCCTTTGGAAACTTTGAACGTCAATTTCTAGTTTGGGTTTCAATGATAAAAGCGAACATGTTATATAGGCGATGTCGGACACGTCATCCAGGCGAGCGGAACCGAGCTCGGCACGTTGGAACATTCCGGCTTCAAACTGAGGAAATCTATCCACACGGCAGCCGCTGCAAGGTGAATTCTGATTGCTTTTCCCTCTTCGTCTCTCTTGCACATCGGCAAATTCGTCACGCCGACAAATGGCTGCAATCAAAGAGCAGCGTGCATGCAAAAAGCACCTCAATCAACGGACCCTTCACCAGCAGCGGCGGGAATAAAAAAAAAAAAAGACGGCAGGTAAATACTCGCCTCCAGCACGTTGCAGTCATACTAAATTCGGCTTGCGTGTCCATCATGACAGGACGATGAAAAATAAGAAAGATCCTACGTGTGGTTGAGTGCAAAGAAAGTCAGCAATGTTGGTAGCAATATTTAATATTGTGTGACATAAAAAAAAGTTAAAACATGATTAAATAGAATGTAAAGAATTAACACATCCAATGATTTCAGAGAAAAGAGAATATCAGAAATTGTCAGTAACAGTGGCAACGTAAGATGGCTGCCGTCAGGCTTTAGCCGCAAGGAGCTAATTATTAGTGCATTTTATGTATAAATTAACTGCCCTAATATTTATTTAATTTACAGTACATTTCAACTGGGAGTAGAAGAAATCAAAAAGCCTAAAAATATGACATGTTGGAAAAATCATCAATCAACCGCAACTTATTTGTTTATACGAAACAAAACAATACAACACACAGTATGAAAACTGCAATTTACCTCGGAGAAACATTACGAGTTGAAATGCGGAGGAAATCCTTGGCGAGCTGCAGTTTACATCAGCAAGTTGTGAATTAGCAAACGCTGGCCATATGCTAGCATCTGTTCAGTTACATCCGTCTTACTTTCAAGTCGCCTTAATGATATGCAACTTTCATTAATTATGTACCAGCAATGCACTGACAATGGCAACCTGCCGGGTGGGAAAAAAAAAGTTGTTCTGCTGCTTTTCAAGGTCATGCCTGCTGATCCGGCTGAGGATCTGTGCTTGATTAGTCAGGCCTGATTGCCCATTATTGTGGCAATTAGCGCTAGAGTTTATAGCACGGACGTGTTCACAATCCAGCCAATGCTGATACACTTGCAATACATACGATTCTCTCCAATATGATACAACTAACTCCAAGTTTGGTTCCCTTTAATACATTTCCGATTCCAATACGATTGTGTCCAATAATGATACAATTAGCCTCGATTATGCTATGTTTGCTTCAATTACTGCTAAGTACAATTCACTCCAGTTACAATGTCATCAGGTTCACTCCAATTACAGTATGATTCAGCACAATTACGTTTAACCCCAATTTATAATGTGATGAATTCACCTCAGTTATGATGCGATCAAATTTGCTCCAATTAGAATACGTTTTACTCCGATTACAAATACGATCCTTTCCAATTACAATAAAATTGTAATTTTATCGCAATTCCCTCCAATTGCGATACGATTCATTACAACTACAATACGATACAGTTCACTACGATATGGGCAGGTGCACCAAATGAAGTGGTCAGTACGTGTCTGTGTACTTATTTCTGCCCATCAATCACATTAAACATAACGCGGTGGGCGGGGAGCGAGGTGAGCCGGAAAGTCTGGAGACGAAGCGCCCGTTGTGCTCCTTCCGACACTTGATTAGTCTCCATTAGCGTGTCAGGATGACAGGATGGGACAGTATGGATGGATGAAGAGGATGGAAGGTGTGTGTGTGTGTTTGTGTAGGTTATTGTGTGTGTTAGTGCATGCGTGAGCTGTTTGCTTCTTAACACAATCACTCGACCTTTGCGCTGTCTATCACTGTCGGTGTGTGTGTGTTGTGTGTGTGTGTGTGTTGTCTTCCTCGAGGGAGTGCATGTCTGCCGCCAGATCTGAAAGCCTGCCAACCGGCGCCGCCCCGGTGGCTAAATAAGTTCACTGCATCAGCACATTTGGATTCCCACGTGCATCCAGAATGACCTTGTTACATTTATACTCGTTTTTTTTTTCTTCATGTTTCATTAAAGACTTGACTTGAATATTCTCTGGTAGTCGGGTGAGGTGCTCACACAAAAACACTCAGGTTCATGAAATAATTAAAGATACTTTCCTAGATATAGTAAGTGTGAAATGTGGTACTCCTTTCTGCCCCAGTCAGCGATTTTGCTTTCTGTGTTTGATTGACAGCTGCAGACAGAAGGTTTACTTTACAAGCCATGTTAAGATTGGGTTATTTTTTATGATTTTCTTTTCAGAATTGTGTGGAATTGATATGTTCATATCGATCCAAACTCAAATGTTTGTGAGTTTTATCCGTAAAAAAATCACTATTTATTTTTGGTGCATTTTTCCCCACATTATTATTATTATTATTATTATTATTTATTTTAGGCTGAGAGCGGAGTTTGCAATCACTTGTTACCTCAGTGTGACATCACGAGCGAGAGAGAGGCTCTAAACGGCTTCCAAATGTAGCAAAATAAGCTTGGGGCTGATGAAAGGCAGCGTAAATTGGAGGAGAGCTGTAAGTAATAAAGCTTGTCATCTGCTTTTATTTCACCGCCGCCACGCACACAAAAACAAAAGCGTCTGATATTGGGATTGCGACGCCACAGGGATGAGCCAGTGCTTCCATGTTGTTGTTGATGTTGTGACCGCCGCTGCCGCTCCAAAGCACACAAATCTGGTTTACGCTAAATGCAATTGTTGAAAATATGAGGCCACATGAGGCCGGCCGGCCGGCTGTGTGTGAAATCTCCTGAATCCCCTTCCCCCCTTTAACTGACGCGAGCGGTCGTCATGGCGTCAGGTGAGGGACGCATAAAAAATAATTTGTCCCCCCTTCCGTGACTTCCTGCCTCCGCCTCGTCTTTGCATCAGCGGCTCTCAGATGCAACTCGTCGCTGCGGGAGAGGTCAGCGGGAAAGCGTCGCGCCAGAGTGTCTTTCCGGTGGGAGATTAGCGGCGGGACGGCGGGGGAGCTGCGATTTATCCCCGCGGCTCAGCGGCTGGAGAGCTGCAATTGAATCCCCTCTCACTGAAGGCCGGCGTGACATTGAGTCGGGAATTCTCTTCTCGTCCCCCTTTCTAGTCTTGCATCACGCTCGCACTCAAAATGCTGCCAAAGTTATTTATCGGAAGCAATAAGGTGCGTAGCGCTCGGCCGCTTCTTTTCAGCAGGCATCAAAGGAACGCTTCATTGGCTGTGATTGGACTGCGGCTCGGATCAATACGTGTCTATTGACTGTGGTGAAATCCAATCAGTCCGGGCGAGCAGCAGAGGAGCAACGTGTCTAAATTTAACACACATAAAAAAAAAGCCTCCACCCAGAGGAACAAACAAGGAAGTGAACTCGGCCTTCACCTCACTTCCCGCCAAGTAGGCGGTGCCATTTTGTTTGAGTGTTTTTCTTTTTCCCCCCCACTCAGTCAGCAGATACAAAAGTTTTACAGTGGAAACAATATGGTGAGTTGTCTTCAGTCGGCAGGAAAATACTCACTCAGCATTTCCGCCTTTCCCCCTGCATTCCATTATCCCACCCACACACAAAAGTGAAAACAAAGCCTGTTTATTGCCGATAAATACAAACATTTTACTGCAGCGCTTGCAAATGTCCATATTTTTATGATTCTAATATAAGACAGACTATTTATTTGCTCATAATTGCATGTTTTACAACATCAATTCCAAAAAACTAAATAAGTCAAAGCCGCAAGCAGCTATTAAATACGGGCTCATTTTTTAATGGTGAAGCCTCAGAATGATTAAGCCCCGCCCCAAACCAAAATGGCCGCCGCCCTGTTCAATTTAAGCAGTGACTTAGAGATTTTTTGTTTGAGAGAGAATCCTTTTATGATTTAATTGTTTCATCATTTCAAACCGGTGTTGCCACCCCAGACAGAAAAAAACACCACAACCGTGTCAGTAATTAGGTTTACAGCCATAATGAATACAGTATTAGCAATTAGCTCAAACTAGCATACACAAATCAATTCATACATTGCTTACCTCAATAACCAAGGTTGTATTCCAATATTTTCACAAACCTCAAGAGATTCTGTAATTACTGACAATGTTTTGCTGCTAATATAATCAATTCATCAATCAGTTATCTTGGAATAAAAATCCCTTCCCCGGCAAAGGATGAATAACAGTAGCTCGGATGTGTTGGGAGAAGAAAGTGCTTAGAGAGCAGCGGCGTAAAACTAATTAAAAGACATCAAGTCTAATTTGTTTTATCGCCCAAAAAGCCACAAGTAGATGAATTTAAACGCTAAATGCTTGTGACATTGACGGCGGCCTCGGCTAAGTAGACTCATCGCTTTGTGTGGAAGCGTCACAGAAACGAAAGTTCCAATCTTTAAGAAGCGCAGTCATCGGTGTAGCTTTCATAGTTTCACTTTTCAAATGGCAATGGAAAAAATGAAATGATTACCCGCTTTGTTGGTTTAAAACTAAAAATTGCCTTTAATGATATTTAAATTTATATCAAATTGACGGCAGTATTAAAAGTGACAAAAGTTTTTATTTGCTTACCGTCCTTGCCGATGAGGAAATCCAGGTAGCGGTAGGTGTAGGCCACGCCCACTTTGGTCTCCACCTGAGGTCTTTTGAGTGTGGAGTAAATCTTGCCCGGTGACTTTTCGGTCGACGTAGGCTTCATCTTACGCAGTCCGCAACCCATGACGCCACTCGGTGTACCGCCAACACTGAAAACACATTGGAGTTTCACTACTTCGGTTCTTTCAAGTTTCGATTTTCCAAACCGTTGAGGTTATGTCCAAAATAATCACATTTTAACAAACCACATCAAATCACAAGTCATGTTTTTTTTATTTGTCGGGTCGTCTATTCGTTTGGGCTTCATAGCTTTATCCTTAGGTTATCTCCCAAAGCCTCTTCACAGACTAAATGTTTTTTTGCGGAAGGTGGAGGAGGAAAAAAACAACAGAAGCATCCAAATGATGAGCTGGCAGATTAGCCAGCTTTCCTGTAAAAACAACAATCCGCATTCTTTCAATTTTCTACCGCGCATCCTTACAAATCTTTTATTCGAACTCGTTAATAACTAAAACCTACATTGGACATTTTAATAATAAAACAATGCAGCCGCTTTGTAATACTTTTTTCCTTTGACAATGTAAATATTGTTAAAGTTTTGAAGCGAGCGAGCTCATTAATTTTAATTTATGTCGGGTTCAAAGACAACCTATGAATAGTGAATGCACATTAAAACAACATTAGCACAGCGCAACACCCCCCCCCCCCCCACACCCAATCAGTTATCAAATTCTGCAACATAATCAGTGTGACTACAGCTGAAAGGTAGGCTAGCATAAAGCATTCCAAAAACATGTCGGGAATGTAACATTCACGCACGAGTTTGAAAGGCAGAAGAAATGACAAAAGTGCGGATAAGCCTTTTCAAATAAATAAAAAAATAAACACGGCTGATTTTTCACGGCTTTGCGCTTCACATCAGAGTGCAAATGAAATGCAAACTAGCATGAAGGAGAAGGACGGAAAGTCGTAGCGTATCCCCAAAACACCAAATTGATTCTTTGTGTAAGGAATCGATGGATGGACGTAGGCTAAGGGGAAATGATGGATAGAAGAACCGACCAATGGACACACGGCGGCTTTTCGCTTTTAAATCAAATGTGGGGCTATTTAGGCCCGGTCACATGATCTTGCCCGGACACGATGAAACGACAGCACAGGACGTGCCCCCCCACCCCCACCCCTCGGGGGATTTGTGGGTTCGGGTGTTTGCATGCACTGAGGAAGTGTGCACAGTTGGCGGGTGGTAGCGGGACAAAAAGAGGAAATGAGCAAACGGCGGCTTGGGCTAATGAGGTTAGCGGCAAGAATGGGGGAAAGGTGAAACTCAATCGAGGTAGGAAAACGGGCGAGGCGGGACCGACGAGCGTGAAATGAAGATGCGGCGGAACGGCGAACAAAAGGAGCCCAGGGAGAAGATGCTGGAAATGAATTTGGGAACGCATCAGTCGGAGGGGTAAACAGGAAGTGGCGTGGCTAACGAAACGACGGCACATCTCACAACACGTTGAAACTTAGACCCCATTTTGGTGCCGAGTGCTTTTTCCCGGTCCGATCGAAGTGGCTTCCCTTTAAAATGCGCACAATGCTTGACATCGCCGAATGTCATCGGCCGTGCATGCGATGCGACCAATCGGAGAGGGCCTCGCACGTGCACCAATTTCAGGACGCGAGCGAGCGGCACAATGCCGACCCCAGCCAAAACCCGCCACCGCCTCCATGCCATCTCAAGGCCCAGACACACACACACACACATGAAGGCTGCTATCGCCATGGGAACGAGCCCCTCGTCGACTGTCGGCTTCTCAGAAGAATAATAGGCAGCAGTCTCTCTCAGCCGCTCTCTCTCTTCTTTCATTGTCACTTTCTCTCTTTCTGGCTCTCTTCAGGACCACCACCACCATCGCCGCCGCCTCCTCTTCTCTTCCCGGCTCCTCTCGCATGCCTTAGGCGGTCATGAGTTTGATTTTCACAGCATAATCCGTCTGCACCGGGATTTAGGTTAAGAAAAAAAAAAAGCATTTCCGTCATGTTTGTAAACAGCCTGGAGCTAGTCGACCGTCTGAACGCTCGCAAACACGATGGGATTCAAAGTTGGTTTTGGAGAGGAAGTTGTAGGAAAATTCCAGACACTCTCGGTATTTGTGACAATTGTTGAAAGATTGAGCGGAGGTCGCAAGTGTGCATCATGGATTGTAATTTATCGAATCGAAATGAATCAAAGTGGCAGCTTGAGATACAAATTTAATTCCAAAACTATGCTTGAAACTAAAATCGCTCCAATTGCTCCATTAATCGATCGCTTAACTATCAGAATATTAAAACCCAAAAACATAGCTGCAGCCCTAAATTTGAGCGAATCATCTCAATGAATCATTTTGAATCTTTTTTCTGAACACTACAAGCAATGACGCAATCACATCAATTTGAGTGAACCACCTCATATGTAGACTAGCTTTTTCCATATATGGTATCGCATTATCGACATTGGTATCTTATCAGCTCCTGGACTGTCGACTCAAAGTTTCACATAAAGTTGCTCCACCAAGGCTCATTAATTCATAAAATAATAATAATAAACTAGCCTGAAGCGGAAGTTGTTAGGCCCTTAGGCGTTTATCGACAGGTGCGCATTACACAATCAATAAGCGCTGCAATTTTCCGACACAATCGTTACAAGACAAGTCAGTGATCCTTGCATGACTATAACTACGCCGTGTAGGTACACGTTTGTCATGGGAGGAAATGGGAAAAAAAAAAGAAAAGGGAGGCCTCGCAGAAGAGCTTTTTGCAGTAGCAGCAGGAGCAAAAAGGAATGGCAACGGAGATGACACTGCTCGAGATGAAAACGGCAGGGCTCATCTAAAGACAGATCGCTCAGCGTGTTGTCGGACCGCTTCCGTGGTCCAAAACAAAACAGACAATTTAACACCAGTGGAACGGAGGAGACATGCAGTTTGAATCCACAGAGAGGCGGAAATAAAGGCTATGCTGACTGACACCTGTGTCATCAATAAACATGCGGGGTTTAATTTATTTAATCAACCGTTCACTGCCATTGACGGCTATAGACGTCAAATACGCATTTTAATTAATCTGGCGGTGAACGAATTTTAAATAAAGGTTAGGGGTTTGAATTAGGGTTTGAAGTCGAGGTTGGAGTGCCTTTTTTTTGGGCCACATTAAATTAGCCAAAGCTGAAGCTAGGCTATATTAAAAAAAATAGCTCCTGCTGTAAGATGTTCCTCCGAAAGTTGCTAGTTTTGCGTTTACGTGGGTGCCCTTTGAAAGCTCCCCGACTCCTCCTCATTTGTCTTTTAGTCAGGAGAAACCATTTGAGTCAGCAGTCAATTTACCTGAATGACATTAAACAACCCACACGGGACCTCCGAACACGCAAACATCAAGTCGTTAAAAGCAGACAATGACACACGGCGGTAAAGAGCCAATCAAAGGAAATGTCCCCGCGTCACCGTCCGTGTTAATGATGTTTACAAAACGAGAGGCGTAAGTCCCTAGGGGGGGCGCTACAGAGTCGTGAGTGTAAACATGTGCTTAGCTAGCAACTTCGCATGTGTTGGATGGCTACATGGCGCGATCTTCTATTATCTTAAAAGGCCCTGGTGAAAGTTCTCAAGGATTGAGTTCCACCATCGAAAATCCAAAGAAGAAACTCACTTGCAGACTTAACGCGGAGTAAACCGAGGTTTCACGCCATGTCACGCCTGACCAGCGACACAAACATCTGGAGCACAGAGCGTGGTAGAAGGAAAGGAAGGAAAACAAAACTTTACGCATTTCGTCAGCGTTCATCTGGCCATTAGTTCAACTTTGACCTCTTTCCTGAGGCTTGGTGGCATGACTGTAGTGTGACGCAACGCCAATCACTTCCACATTTACAATTGTGTGTGTCTGTGATTGTGTGTATACACGCTTACTGTGTGTGTGTACCAACAGTGTAAAGTTAACTCCACGGGCCACCAGCTGGAACTAATTATCTGCACTCTCACTCTCGCACAAGCACGCCGAGAGACACACACACGTACACACACACACACACACGCCTTTTCCTCTCTCATGCCCCCATACTTCCTCCTCACTGACATCCCTCAGCTTGTTTTTCCTATTTAACCTGCCATCACTTACCGAAACTCGCATTGCAATATTATGACCATATATGGAGTATGTCTGGACAATACAATGATTGCGCAATACCGGGAAGCACCACCTATTTACCAGTTGCAATTTTGACTAATTTTTCTTTTGTCTGTATTGAGTCAGGACTAAAGACTGTGACTCATGAAGCTGCAGAAATAAGAGTTGTTGACTAAGTTTACAAATACATATAGAACTAGAATGGAACATGATTTAATATAATCATGAGTTGTTGTTTTTTTCTTCTTTTACTCTTCACATGCAGAGAACAGCCAGCAGGGGGGCGGCACTGCCTCATTTGCCTACCCTGACCACAAGTCCCTGCTGTCACTGTCAGTGACATATAGGAAAGTAGTAATTAGCGTCACTCACTCCAGCTTCTTCACACCTTGAGCTCATTTAATTGAAAGCCTTTTATCTTTAAGAGTCATATAAGATAAATTTGAAATGCCATGTTTAAGCTATTCATATAATATCGTCCGTTTTTGGCCGATCCCGGTGGAACCGACACGCGCTGGCACCAAAACTCACGTGACGTCAGCGCAGGCACGCGTGCACCAAACTTGTACGCACCGGTGACGGCCGACAAACTGTCAACTTTGCAATCAGCGCGTAAAACGCACTCACAATTGCGTTAATTTCATCATTAAACATACAAATGGGGTGGAAATGAGCGCATGAGCGAACTTACCTCTCGCTGTGGATTAAAGTTGAGTCAGCGTCACGCGGAGCGAAGCATCCCACGCGTGGAGGAAGGTTAAGGCGGTTTTGGTTCCGAGCTCTCCTATGTGGCTGAACGCAGTACTCCAGAAGCGGCCGACAAGACTCTTCAAGTCCCCGCTTGATGCGTGCGGATGTTCTGCCAGCTCAGGGAAACCACATCCTGTCACATTATTCACCACCACCTCCTCCTCCTTCTTCTCACCCCCCCACCCTTCCGTGCTCGTGTGCGCGCGTTGGACCCTGCGTGTCTGCGCGTTCACGTGATCGTCTGGATGCGAGTGTTGTGACCCGGCAGCTTCGAGTCGACGTCTGCCGTGCAGCTTCCACTCGACTGGCTGAAGAATCCATCTGAGGAGACGCGAGGGGAGGGGATGGAATTAGGGGGGGTCACTGGGAAATACCAGAGTCGAGGGAGGACAGGGGGCTGGATGTTTTTAGGGGGGGATAGACTCAAGACAGACCTGTGATGGGACTTTACTTGCAGCAGTATTTAGGGCCCAAACATTTATTTTATTACAGTCACACTTATTACAATTTGACCCATTACCCCTCCCTCCCTTCCTTCCATCCTTAAATGAGATCATTTGAATCGAAGCATGCGTCAACATTCTATGTCAGTTGTCTTCTGTCTTAGATGTGGACTCGCCTCCCTCGAATACAGAGTAGGACGACTTTTTCAAATGTTTAACAACGCACTAATTAACTTTGTACATTTATGTGACTGTAAATCTTCAAACGCACTATCCAAAGGCAAATGGTCTTTCTTTATTGCTATTTTTTTATTTATTTTTGACAGATAGCTACAAAAGATCAAATGTTAGCTAGCTATGTAGATATAATAGCCGCAATAAGGATAAATAACCATTTTATATAGTTAAACTGTGGTTTCCACGGCAACTTCATTAGGGACACATTTGAATGACATCCAGTACCAAAGCTGTAGCAAAGATAATTCTTTTACATCTAGGTAATTGTCACATTATGGTGATTTACTTAAAGTGGAGGTAATTCGTTTTAGATTCTAGGTTGGTTTAAAGCGCGTCCTCAATTCCTTGCCGTGAACAGGAATCAGGGGCGTCGCTGTGTTTTATAGTGAGGTAGCAGCACCCTCTAGTGGCCAATGTGAGAAAATGAGCCTCATGGAAACCTGCCGGTTTTTTTTACCCCTAAATAAATGCAAAAATTGGCTTTAGTCATATTTCCTCATCACTTGGGTTTAGTTTATCCATTGAAACATATATACGCGCTAATATTATTTTTATTTACATCAGTAAGTGAATTTGTATTGTACCATGCGCGCATGGTGAAATATGCAAAGTCTGGTTTCCTAACTTGTCAACTTTGTCGAGGCCTCTCTTTGGTCCTAAAATTCCTAATAGATGGGCTTCCAACAAGTACATTAAGGTACTTAAAAATAAAATTTGAATAGTTGCCTTCCTAAGATGTTAGAAAGGATACGTTTTGTATGAATACATACTATAGCGTTTTTCCACCCTCACCCACACATTATTTTCACCTTCCTCCCTTGGTGCATTAGGCTGCAGGGTTTCCATGCGACAGCTGATGATTACTTGAAAGCTGCTATTACTATCTCGATCTTCTTTTCACTCATTAAAAGAAATTCTGGAAGGGGTTTGAATCACACCATGCAAACCTCGTATTGTCTTCTAGTGGTGTGCCATACTGCAAGATTAGTTATTGATCTGATAGTGATTACAGTGTGCCGCAGCTATATTGGAGTTCAACATGCTGGGCAGCACTGGGGTCCACTGTAAACGGAACACTGTAATTAGGAGCAAGAAGAAGAGGCAAAGATGGAATATGAAGCTCCTCTTACAAAGGTTTATAATCGCCCATAGATGTAACTAGGTGATGGAAAAGCACATTTGGAAACAGTCAAGATGCTCATTGTGTCTCAAGAGATTAAAAAGCTGCTCTTGCACAAAGCCTCTTTTTCAGCTTGTTAAAATGAAAATGTAAAAAAAAAAAAGACAACATTTCAATAGATGAGAGCTATGGATTATTCCCACTGATGTGGATTATTCCTACCTGGTCTTGTTTGTTTACTTTTTAATGGAGATGGATGCAAGGCGGATATGTTTAAAATGATGACTTAGTGTTAGGTACATCTGCAACCACTTTATCATCATCATCATCATCACAATGGAACATCCAAATGGAGCACTTCAAAAAGTGGTACAATTTGGTGGTCATCCAATCCAGAAAAAAAATTCAAACTATCATACTTTGTGATGTCAGTAAATTGACGCAGTCAAAAAATAGTCCAGTGATGGCAGTTAAACTACACAGTATTTCTCTAATTTTTTATTTAATCCAAGAAAGTTTTCCATTTTCTAATTCATGAATTCAGTGAATAATCACCGTAATTAATTTAAGAAATATAATATTCAAAATGTGCGAAAAACATCGTAAGGAGAAATTATTTTTGTCGGAAAGCGTTGCCTTTTACATACTTCAACAAATTTAATCAAATGTATGTACATTGACGTCGCTAATCCTTGCTGACCGGCAGATGGCACTGTTGTCTAACCCCTCAGTTGTGTCCCCCCTCACGCTGCCTCTGCAGAGATTCCATACAGTCCAGTATTTGTTTTGCTGGATGTGAACCAGTGGCCTATGCATAAATGTATGAAGTCATGCAGAGTAACATCATGTCGTCTGATTGGATGCTTTATGTGCTCTGTTCTTCATTGTGTTCATCATTGCGTTGTGATGAGACGAGAAAGTTCTTTGGTAGCTGTCATGCAAGATCATCGCTGATTATGCATTTCGTGTGTTGATGCTCGATGCTGATGTTATTTGGTGCCACTCTCTTTTCTCCATCAGAAAACGACAACATTAATTTGTTAACTGATGCAAGTGTATTTCTTTTCTCATTAGCAACAACATCAACGTGAGGCTGCTGCCACGATGTCAGAGAAGTTTTTATTTTATGGTTGTAGCGCAGTGTGTGTCATGCATTGAATGACAAACTCATTACAGTCAAATAGGTCTGATCTTATTTGCTGCACTTTAAAAAAAAAAAAAAAAAAAAAAAATCAACAATAACAATGAGTTTTGATTGACAGCACATTCTAGTTTTGCCGACCGGCGCGCGTTCACGAGACGACACAAGTTGCTGGCGCGTGAACGAATAAATTGTGGTAGTTGCGGTTCAAACGTACAACGGCTGCTTGCACATTTCCCGGATACAGAGTCCAGGGAAGCCCCCCGCCCCCCTCCGAGCTGGTAGTGGTCTCCCTTGTTTTTGGAAGGAGATTTTTTTTCAAACACCCAGAAGTTGTCAAGTTGGCTAACTCTCTTAGCTGACTGGCTAGGTAGCTGGCTAGGTAGCTAAGCGGCACTCAGTAGCCGGAGCAGCTGTTAACGCACCGCCGCCGCCGCCGCCTCCCCCCTCAAATGGAGAACTACCCCGCCACCGATGAACTGGAGATCCCCCGGTGAGTCGAACGGCGGCGGTTTTACCATTGAAAGACAACCGTCTGCCTTGCAATTTGTCTAAACCGCTCGCTACCCTTGCGATCCAATGTCACGGTGTCGTGTACCGACACCACCAGTGGTTCCGCCGCCGTCTCCCCGCGCACACGCCTTCCCTGCTAGCCGCGCGGCACCTCCGAGCACCCGGCTGCGGATGATCGAGAAGCAGCGGCAGCAGAAACACCTCGCGCGGATGTTCCTAACCAGGAAATCGGATTAAATCCGAACCAGGAGGTTTTTTTCGGAACTGAGTGAGTGTGTGTGCGTCCATGGCGGAGTTCGAGGAGGACGGCGTCAGCCTCTTGGATCACGCGGGGGCCGAGGTGGGCGTGCAAGCGGCTGTGAAGATGCCCGGCGAGGGCTCGGTGTCGAACGGCGACTGTGGCATGTGTGAAGACAACATGGTCGACCAAGGTAGTGACAGCGTGGAAGCCTCCGTCGAGCCCGACAACAAGGCAGACATGCCCCGTAGGAGCAGTATCATCAAGGTGAGTGGAAATATGGAAGCTCATTAAAACATATTTGAATGATTTCCAATACACACCCTGATACACCAAATGGGCTTTTTACAGTAGTACATTGTGTACTTTGATTATTTTGCAAACATCAGTCATTTCAGATTGCCAAACAGGGATGACAGCATGTAGGAGTGGAGCCTTCCGCGTGTCGTAACCCCATGCAGACGTTTCCATCAGCTAATGCTAAGTTTGATACCACAAGACTCAGCATTAAAAAAAAAAAAAAAAAACGTGGTGTACAAATGACTTTTTAACAGTATTGGACCATGCATTTATCCCTCCAGTGGGAACCCAACTATCAATTTCTTAGGGAAACCACAATATGGTTGCTAATCAATACTACACACAACAGTATTAACATCATTATTTATCAAATGACATCTCGAAAACCAGAATAATATACATCATTCTCTGGAGGGATTCAGAATATTTTCTGCAGATTCCTCCAGGCATGATTGATGTTGCCTTTTTTCAGAAGACAAAAAAAACGGAGAGAATATGATTGGTTCAAGAAACACTCACAGTTGACGTTACATGGATCAGCACTACTTTATGGAAGAGAAAGGAGTGGTAGTTAAAAAAATAACATTATGACTTCTCTCGTTCCGGTCCAGTAGTTCCCACGTGTGGCATTGTCGCCGCCATGCGTTGAAACACTGTTTTTCTATTTTTCTTACCCAGCATATTCACAATGCTCAGTGGCCTGAAAACCAAAACAAAACAAGAGTCCCATAATCACACGACGCCATCGAGCACCCCTGTGAATCAGCGCGGAAGATAATTGATATGCACTGTGAAACACTTTTCAAATCCGAGCGTGCTTTTGCGGCCCTTGGCTTTTCCAACGCCGATGGAGAAACATCACGAGTTATTTATTGTCCATTATTTCCCTGGTGTTTAAATTTTGTTTTGATAAATTTGTGGATTTCATTTTGTCATTTTGGATACACAGCGTTCACTTTTTGTCTTTTCTGGACGGCATCAGCGTCCCAATATTTACCATGATAATTACGATGGTCCGCACCAAACCAAACACCGCGGGACATATCGCTTGTTTTCCTTTAAACTGCCGCAAACCAGTCAGTCTTGAATCACCCTCATTTTGCATTGTGTGCTCGGCAGCTGTCAAGTCACTTTTAGCCTCCGGCTATTTAAAATAAACATCATCTTCTCATTGATCCCAGCGTTAAAGGAACAAATGGACGCATTGGCTTTTTTCCTGCTCTCCATGGTGGCCTTTTGTTTCCACGTTTCTCTCTTTTTAACCATTTTAGACATGTCAGTGAAACTGGATTTTTTTTGGGTCTGTTTTCAAGACTGTTTGAAAAAACAGTGTTAAATGTTTACCCGGCCCCGTGGCGTATTTACACTTTGCGATGGAAACACAGAACTGGTCCATCTGGCTGGCGGCGTTAAGCAGTTGCAAATTAGCAGGTGTCTTGTGATCGTGATGATAGCCTCCTTTGCATTTCAGCTCACGCCAGTTGAAATGTATTTATCCTTTTTCACTAAAACTAAAAGGCACCCTATAAAGTGTGGCATTAATTGCCCCGCTATAGAAGAAAGAGTAGGTTTGTTAGCATCAGCGGCTAGCCCGTGCGTTTTTGGCGCGCGGTTAGCTTACTAGCTAGCTGTCTAAAGCCCTCAAAACGAAATAAAAACGCTTTAAAGTGTTACGGTGAGAATGTTTTCATTTTTTGTTGTCATTTTTCATTTTTTTTTAATTTAAACCTTTTGACAGCCAGCGTGTGTCAGCGTTGTTACTCACACTTCTCTGCGGCGTGGCGAATGTAACACCTTTTTCTTGAGAAGAATTTGAACACGGTTATTTATTTCCCTTTTTTGTTTATCATGGGAAACATATCATCGCCGCTAGCTCCCATCTGATTGGGTAGTGCCCCCCTCTTGTCCATTCATGCCGACGCTGTGGAAAGACATCCACATTGAGCATTCATAAGCCAGTCACACAACCGACTCTTGTCTCATCTCATGTGACAGTCACGTCTGGGCTCCGAGAAGACACAGGTGTTTTGTTTATCCCGCACAAGACGCCGTGTGTTTTTTCAATTGATTTCCAAGCCTCGAGAAAGCCTCTCGGCCCCGACCCCAGGTGGCTGGCACGTCGGAGAAATTCTTCCAGCCGTTGCAGATGTGTGCACATTGCTTATTCTTGCGTCAGATGAAGTGTAACAGAGTTACACAAGTGTCGCTCGCCTCACCCTTCCATTTCCTGGATTGCTCAAATGGCCCCCGGCCTTTTAAAAAAAAAAAAAAGAAAATTGCTCTAGAAATTAAAGGGAAAGGATTCCTTGGATCGAGCAAATGGGTGAGACGGCAGAGAAAAAATACTTGACCTAAGGAAGCGGAGGTTAATCTACAGGAAGTAGACACGAGTCATTAGCACGCCACGCCGCTGCTTTGACTCGCTCGCATGCTTTTGCCCGACTCGTAAGGATTATGTCTGCTCATGCATTCATACACATTTGCCAGTTTGTGTTAAGTTTTTGTGACTTCAAACACACAAATGGAAATGAGCTGAAAAAAAAAGCAGACTGCAGCATAATGAAGTTTTAACATGGGAACATTTCAGTCACGATGTCACTCGAGTTTTTACGGGCACCATTATTTCCTCACATGACGTACAAGTCTGGCTTTCTGAACTCCATAAAAGTTTGCCCTCATGTTGAACTTGCTGCTGCTGCAGCGACGATAGGGAAATAATAAATATAAAAAAGTGAGGGGAAAAAAAAAAAGAGTTCACTGAAAATGTCAACGCTGCCTGGAGACTTTGAGTCGATTCGTGTGGGCAACTTTTTCTCTCCGGAAGGGAACTTCCCGGTAATGCACATTGACAGGTACTTGTGGTCCACGGCTGAAGTCGGAAGCACAAAATATGTTCACAGTTCAGGAGGCGACTAGGCTGGCGGCGCTTTTGGATGTGATTTCATGCCTTAAAGCAGACGTGTCACGCTTTTTTTTTTTTCTTTTCTTCCCTCAACAATTTTGAAAAATTCCTAGGTGACCTAATATAATAAAGTGGAAGGTGTGATTTATTTTTATTATTTTATTTATTTTTTTCTTTAACCCTATTTTTCACCTTGCTGAAATTGGCCATTTTTTTGCGGCGCCGGTCCGGTCTGATGCCAGGCAGCTCATTCTTTTTCTGAACTTCCCAGGATTCGTCGAGACAGCGTAAGGAGAGGAAGAAGACGGTGTCGTTCAGCAGCATGCCCACCGAGAAGAAGATGAGCAGCGCCAGCGACTGCATCACCGCCATGGTGGAAGGCTCCGAGCTGAAGAAGGTGCGCTCCAACTCGCGCGTCTACCACCGCTACTTCCTTCTGGACGCCGACATGCAGTCCCTACGTTGGGAGCCCTCCAAGAAGGAGTCGGACAAGGCCAAAATCGACGTCAAGTCCATCAAGGAGGTTCGCACGGGGAAGAACACGGACACTTTTCGAACCAACGGGACTTACGACCAGATCTCGGAGGACTGCGCCTTCTCGGTTATCTTTGGCGAGAACTACGAGTCGCTGGACTTGGTGGCCAATACCGCCGACGTAGCCAACACCTGGATTACCGGCTTGAGGTATCTGATCTCCTACGGGAAGCATACGCTGAACATGATCGAGAGCACTCAGAATAACATGCGTTCGTCGTGGCTGGGTGAACTTTTCAGCGAAGCGCGCGGCGACAACAGTCAACAAATAACCATTTGCGCTGCTGTGCAGCTGGTCAAAAAGTTGAACCCGGGACTTAAAAATGTGAAAATCGAGCTCAAGTTCAAAGAGCTCCACAAAGTCAAGGACAAGGCGGGCTCTCAGGTGACGAGAGACGAGTTCATCGAGGTCTTCCACGACCTCTGCACCAGGCCGGAAATCTATTTCCTCTTTGTCCAGTTCTCCAGCAACAAGGAGTTTTTGGACACCAAGGATTTGATGATTTTCCTGGAGGCGGAGCAAGGCATGGCGCAAGTCAGCGAGGACACCAGCGCCGAGGTCATCCAGAAGTACGAGCCATCCAAAGAGGGTCGGCTCAGAGGCTGGCTCTCTCTGGACGGCTTCACTAACTACCTTCTGTCGCCCGAGTGCCACATATTCGACCCGGAGCACAAAACGGTGTGCCAAGACATGAAGCAGCCCTTGTCCCACTACTACATCAACGCATCTCACAACACGTACCTGATAGAAGATCAGTTCAGGGGTCCTTCAGACGTGACGGGTTACATCCGCGCACTGAAAATGGGCTGTCGCAGCGTGGAGTTGGACGTCTGGGACGGACCCGAGAACGAGCCGGTCATATACACGGGTCACACCATGACCTCTCAGATTGTGTTTCGCAGCGTCATCGACGTGGTCAACAAGTACGCCTTTGTGGCGTCGGAGTTCCCGCTGATCCTGTGTTTGGAGAACCACTGCTCTTTGATGCAGCAGAAGGTCATGTTTCAGCACCTGAAGAAGATCCTGGGGGATAAGCTCAGCCTGGATCCCCCCAAACCCGACGACTGCTACCTCCCGTCCCCCGCCGATCTGAAGGGGAAGATCTTGCTGAAGGGCAAGAAACTCGGAACTAACTGCACCGCCAACGAGGGCGAGGTGACGGACGAGGACGAGGGCGCCGAGATGTCGCAGAGAATGAGCATCGACTCGCCGGAACAACAGACGGCCGCGCCTAAGAAGTTCCAGCTCTCAAAGGACCTTTCCGACCTGGTCACCTTGTGCAAGTCGGTGGAGTTCAAGGACTTCCCGACGTCCTTCCAAGGCCAGAAGCATTGGGAGCTCTGCTCCTTCAACGAGGTCTTCGCCGGCCGCTGCGCCAGCGACTTTCCCGGGGACTTTGTCAACTACAACAAGAAGTTCCTGGCCCGGGTTTACCCGAGTCCCATGCGGATCGACTCCAGCAACATGAACCCGCAGGACTTCTGGAAGTGCGGTTGCCAGATCGTGGCGATGAACTACCAGACTCCGGGTCTGATGATGGACCTGAACATCGGCTGGTTCCGCCAGAACGGGAACTGCGGCTACGTCCTGCGGCCGTCCATTATGCGCGAGCAGGTGTCCTATTTCAGTGCCAACACAAAAGATTCCGTGCCTGGCGTATCGCCGCAACTCTTGCACATTAAGATCATCAGCGGGCAGAACTTTCCCAAACCCAAAGGCTCGGGCGCCAAAGGGGACGTGGTGGACCCGTACGTCTACGTGGAGATCCACGGCATCCCCGCCGACTGCGCCGAGCAAAGGACTAAGACGGTCAACCAGAACGGGGACAACCCGCTCTTCGACGAGAGCTTCGAGTTTCAAATCAACCTGCCCGAACTGGCCATGGTTCGCTTCGTGGTGCTGGACGACGACTACATCGGCGACGAGTTCATCGGCCAGTACACCATCCCTTTCGAGTGCCTGCAAGCGGGTTTCCGCCACATCCCGCTGCAGTCGCTGACGGGCGAGGTCTTGCCGCACACCTTGCTCTTCGTCCACGTGGCCATCACCAACCGGAGGGGAGGCGGCAAGCCCCACAAGAGAGGCCTGTCGGTGCGCAAGGCCAAGAAGAACCGGGAGTACGCCAGCATGAGGGTGCTGCTCGTCAAGGCGCTGGACGACGTCTTCAAGACGGCCACTCCGCCGCTGAGGGAGGCCACGGACCTCCGAGAAAACATGCAGGTCCGATTTGGTTGAGTCCACTCCTCAAGGTGACACCAAAGTAATGGTTTCTAAAACTCTTTCCGCAGAACGCCGTGGTGTCCTTTAAAGAACTGTGCGGCCTTTCGGCGGTGGCTAATCTCAAGCAGTGCATCCTGGCGCTGTCCCCGCGACTTAGCGCGCAGGACAGCGGACCCCTTCTACTCTTCAACCTGGCTGACCACTATCCAGTCATGGAGCCTCAAGGTTTACTGCCAGAGGTCCTCAAAAAGGTGGTCACCACTTATGACCTGGTGAGTCCAGTCGAATATGATAGTTTTAAAAGAATGACTTTTTATTCTCTAGCAAAGAGCATTGTAAGAAATGGACGGACATGAATGCGTTTGAGTTTTGATTTTCTTTTTGGCTCACCACCAGCATGGAAAAATAATCAGCGTCAGCAGCGTTCACATCAATAGCTTGATTTTTGCGGGGACACGCGGCCTTGGCGAGTTAATAGCGCAGCCGCTGCTGTTAAGTAATAAAATCAATACCCGCGCGTTACGCAACACACTCGGCTTCCCCCGTCTCCCATTTTTTTTTTTTTTTAATCTATTTTTTTTTATTTTGTTACGCACTGCTGAATTCCTTCCAGAGCCTCTTGGCACATTAGACGAGCGGATGTTGTTGTCAGTCGTCGCCGCTGAATAATTTAGCAGCTAATCAAATGCGCAGCACGGGCCTGTTTAGCTTTTTTTTATTTGTTATTACGTAACGCGCGCTTGTTAAGGTGACCCTCGCCGAGGTAATTGCTTGTGACGGAAAGAGGACAATTGAGTTCAGGGGGAAGAGAGTGTGTGTGCGTGTCAGGTATTTGCCCAGCACAACCACCAACCTCATGAAAACTAAGAGCGCTGTAAATAATGTGGGGGATCATTAGGACACACTGGGCTGTGTGTGACGGGCCCACCGTGGGGACGGACTGTTCTGCTTCCTAATTGGCGGGAAGAGAATCTGGGTCTGACCCCAGAGTTCTCTATAAAAAGAAGTCTTTTATGGGGAATAAAAGCTGCACTGCAAAGGGGAATGCAAATGTGTTTGCCACTCAGATGTGCGGATATACGCTGCGTTGCGTGTGCACCTCGAAAGTAATATACTAAATAAAATTTATTTTTAATTAATTAATTAATTTTAATTAATTAAAATAGAATTTAATTAATTTAATTTGAGCAAAATGTCTTTGTTAATAAACAAGGTCAGTGAATATTATGTTTTGAGCAGATAATTGATTTTCACACTTTGTAAAAGTTAAAAAAAAAAAAAAAAAAAGCACCTGCAGGATTGGCTGTGGCAAGATAAGCAGACACTTCCCAAACCACTTGGAGGAAAAAAAAAAAGGGGGCCCTGTATTTTGTCTGGGTGGAAGATGGAAGCAGCATCTTAAAATAAATCACATGGCCATTTGATTCCACCCTGGGGGAGGTAATGACAGCGTGCGCCACCTCAGCAATGAGCAGGTTTTTACTGCAGCTGCGGCGTCGCCACGATTGCACCGGCGGGGCTTTGCCGTGCTGCGACAAAATTATCATCGTCATTAAAAAAAAACAAAAAAAAAACACTATACTGTGTGCTTTAAGGAAACTCGCAAACTTTGCTAATAAACCGATTGCACACATGTTGGGAAATGAACGTGGTGTTGCAGCACATTTATTTTCACCCCGAAATCGAACGCCGGGATTGCAATCAGACTCGTGTTCCATTGCGTTTTGTCGTTTGTTGAAGAATTCACGCCGCCCCGTAAGCAAGCGTCTGCCTGCGGCGTCACAGCTAAACTTAGCATCTCGCCATGACTCACCCTGCCGTTTGACTTGCTAAAATTACCCCAAGAGCCACATTTTGTCTGCTCAAAGCCAGTCGCGTCTGCATTTCAGCCCTCCAGACGCGAGCGAGGCTTTTAATAGAAAAGTCCCTCCTGTCTGCTTTCCCTTTAATTTCAGGCTTTTGCGACCTCGCCCACGCGGGCCTTCCTGTAATAGTGGCTGCTGTCTTTTTCGGAGAGACCTCCCATGCGCAAAAGATTCCTGAAAACCACAGCGTGACCATGTGGCTAATGTGAATGCTCTGTGTGTGTGTGTGTCTTGGTGCCAGGTGATCCAGACCAGCAAGACTCTTCTGGAGAACTCTGACGGGGTCTACGAACGGATCCTCCAAACCCAAAAAGCCGGTAAGGATTAAGCTACATTTGGTTTATTTGAGGGACGGGCCAGTACCGATAGCAGGTTTTAGTATCGGTACCAAATTTCAAGGTAGATAAGGCTGGTAACTAGAAATTAGAAGAATATAAAATTAACATTCATTTCAAGCGATTTTAAGGAAATTTGGTATTAGGAGAGATATATATATATATATATAGGTCAAGTTTAAAAACAAAAAAATCTTATGTATCAAAATACAAGTGGTATCGGTACTTAGAATTGGTATCGGCGTCTACTTAATTGAGTACTCGGTCTGGAAAAAAAGAGTGGATATCGAACATCCCTAGTTTATTTCCGCAAAGTAACAACAGTCAGCGATATTTTGGGCCAGCCTCGTGTTTTTCAAGGCCGAGCAATATCCTCAAAATAATTGAGGATATCTCAAGCTAAACAAGCTGTTAGTTGGAGCTCCTCTTCCGCTGCTGCTTAACATCTTGCGGAGCACTCCAGGATGTGATGTAAC
Organism: Syngnathus acus; assembly: GCF_901709675.1. Taxonomy (NCBI): domain Eukaryota; kingdom Metazoa; phylum Chordata; class Actinopteri; order Syngnathiformes; family Syngnathidae; genus Syngnathus; species Syngnathus acus. The sequence continues at coordinate 12,709,968 of NC_051101.1, read as the reverse complement.
TGTTATTGTAACACGCGCACACGCACGCACACAAAATGTGCCAACTCCTGTTGACAAAGTGCTGCTTTGGCGGTCACGGCGTTTATGAGCAAACACGAATCCTTGCTGAAGTGTGAATACAAACATACGCATTGGGGAAAAAAACCCCAATATTTATCTTCATAAAGTCAAATCAGATTAGAACAGATAGTGAAGGTTGCAACCACATCTACTCACTTTGGGAGTGTATGAATTGTGTTGTGTAGGAAGTGGGTGGCCGCGACCAGACAGGGCCTGTTGGTAAATCAAAAGACAAACACAGCTAAATCCCCCAAATCACTCGCTTGTAATCATTCATTCATATTCTGCCTGCAAAAACAAACAAAACTGGTTGTCCTTCTCTTTTACTGTGAGCCAAAATCCCAAAACAAAAGCTTCTCGTCTCTGAGCAATTTGAGCGCGCGTGTGGTCTCAACATGGGGGAACTCGTCTACCTGCGGCGCTCGCTAGCAAACGTCCCATTTTCCACAGTCAAATAAAATTCAGGGTAGATTAATTAGATCCAAGTTCATCTAATATTCACATAGCACAAAATGGTTTCTCGCTTCCAGGCACTGCTTTTAAAATAAATTGAGAAATAAATTGGATAGACACAGAATCGATAGAAATCCAGAGTCTTTGAAGGGTGAAAGTTGTCTTGAAATAGTGCAGACTTCCTGACTCTTTGCAGGCATTGCTTTTGTGGCTCTGCTAAGTTTAGAAAATGCCTACCAGTACCAACTCTCATGCTGCTCACTGGAAGTGGTTTGGGGGGCTGAGAGAGAAAAAAAAATCCCCCCGGCTTCTGCATAGTTGACAAGTTGGTCTTTGAAGCATGACTGGAAAGGTCTTTTTATTTTATTTTATTTTTTTAAATAAAACAATTATGAAAAGGACACATGACTAAAATAGACCACAGATGAAAACAAAGACACACAGGCGGATTCCCACTTTGGACTTGTAGTGGCATTGTTCATTGTTGAGTTTGAAAATGACCCTAAAATGGCTGCTTCAAACCAAAATTGTCTGGGCGCGCTTGTTCGGACCCTTCATTTTCCAGATAGTCTAGTTGCAATTCCCGAGTTTGCGTTCAACTGTCCGTCTGCTGTCCTTGCGCAGTCACCCTTCAGGAAAAGAAGGATCTTCCCTCCTCCCGCTGTGCTCCTGCCAGATTCTGTCCAGTGTTGCTAGGCAACCCCCCTACATATACGTGTGTTACGTTCGCGTCTTGTCGTCATCACGTGCAGACAGACGGAATTGGAAATGCGCGGTAAAGAGGCGCTGGCGTGATGTCATTCAGCGTTTCACGTCAGTCGGGGGAAACGCCCCACGGATTATTCCCCCCCTCTGTCTTCTCGTGTTTCCATGGCAACGGCACCAACAGGACCCACGAGGAGCCTCGATTCCAGCTGAGGGCAGAAGCCGCCGATAATATGTAGGTTGCGTGCCCGCCCGCCCGCCAGAACCTCGTAAGCTAGCAAACGTCAAGCACGCTCAAACGCCACCGAGGCTTCATTCCTCTTCATCCAACGTCATCGTCATCACCTTGCCCGACCGACTGTGTACATTAACGTTACGTTTGTTCCTTTGACTTTACTGCCTCTTAAGACCCCGCCTCACTTGCGTTCCAACTGGAGGTTGTAAAAAAAAAGCAATAACAGTCTGGGCCATTAAAAAACACACACACACAGAGCAGAAGGACGTCTCCCCTCCAATGTTCATTCGCTCAGAGTGCAGTTTAGCTCTCGGTTACACACTCAAAGGTTCCCGCGGGGGCTGGCAATACTTTGAAAAACAATAGCTTGAAATGATGCCTTTTCAATGAAGGCATTTCAAATCACATTTCATACCGACTACAGCAAAGCCTCGGCTCAGCAGGTGCAGCCAGTTCTGGATGAGGGAATAAAAAAATGGTTAATAAAAAAAGTTCTCCCATCTCATGTTGATTGGTGTCTCAGCTATGCAGTTCCACCAGAACCTCCGTGACTTGGCGGTGAAGGAAGGTCTGAAGGGTCGCAAGCTTCATAAGGCCGTGGAGAGCTTCACGTGGAACATTACCATCCTCAAGGTGACTCCTTCATTCACAATTGTCTTCTTTTTTTATTTATTTATTAAAGCAACGTCATGATGTACTGACAGTGATAAGGTCAGTTTGGCTACCAAAAACATTTCTATTGTTCTCTGCCTTCAGGGCCAGGCGGACCTCCTAAAACACGCCCGCGGCGAAGTGCAGGAGAACCTGAAGCAGATTCATTACGCCGCACTGACGTGCGACCTTGGCAAAGGACGACCGGCGAGCGGCTCGTCCGACTCCAAAAGTAGCCGGCGCAGTATGGAGGCCATTCCCGAGAAGGCCACGGCCGAGGCGGAGCTCACAGACGACGACGATGACCAAGACGACATTTGACGTCCATCTCGCATTCCACCAAAGATTTTCACCTACCAGACGTAGCCGCTGAATAATCTTCAGGTATTTGTCCTGAGGAAAGCGACACTTAAATTCCATAAGAAAACGCTCGGCCTGCGTTAACGACGTCATCGGGCCTGTACGGTAGTATCCTGAAGTTTGACCACCAACCTCAGGAAAAACTAACAGGAGGCTAGCCAGTTTGCGGTTAACCAGTTTGCGGCTAGCTTAAGAAGCTAACACAGCAGTTGCTGGGCGGAGTGGGCGGGGATAAAACCGATGAAGTCTTGCGGAATTTTCCTCACTGGATTTTAGCATTTAGAATTCTGCAGAGATATTAGCAGAAGACTTGTGGGATTTTAGCTTCACGTAATTTAGTGGGAGTCTCGTGTGATTTGCCACATGGTACTTTGGCAAAAATCTCTCAAGGTTTTTGTAAAAGTCTCACGTGGTTTTGCAGAAATCCCATCTGATTTTTACGTCTTATGAGTTTTACGAGATTTTCTGAAAGTTTCGTCTTTTGACTTGAGGTGCAATGTCTATTCCAATTTTTGATCATGGGCCAAAAAGAATTACCTGAAATGTCTGGAGTAGCTCCAAAATGTTACGACTTTTCAGGTCGATGGACCATCAAGGTTACGCCGTACACGATGATCGTAAAAACATTGTACTTGCCTAAACTCCCCCGTTTCTCCCGCACAAGATTCGCAAAGTTTATGAATTTTATTGCATTGGTGCCTGGTGAAGTTCTTTGCGTTCTGGACACACACACACACACGCGCGCGCACACACGTATTCCGAGATATTCCTTAAAGCACAATAGTGAATGTGATGGGAAGAAATGTTTACATTCCTGAACTTGTTGCGTGCCAAGCAAACCTGATGTGTATATATGGAGATACCTGTTACTCCCCCCCACCCCCTTTTACTACTACCTGGGTTGGAAAAAAAAAAGATTTATTTTATAAAAAAAAATATATATATATATATATATATATATATATATATATATATATATATATATAAAGGAAAAAAAAGGCATCAGTTAAGACAAAGGGGTTGGATTTGAAAGCTTTCTTCTTCTTGACGCCGGCACTGAAAGGTAACACCTATATATATATATATATATATATATATATATATATATATGTATATGTACTATGTGAACAAGTGTGACGGGAAAGATTTCTAAGCAACCAGCAAGTGCATGTGCAGAACCACCAGTGGACATTCTGCATTAGGTTAATACGTATGTGGACCCTTTTTACTTTGGTAGTGCCCAGTACTGTTCTTGGATCGGTTTGCCAAGTTCATAAACACAATGTACAACTTATTCAATGTGGACCAAGATGATAATTCCCTCTTGTTAGCTTCTAGAAGTTGGAAGATGTTTCCACTGCTGAGATCAAACTGCCTAATTACACAATCGTGGTCAGTTGAAGGGTGCAGCTGGCTGCTGGCAACATATTTTGAGTTTATAAATGTTCACTTGTGCAGATCTAATAACAACAATGCCACAAACAAGGCTGTCTTTCAGTGCCGTGGTGCGTTTCTGATTGCAGAATGGAGGGAAATAATTAGCATTTTAACTGATTAGCAATCAGTTGGTAAAAAAATAAATAAAAAGCATTGTTAAAAACACATCTGCTGTGTGGTGTCTTGAAGCATACAAATGCTGATTAGCTTAAGGCTAACTACTGATACAAAACACCATAGAGAGGCTAACAAATAGCATTGGTGAGATTATACTTTAAAATCAGTCAAGCGAGGGCTGCAGCATTCGTGCCTTTTCTTTGGGAAGCATTCATGCTCAACTCATCCCTAAACGTGTTGGGAGTGAGTACAAGCGAGCCCTCTTGTGCAGCACTTAAGAGGCCTGGCAGCAGCCGGCGCGCTGTCATAATCCCAAGGAAGACGCTCGCAGAGGTGCTCTCCAGACAGGAAAAAACAACTGCCTTTGTCCTTGAAATGTTAGACCAATAAAAATCACTCCTTGTTAAATGAAGGTTAAAAAAAAAAATAGTACCTCAAAAGTCAGACCACAAAAGTCAAACGCCTCAAATATCAAATGCCTAAAAGAAAACCCTCAAAAGCCATACACCTCAAAAGTTAAATACTACAAATAGCAAATTCCATTCAAATAATTTAAAAGCGAAACGCCCCAACACTCCAAAGGTTGAACAGTCCAAAAGCCAGACAGGCGCCTCAAAAGATAGCCTGTAATGTTCCATTTGGACGCTAGCCAAACAAACATAAAACAAGCAGCAGTGCATGTTTTCTGTCTAGCATTTTTATAGTACTTCATTTCTCAATATCTTAAAAGCACATCTCGCAATCATTAGGACAAAAACGTGTCTGGACCAGGGTGAAAGAGCTATTAGTTTTCATAGGCCAAACACGTATCGATTATGAAATTTTAGCAAAGATGAGACCATAGACAAGAAAAGCAATGACGTCACGGGGTTGCTACTATGTTAGTATTAAGTTAGTGGATTTTAGTTGGACAAAATTCTATGATTTCTTTGAACAATGAAGTGTTTGAAATATTGAGGGGGGGGCACAATTATATTTTTTAATTGAAATCGTTATCACAAAATTTCTTGACTTGAAATATATTTATCAAAAAATATTTATTCAGCAATTACAACTACTTAATTTACAATATTTGGTCTAGTATTGTTTTTCAGAGCTGTAAATGCTAAAATATAGATAGAAATACAATTATAAAAATAGGTTTATAATTTAGTGAAATAGGATAGATATAGATATATCTTGCACGTAAAATGTGAATAAAATGTTACATGGTACAAACGTTTTCCCAGCCCTGGCTTGGCCACAAGCAAATCAACTATTAAGTGGTGCACTGCTGACATCTAGTGGCCATGACCGGCCAATGCAACTACACCACTAATTGTTGCGTGGGCGGTAGTTTGAGTAGACCTAAAGATATAATTAACATTTAAATACGTACGTAATTTCAGTGTATTTTTTGCTCAACTAAATAACCAATATATGTGATTTTGTACCCAATGAATGGAATGAATTAACCTAATAAAGCGTGCAGTCATAATATTTGTGTGGTAAAACTAAATAAATATAAACTAAAGACGATTAAAATTTGAAAGACTAAACTAAAATGTCAAAACACTTTTTGTACAAATATTGTTAATTGTGTAACTATCTTGTGTACCTAAAGAATGGACTGAATTTAGAATTATAATTACATTTTGAGTTCTCTGTGGCAAAATGTTAAAAAGTTAAGAGACATGTCTCTTAGATATTTTATTTTTTGACCCATTTGTTATACTGTATTGAATTAACTGCATTTGTCAGTCTGTCATGCAATTCCATATCTGGACCACTAGATGGCAGCTTGTACCTATGAAATTCTTAACTGTATGCCCCCCCTACCCTCCCTGTAGCAGCACCCCACTTCCCCCTCCCTCCCTCCCTCCCTAAGGCGGCTCATAAGTTTTCAATCTAATCATATTTCTTTCTATTCAGCCGGGAGCTGATAGCACCTGCCGTTTTCCCACAATTCACTGCAGCAGCTTCCCATCGCAGTGTCATGATGAACATATGGTACTTTATTAAAATAAAAAGCAAACAAAAGATTATATGACAAAAACAAATAAAAGTGATGATGAGCTAAAAAGTTGGACCTTTTACTGCAGCTTACCGAGGAAATGAATGATCACATTTCGGGCTCCATCCATCAAAACTTTTATCGATTATCCCACCGATTAATCAAGCAAGAGGAAAAGTCTTTTTTCCTTTTAACAATAGCAACACAAAACAATATCAAAGTTTGGATAACTCATACTCATGTTACGCATTGTAGTACCTGTGACTGTGGATTTAGAAGGCGGAGCCTAGTCCGGTGAGTGACGTGTGCGCCAATGAATACAATTATAATTAGCTGTTGTTTGCTCAGTTAAGCTGCTGGCTGTTAACTGACTATTAGCTTGTCTGCATCAGTTGTGGGCCATAGAAGCTCACGTGAACGAATGAGTTGGGGCACTTCACCTCCTGCCCCTCCCTGCTGCTGAGTCAGCACTTTTCCAAATGAAGGAAACGTGAGAGCCATTGCTGCCCGTCAAGGCGGCTGACTTTAAAGTAGTGACCAGCCCGTCATTCGATAGCTCACTAAACCTCGAGATGATAGAGCCAACAAGCCGCTAAACACGTCTGTCTTCATTCATTAGGTGCCTCTCATCATCATCAGACCTCCTGTTTTAATGAGGCACACACACATACGCTATTAAGACTATTAAACGGACACATCTGTTTTTCATTAGCAGCTAAAGTCACCTCGACGCCGCCGTGTTAATGGAGCGAACCGAGCCCGATGAGCAATGCGCTAAACAACGCGTTGAGGGAGGAAGTATGAAAGTCATACCTACGTTCACCTCAAACTACTCCAGTCCAAAATGTACTTGGGCCCACTTGACAAGTCCAGTACGTTCCGATAATGTAGACAATCGAATGTATGGAAGGGATATACTGTAATTAATGTGATGACTCCAGTAGATCATAAAAACTGCCACCTTTCACAATAGAAATTAACACAACAACTCGAAATAATCCGCAGAGTCCAATAAAAAGTCAAATTCATTTTGCTTGCTCAGCCCTAAAAACACATCGCTTGCATTTGTGTGTGCAAACAAGCATCGGGTATCATTTCACTCATGCATCTCTCTCACTGGGCCCTTCTGCTGTGTGAGCTGGAAAATTGGGAATTCCCACGATGCCTGAACTCACCACTGTTGGGACCATGTCAGGCAGTCAGGTGAGTTTGTCTATGTGCAAATAAGATGAAATATTTTCTTGCGTTATCCCTACGTCAAAATACTGAGGCTCACCGTGACGCTAAGCTAACAAGAACTATCTATTAACTTATGTCACAATAATTTCCATGGCTTAATCCAGTAAGGCAGCTTTGAACAGTTTCTTACAATGCAGACCAGGAAGCCATTTTGAGTTCAGTCCGAGTCCCAACCAACTGAACTACCTACTACTTAACTCTACCCACCAAGCTACGATCTGGGAGACTTACACATGACCGACAATACCTGCCTACTGACCGGCCGACCTGTCTACCCACTTTGTGCATACCTAGCTACCTACCAGCTACGAGTTCCTAACTATTTACTGACCTTATTTACTGATAATAGCTTATCTTCCCTTACATTAGCTTTGTACGATTACACAGATATTAATTTTCACAACATGACTTCGACTCAATATAAATTAGCAGGTTCAGCGTAGCACCCGAAGGCCTTGTCGTAATTATTATTATTAGCGCTTCCAAATCTCAAATGAGCAGTCATCCAGGTAATGCTGAGTTTGTGCAATGCTAATACCCAGGCTAATAGTGGCTGGCAAGTGGAGCTAACGCCAAGCTAATAGTGGCGGTGAGGGACAATGCTGGCGCCACCGCAGGGACATGCCCGGCATCTTTGTTGGCCTTGGAGGAGCTCCCTCGCTTCCCAGCTTGTAATTAGTAGCCAGTGACAACAACAATGCTAATAATTAACCAAAGCAAACAATTCCCTTTGCGCTATGTTCTATTAATGTTTTTTTCTTTGAGTTGTCATCGCAAATCAGGGCCATGCGCTTCTTTGAGCGTGAAATGATGACTGAGGCAAGATGGTAGCTGGAGGATTTTCAAACAGTAAACGCTAATGCATGTAAAAGCAAATGTTGCATTTAATTTAGCTTATATTGCCTTGTTATTGGGCACAGGTAGAAAACACTGCAGTTGGGTTGGGATAACATTCTCGAAACTACATAACGCATGTTTGCACTAAGATGTTGCCTGTCATATAAATGATCATATTTATATCTGTGTATTTTGCAGCAAACTGATGAATGTTGGCAATGTAGCATTTTGTTTTAAGTTAGCCAATGCATGACCCTTAGTTTACTGTATTCATACACTGTGCATGTACAGATATTTTCCCCCCCACTCCATCATGTATAAATTGAATGACAAGCAATTGGGGACTATTTTTAGGAAATAAAATGAAGACTGCTGCTTGCATAGTTGTCTAAATAAGATATAAAGCTTGTTTGCTTCTGGCTATTTATTGGGTCAGCCCCAAATGAATTTTACTGTAAAACACAAAAGAGAATAACACGTTGATTAATCGAATATTTGAAATATTCAACCAAACAATATAAACTAATCAGCTAGTTTAATGTGAATATACAGTAGTATCATGACGTTTGATTTTATTTTTTATTTTTTTTGCGTGCGTACGGTTTCGCAGAGGCCGCCTGGCGAAAGTGCGGCTGTGTGCGCGAGGTAGGTATTAGCGCTGACAGAACGACGCGTTGCTAATTGCTAATTGTGTGTCTCATTAGTGTTCGGGGTGACAGGTGTTGCGAGCGTGTTCGTCCCTCCGTTGGGCCGCTTCTCCCGTGAGTTTCCCCCCGTTCCCTCAGCGGCTGATGCTACCGAAGCTCCAGCTTAATGGCTCTCCCGGGAGTGTCCCCCCCTCGGGTGGTGGCGGCGGGGGAGTCGGCCGGGGGCCTCCTCGCCTTTTTGGATACTGTTTTACAGCAACAGGCACGGGATAAATCCCCTGACTCGACGTACTGGTAAGATGGCTTTGTTTGTCGGCCATTGTGGGTCGGTTGGGTGTGTTGTTTTTTTGTAACGACAAAAATACTGTAGCTGGAACATTTGTATATATACATTTTTATATATAGTTTACTACCTACTAACCGTACTTGCCCTAACTACCTATTGGATACTTGTCGCTTAACTTTTTGAGCTAGCTACCAATGGCGTACGCGGCTAACTAGCAGCTAACCAGTTGCATGTCAATCAAACTGACAATAATGGCCAAACTGACTGACCCAATACACATTTTGAAAACGGAATGGTATTTTTCCATCAACATAATGATAATTTAGTATGTGATTATATTTTCCCATGTTTTTTTTAAGCAATGAATTCATTGGTGTTACAGTAAGCACTAGATTTATTAGACGAATGTTTACGTTTGATAGGTTAGGTTTACATTCAAATAAATGTAAATAACTTGCCAGTTTACTTAAATTCAGAGTCTCAACTTATGAAATACTTTTTATATCTGTCATTGAAGCTAGGAAAGGCGAGTACTGATAACATATTATCGGTCTTACTTTAAGGTTTTGGTACTTGTGGAGGCTACCAATACCAGCTACCGATACTTAATGCAAATAAAACCTAATATGGAGCTACCCAACCGCCTAACTACCCTAACAGAAAAGAAAATCTATACCTGCTTGAAAAATATGCATTTGTGTGGATCTACTTGCCTACCTACAATAGATTTAGCATTTTATAATCTTTGTAAAAATATAGTATATTTTTACAAAGATTTATATTTTTACAAAGATTCTAAAATGCTAAATCTATTGTAGGTAGGCAAGTAGATCCACACAAATGCATATATATTAGATTTCAAGTAAGCTCTTTTTCTTACACACACAAACCCACAATCATCATCATCTTCATTGTGGTCTAATTGGATTACACTAGTGAGTGTGTGTTCCGAGTGTGTGTGTGTTCCGGTAATTGAGTCGGCCTTGTTGGTCAGTGGGGAATTGAAGTGTTAAATCCAATTCCGGATTGGTAGCTCTCGTTTAGAGTGTGCGTAGCGTGAGTAGCGACCATATGTCACTTGTTCCGCCGTCGTGAATATGAATGAGACACCCCAAGTGGAGGTAGCGCGGCTATCACTTGACGCTCATTTGTCTGCATTGAGCCAGCGAGGTGGCCAACACCAAGTGAGAGTCGAGTCCTAATGAAGATGAAAGTGACTCCGGAGGGGTTACCGCTCTGTATTTTTATTTTTTTTAACCCAGCTTGCACCATATGTCCTCATGCTAAATGCCACGACAGTCTTTGGCTAGTTAGAAGGCGAGTGCAGGCCTGAATGGTCTTCACAGGTCCCACAAAAATCCTTTGATAACCATCATAATCAACATGGCAAACTTTGTCGTCAATATCTTGACTTCAAGACACAGACAAATCTCAGTGCGTCGCTAATGAAGTGCGCTTAACATTAAAACACGCGATGGATGACAAGTCGCTGACAAACGCCACCGAGAAAGAGTTCCGCAGGCCGTCCAATCAATCAACGCACGCAGATCAATCAAAGCGTGAAGAAGGAGGAAGAAGAGGAAGCGTCGATTGTCAGTTTTATTGAAAAATCACTCATCTTCTTCCTCCGCCACCGCCAGCACTTGAGGGTGTTTGAGGAGAAAGGGGAGGGAGGCGGAGGAAGAGTGATCACCACCGAGGGAGTGCGGGGTCCCGCTTTCCCATCCGGATCAATGATGCACCCCCCCACACACACACACACAATTCAAAACTCACTAAAATGTTAAACAAAATAAAATAAGCCGTCTGGAAGATGAATGAATGGAAAAAAAAATCGACTAATTTTATTTAAATATTGAAAAATTGATTGAATTTAATAACATACTGGGCATATATATTACCATGATATACTATTAAATAGAATTTAATGTAATAAAAAAACAATGCTGTTATTGTTCATATCTTTAAACTTATTAAAGATGAATTTATTTGTATTTTAAAGGAAAACAATACTGCCCATATTTTACTTGGAGTTTAGTAAATTAAAAATAAAAGTACATTTTTAACTTTTTTTTGGGGGTCGAAAATCTACATATAGACATTTTCATTGTGGATGCGAGTGGGGCGTTTTAGTTTGCATTCTCCCCCAAACACATCAAAACCACTGACGCATGCAGCCGTTAGGTGGCGCACTTCTCTCACCGTATGGCCATGCGACCTCAAGGAGGCGTGAGAAGACAAACTTGGCCTTAATGAAGTAAAAAAAAAAAAAAGCAAAAATGTTTTCTTCGCTTCTTTTTTTGTTTTCGTTATCGTGAAAAATAAAATGCAACATCTGTTGTAAATACATTTGGAAACATTAGTGTGTCCTCTGAGGGCTGCGCGCAAATCACAGGCACGGTGTGAACTCATCCCTATTTGTGTGTGTGTGTGTTTTTTGTGTGTGTGCGTGTGCTTGCATAACAGTTTAAAGACAAATAAAAGTGACGACTTCTTCAAAGGACACGTCGTTGTCAATATCAACCAAAGCGCAAAATGTCTGCAAATGCATCTTGTAGTACTTAATAGATGCATTCATGCAAGTCGGTTCCTCAAGTGGTCGAGAGCTTCGAGCAAGTTAGTCACTTTAATTTGGTCAGTGAACTAAACCGTCAAGTTTACATGCAGTGAATATCAAAAGTCTGCACACCCTGATATTAAAATAATGAGACCAAGATGAATAATTACAAAACCAAAATGCGATTTATAACCTGTACAAGACATTTTTTCGTGAGTGGAAGTGAAAATAATTCAAATCAGGTTGCGCAAGTGTGCACACCCCATTGCTTATACCTGGATTCAAATATGCATGTAAGGATATTCCTCATGCTTTCTGTTTTCAGTCGTGACCTGGTTTTCCGATCGTTTCCTCCTCCTCCACCTCAGCCTGGCCCGGGTGGGGACGCTCACAATTAAGGGCCACGCTCAGGGAGGGCTTGACAGTCACAGGAGCAGATGTTTTTTTGTCGTTTTTACCTTCATAAACTGTGTGAAATGACAGCGCCGACCCCCCCTTCACATCACAAACACGTGTTTGTGTGACTCCTTTGTGATGTAGCTCCAAATTAATAGCAAAATGGAAAATAAGAATACCATCTTTTGGCTTGCTTCCAAATTTATGGATCAGTGTGATCGAGGAAAACTTTTATTCTACTTTGGAGACATTTCCGGAACAAATGTCTCATATGTCCACTGGTGCCTCTGACTTTATTTTGAAAGGTGATTAGGATCTACAAAATAAGAGGCAACCCAGGAGGAGCACACTTGCTTTGTCCCCCTCCCAGACATCAAAAGATGGATTTTTTTTTCCCCCCATGGCGTCCCTATGCCTGCTCCTCTCCTAATTATTCCAATTATCACGGCGCAAAAAAAAGAAAAATCCTGATTAATAACCAGCAGGATATTGTTGTGGCAATTTGCCATATGGCGCCGGGACTTGCACGCCGTCACCATGCCGTCATTAGCGGCGACTAATGTTTGTCGCAGGCGTGCAGCCGTGACGAGCGCGGCTCCCGCTCACCTTGCAACCCCCCCGACGGGAGGCAAGGGGGGGGGGCTGGACGGGATGCTTAGCATCCTCACGGCTTACCGCCTCAGTGAACAAATCGTTCAGCCCAAGCGAGAAGAAAGTAGCACCTGACCAGTGCGTTGTTAACGTCAACGTCCTTTGGAAATGTGTGTTTAGATTTGAAGCAAATGACTTGAGAAAATCTTGGCAATATGGTTACTTTGTTTTGAGAAGAAATTGGAAAAAGTTGGAAAACTCGAGAGGCAAGGTCCCACTGTATTTGGTCAGATATCGTTCTAGTCTGGTATCGCAAGTTAGCTTCATGATTGCCACCGCTAATGTACACACGCACACATACACATTTGCGCACACTGAGGCACACACGCTCACACTTGGGAGCAGGCAGTCAAAGGCGTCGACTGCGAGTCAAGCGTTTCCCCGGCGAGAGCTCTCTTGTTAAGACCTGTTGGTATTCTCCAGATGGCAATAAAAATGCATGAGCTTCCAGAGCTCATCCACCAGAGAGAAAGACAACAACAAAAACCTCTGAGAGTGAGCGCGAGAGGGAAAAAAAGAGCTAGAGAGTCGCCAAGTCCGTCCTCGGAGGAGCTTCAGATGAGTGCGGATGTGCATCTTGTTATCGCTGGCCGTCGACTCAGCGCTTCTTCTCCTCCTCCTCCTCCTTCTTGTTGAGAGTAATACTCGAGATGAAATGCAGGACGAATGCCGGAGAGAAAAGTTTGGCGAGAAACTTGCCGGAAAGTGAGGCGCGCCCTCGAGTAGGAACGCAATGAGACGTCTCATGTTTGATTGACACTCTACCCCAGAGGTAGCAATTAAGCAATGTGGTGATTGGGAGGCGACGCAGTGGACAAGTGGTCGACTCACTGTTGCGAGTTTGGAGGTTCGAATCCCAGCTCCATTTTCCACTGAGTATGCCAGCCTCCTCTTTTATTCCACAAATATCCATTTTAGGTTGACTCTGAACTAGGAATGGGCGAGGTTTAGTAGTGGGCCGATTGGGGTGTGCAGGTGAATGCCTGTCTAGAATTGTTAGGATTCACAAGTTAATTATTTTATTGTATAACTGTTCTAGGCCTTGGTCTCAACTGGTCTTTTACTTCAAAAAAAAAAAAAAATGTATTAATATAGCCTACAGTGAAATAACACCCACTCCCAGGCATGTAATATGAGCTGATATTTCAAAAGCAGAGTTCAGGCAGCCTCATAGATTGCCGGTGTGTGATGTGATGTCAAGAAGGCGTTGATCCGGGCAGAGGCGCCGACGAGGAGGATATGGGGCTTTTCATAGCCGTAATTAAAACAGCCAGATAGATTCGGTAATTGAATAAAAAAAATAAAAAAATAAAAATCTGGGATGTAAGCAACATCTGCGCCAGGCGCATAAATCAGCCCAACGAGAGGCTGCAGACGCCATAAAAAGCAGCGTGACGGCGACGAGCTGACGGATGACATTCGCCGACAGATAACGCTTGACGTGAATGTGAAACACACAACGCAACACGCTAACGGAATACTGACACGCAACGGTCGAAAATATAAATACCACGCTAATCCAACAGGTGGAGCTCTAACCCGTCGGACTCTACGACAATTTTAGCCAATCGGAAAACCAAACAGGGTCTCTAGGTTGTGTGGCAAGTTTGTGAAATACAGTACTTGTACACCTTAATCCCCCCCCCCATCTGCTTCCGAGAGCATGTCGCCGCTCACCGTGACCAATGGTGTCATTAGTTGATCGAATATTTAGAGCGTGCGAGCACGTCGGGCCTCTTCACCGCGGCGCCGCACCAGCGACACCGGGTCATGTGACATTGATGCGCTTAAAGACTTGAGTGGGTGTGTTTTTATTACTTCCAAGCAGCAGTGGAGGACTTGAAGTGAGTGAAGTTGTTGCTTCTGGGCAAAACATGCTTGTTTTATTAATGAGCTTAAAATAGCAAACAAGAAGTTTGAAGTTGGTGGAATTGGCCAACCTAACATTTTTATTGAAATTTTGAATTCACCCAATTTTTTTTTCTTTTTCTTTTAACAATGTCATCCAAGATAACTTTGAGAGGTTGGTTTTTGGACACATTTAGACAAAAAAAACACTCCCACTTGATCCTCACAAAACAAACAATGCTGAAAGCAAATTTAAAAGTATAAATGCACAACCCCCCCCTTTTTTTATTTCTACAGTCACAGCAAAGGGCGTTTAAAAAACAGGCGTGGTGATGCACCGGATCATCAGCATTAATTGGATAGCGAGGGAGGACCGTTAGGCAGCCTCCATGGCCGTAAAAAGCCCCAAAATAAATAGTGGCGAGGTGAAACTCGGGGAGGAGACGCCGGCTCGTAAATCGCGGCGTAATGACACGCTTAGCCATAAATGCCTAAACAAGGGCCCATTAAGGCACGCGTGACTTCTTCCTGATGTCTGTGCGGCAGATGTTAATAATTTCCACACAAACACACCAACGCTCAGTCAAATGTCAAAAAAGGGTCAGCCGTAGCATTTAGTCCATATCCATCTTAAGGTCCATCTTCTTTCTCACTAGTAAGACAAAAGACAAAGTGTGTGCGAGATCTTAAGCTTCATACAACAGAGGGGGGAAAAGAAAAAAAATGTTGTATCCTCTCAACGAGAGATAACATCAAGTTATCGATATGTTCCGGTTCTGGCGTGATATTATAATCCGTGACACGATGCCATCAACTTTGATCTTCAAGGCAACAACAGTGAGATTTTATCAGCCGGTTGTTAGCTTCCGATATGCTAAAATTCCGTTTTGTCGTCTTCGTCATTCGGTTGTTGTTTGTGTTATCGTGAGATGATCTGCTGCCACGTTTTACCTGCTTGTTATGTTGTGATAATCCAAATGTTAATCATGGCATGAATTTAAAAAAAAAATCCTACTTTTAATCGGTAGCATCGTCGTCTAAATGATGAAAATCCAATTTTCATGCATTCAGCCGTTAAACAGCTTTTCACCGTATTGAACTCAAATCATGCCAAATTGAACATTGTCATTTATATACCTTTTGAATTTGCCCTTGTACATATTTCTCCTGTCTACTGGAAATTTGGAAGGAGTAAAACACACTTTTCGAAAGCTATCAAAAGCATTCAAATTGCCAATAAAGTTTTTTTTTTCTCCCCCTTTAGCCAGAAATGTTTCCTCTTCAAAATGTTTCCGGACTGGCCTTAAAAAAACCAAAACAAGCTTTTATATGGAACCAGCTCATTGAAGAAAAAATTGCTCAGAGGTCACAAACTACATTCCTTGAAACGGTAAGTTGTACGTTTGTAAGTTTTTATTTAAATCTATACCAGTTGGTAAATATGTCTTTACACAAAATCTGTCATTGGTGTAAAAAAAAGTTTGTTGAATGTTGATCTAGCTTGAGCATGTTTTAAAATATATATATATATATATATATATATATATATATATATTGAATTACTTTTATTGGCTTTATTTCATTAATTAGAATAAAACTGATAATAATGAAGTTACGGATTTGTTGTCACCGCTGACTCACAAAAGTTAAAGGGGGAAAAAAAAAAAAGTTGAGTTGGTACTGACATGAATCAGTGCCATACATTACGGCTCGACTCCGACACTTTATGATTGTAATTAGAGCAGGTGGATTATTGGAGCATGTTATGAGACGCGCTACTTTATCGCCCGGTGTAAATCCACAATAGTTTTTATTGTCAAAGAAAATAAAAATGGGGAATTAAAAAGCAAAAAAAAAATAACAGCTTTTTCGTCTGAATAGTGAAGGTCATTTAACAGTAAAATAAAAGTCTCATTACGAGTTGAAAAGTGACACTTTTCTTTGTTGTCTGGACACAAAAAGTGAATGCGAGCAGACCTTGAGATGTTTAATTGTGTTCTTGTGACGAGCCACGCCGTTTGGGATTTATCTCTTGTTGACGTCTTTTGTTTTTGTCCTCAAAAAACATCTGTCAGGAAATTAGGAAATATTAAAAGTATTTTTCCTTCTATGACTGCAATACAAACAAATGCAGCATGTGTCACCTAAGAAAACAAATAAAAACAAAACATTTCTTGAAACAAGTTATTTTATAGTCTCAAAGGAAAGTCCGTCTATTTGTCCATTTTTAAGAACTGCTTAATTTTCCTTTGGCTTGTGTTCTTTGCCGTTGTGCAGTACAAGTTGAATTGGGCCCGCTTCTAAGCCCCTTACACTTTAGCCCGGTAAACAACACAAGAAGGTAAAAATAACCGGCGACGAGCCACAATAGTTTACGAAAGGCGCGACAACAGACGGGGACTGGATTTGGAAGCGGCGAGGCTTTCTAAATCCGTCGCTCGCGTTCGCCCGTGATGGACTTGGCGTGAAGCGGTGACTCCGTCTTGGACGTCGAAGAGACAGTTGCGGAAAGCTTCTGCCAGTCACGCACACACATGTTCACACGGCGCCGGTACCTTCCAACCTGCCGCGCCACACTGGCCCGCGAATCCCGGCACGTCGGATCCCCGCCAGGTAATTACCGGTTAAAAATATTTCATCCCATTGTGTGCAAACAAAGGCGGCGGCACGGGGAACAGCGACAAAGAGCTGCTTTACACGCGTTTTTTGCTTTTTCTTCGCCTCCAAACGTCGCCTTTGTTTGCCGCCGCGATGCTGTCGCCGCAGCAAATTTGCAGCTATTTCATATTTAAATGCAGCTGTCATACGCTCCGGCAAAGGAGAGAAAAGCAGGCATAAAAAAAAGGAGTTTGTGTCGATTTCCCTCGTGGCTAACTTTCACTCAAGGATAGTTTGCTACGACAACCCACCAGTACGTCGGAGAAAACCTCAGAAAAGTCTCAAATGTATTTGGGATATTCTGTACGACACACTTTTCCACTCTATTGTGTAGAAAAAAAAAAAAAAGAGCTCAGATCAAAACCGGTGACTTCTATCTTTAAAAGATAGCGGCCCTATCACTAAGCTAGTTATGCTAGCAGTTTTTTATACACGTGGCTAAGTAAGCTCATAGGACTTCTGGAAATAACTGTTGAAGTTTGTTTGGTAAAAGTTTGCCCTTGTGACAGCGACTTGACGAGTCGCCGCCAGTTGTGCCGTTGATTTCCATACGTCTGCGGATAGATGATTGACAAGCGCCTCCTTTGCCACGCGACCTCGCCATATGCTGCTAGACGCAGCCTCGGGTAATTATTTCCAGACGCGATGGTTTTTCTTCTCTTTACGCACGTTTACTAGGAAAAAACCCCAAAAAAAAAGACCAAAATACTGTTTTAAAAAAAAAAAATACATTCACCGTGTGTAGGTTATCATGTCACATCTGTTTGTTTGGAAAGCAAATGAGAAGGGGACAAATGTACATAAAAGCGTCTGGATGATGAAATAGGGTTTAATTTAAAGTTTTTTTTCAAAAGTCTATTATAATAAAGGCCATGGATTATTTCCATTTTTATTCTTTTATATTATTTCTTGAATAATTGTAACAGTTGCACGATTGCACTTAAGTCATGAAAATATAACATAATGCACTCAGTATTGTTAGAAAAATAACTTGTATTTAACCAACCCACATAATGTTGCGTTACAAGAATCCGTTAGCTTAATGATAACACATAATGCAAAACAACATAGGCAGGCCAATGAAACTAGCCTCAGTGACTTGTAAACCTTTGAACACAAATGGTGGCCAAATAAAGAAACAAAGCGAGCAACAATAGTGTCATATAATCTTTATCCTTTGTGAAAAACAACACAAGCCAATAGTGAGCGATATCAAGTCATAACAAGTCTAAACATTGATACCAGTGCCTAGCTTGTGATATCAACAAGACAAATGAAGAGAACCAGCAAACGATATTGGGTACATCACAGTCAGTGATCCGAGCTAATAGCGAGTGATAGTCGTAGAACGATACAAGCTAATCAATACCAGCAGCCATCGCATGATATCAGAGCGATACAGGCTCTCAGTGAGTGATATGTGCGCCGAGCAAACCTCAGTATAACCGAGCAATACGAGCCCATAGTAAGCAATACGGACAGTCGCAGAAGAATATCCGAAGCCGTACTGGCCAAAGCGAAAGATCCGGGAGGCCTGCAAGCTATATCCACGTGCGTTTGAATCCCACTAATTGCCTGGCCACTACGCCGGCAGCAGAACACAGGCGCTGGCTGCCGGTGTGGGTTTCTACAAAGACGAGGGATCAACTTCACAACAGAAGAATGCGGACATTAGGAATTATCAGGAGAAAACAGGAGGGCGGGAAGACAAAGACGCATGCTTACTGACGCACATCGGTGTGTGCGTGTGTTTAATGCTGTAAAAAGTGCCTTGACAAAATTTACTTCAAAGCATTTAAGGCCTCCTACTGAGGATTTAAAATGATCATTTCATGTGTATAAGATGACAAGAAGAAAGTGTTGTAGTTCTGCAAAACTGCTCTCATTACTATTATTAATATAATTATAATTTGTTGCGAAATTAATTTCAAGAAAGACACTTGTCTGTAAGGAAAGATGTAAAATATTTTTTACAAATATTTTAACGTAATTGAAGGCACTATATTAATTATTTTTCATTATTTTATTATATTGTAAGTCCAGTGTGACTATCAAATGAGAGTGTCAAATAAATTGAGGCAGATAAAGCGATGGCAGTGTCTAAATGAAAAGAATCCCCCCTGGGAGTTACACACACGCGCGCTCACACGCTCAGATTTTTTATTTGGTGTTTAATATGGTCGCCCCCTCATTGTGCAGTGAGACCCGCGGGAGAATGCAGCACTGAGGATGCCATCCCCCTAGAACACAGCAACAACACAACACTTTTATTGGCAGTGCAGTGGAGAGGTTTGAATTTTTTTTTTTCCCCACCTTGACGTTAGGTGGCGCTGCAAGTCTTCCCAGTGAGGCTGCCTGCCTTCAACATGTCACATGGCAGTAGGGAGAACTTTAGAATATCTCAACTATACGGAGAGAAGGGGAGGGGGTGATGCATACATTCGTAAAAGTATCTTAAAAATGAATAGAGATAAAAATGGGGGGAAAAAATGCTCTTAAAATCTAATTAAAATTAACTGTCTGTACGGAAAGTGTCAAAACAAAATAAAAAATAAAAATCTCAAACTTGCATAACTGCTCAAAACTGTGTGGCAACTGTGCTAACCACTAGCCTTACCGCGCAGGCCGAGAAGTGACCGTGTTAGTTTCTGAAAGTAAAACATGTGAAGTTTGGATTCAAACCCAGAACCTCAAGGCAACGAACTCCAAACAACCGTTATATCAACTACAAACTCCAGAATTCTGCGGGGCGAGGCATTTATTTTAAAGACGTGCAACACAATCATTTATTCAGCTAGCGACGTGGCGTAAATCAGGGAGCGTTCGGATAAGACGCAGCGGCGTTAGCTTGGCTCGGCGGCCAGCTGCCGGTAATAATTTAATGACGTTTCACAGGCGGCGAGCAGATGTGGCGTGAGGGATTATAAAGTTGCTCCAACTTTTAACAAGTGCTGCCAGCCAGCTAGCTAGCGCATTTACACATCCTTCAATTGCGCAGCTATCAATCAAAGATGTTCCTCCCCCCCCGGGGGAGCGTCTTTACATGCATATTTATCATCACCGCATGCTAATTCCAGCGTCGGCTTCACGCCTGCTAATTGTTGACGTCCCTCCCCGCGTGCGTCCTCGCCACTCCTTGTTTCTATTTGCGGGAACGCCGCTTTAAGGTGTACTCAAAGCGCTTCACCCCTGATTCTTCTTTCACCGACCGATGACATCATCAACTGGGGATCGAACCGCTAACTTCTGTATTTGACCTTCCCCAAATATGATAAATTGAATAGTTCAAATCACAATTGATGAATTTACTGTTAATATTTGCTTTGTTTTATTCACCCTTAAAAAGTAGAGGTAGTTTATTAAAAGTTTTTGAGGGCACCCCCTTGGGGACGAGACATTATAAACCTCTAAAAGTACAGTAATCTTTTTTTTTTTTTTTGGTACCTCACGGGGAGGCGGATTGTTTGAAGCCGCAAACCTGGCCAGCGCTCACAGCACTATCACTTTTTTTTTATCATCATTTGCCAAACAATTAACTGCGGAAAAAGTTTACGCGCCATATTGTCATCGGCATGCATTTACATCGCAAAGAAGCTAAATAATCACACGCCGGCATAAATTCTCCTGGATGAGTGGGAGATTGTGCTCAATTTTGCTTTCTTTGCCTTCTTTTTTTAATCTTTATCTTTTCCGCACCTGCCGCCAAGCGTGCACCTCCAGGGAGGTGACACGTTAAAAAAAACAAAATACAATTTGCGATTTTGCTGCAGCGCAAAATGGAGGACAAACAATGTTGGAAGAAAAAGAAGAGGAGGATGGACAAACAACATGCCTCCAGCCGGCGCAGGTGTGAAATTTCAAGGACAAACTTTTGTTGTTTGCGCTTGTTTGACAGCCAGATATGCCGCAGGGGGCGACATTGTCAAAAGAACCCATTCCAAAGAGTCGCATGAGTGAAGCTAGTCAGTACTGTCAGGTTTGATAAAAGTTTTTAGTTTACATCAACAGTTTGGAGAAAAAGTTGAACGCTCGGGTTAGGGTTGTACTCAAGTAAGTGTTATGTGAAATGTAAATCAATGGTTGTCAGTCCACGCAAGCGAGCGCGGCGACACAGCGGCAGCACAGGTGCGTAAAAAATGCCAAAATGAATCATTAATGACACCGAGCAGCATTATAAGAGGAAATCAACGGGCGTACCTGCTCATTAACATGCGCGCCGTAATGCGCGGCTGTGTAATTAGCCGCCGCACGTTAGCCTTAGCTAGCTCACGCACGCAACACCTGTTTTGCTTCTTTCACCGTGTTATTTTCTACTTTTAGAGACGTAAAATGCTTTCTTTTGTTTTACATTTGACAACAGACGCGCACTTTGTGGAAACTTCATAAACGTAACGGTTAAAATTCATTACTGAAAAAACTTGAAGTTTAAGAAACAAAAGTCAGGGGTTAGGCCTAACAAAAAGCGAGTCAGAGAAAATGGTCAGAACATTTAATCAAAAAGAAGCATCCAGTCGATTAATGCGAGTTTACTCTCAAACAAAATTATAAAAAAATACAAATAACCTTGCTAAACTGCTTTCCTCTTAGACCAAGCTTTGGCTTTAGCGCTAGCTTGTCACATCTTACAACCTTTCAGAAGGAACACAACTCCAAATTGCTGGGATTAGTATTTAGAGGAAAAGAAAACGTGAATTGGTTAATATGTGAATAGTGTAGCACAAATACGAGCGGTATTACCGTATTTTATTTGTCGGCCAAAAGTGCAAATGACACGCGTGACACCGTCTCTGGTATCTCGGCCGCCATGTGGCCTGAACCCAGGCCAAATCCTCCGCCGCTAATTTTTACTAATTGCCTGTGCCCGGCCAAGGCGTTTTTAGCGGCGTTGGCGTCACAGGAAGCTAATGAGAGCTAAATAATGTATGTGAAGCACTCTAATTGCTTCATTTCTCATTTTTGCAGCGCGGCGCTCGCACGCCAATCTGCTGGCTGGCTGATGGTTAATACTAATAAGTGCCGCAGTCAGTCAAACGGCCGCAGCATCCTGGCACGCTCGCCGCGCCGCGACGCATTGTGGCCCACAATAGACGGCGGATTCACGCTTTTATTACCCAGCCGCTAATCCTGCGGCTGGGCGGAGCGTTGGGGGATGAATCTGAACTGAGATCAGTCGCCGCGGTTGAGTATGTCGTCGCGTACACAATGTGTGTAATAATTGTCGCCGACTAAAAATGTGAATGATAATCTTCTGTACGTGTTTCTGCTTTTGTTGAATCATTCGGGTTAATAAGTACTCGTGTGTAAATAAAGGGACCTATCTGATGGCGTAAGGATGAGACCCATGTTGAAGGCGCTACCAGAAAATAAAAATGGCAAAAATGTAAGGAGTCATGTCGTTTACGTTTGAATTTTACTTTGAAATGTTTATTTCTTCGCTTCAATATTACTTTATAAGTGAATGTGATGTTTATACATAAATAAATAGGCAGATAAATAAATCAATAGGAAGATAAAGTCAAGTCAAATAAATAGGCAGATAAATAAATAAATGAATAAATAAATACAATAAATTAATTAAATATGCTCTTTTTTCATTTATTTCATGTTTCACATTTATTCTCTTTTTTTTTTTGCTTAAATTTGAATATTAGTAAAGCTAAGTAAGCCCTATGTATACCTGAATTAAATTGAATCACTCATTAGAACATTTTATCTAATTCATGACTCACCCGTCCGAGCTGTTCATTCAAATCAAACATGAACTTTGGCGTGCAAGTTGTTCCACACTTGTCAACCGACCCACGTCAGTTCAGACACGTGCAATCGCTACTGCTTTAAGTTGACTGAAACGAGTCAAGCCATTCACTCGCTGCCATTTTTTATTTATTTTTTTTGCCTGATTGACTTCACAAAAGCGTCTCAACAAAGCTCTAAAAATACATCAACGCTCTTGCCGTGCATTAATGACAGCGCAGCACAGTACAGCGCGCCTTAATAGGATTGCGGCTCTATAGCAATTTGTCAAGGCGCGCATTTTTGGGTAGACAAATATAGTGGCGCAGAATAGTCAACAGGATTAAAGCAAGCGTCACCTAAAGAGGCTCCTCGATGTGTCGTCGATAAAAGGATTTTTCATTATTCGTGCTACCGCTCTTTATCTGCACGTCAATCTT